>NC_136067.1:254724613-255924613 GCF_964261635.1 Lissotriton helveticus | reverse complement strand
AATTACCATTGTCCCTTGCAGATCGCATTGCGATTGTCAAAATGAACATGCTGCCTAAACTGCTGTACCTTTTTAACAATATCCCCATTACGCCCCCTGCAGAAGTATTTCGCCGTATAAAAACGTTGGTGTTGAAACTCATATGGGCAGGCAAACAAGCCTGCATCAACCTCCAGACGCTTAGCCTTCCCTATGTGCGCGGAGGTTTCGGTGTACCAGATTTTCTGCTATATTTCTTGTGCGCACAGGCGCAATATGCTGCCTATTGGTACCACGAAATACCATATCTCACCCATACCGCCATCGAAAGGGATGACGCTGCACCAGTCCCACTGACAGCAGTTATATCCCACACTAGACAACCACTGCATGCACGAGACATCAACTCAGTAGATGTGACGGTTAGAGCCTGGCAAAAACTAGCTCAATTAGCACATAAAACACCGCTATATGTACCCGCAATGCCACTGCATCACCATCAGGCACTATCAGTAACTGGGGAGAAAGTGTGAATGACGTTGCTGCAGAGGGCAGGAATTGACAAAATGGGAGATCTATTTAACGAGGGCGAATTTCTGGAAGCTACAGACCTTACATATATTCAGAACAAATCACCTATGTTTCACTTCACATATAACAGATTGAAAAGTGCTTTAAAAGAATTATACCCTTCATTCCCTACTGAGCCTGATAGCCTGAACACACTGCAAATGGTTATTACAACAGCATACACGGCGCACTTGGTATCCAGACTATACTCCAAGGCACAGGAGGAAATACAGCACGACGCGGGGAAAGCCAAAACACGATGGGACAGGGTATTACTAGAACCTCTGACAGACCAAGAATGGGCGCAAGCATGCGCACTAACGCAGATCCTCACCCCGAATGGTAACCTTAGAATCATTCATTATAAATTCCTCCACCAAACATATTATACACCCGCACGGATGAGCAAATTTGGTGGTCAAATGGAGGACAGATGCAGGAGATGCGGTATAGATGGCGCAGATTTTTCACACTTAGCATGGAGCTGCATAAAAGTACAGGACTATTGGGTGGAAGTAAGCAGAACCCTCTCCGTTATGCTGGGTACTGCAGTGGACTGCACGATACAGGTTTGCCTATTGGGGCTAGTACCACACCTTAAATCCACTAGACGAAAGTTCTGTGCGGTTTCGCTATTATTGGCCAAAAGGCAGGTTGCACAATGCTGGCACAGTAGAAAAGTGCCTAAGTTGTCCAGATGGATGCAAGATATGTCCAGCTGCAGAGATAAGCTTATAACGTATGAGGAAGATTTGCCAGCGAAATCTAGACCTAAAGACTTTTGGTGCTATCTAACAGATTATTTGCTCACATTGAATGATGAAGACGTGGGGGGATCGTAAGGCCTGATTATCTAATTGATATCTATTCTTGTGTTGATAAGATGCCTGATAGGTTCCGCTGTACCATGAAACTGTTACTATTTATCAATCCACACGGATTGTAGACAAAGATGTATGGATTGCAATGCGTATTATGGTTAGGTCTCTAAGTTTCAGGTTATGGTTAGTTTAGATAATTTAAGATAAAAAGAAATGCAAAACGCAAGACCACTATTGCAATATTGTTATATAAGCGGCGACATCATCGGCAACGCAATCGACCAACGTCAGCATTCATATAGAAAAGTATATTAATCCTGAGTCAAGACTGTGTTGGTTTGAGGCCTGCCCAGGGTTGTAGGCCAATAATGATGTACTTTTGTAAAAGATCAATAAAGGTTTTGCAAAAAAAAAAAAAAAAAAGGATGTGTTCTGGCACAACGCATGTCTTCTGCAAATTCTGGTATGCATTTGCATCGGTGCGTAAACATGCACTTTGTACTTATAGTCCATGCTTATGAGAAGCAAGGCTGGCAGTCTCTTTTAGTGCCAGCCTTGCTCATCGTAAGCAAGGACTATATGTTCAAAATGAAGTTCAGTTTAAAGAATTCTTCTCACTGCAAATGATTTTTCCGATAGTGGGTTTTCCGAGGGGTCACGGAGAGCAGGGGGCGCCATCTTACCCCCAGGATGCCTCATCTGGAGAAGCTGCCCCTGCAAGGTGTTTGCAGCTCTTGTGTCTGCCTGCGGAGACAGACACGGCCTTGGGGTATGGGGCACGAAGGAGTCGCAGCTGTAACTCGTCTCCGAGGCCTACCCGTGGCTCACCATTGGAAGTCTCTTCTGATTTTTATTGTTTAACTCCGGTCGTGTAGCAGCACGGCACCCTCTTCATGTGGACAAGTGCTTCACGTTTCCTCTCACACTGCAATAACAAGCATTGGCATAGCCAGTAGGTCTCGCCTTTGGGACCTTATGATTGTTTAGCCATGCAAAAATTGATGTTGTAGCACCAAGGATATTGTGCTGCATAACTAAACACTAATAAGATCCCAAAAGCAAGACCTATTTGCCATGCCAATGCTTGTTTTCGTACTAGCTGCATAATCATATTCTCTGAATATTTCCATTTTAGTTAAGATTAAGAGGTTTTTGAGCCAGTGCACAGAAGTGCAAGAGTACGTAAAGGAGTATTACAGGAGCACTATATTGTATACTTCAAAATGCCTTTGTGAATAGTCCCCAATACTTCTAGGAGTACCATATATTCTGAAAATAGCATAAGACTGTCCATTAGCATTCGCTAATTGCCATGATTATGTTTTGACTATCCACATCAATCAATCAGAGTACTTGTAAAGCGCGCTACTCACCCGTGAGGGTCTCAAGGCGCTGAGGGGAGGGGGGTGCCGCCACTGTTCGAAGAGCCAGGTCTTGAGGAGTCTTCTGAAGGCGAGTAGGTCTTGGGTCTGCCGTAGGTTGGCAGGGAGGGTGTTCCAGGTCTTGGAGCAATGGCACAGAAGCCAAAGACAATTACCTACGAGGCGGCGGTGGCAGCAGGGGCACACAGTCGGAGCTGCGTGGAGGGGGAGCGACCTACCAGAAGGGTCAGGGGTCGCAAAAACTGGGTTACTCTGCAGTGGAACCTGGGAGTTCCTAATCACTTATTGCTTGAATCCATTTAAACCACAATTTAGGAAGGATGTTTGCATCAAATGCTGCGTGTTATCTCTTCAGAGCACACAGACTATTCTAACTACCCGAGTCCTTTCCTCTGGGGTTCTGAATTGGTTATACAGGATAACGAGGGGCAACGGACAGATGCACCCTCTAAGAGCCGCCGTAATGCATGCACATTATTACAAAACCAAACAAGCACATGCAAAGCATAGAACACCACCATCATAAGATATCAGAGAAAGAGAACACCGGCTGCTCTCAACCTCCGACCAGAGCAGGACTGGGAACCAAAAGCAGCCCTGGCAAAAATGTTCAACCAGTTCTGCTCCCTCCCTCTCTCATCTCTTTCTTCTCTCTCTCTCTCTGTTTCCTGAAGCCCCTCTCCCCCATCCCTGTGCTTGATGGAATTACCAAAGAAAGTGGGAAATGTGGCAGAGGCACCATCAGCAGCCCTTGCCCTACTAATCGACCTCCAAAGGCTCCAACCCACTGGTGGAATGCCAGGTGGAAAAAAACACACAGGCAGTCCAGGCCTGCCTCAGACCCAAGAGGCGTGCAGCAATGCATAAGCAGGGGCGGGCGTAAATGCTACCCACACAAGGGCAGTGTGCCTGAGACAGCGGCCGTGGGACAGTTTTGAAAGGCATACCATATACCTCCACATGTGCCACTTCGAACATTAAAGACACCCTAATTTTCCGGCCCAGAAAATTCATGGGTTGATTTAGAGTTTAGCAGATGGATGCACCAAAAGTAGGTGGTTACCGAGTCCTCTCTAGAGAACACATCCATTTATACTCTCTAAATAGGACAGACAGGACATCGCTTATTTTTGGCAGATGTCCTGCGTCGGCCAAACTCTGAATTGTGTAATAAATGAATGCTTTATTTCTGCGGCCATAATTCTGCTTATTCCTAATTCTAATTTCTTATTCCTAATTTAAGAAAGTAGTGTCATCGTATGTTGATGCCTCTTGTAGCACAGCTGAATGGGGTCAACATTGTAAAATCAGACTAGATTGAGGTTAATCCCATGCACTGAGTTAACCTCCGAGCTCACAAACCTGAAAGTAGACTAATGCAAATACCATACTAATTAAAGATATATAATTTATCAAAATTCAGACCATTTCCCACACTAAGGGGCCGATTATGATAGAGGATTTTCCGCCTCCTCCGGGCCGGCGGAAGCCACCGCCGGCCCGGAGGAGGCGGAAAATCCTCTGCGGAGTCACCAAAGACCCACCGCCGCATTATGATGGCTGGTGGGTCTTGGATTCTGTCCGCTGCTTTTCCGCCGCGGTCGGATTACAACCGCGGCGGAAAAGCTCTCCTTTGGCTGGCAGTGTCTATCAGACACCGCCAGCCAAATTAGGAAGCATTAGTAAACATGCTTTTCCGCGGCGTTTTTTCCGCCGTGGAAAAGCATGTGTACTTTTGCTTTTGGGGGCCCGTTGCGGGCCCCCAGGGCGTAGGCGGGTGGGGGGTGCACATGGGGGGTACCTATGGTACCCCCCAGCATTTACATGCACAAAGCGGCAGGCACCGCGCGGTGCCTGCCGCTTTGTGCATGTAAATGTTACACATGCACTTTTAACATTGCGGCGGGTGCTGCTTGAAGCAGCACCCGCCGCAATGTTAAATATCCAGGATGTGACCGCCAGGGTGGCGGTCACATCCTGATTTGCATGGAGGGACCTCCGCAGTCCATGCGGACGGTCCCTCCACCTCTGGGATGGCGGACGGACGCAAGTCCGTCCGCCATCCTAATCGGCCCCTATGTGTGGGTCAGTTTCAGGGTTAGGACTTTCAGATCTCTGCAATGAAAGCAAGTGTATCCAAATCCCTGGTAGTCCCACATTTACACCATGAGATTTATGTTCATGTCCATGATAAATGTCAGTAAATTTGAGCTGTTGGAATTTTTGATGGAATAATTTCATGGAGTGCAGTAATTACAGCATTTCTCGAAATTCTGATCCATGTGCCAACTCCCATTGGTACTGGTGATGATTTTATTTTTAAATGCTTTTACACTTATGTATTCACCTTAATATGCACCAGACACACAAATATATATAGTGTGATTTCCACATTAAGTTAGCCATAGTTAATGTAGGCCTCGATTTAAATGATACATGCAAAAAAAGAAATCCTCTCTGTTTGCTTTATATTCTTGTCTTTCAATTCAGCAGCCAATCTGATCTATTTGTGCTGCTTGGAGAGCTGAATAATGAACCTCTGCACATTCAAGAACATGTGACCCACACTGTATCATCCTACCACAAGATAGCCAATGATGGTCATCCAGCAGAGACTTTCATTGTGCGATGGCTGGAAAGAAGGCTGTAGCTGGTTTATCAGAGAATGTTCGATCCTGACTGGATCTCGTCATGGGGACAGTGGGGATTTGGTGTTCTCTGAAGATCTGTACTGTTTTAATTGTGCATTGCTGAGTTAGTTAGATCAGGTGCCGTTCCACTTTCCATAGAAGAGACGGGTTCTTTGCTCCTGCCCGAAAGAGGTAAGACTTCTGGGCAAATCCATTCTCACTTACATGACCGAATCTTCATTTTATTCATGCCTTTAGAGGTTATACTTGCTGACACCTTCTGCATGACTTTTCCCCAACTTGGCTAGGGCGCCGATGGTGGAGGTCGCCTGAGCGATCGGCTCCGCGATCGAGCCGCCATTAATCCTGTTTCCAGGGTCTCAGGGGCTCCCCAACCCTCCGCTAGTTGAGTGAGGTGGGCGCTGAGCCGAGGGGCGACATCTGAGAACAGCAGTGCGGCACGGTGGAGGGGGACAAGGACCGATAGAGTGCCCACGGACCGGGCGGCACCGGGCTCAACATGGCGCCCGCTCCGTGAGTCTCCGGGAGTGGGTGCTGGGGAGGGGGGCGAGCCCTCGCGGAGACTGTTGGATAATTGGATGGTAAATGGGTTGGGGACAAGCCCTGGGTTTGCCCTCGATACTTATGGCTCGATCGCCATTAGGTGGCTTGGACGTGGGGAGGCCCCCTATCAGTGCTCGACCCCCATCTTGCCCTTAAGGCACGCCTGCGGTGGCTACCGTCAGGATAGTTTTTGTTTTTCTGGGTACAGTTTGGATGGGAACTAGGAGGCATTCTTTGGGTCCTGTTCTGGGGAGGGTGGGGGGAGACACGGTTTGGGGTTCAATTGTTGTTGTTAGAGGGTGGGTACGCCATCGGTGCAGGGCAATCACTGTGTATGATCTTGTTCGAGCACGACTGGGAGGGACATAGCGGGACGCAATGGGACCGTCAAGGCCGTCTGAATCCAGTTCCTCAGGGTTGTGTGATGCTCTATGGGGGCCCACCTCTGAATCGACCCAAGTCCGGTTTGCAGAACGCACAGACTTTTGGGAGCGATTGAGCGGGGGAAAAAAGAAACAGGGAAGGGGACTGGTGGGATGTAGACCTGCAAGGGAGACAAAAGCAGACAACAACAGGTCAATACCTAACCTTCCCTATTCTATCGATCTCACTCACTTATTTATAGGTTATGTTTTCCTACCTGTGTGAACATAAAGAAACCTCCTAAATTCTGGGTGCTTCTGAGAGATAGATTCACCGTATTGAGTTCAATATCTCTAGCTTATGTAGTATTTAGAAACTGTAACAAAGTACCCGAAGATAGATAGTGGTTATAACGCTTCAGGTAATCCAATGCAGTGCATAACCAATGTAGTACATAAAGTATAGATCAGGAACCCTTGTAACAGCAGGACTCCTCAGCTAGGTCTTCCCCTTTATAGTTGCAGGTGTAAAAGGATAACAACGTGCCACTAATACTCCTTAGATAAACACGTAGGAATATCAAAACACAAAATAGTATATAGGCAGAAGGGCAAGGTATAGGGTGTTTTAACCTCTCTGCATGAGACAAGCCTGTCTCCTCCAACAGAGAGAACAACCTCCCAAGCGCCTCTAGGTGCGCACTCCTCCTCTGCACGAGTACGCTGGAAATTGCGACTCAGCCAACAGAGGAGATTGCGGGCGTTTCAACCTCTCTGCAAGAGACCAGCCGGTCCCCGCCAACAGAGAGAACAACTGCCCAAGCGCCTCTAGGTGCGCACTCCTCCTCTGCACAAGAACGCGTGTACAGCGTCTCAGCCAACGGAGGAGAATACCAAGTCACCCCACGATACCTGAGTCGAGGTCAAGGAAAGCCGGAGGCTGCAAAAGGTCGACTCCCGACACCGAAGGAAATGTAGACTCGTCTCTGCCTGGAATTCCACTGTGAACAAGCTTGCCGTGGTGGACCATAGGAAACGTAGGAACAATTATCGGCAGCGCTCCTTGGCGTTCTTGCCGTTTTGTAGCCTGCTGGGTGTGTCGGAGCGACGCCTCGCCTGATTACCACCTGATGCTCTAGCGCGACTTTCGCTAAGCGTCATGGGAGTAGTAGTTTTTGCCGGTTTTTTTTGGTGACGTATTTCACGCATCTCGGTTGTGCTCCGGAGCGTCTTTTTCTCCAAGGTAATCACGCAGCTAGCGTAACAACCGGTGCAGCTTCAGCGCGACTGTGACAGGGACAATGGCTGAACTGTCCACTTTGAAATGCATTACCTGGAACGTGCGTGGGCTGCATTCCATGTCCAGGCGCCACAAGGTACACGCTTACTTAGTGCGTAGGGGAGTACAGATTGCACTTTTACAGGAAACGCACCTCACGAAAGCGGAGGGTCTAGCCTTACAGCGCAGATGGAGGGGACAGATATATAACACCACATACTCGGCTTATGCTAGAGGCGCGCTAATTTGGGTACGAGCTGGGGTCCCCCTGCAGGTGACGAAACATACTGTGGACCCGGAAGGGAGGTTTGTGGCCATTGCAGGTAAATTGGGGGGGAAAGATTTAAATATTTGCGGCATTTACGCGCCCAATGTGGACCAGCTGGCCTTTTTTGCGGCGCTGTCAGGCTCCCTGGCCCACTATCTGACAGGGCCACTCTTGATCTGGGGAGACTTCAACTCGGTGGTGGATATAGATCTTGATAGATCTTATCCTCCCCTGGCGGACTCGCCAACATGCCGGGTAGCCAGGGGTAGACTGGACTGGCAGACTAAATGGGAGCTGACGGATATCTGGCGAGCCCAACACCCGTATACCCGGGACTACTCTCACTTCTCCGGCATGCATGAACTGCACGTGAGGCTGGATGGGTTCTTGGGGTCGGCAGAATTAGTGTCCTCTGCTGTGAGATCCGAGTATTTAGCGAGGACTATTTCCGACCACAACCCTCTTCTGGCCGACTTCAGATGGTTCCCAGGTACCCTCTGTGTCCCAACTTGGAGGTTGCGCCCCGAGATGTTGGAGGACCTAGTGTTTCGGAGTGAACTGGAAGACAGAATCACCGCCTACTTTGCGGAGAGTGAGGGCACGACTGGGGCAAGGGCCACGGAGTGGGACACCTTTAAGATGGTAGTGAGAGGCTATTGCATTACTAAGAAAGTGGGGGTGCGACGAGTCCTTTTAGAGGATCTCGGCAAGGCAGATCGGAAGCTTCGCGAGCTGGAGCTCTTGCGGCCCGGCCGTCCGGAGCTTCACCAACAGACCGCAGCCGCGAGGGAAGCCGTAGCTGTTGAGGTTAAAAGATTACGCAGCTTTGATTATAAAACATATCTGACTAGATCGCTGGTGGAGGGGGACAAATCAGGGGCGCTCCTAGCTCGGCTACCTAACCCCACGAGACGCACCTCTCCCACGGTTGCCATGCGGGACGCTGTGGGAGGGGAGGTCTATACCCAGCCAGAAATCCTTGATTGTTTTATGCACTACTACGCAGATCTGTACCAGAGTAAGGTGGTTAAGGACGCTGCCCCCATTGATAACTTCTTGCGGGATTTGCCCATCCCTACTCTGGAGCCCGAACAAGCAAAAGAATTGGGGAGAGACGTGGAGCTGGGGGAGATCCGCAGTGCCATAAAATGTATGGCACGCAACAAAACTCCAGGTCTGGATGGGCTTCCAGTAGAGTTCTATTCCACCTATGTTGACCTCCAGGCCCCGCGGCTGTTGATAATCTATAAGGAGGCGAAGCGCCTGGGGCGCCTCCCGGGCTCCATGCGTGAGGCCCTCGTGGTCCCCCTGCTCAAGCCTGATAGGGAGGGTAGCGACCCGGCGTCTTATAGGCCGCTTTCGATGCTCACGGTAGACTATAAAATACTAAGCAGCATCCTAGCGTCGAGATTGCTGGGACACATGGGCTCCCTGGTGCATAGGGACAAGGCGGGGTTCATTCCCAAGCGAAACACTACGATGAACATCCGTCGCCTGCTCCGCCTGTTGGAGGAGGGCCATGACGAGGCTCCCCAACCCATGATCCTCTCGATTGACCTGGAGAAGGCTTTCGATAGTCTAGAGTGGGACAACCTCCGTAGAGTGCTTAGTTGTTTTGGGGTAGGGGAAGGATTCTTGCGTTGGACTACAGTGCTATATGCCTCTGCGGTAGCAAGAGTAAGATCGGGCCCGCTGATCTCCCATCAATATCCGGTGGAGCGAGGTACGAGGCAGGGCTGCTCGTTATCCCCGTTACTTTTTGCGCTGGCAGTGGAACCCCTGGCGCTGTCAGTTCGCACCGGGGCCCACTACGGAGGACTGCGGACCTTATTGGGGCAGCAGTTTATTTCCCTGTATGCCGACGATCTGTTGCTTTTCCTGGAGGATGCTGAGGGGGCCATGGCTGGTGCCGACGCTGTACTCACCTCTTTCGGTGAGATATCGGGCCTCAGGGTGAACTGGTCGAAAACTTGCTTGTTTCCGGTTCGCAGGGGGGAACCCCAGCCCGTTACGCCTAGGGCGATTAGATGGGCACCTAGCTGCCTTAAATATCTGGGGGTTTATATCTACCACTGCCCTGCTGACGTTCTGGAGGGCAACATATCCCGATGCGTTCGGGCACTAAAGGGTAGCATGTCCTTTTGGGCTACCCTGCCGTTGTCGGTGGCAGGACGTATAGCGCTACTAAAGATGGTGGCGCTTCCCCGGCTACTCTATTATTTCAGGATGCTTCCAATCTGGATCCCGCCGGCCGTATTCCGGAACCTGAAATCGCTAATTGTGGCATTCCTTTGGGGATTGGGCCGCCGCAGAGTGGCGCTTCAGACCCTGACGAGACCTAAAGCGGAGGGTGGGCTGGCTGTTCCCGATTTTGAAACATACTACCTAGCTGCCCAACTACAGACCTACACTCAGGAGGTAGCACGGGAGTTTCGGGGTCCGGAGGAGGAGCGGGGGCTGGGCATACCCAGGCACGTTCTTTGTTATATTGCACTGCAGCAGAGGCTAGCGGTGAGGGACCTCACACAAGAGGAACGCACTATCAGATCGTGCTGGAGCCGCGTACAGCGCAAGTCGGAAATAAGCCGCCCCTACGCCCCCGAAATCCCATTGGGAATGCTCACAGCCCTACCACATGGTGGGGATTGGTCGCAATTACAAGCTTGGGAGGACGCGGGCATACAAGTGGTCGGTGACCTGTACGGGGACGGAGTGCTCTTGCCCTTCAAGGCAATGCTGGACCGATTTGACATTCCCCGGGGCGATTTCTTGTTACACGCGGCGATCACGAGGGCACTTCAGGCACACTGGCAGAATGGTCTTGAGGAACCACAGACGTCCTTGGCATGTCAGTATGTTATGATGGCAGCGGGAATGGTTAAAGCTTTAACGTGTTTATACTCCAGGATGGCTCATGAGAAGTTACCTCCGTTGGAGACACTCAGGGTCAAATGGGAGGCAGACATAGGGAGGGTTATCCCAGAGACCACGTGGGCCCAGCTGATGCGTCGAGCTTGGAAGAGCACGCGCAGCGCTCGGTTCCAATTGGTCCACTTTTATATATTACACCGAGCATACCTGACCCCGGAGAAGATACAAAAGTACTTCGCCTCTGACACTGCGGCCTGCCCTAGATGCCGGACAATTGGAGCGGACCTAGCCCACATGCTATGGTCCTGCCCCGCCTTGTCCTCCTACTGGACAATGATAGGGGACACCCTCAATGAAGTTACAGGGCGGACCCTACATTTCGACATCGCAGTAGGGATCCTACATTGGTTTCCACATACCCCCAAGACGAAAGTGACCAGCAAATTCATTGACATGGGACTGCTCTTGGCGAAACGGGAAATAACACGACACTGGAAGGCACGAGTTGGTCCAACGGGCGCTAAATGGCGCAATGAGTTCCTCAAATGGGCTGAGGGTGAGAGCACCCCGCGATATCAACTAGCGAGACGGCAGCAGAATGAGAGGGCATTAGAATCAGCGCAGGCATGGGAAGCATTGGTGCAGGCCCTACGCGATCATAACACCCCTAGCGACACGGAAAGTGATGCCAATGAACTGCCTGTGTCCCCGTAGTGCGACAGGTTTACTGCATTTTCTTACAGACTGCGGAAAGTTTCCTACCACATGCTCTCTGATGACCTACCTGCACACCGATGGCGTGGGGGGCAGGGGGGAGGTAGACAGAGGGAAGAAAGAGCATTACAAGCTTCTTAATAAACTCTTGATATTGTGCCCATGTTGTTTAGCCACTGGACCTCTGGGTGAGTTTTGTTGGGTTGGGTTGGGTTGGGGGGGGGGTTCTTTTCCTTTAAAAAAGCAGATCTGTAATTTTGCATTATTACTGGTCGTTTCTGGATGGCCACAGGACCCACGCTCATAGTTTATTTCCGAATTGCCGCCCGACCTCGGGGTTGTGGGCTGAATGGCCGTGTAACTGTGCTACCTCACCATCGGCGTTACCATCACCGATTGCTTTCTCATTGACCGATGTACAACTGTAACCTTTCGCTGCAATAAAAATATATTTACAACAAAAAAAAATGACTTTTCCCCAACTTTCTCTAGCTTAGAACATGAGGGGACTTCCCTTCAAGGGAACCTGAATCCTGCCTCAATTTGCTTATGACAACTTAAATAGTTTATCTTTGTATTGGGTATTTTAAAATGCTTTGAATTATACCGACCAATGCTTGTGATTGGTCTGAGCGCTGTGGATTGGCGCTCAGCCACAGAATGGGAGGCTGGGCATGTTCTCCATGCAGGCTGTAATGCAGCCTGCATGGAGAATATGCAAAGTGCACATGAATGTTTGGCCGGCCCCAGAGGACCCGCGAAACATTCACGCACACTTTATGGAGTGCAAACCACTCCTCCCCTGCTCTGTCAGCAGAGCAGCCCGCCATGTCCCACCCGCAAAGCTGCTGCAACAAGGAAAAAATAAAATGAAAATAACTTAGAGTTATTATCATTTTATTTTCCTTTAGTGACACTTCTAAAAGAAGAGACTAAATAATATGAACCCGGGAGAGAATTCATTTCATACTATGCCCAGCAGCATTTTGTCCTTTGCTATGGTTTGCGATATTGGAAGATGACATAAGAAGTTACTTTGCACTAGAGTGCTCATCAGCATGGGCAGAGTCATTGTCTTGTTGATAGTTTGCTTTCCAATGCCTTCTGGTGATTGCAGCCCCTGTCTTTGGTAGCATGAGTGGTACTGATGCGGCACTCTTGCAGGTATTATGAATTTCACCAAAAGAGGCATTAAACCCACAGATGTAAGGGAAACAGCAAATACCAATACCGCTCAACAAAGTGTTGCCTTTGCAATACGGGTGGAACAATGAATGCTTCTGATCCACACTTTCCATTTACAACACAAGTCGATACACCGACATGCGTTAGGTAAAGCGGCATTGGACTTTAAAGCCCAACGCTTTCTCTACTGTTGCAGGGACTGGAGTTGGAATAGTAAATTATACTATTCCAAAGTCCAGCACCCCCATAAGGCAAGTCGTTGTAACTACTTGCTTTTAAATGGAATGCGGTGTTCAGACGCATTTGTTGTTACGCCCATGTTGTTAAGGAACGGGTGGGAAAGGAAAGCGTTGTTGTGTCAAACAACCCAGAGGTAAGGATGATCAACCTTAGTTTCTGTACTGACACTACTAATTCCTTCAATTCCAAGGAGACAATCATGAGAGTATCTGATTCTGGCTTCATTTTGGGGAACTCAGTGAACCGAACGTAGGGGAACAAGAGAAACAAAGAGTCAAAATCTTCTGCGCTGCTTCCAGTTTTAGTCTAAGTAAATGTAGCCCTGACGAAGGGCGCATGCCGATTCCCTTCAGCAGAAGCACTTTGGGGCATTGAGTAGCATTCCTGCCGCAAAGCGTCAAAACTGTGCCAAATATTTCCCACCAGTGAAGTGGTGCCTACATGACTCCATTTCCTGTGTGTGTTTTTTTTTAAAGGGTTGGCGCAGGGGAAGGGAGTGTCACAGTAAAATCCACTTCTCCTGAATAAAAACAATGAATGTTGCCTGTTTACACTGGAATTGTATTTTTTTTAAAGGAAATAATTTTGTAGAAGTGTATCAGGACCCAGCACATAAATGGTGATATAGTACAGTAGTACTGTAATACATTTAACAGAAAACCCATCATTCACAACTCATGCCGTCTCCCACTCAGACACAATATTAAAACAGAAATTACAGATTTTAATAAATGTTGCCATGTCTTGGTAAAGAACGCCATGATAAAATGTGTAACTAAATGGCAGATCCCCTCTGTTTCAGTAATCTAGCACAAAGATGGTCACAACCATTTCCTCAGAAACCAAAATTTTTTTTTATTTTTTTTATTTATTTATGCATTTTTATATAGCGCGGACTTTACCCGAAGGCGTCAGAGCGCTTGACAATAGGAACAGAAATGAAACATAATGAGAAACATTACACAAGAACAGATTACAAAAGTATACTTTACGTTACATAAGGTAATAGTGACAATTGTGAGCAAACAAAATACATCAGGTAGTAAAAATTGTGAGCAACCAAAAAATACATGAGGTAGTAAAAAGTGCACAAGAGGAAAAAGTGACAAGTGTGCAGTTACAAGAGAAAACAAAGTATAATTTGAGGTATAATACTGCAATAAGAGCTAGACACTCAGGCACAAGAACAAGCGTTACGTAGGCAAAGGTGGCACTTGTGCAAGTATCAAAGGTAAAAAAAAAAATAATAATTTAAATAAAAAAAATGTGCGTGAGATGCCTGAGATGTAATCGAGGACCACATTGCTGCTGGCAGCGACTGATGATAGAAACAAATGTGTTCATATGGAGACCGCGAATCATGGGTCATGGACATTTTGGGGTTTCATGACATAACACACCTTTCTCTATGTTGAGAGATAAATGTTTCTCCAGACATTTCGTTTATCAAGAGTGATGACTGTGTCATACCATACCAGAGTTTAAGTCCCTTTACTGCCTCCTCGCATTAGCCTTGAAAAGTCAAATGTGCAAAGGGACTACCTCGATTATCCAATTGGAATTAAGTAGTGGTGGCACATCAATAGTATCCACCAAGGATGCTACCCATTAACCACCTACTGCCCCAGAGCCTAGAGGAAAAACCTCATAACTAATTTCCTTATCATTGAAACATTGGAAGTGCTGAGAAACAACTCAATTAACTTAGTGAGTTCGATAGAAACAGGCAGGTTCCCCAAGAAGGTAAACACTTCACAAGTATGCAGACATCGCGGTGTCACTCCTACCACAAGATGCAATCCAGTGGGTATGTTTAATCCATGGTACTTGGGAACTTGATTATCTAATCCTTGCTGGACCTCTTCATCGAAATATGGTGGTAGGAAACATTGTATTCAAATCTGGTCAGGAAACACAGTGGAATTTACCTCAAGAGGGCTGTGACCAGCCCTTCTCATCTGAACCACTCCCACCCAAACTATGGTGTTGGCAGCAAGCCAGATACCGTGGAACTAAAAGATTTGGTGTTTAATCCCGGCTTCTAAATATGACCAAACTGTGCACTCTTGGTCAATCTCTATTTGATCTGATTCCTGAGTTCCAGATTTTGTTTTCAATGATTGGAAATATTCAGAATCATCCTAGGCACTGTTTGTAAATGTCTAATAAGAAAACTGGACTGAAACCCAAAACACTTTGAGGCATATTTACAAGGACCTTGGGCAGTGCTTAATTTATAAAGAAATAAGTGCCAGGGCTGTCATCAGGAGGCCTCTGCACCTTGCACCACCCATTGCCGAGGTCAGCACTGCCAGTGACAGTACAGACACACCTACGAACATCACACTCCTTCTAGTAAGGACCTTCAGACTATTCCAGGCCTCCAAAGCTATTAGAACGGCCTGGGTGGCTGGTATTAGTCATTTTAATGTATATTGAATTTGAATGTATATTGAATAAATCAACAACTGTTGTTGTACTCATCTCTAAATAAGACCATATGGCTGACTGTCATAAGACCCAGTGTTTGCAATTAAGTACCGGTGCCGAGCACCGGAAACCACCGGCTCAAATGAAGCACTGGCCTTGTGTCATGCTTGCACCACACAACGTGCTACATGCATGATGCAAAGCACCAAGCTATATTTATGAAGCCACGCAAAGTCACTGCATTGCTTTGAATGGCTTCATAAATATGTAGTAATGCATTCTAGCATAATTCGCTGTGGCGCATCACTCCGCGCAAGGGAGGCGTTCCATGGATGTTGCGGTGTGTGTTCCCACGCAAACCCCATGGTTTTTGAGGTACCCCAAATTTACCAAACCTGGTAAACCTGGGAATGCGCCAAAAAGATACACCTCCCCAGGTGAGGCATAACAAGGAGAAATATCTATATTTCTCCTTGCATTTACTTCTTTCTATGTGTTCCACATTCTACAGCAAACATAGAAAGAGAAAAACGCCTCTATGGATTGTTTTCGTGCAAGAAGGTGCCCCTTCAATCACACAAACAATACTGCCTACAGCACAGGCACCCTTGCACTATGATGCAAGGGTGCCTGCGTTGGCGCTAGGGTGCCAAAACGGTGCTAACGAAGGGGGAAAGGATAGGAAAGCACTGTATTGGATAAATACGATGCATTCCTGCCCTTTCCCTGTGACGCAGGGCTGCTCAACAAGGTAACTTGATGCGCTGCCTTGTGCCACAATTCCCATAAATAAGCCCCTTTATTTGAAGTCCTGGGGTGAACAGATCCAAGGCTCATAGTTTACTGTGTGTGAAAGGTAAACAGTGAAATAATTAGTTCTGTATTTTAATATTGGGTCTCTTACTGAGTAAAGTGTTTGATCTTGGACATATCATGTTATCCCTATCCTCTTGTCCTGTGTACTGCCCAGTGCAGTTTTCATTCATGCAGGTTTCTGAATTAATCATTTTCATGGTTAAATGGGTATAGTAGACATGTATTGACGACCTGAACTGTCACTGTCCATGACTAATGAAGCACCATAGCACTTTATTTAGCTAGAAAGATGACTCTGTAGTTGAATGGTTGCCACTGAAACACATGGTAATCTTAAGGTCCAGAATTCAAAAGCAAGCAAGGCAGACTTAGCCTTCTGCCCTGGAGGGGTCAATATACTGAATACTAGGAGATGGGGAATAGTAACATGCATTATTATATATTTTTTTAGATCTGTTTTAATCAAGTTTCATATCATAACAGACAAACACACCCACGGTATTGTAACCCCCCTCTGGTGGCTCCTTTGTGATGGCTGTCACATATAACATCCCTGCAAAACCCGATCAAGACAATTCCTCACAATCCATAGGCCCAACCCTGCGATCAGCTAGGTCCGGATAAGGCAAGTAACATCGCAACCACCGACCATCCTGTGGTCTCACCCCCATGATGTCTCTCATGCGCATTCAATTTGTGCCTGGCTGTTAGATTTTGGGGTCTCTAGTTGGCACAGGTAGCTACTTGTGACAAATAGGGACCCTGGCCTCTAGTCAGGGTAAGTGGGATACACTCTTTAGATAACCCCTGCTCACCTCCTTGGTAGCTTGGCATGAGCAGACACGCTTATCAAAGGCAATGTGTAAAGTATTTGGTTCTTGCAGCGGCAACAGGCGCTGCGACGATCTCGATCTTCGCGGCGGCGGGAATTTCCTCGCACTGTCGGGGATGCGCTCCGCAAGCGAGCGATGCTTTAAAATTTGCAGATTGTCTTAGTTTCTCCTTGTCCAGCTTTCCAAACATCAGGTACAACTTCCAGAGGCACCACAACTGGACCAAGCACTCTAGGAAAGGCAGAACTCATTCAGCAGAGTTCAGGGGGAAGCTGGGGTTGAAGTCCTTTTGTTCCTGGGACTTCTTAACAGGGAGCCAGCTCTTCTCCGGCCCTTGGAGATCTCTTCAAGCAAGGGGACAAAGCAACTCAAAGTCCTTCCCCTCTCCTTGGCAGCAAAGCAACTGCATGTCAGCCCACAAGTACACAGCAGGACAGTTCTTCCTCTTCAGTCTTCCAGCTTTCTCCTTGGCAGAGGTTCCTTCTGGATTCCAGGATGATCTAAAGTTCAGTATTCTGGGGTCCTGTACTTATACCCAAAAAGTCTTTGTTCCCTTTGTGCAGGAGGGGTCTGAGCCCGGTCCAAACCAGTTCTGGAGCACTCTATTTACACGATTCCTTCTTTCCTTTCACAGTCCAGAGCAGAAAAATCAGACGCCCCACAGGAGGTGGAGCCAGCATTGTGAAGGGAAAGCACAGCCCTGGAGCACTTTGTTGACATGATTCCTTCTCTTCTTTCACAGTGCAAAGCAGAGACATCAGACGCACCACAGGGGGTGGAGCCAGCACTGTGGGGGGCAGGCACAGTCCTATTCAGATCCCAGGTGCAACTCCTCCCTCCCATCTAGATGCAGATCTCTCTATTCACCACTGGGCGGACTCATTCTGTCTCCTGGAATCCCCCAGCCCTGTCACTCACAAACCAGACAGTCAATTCACAAACAGCCAAAGGCACATAGAAAGGTCAGACAAGAAAGCAGCCACTTTCTAAAAGTGCTGCTTTCAAACACAGGATTTAAAAAACATCCTTCCTAAAAGATGTTACAATAATATGAGTACATCTATATGTGAAATAAAGTTCAAAGGTATATATAAGTGCCAAGCAGTCCAGTATTCTTTATTTCTTCAAAGACAATTTCTTTTCTCACGGTAACACTCCTAAAACATCAGAGCACAAGTGTCCAATTCTTCATCCAAAAGTAATTTATTCAGAGGAATTTTCTTCACAGCCAACACATGTTTCGTCTTGCACTGTATATATGCATCAATGACTTCGTCAGGGCTGCAACCCAGAAAAATATAAATACAAAATGTCACTTCAATCTCCTATTGTCTACACATCATCTGAGACTTTATCCACCACCACTTCCTACAAGAGATTATAGGTAAGTGGGAAAAGTTCTTAATAGCAACCAAAGTCACCCTCAGTAATATTAGTAAACAAAGTTTGGAATAGGTGCTATGATGTTAGTGCAAATTTAAAAACGGAATCGCACCATCGTTGTGCTTTAGAACCAAAAGTGCCAGTTTATTAAGGAAGATAAGTTACCTTCAATTGTGCTCATTAAGTCCTCTGAGCATATAAAATTTCTGAGTCAGAAAGTATGTCTGAGTCTGCAACACAAGAATGCTGGTTTGAATAACTGGTCCATTAATAGCCAAATACTCCTTTATAGTCATCCAAGTAACTTCCTTTAGTCTACTCAAATCTATAAATTGAATTATTCGTCGTATACTACTGTATACTCACTTTATAATTATGCTCTTCATTCATGTATTCTTACTAATCTTTATTCATTCCTCTTATCATTGATTATCGTCTTTCCACTGATTTTCAACACAAAATTCTGCCCAAGCCGTTACATTTCTGAATACCTAAAACATAAATAGTAACCATACTTAAGTCCTTTTAACATCATTGTAATTATAGTCTTAACTTGCTCTAAACCAACAGCACGGTGAATCTCACCTCCTAAATAGGAATCATTCCAAATAGTCCTGTATATATTGTCTTTGTTAGTCCCAGTCAAAAACGTCCATAATTCTGAAAGATTAAATAGGGACAAATACTGTAAAGAGCCGTATGTCCCTGTATAGTTCACGTCCCTATATTCATTAGAGTATATAGAAAACGGTAAACATGTAATCTCACCTGTATACCTTCGATGAAATAAGTCGCACCTAGTAGATAAGAACACGAGTACGTGTTACTAAAAGAAACTGAAGGAGAGAAGAGTATTTGGATAAGTGTCAATCCACTAAATTAACACTCTAAGCTATAGTTCCAGTTTCATAGTCCCACTATTGAGGTCAAAACTTACAGGTACGCTGTCTCGCTGTGTTCAGGAGTTGTGTTTCCGAACTCGCGTTCTACGTGGCCGCCATCTTTTTATCCTAATGCGAGAGTAATCTCCTGTTTGTGGGCGCCATCTTGTAGTGTTTTCCTCTCGCGCACATTTCAGATTTATAAAGTATACTCCGAGTTATAATATTTATAATATAAACAATGGGAAAAACCACCTCATTAGTTTTTCATTACTCATCTCAAATCACCATATAGGCAGCTCCACATAGAAACACTCGTGATAAAGTCCTTTACTCTCAAATTTCAAAAGTTCCAATCTATCAATCAGTCGGAATTGGTCATTTTAGTTCGATAAAAATATAACATTTTAACGAAATAAATCTCTTATTCTCCGTGTTGCCAAGAATAATCTCGAACCGACAACCTCTTTATCCAGAGGTAAATGCCAAAACGTTATTCCATATCTCCATCAGTTACCATTACGATTCACACTAGAACAAAAGTTCATTAAAAGTTATGTTCATTATCAAAATATAGTCAGTCTAAAGCAGTCACGAACCGGTAACCTCTAGATTCCAAGGTAAACACGAAAACGTTACTCCACATTTCAATCGATTACTATTACGGTTCGCTCTGTAACCTAAATCATGCGAGTGTGATGTTCTATACACCAAAGTTCTCAGCATTTGTATTCTATTCTTATACAGGCAAGGTTCAAAAACTACGGTCCCATTGTGAGATATATTCATGTGTCACTTAGGATGAAAGGCTCCCTTGCAGTCAGTTTGTCATACCACAACCTGTTAATCATTACCAGCATCACCACATTACATTTCAGATTTATATATCTTTACAAAGAATTTCTAGGTTATAACGTAAATAGGAGGGTAAGGAAGAGAAAAGAGAAAGGAAATAAAGTCAGAGGGAAAGGAATTGTACATCAGAATCAAATAGCCATATATGTACATTCGAATCAGATAACCATATATGTTTCATGTAAATAATGTGAACATTATCCAGACAATTCCTGTATATGTAATAACACACCACTATTTTCTAATACACATAATACAGGCAGAGCCAGAATAGGCTAACCATACATTAATACTAATAGTACATTTAACGTGAGAGTCTACATGTGTTATTTCTTTCTTTATCTGTTTCTCGTTCCTACGGGCGGTATCCACTCTAATACATTGTACAAATTCTATCAAGGTTATGTACATTCAAAAACATAAATATATTGGAATTATTCAGTTATGTTCAACTGATTATGAATTTTCTACATCAGTCACCCAATAAATACTGAAATTCTGGGTCCAAATTTAAACCCTCTTCCACAGCTCGCAAATTCATGATCCATCTTGCCTCAACACGTCTTAACTTTAACATTCTGTTACCACCCCTTCTATCCAATGTCACGTGTTCAATACCATGGTAACAAAATCTATGTTTCTCGCGTTCACCACAATTCTGGACAAGATGAGCAGAAATGGGGTATCTAGTATCCCCATTCTTTAATGCCCGAAAATGCTCAACCATTCTATCTCGCAATCGTCGAATGGTACTGCCCACGCATATATTTTTGCAAGTACATACAATCACATATACCACATATGTCGTCTCACAGTTAATGAATGTTCTTATGCTGTGTAATCCCGTATCATTATATTCAAATTGTTTAATTTTCCCAATTGACCATCGGCAAGAGCTACATTGACCACAATAGTAGAACCCAGTAGGACGGGTACCTAACCATGTATCCTTACAGACTAATCTTCGGCAGCTTGGGCTCACTATATTGGCAAGTGTAACGCCTTTCCTGAATGCTAGGCCTGGTCTGTTAGTAAGAAAAGGTAATAAGTCTTTGTCATTTTTTAAAAGATGCCAATATCTTTCCAAAATGTTATAAAGTTTGTGACTGTCTGTTCCAAAATTGGTAACTATCCTGATTTTCTGTAGTCCTGGATTATTAGTCAAAGTTACCTTGGGTTTTAATGTATCTTCCCTTTTTAGCTTACGTGCTTTAGTTAATGCCTGATCAATAGTCTTCTTGTCATAGGCTCTGCTTCTGAATCTGCATGACATATCTTTTAGATTAGTTTTGAAATCCTGTTCTTGAGAGCAATTCCTACTAGCTCTAAGCATCTCGCCGAAAGGAATGGATTTAACTTGGCTCCTAGGGTGGCAACTATTGGCATGTAAAAGTGTGTTGCAGCTCCTTTCTTTACGGTACATGCGGCTGCACAGGTTTTTCACTTTCTACAAATAGTTCAATGTCTAAGAAAGTCAAATGTTGTGTATCATAATGTGTAGTAAATGACATATTAACATTATTTGAGTTCAGATAATCAAAAAAAAGCATGAAGTTCCACAGTTGTACCTCTCCAAATTAAAAGACAATCATCTATAAATCGTCCCCAGTTATATATATGGTCAGTCCATTGTTTACCATTAGGGCCCCAGAGCCACTCCGCCTCAAACCACCCCATGAAGAGGTTGGCAAAGGACGGAGCAAATCTGGAGCCCATCGCTGTACCAAGTTTCTGTCTATACCACTTGTCCTCGAACAAGAAAATGTTGTTTTCCAAAACAATCTGAGTCATCTCCATAAGCATAGCAGTATGATCAAAATACTCTGCTGGTCGTTTCTTCAAAAAACTTTCCATAGCTTTCATACCCAATTTGTGTTCTATATTAGAATACAAGGAAACCACATCAAGTGTGACTAAGATCATATCAGATTCCCATGTAACGTCACTCATCAGGTTCAATACAAGTGTGGTGTCCTCAATATGTGATGGTAAATTCTGCACATATGGTCTAATATGTACATCAATAAATTGTGATAACTTCTCTGTCGGCCCCCCAATACCTGAAATAATTGGTCTACCTGGAGGTTTATATCTATTCTTGTGAATCTTAGGCAAGTAATACAAACATGGAGCTCTAGGGAACTCCACACGTAGATACATAAATTCATCATAATAAAGTAGAGATTGATCATACCAATGCTTGATTTTAGAGTGAATCATCCCTGTAACTGTCGATAAAGGACTCTTCGTGACTTGTTCATAATACTTCACATCTCGTAATTGTGAAAGAACTTCATCATTGTAATCTTTTCTGTTCATCAGAACAATATTGCCACCTTTGTCTGCCATACGTATAATTAGTTCTGTTTGGGAAGTTAATGTCTTCAACGCCAACCTCTCATCTCTCTTAAGGTTATTGTTATATAGTATGTTATAACCTCTTCTTTCTCTGTCAATAAGTTTATCTATGTCCAAGTTGACAGCCTTATAAAAGGCATCAACCATATTACCAGATGACAATTGGGGTGTCCACTTCGATTTAGGTTTGAGTCCACTCCCAATCGCAGAGCTCTGATTAATTTCTAAATCTTCTAGTAAAGAACTCATAGTAACTGGATCCTCCTCAGTTTCTGTTAGTGACAGTAGTAACTTGGTGTCATAAACTTCTTGAATAGTCAATTCACTTAATAGGGTTCTAGAATTAGAGCTCTTATCAGTATACTCACGTCCAGAAAAATATTTTTTACGTTTGAGTAACCTTGAAAGTTTATATACATCAATTTTGGTTGTATACCAATCAATACAAGTAGACGGACAGTAACCCAAACCTTTCTTTAATACTGAAATCATACTATCAGACAGTTCAAACGAAGAAAGGTTGATAATTTCTATTTCATTAGACAGATCATTTATTTCTTCCAAGAACGAGTCCTCATCCCTTGTCTGACTTTTTCTTCTACCTTTCCCTCTTGTCCCTCTCCTTGTCTTTCTCCTCCTGTATCTCTGAATCTCCCCCCTGTTTCTAGATTCCCCATTCTGATACGCCGGACCTCTTGTAAAAAAGAGAAATTCTCTGATGTTGTAGCTATAGCTAAATCAACTGTGTACTCGTTCTCATTAATAGAGACATTACTTGAAGAGGAATTCAGCTTTGAGCTAGAGGGGTTCATTTGTTTTTTGGTAACCTGCTCCTTATTAACTAAATGATCAAATCTACGGGCAAAAGTAAAAACACGGCCAGTGTTATAGTCGTGTTCATCCCGTTTTAGTTTTCTCGCTTTTCTACGTTTAATATCAGCCTGTAGATTTGCTAAAATTTCATCAAGTAGCGTATAGTTCTTAACTGTAGCTTCCGGTAAATTAAGTTGTTTGATTTCGTCTTCACATGTCTGTATTTCAATCAATAGTTTGACAATTTTCCTCTTAGCGTTGCCTATCAAAATTCTTATCAAATTGTTGGAACTGCTAGTCAATTCCTTTTCCCATAAGTCAAGGAGGTCTGGTTCTAAGTCCTCGTAAGTTGGTACGATTTGTGATCTAAGACCACGGGGAATTCGATTCAAGGTTAGGTATTGCTTAAGAGTTACTGCATCCCACCATTTGTTTAGTTCAGATTGCTTCAGCCTTTCTAACTTAATAAATTTGGCTCTCAGGCCCTCATTTTTAGTCTTGGTCGTTATTGTCACTGCTGCACTTATTGATGAACCTGAGCTGAGATTCTTGAACAAATCTTGCGCTTCTTGATCTCTGTTCATAGTGAAATTAGCCTGTGTGGCTGCCCAAAACCTGAAACATGAAATACTATACGCAACGGTAACCAGGTATAAGCTCGGGCGCACAACTAGATATGTAGGCAAAATTATTGAAAAACAAATAATACAATGAAATGAGTGCTTCCAAGGAAGAGGGATTGGTTACCACTTAATCCCACAAAACCCAGACTGAATTCTGGGTGTAACTATAAATGCAAATGGATTCTCCCTGAGCACATCAATTGTTACAATAATATGAGTACATCTATATGTGAAATAAAGTTCAAAAGTATATATAAGTGGCAAGCAGTCCAGTATTCTTTCTTTCTTCAAAGACAATTTCTTTTCTCACGGTAACACTCCTAAAACATCAGAGCACAAGTGTCCAATTCTTCATCCAAAAGTAATTTATTCAGAGGAATTTTCTTCACAGCCAACACATGTTTCATCTTGCACTGTATATATGCATCAATGACTTCATCAGGGCTGCAACCCAGAAAAATATAAATACAAAATGTCACTTCAATCTCCTATTGTCTACATCATCTGAGACTTTATCCACCACCACTTCATACAAGAGATTATAGGTAAGTGGGAAAAGTTCTTAATAGCAACCAAAGTCACCCTTAGTGATATTAGTAAACAAAGTTTGGAATAGGTGCTATGATGTTAGTGCAAATTTAAAAAAGGAATTGCACCATCGTTGTGCTTTTGAACCAAAAGAGCCAGTTTATTAAGGAAGAGAAGTTACCTTCAATTGTGCTCATTAAGACCTCTGAGCATATAAAATTTCTGAGTCAGAAAGTATGTCTGAGTCTGCAACACAAGAATGCTGGTTTGAATAACTGGTCCATTAATAGCCAAATACTCCTATATAGTCATCCAAGTAACTTCCTTTAGTCTACTCAAATCCATAAATTGAATTATTCCTCCTATACTACTGTATACTCACTTTATAATTATGCTCTTCATTCATGTATTCTTACTAATCTTTATTCATTCCTCTTATCATTGATTATCGTCTTTCCACTGATTTTCAACACAAAATTCTGCCCAATCAGTTACATTTCTGAATACCTAAAACATAAATAGTAACCATACTTAAGTCCTTTTAACATCATTGTAATTATAGTCTTAACTTGCTCTAAACCAACAGCACGGTGAATCTCACCTAAATAGGAATCATTCCAAATAGTCCTGTATATATTGTCTTTGTTAGTCCCAGTCAAAAACGTCCATAATTCTGAAAGATTAAATAGGGACAAATACTGTAAAGAGCCGTATCTCCCAGTATAGTTCACGTCCCTATATTCATTAGAGTAGATAGAAAACGGTATACATGTAATCTCACCTGTATACCTTCGATTTTGCAGAGCTTATATTTCTGCGTAGTTCCCTTGCTGCTTGGCAAATTGCCTCCACCAGATATCTAAAGCGCCTGTTTACTCTCAGCGGGCATTGGGGGTGAATATGTGCTTCATTGGTATTGCTTCATTTAAGTCCCTGAGCCTGCAGCTCACCCTCAGCTTCCTAATGGTTGAACATATCTAAGGTTTTCTTCAATCCCCCTTTTGGGTGTGACACAGAGGCCTCTCAGGATGTGATATCTTGGGGTCTGAGACCATTTAGAATTTGTTGAATTTTATGTTGAGAAGAAACATGATATCATCCTGCTTGACATGCTACAGGATATCACTCCAACGGGAGCCTCTTTTCATTCTCCATATATTTACCCTTGCTCACCTTCGCTGACACATACATATGAGCAGTCGGCAGTCGTTCTCTTCTTTTTCTGGCACTCTTCGCTCTCTCCTCTTTAATTACTCCCTCATTTCACCTCTACTCTCTCATTCTCACCCAGTGCATCTATTGGATTTTCTGTTTCTCTGTGCCTCTTTTCATTCTTTATCTGTCTCCCACAGCCTTGCTCTCATTCCCTTCTATCCATTTTACACTCCCCCTTTATCATTCTCCCTCCCACTTTTCCCAGTCTCTCTCGTAGGCCATCTGTTTTCCTGGTTTCTCTCCCCTTCTTCTCTTCCATTTCCCTCACCTCGATCTCTTTCCCTCTGTGTCTCTCTCTGTCTATAAATGTACCCTCTCTCACTCCAGTCTGCAATGTACATTTTCTTTAATCCTTTTTCTAACTCCAATGTCCCTATTTCCCACTATCTCAATTTCTGTCTTCACTTTTACCTCAGTTCTATTTTCTGTCGTGCATATTCTTCGTTTCTTCTGCTGTGCTTTTCTGTGTCACTCCAACTCATTTTCTACTAACCATTGAACCCCAAAGTGTCCTTTATTACACCTAATGTAATATTCTGTCGTGTTCTATTTATTGGCTTGCTGCAGTCAGTAGCTACCTGCATTAGCAAACCTCAACCTTTTCAGAAGACAACCATTCCCCATAGAAATTCAATGTATTTCGGTCCTTGTGAATACTTTATGAGTTCTGCAGGCTTCCAAAGGTGATTCAGGAAAGTGGAGGGGCCTTGTACTGGCTCTGGTAGTGGACAGACAAAGACTCTGATTTCAAGTTGGGTGGTAATGGAAAAGCCATCTATTCCTGGAGGAAGTGCTAAACCCAGAGAAGAAACTACTGGTGGTGTTTCCTTTACCATACATATCTGGTTGTTTTTTTAGGAAACTCCATTGATGGGTTCTACTGTGGATTCAGCATCATCTATAGGTGCTCGGCAAATTCTAAATCAAGCCATTGACTACTGGACGGTCAGACAACTAAGGGGTGAGTGTATTTGAGGCACTAATCCACCTGTTTCTTATTCTCACTGACCAGGAGATTTCTGACATTCTGTTCTCCATCTACACTGTTTCATCATACACTGTTTACTCTTTTTCACCCTTTGCCATATCCTCTCACCACTTGTGTTTCCCATCCTTCACTTTCTCCCTCTATATCAATCTATCATTCAAACCTTCTCTCCACTCAATCTTTCCTCACCCCCACCCCCTTATGTTTGTCTCCCTATCCCATTCCCTGTCTCTTGTTTCCGTCTCTCTTTTCCCTTTTCTCCCCTTTAACCAGAGGATGAAGGGGTGAAAGAGTTTCTTTTTACAGCAACACTGCCACAAAAAGTGTTATCTTTTGATCCGGTTCTATTCACATTTTGTTTTGCAAAGTTATTTAAAACTGCACAGTATTTGAATGGAATTCCCACTCTCATTCGAGAAAGCTGGCAGCAGGCACACACTGCGACCTGCTAGGGGAGACAAAAGCCTCCTACCCACTTCTTAATTGTGCTGCTTAAAAGACGCACCTCTCTCCAAAGCTCACTGAAGCCTTCTGGGGCCCGGAATGGAAGGAGGAGAACCACATGATGTGCGTCCTCAGCCGCTCACTTGTCATTTTGCAAAGAACAATTAATGGGCCTAATATGTGGCTTGCTCTGACTACCTCTCACCTGAAGCTGCAGCTGTCTATTGGTTAGAAAATCAGCCCAGATCTGTGGAGCTGCTTTATCCACAGATGAAAAATATGGTCCACTAGCTGGCCTCTGCCACAGGTCCCTGAGGCACCTGCCATTGCCCATCATGCCTATCCGACCCTGAAACTCTGTAATCTTAACAAATGTTACGAGGTCTTGGTAACTAGCCCCTGGATGGACCATCAACTCATTTTCAGTTATGTATAGGCTTTAGAACCTTCCCCTCTGCCTGGTCAGGGCGCTTTACAGTAGCGGTTGGTGTCAGGGCTGAGTGGTGGTATGAAGGGGGATGAATGACGACAATAAAACAACAACAACAGTAAAATAATAACTTACCTGCCACATTGCCGCTCTTCTGCTCCTCACCAGCACAGGCTCCCAGCATCCCCTGCGTCCAATCCTGATGCTGTTCTCAGCAGCATGAGAGCAGCGTCGGGATTGGCCTAGGAGCCCTCAATGTGTGCTCCCAGAGAGACTGGGAGCCTGTGCCTGCTGTCTCCAACCCGGGAACGCAGCTCGGGTTGGAGACAGCTTCAGTGGCCGTCCTGAGACAGCTGGCCAAACCCACATGCGCACTGACAGCAGTGGCCCACCACTCTCCTCCGTGCCAGCCCCTGCGAAGGCCCCACCCCCAAGACTCGCCAGAGAGAGCAAAATAAAACCTAGTTTTCAATTTTTGCAACTGCTGGTGGGGGGAGCCACCACTGGCGCTTTATCCTACTCAATATCAACTACCACTATCACATCAAGCTTAAATATATATATAGGCATAAGCATATCTACATACGATGGATATATATCATCAAGGTACACAGATGTGCAGTTAAGAATAGTAAATTTACACTTACCTATATAAATTGATATAGTGATAGTCAATATTCTGCATTCGAGTCTGCGTTTAGACATCCAGCTTGTGAGCAGATCTTTCAAGTTTTTTTACGTTGGTCAATAAAAGTATTTTTTGTAATGCTTTTTTGTTTATTGTGGTTTTCGTAATTGCATCAGCTGATTAAACCTTGGTTGTAATATCTTGCTGTCAGCAAAGAATAAGCATCAGCAGCGACGCCTTCCTGTAACCAACAAACGTTTCTGTGTTCCTAGGCCAGGTCACGTGTGACTTGCTCAGCTGGTTCTTTGTGATAGAGTTACAAATCCCTTGTCTGGCTGAAAGCAAAGTTGGAAAATTATACAACTGCTCAACAGCAGGAATTGATTGGAAATTAGATACAATGTAATCTTAACTTTTAAGCTTTATGGCTTTACCTGTCTGTGTAATAAACTATGCAACGACGTTTGTTACTTACATTGAAAAGCTTCTCACAGTTGTGAAAACAAAGTATATGCGTCCTTTCCACACAAATTAAGCTTTATTTTGAAAACTGAAAACAGTTTGAGTTTGAAACATGAAAACTTCATTGAGTTCAGGGAGACTTTTGCTGTTTGATTGTACAAAATATTAAGAAATTATCTGCACATTTTGAGCGTGTCATAAATGAGCAGTAAATTGTTTGCTCTCCAGAGCAAAACAGTTGTGTTTAGAAGGTCTAAAAGTATCTATTTATTACGTGGAGAACAACTGAAAGCATTTCTAAGCATAACAGATCACTGCAGCCTAACCAGGAGTACTTGATCACATTGCTAGCCACTGGGAGTATACAAAGGATGGGACTGCACAACCTGTAGTGAATACATATTTTTCCCATCTAAACAGAAACCAAACAGTAAACCAAATAGTACTTATACATTAAAATAATCCAAAAGTATGATTCAATTTCAAAGATGCATTTTCAAACCTTTTTATTCAAATGAATTTGGATATGGAATGCAGGGAAGGACAGCCAATGCGTTTCGGCCAATACATTGGACTTCTTCAGGGCGAGCGCCTAAAAATATATGAATAATGATGCCACCAATTCACCCATTTAAATAATGGAGTAACTTGTCATTTATTTGCTTGCAAATAACCACAGTCTATAGAGAAACGATTATTTAAAAACCAAAAATAATTGAAAGAAGCCGTCAAGTAAAGTCAGTTCGGGATTTATCCAATTTAAGGAGACCATGGGCATATCAACACCTGAGTCATCACCATATTACGTGCCGATGTGAAGCCTGCACTTCTCTGGTACCCTAGCAAAGTAGTGAGCTTGGTCAAAAAAGGCTATTGCATCTATCACAAGGATTTCTGGGGTAACAGGAAAGGTGTGATTTTCAGTAGGGGTTCCACTGTCATGCTCAGTTTCAACACATATTTTTCCCAGTTTTAATGAGATCACAGGGTGGCTTACTTATGGACAATCCGAGTAGTCAACAGCAAGTTGTACCATAAGCAGCTGACACGCACCCTTAGAGGCTAATAGTACCTATGATGCTCAATCAATCAATCAATCATAGCATTTGTATCGCGCGCTACTCACCCGGAAGGGTCTCAAGGCGCTTGGGGGAGGGGTCGCTACTGCTCGAACAGCCAGGTCTTGAGTTGTTTCCTGAAGGCGAGATGGTCCTGTGTCAGCCGGAGGTGGATGGGGAGGGAGTTCCATGTCTTAGCTGCCAGGTAGGAGAAGGATATTCCTCCGGCGGTGGCTCTTTGGATGCGTGGTACGGCGGCGAGGGCGAGGCTTGTAGAGCATAGCTGGCGGGTCGGTGTGTAGAAGGTCAGGCGGTCGTTGAGGTACTTGGGGCCCAGGTCGTGGAGAGACTTGTGTGTGTGGGTAAGGAGCCTGAACTTGATCCTTTTGCTGACGGGGAGCCAGTGCAGGTCCCTCAGGTGGCCGGAGATGTGGCTGCGTCGGGGGATGTCCAAGATGAGTCGGGGTGGAGGCGTTCTGTATGCGCTGGAGTTTTTTCTGTAGTTTGGCTGTGGTTCCCGCGTAGAGGGTGTTCCCGTAGTCCAGACGGCTGGTGACGAGTGCCTGGGTGACCGTCTTCCTGGTTTCGGTCGGGATCCAGCGGAAGATTTTTCGGAGCATACGCAGGGTGTTGAAGCACGATGAGGAGACGGCGTTGACTTGTCTGGTCATCGAGAGGGAAGAGTCCAGGATGAAGCCCAGGTTGCGTGCGTGGTCTGTTGGCTTGGGAGCGGAGCCCAGGGCGGGAGGCCACCAGGAGTCGTCCCAGGCGGAGGGCGATGGTCCCAGGATGAGGACTTCCGTCTTGTCTGAGTTCAGTTTCAGGCGGCTGTTCTTCATCCACTCGGCGACGTCTTTCATCCCTTCGCGTAGGCTCGTTCTGGCGGTGGCTGGGTCTCTGGTGAGGGAGAGGATCAGTTGGGTGTCGTTGGCGTAGGAGATGATGTTGAGGTTGTGTTGGCGTGCGATGGTTGCAAGAGGTCTCATGTAGACGTTGAAGAGGGTTGGGCTGAGCGATGATCCTTGTGGTACACCGCAGACGACTTTGGTGGCCTCGGATCGGATCGGGGGGAGGCGGACTCTTTGTGTTCTTCCGGCGAGGAACGAGATGATCCACTCCAGTGCCTTTTCTTGGATACCGATGTTGCTGAGGCGTTGCACTAGGGTGCGGTGGCAGACGGTGTCGAACACTGCAGAGAGGTCCAGGAGGATGAGGGCCGCTGTTTCCCCATTGTCGAGCAGGGCTCGGATGTCGTCGGTGGCTGCGATGAGGGCGGTCTCGGTGCTGTGGTTGGCTCGGTACCCGGACTGCGAGGGGTCGAGGGATCCGTTCGTCTCGAGGAAAGCTGCAAGCTGTCTGTTGACGGTCTTCTCGATGACTTTGGCAGGAAAAGGGAGGAGCGAGATGGGGCGGAAGTTCTTGAGGTCGGTGGGGTCCACTGTTGGTTTCTTCAGTAGGGCGCTGAGCTCGGCATGCTTCCAGCTCTCCCGGATGGTGGCGGTGTTGAAGGATGAGTTGATGACGTCTCGGAGTTGGGGTGCGATGATGGAGTCAACCTTGTTGAAGACGTGGTGGGGGCAGGGGTCGGTTGGGGATCCGGAGTGGATGGTTTTCATCGTGCGGGCTGTGTCTTCGGTGGTCACCGTGGTCCAGGTGCGGAGGGTGGCGGTGGGGGGCGTTGGTTCGACGGTTGGGTGCGTGGAAGGTGCGCCAAAGCTGTTGTGGATGTCGGCGATCTTGCGGTGGAAGTACGAGGCGAGAGAGTCGCAGAGATCTTGTGAAGGAGTGATGTCGTTGTTGCCGGTGCTGGGATTGGAGAACTCCTTGACGATGCTGAAGAGTTCCTTGCTGTCGTGGGCATTGTTGTCCAGTCGTTCCTTCAGTGATTTCTTCTTGGTGGTGCGGATGAGCTGGTGGTGCTTGCGGGTGGCGTCTTTGAGGGTGGTCATGTTGTCTGTGGTCTGGTCGCGGAGCCAGGCTTTCTCGAGGGTGCGGCAGTTCTTCTTGGAATTCTTGAGTTCGTCGGTGAACCAGGAGGCTTTCTTGCTTCTGGGTCTGCTGGGCGGGTTCTTAAGTGGCGCGAGGTCGTCGGCGCAGGCGGTCAGCCACTGTGTGAAGTTGCGGGCTGCTTCGTTGGGGTCCTTGTGCTGGCGGGTGGGTTCTGGCTGAGGGAGGTGGTGAGCTGCTCGGCGGTGATCTTGCTCCAGCTCCTGCGAGGAACCTGTTGCAGGTGGTGGTGGGTCGTGGTTCTTCTGAAGCTGAAGTGGACGCAGCTGTGGTCGGTCCAGTGAAGTCCGGTGGAGTGGCTGAAGGTGATGTGCTTGCTGGCTGAGAAGACGGGATCAAGCGTGTGGCCGGCATAGTGGGTGGGGGTGTTGACCAGTTGCTTGAGTCCGAGGTTGGCGAGGTTGTCCAGCAGGGCGGTGGTGTTGCGGTCCTTGATGTTCTCCAGGTGGAAGTTGAGGTCCCCTAGGAGGATGTAGTCAGCGGAGCGGAGGGCGTGCGGGCTGATGAAGTCCGTGATGTCTTCGCTGAATTGTGTACGTGGTCCCGGGGGTCTGTAGACGAGGGTGCCTCTGAGGGTCGTCTTTGGGTCGGTGTGTATCTGGAAGTGGAGATACTCGGCGGTGGTGAAGGTTTCGTTGGAGTCGGTCGTGATGCGGATGGTGTTCTTGTGTACGATGGCGATGCCTCCTCCAGTCTGGTTGACGCGGTCTCTCCGGATGATCTTGTATCCGTCTGGGATGGCGATGGCGATGTCGGGTTGTCGTAATTTAGCAGCGATTAGATTAAGCATTAGCAGAAGACATCCTGTATTTAGAGACTATCTTGTCTTTTTATGGAATCCATTTTGTATTTGGCAGCCATTTTAGATGGCCATGTGCTCACCATGTACTCAGTCCTATCTTGCTGTTCTCTGCTCGGTATATTTAGCCTCTTCCTTTTACTTTGCACATGCTCAGTTGTGCTTGCAGCTGCTAATATTCTGTAACTGTCAGGATGTGCTTGCTAGCATTGGCAAAACTGTTAGCTCCTCCTACTTGTCGACTGTGCATTTTCTGTATGACCATCTATGTGTGTAACTCTTCTTATGTGCACTTGTACTGCCCCTTTTTAGCCACTGTGAGGGTATATAAGAGATACTGTGGCCTTCAGTCCTCAGACCATCTCATACAGAGTGCTGCGGCTTCTGTGTGACATGGCCTCACTTGTTGTAATTTAATAAATATGTTTCTCTTGATTACAGATTCTGTGCCAACTTTTTCATGCTGCTTTAAAGGATCAGGTGTTAGTGCAAACCCCTGAGATGGGATTTTTGATTTCCATCATTTGGCGCGCCAACTTGGGGCTCATCAGAGCGGTGACTATCTGAAGGAGCGGTCAGGAGACAGAAGTTTACTAAGGAAGACAAGGCAGGATTCTACTAAAGGAGGTACCACTTCTGGGGGTTCTTAGTCTCTGTAGCCCAGTCTACTTCTGATCTTACTGATTTTTGATCCTCCACATGATGGCACCCCTGACTGAGAACATTTCTGGCGTGAATATTTTAAAAGAAAAGACTGTTAGGTCATTCAAAACTTGGCAGATAGAACCTGGACGCTCGTGCTTGGTAAGAACCATTGTATGGTAATTACTGTGAGCTTATGGTAGCCAGTGACTCGCAAGGCAGTTTTAGGATACGCTTGCTGTGGCTTATGGATATGGATATGTATGGATGATCGATCATATTTATGATATGGATTATGTGATATATGCGTTGCAACACATGTAGGCAGGTAATGTGGAGATGTTTCTCCATTTATGGTTATGAGCGGCGCAATGATTAAGTGCCATTTTAGATTATGATAATGCATATTTTGCATTATGTTTGTTTGCATGCCTGTTCCAAACTCACATGTAAAATGTGTAGTTTTATGAGAGGTACCATAGTGAGATATGAATTGAATTAGCCGGCTTCCCCTAGAGGGAAAACTTAAAATAGGTTTTAGGTATGAAAACATATTTCTTCCTTGGTGAAATTTTTCCCCAGGGAATATAAATATGCCCATAATACACATGAGGATCCTTTGTTCTCTGCAATTTTATGTATGAAGATATGCAGAGCGGTTTTTGGTGTTCTGCCAGCCTGAATTAGTGAATTGAGAGTATTTCTACTTCAGTTTTTAGAATACTGTTGAGAATAGGGTTTTTCCTTGTAAATATGACTTACAACTGGAATTTACATAGGTGGTTTGGATGCAGTCTGCGGGCTGTCTTTTGTTTCTGGCTTTAGTGTTGACCCATGGTTTAAAAGGTGTGTTTAAATGTCTAGCTGGTTTGTGGGTTTTTTCCCATTCATGTAACTTTTGCTTGTACATTGCGTCGTCGCTATTTATGAAACATGGCTAAAGCGCGCTGTAATGTGTGTCTTTTCTGTTTTACCCCTTTCTGTTTATGTCTGAACTGAGCTCATATGTATTTTTGTGGTTATTTTTGATGTTTTCAGTCTGTTCAACATACTGTTAGATTAATTAATATTGGATAAAAATTCGATAGAAATTCAGGAGTGACCTATGTGATGTGCTAACATAACTATATGTTGCTCTTTAAAGTTATAGGGTAAGGAATAGCGCATATGTACAACTGTTAAATGTTTAAGGGATGAAACTAAAAATTCTTATTCACTAGGAATATTAAAGGCCTATAGCAGAAAAATGAAATTGTGTGTTTTTGTAGACAACACACTCATAGCGTGTTTACTTAATATACATTGCATTAAGATGCTTACAGGCAAAACAGTTTAGCTGGAGTGAGTTTTTCAGAACTTAAAATATGTATTCTTAAACACGCATTTCAAAGCTTGGAATGTCTGTTTTTAGTAAGGCTGCCTCCAGGAAATTTAACACTGGGTAGGGCCTGCCGTCAAGGGCACAGCTGTTATTTTCGCAGGCCTCGTTTATTTAGCCAGGACTTCTTCCTTAGTTAAACGTGCAACTTTGCATCTCAGAGTGTTATTTTGGAAGCAAGGTTTACAAAAATAAGGTTAATTATTTGTATCACAGACAGACATTTCAATTTCGGTTTTCCTTCTCTTTTAGCATTTTTCTCGTCAGCACATGTCTGGCTCTGTTGCTAAAATCATTGTCCTTTTCAAACAAAAGTGGCGCGAAGTTGTCGTATATTTAAAATTGAGCTTATGTACTTAGGCTTTTGAATAGTTGCTCTAAAAACATAAGCAAGGGGCAGATTTATGATAGGGATGCAGCTTGGTTTTAAATATAGGATTATTACAAAAACGAAATATGGAGAGTAATTTTGAATTATGACATAAAAAAATGTTTGAAAAAAAAATAAGTGCTTTTTAAAATCGTTTTTTGATATTCATAAAGTTCAATACTCATATTGTGACCTCCTAGCATTATAATTTAATTTAAGTTGTGCAGTACTGCATAATGAGGACATTTATGTATGGGACCTTCACTTGGCGCAGGCGTAAGAAGTCTTTTTTTTTAAAGATCTATATGAGATATGTCTAAGTCTGATTTCTGCAATCTGTAAAGAACAATCTGAGGATGATTAATATGTAACACAAGCATAGGTTATTTATTTTTAAGTACCTCAAATTGCAAAAACGATATTGAGTTAAATAGACCATTTTAAAAGGCTTTCTTGCCATTTAAACTAGTTTTATAATGCCTTAGGCTTCAGTGAATGCATGCATTCAAGTATAATACAAATGCGCACGTTTGCTTTTTCATAGCTTAGTGAGTCAATGTGCCCAGCACAGAGGCTTATGTTTAATATCAGGGTTGAAAGTTTTGACTTCAGCGGGCCTACTGAGCCATTCATTCATTTAAGGTTGATAAAATGTGTAACATTGCATGGCACAGTGACACACATTTATTCTGAAGCTGGTATGGTGTGTTATGTTCCATAAATTATTCACAGGCTCTGAGAATAAATAAATTGTAGTTCTCTAAAAGAAGTAATATATTTAAAATGTCTTTTTTTAAATAGGGTTGATTATTGCACAGACTTGCAGAGACTTATTGTCTTTGTCAGTTTCACAGGGGGGTTACAAGAAAGCTTGGTGCTCCAGCCAGATTTTGACCTTTAGGTCAGTGTGGTGGGGGCTTAGGAGTATGTGACAACAAATGGTGAAATGATTGCTTGGAAAAGCGTCACGCAAAGGAGCCATTCACGTCGACATTTGAAGAGTGCATTCCTGACACGGCTTTTTATAAACAGCAGGGCCTAAACTGGGGGGTTGGTGTAAGGGACACGCAGAGGCTGTGAAAGAGTTATTGCTTAAGATATTTTGTACATTTACAAAAGCTGGGTGGTTCCACTTGAGATTTTGTGTGTTATGTGAAGTATTGGCTGTATGATGAAACAAAGATGTGTTTTTATGACTTCTTTGAAATGAATTATTTGTGCATTTTCATGTTTTTTGCATTTCTTCCATGAATTTTCCCTGCTTTTCCTGTGTGTCTGACGCGACACAGTAAGTTATATTTGACAGCTGATCTTCCCTGACTGCTTGATCTGCTGTCAAAGGGGTGAGGATGGATTAAAAGAAGGTGTTATTTAGGTATAAGTCTGACAAAATTAAAATGGGCCCGAATGTTTTTTTTTTTTATGTTATTGGAGTGTTTATTGTGCAGAAAGTGCATGAAATGGTGTTGCATGCTATTGTGTTTTTCTGTCCTTAGGTATACAGCAAAGTATATCTGATGGCTTGGCATGACATGTCCTATATTATGTATGTTTGTGATCCATGTTGGTGCTTTTGTAAGTTTTGCTGTGTTGTGAAGGGATGACATGACGATGTATATCCTTTGAGCAACAGTGGTTAAAACTTGTTAAGTGGTAAAACTTGCTGATACTAAATTATGATATATGATATTGTTATATTGTGAGCAAGAACAGACAGCACTTCACCAAGTGCATGCCTATGTGGTTATAATATATACAGCAAAGTGTGTCACCTTTACTCACGTTACTGCTCTTTTCCCTTAAGGAAAAGGCAGCCTCACATTTATATTTCCTTGATTGGACCTAAGGAAGCAATTATAGATCTGTGACTCTTATGCAAGGTGACCTAATTTCTATATAGTATTAGTTAAATGATGTTCTGTCTTAAAAGGAAACCAGGTTTCATTTTCCCCGAGAAAGGAAGGAATGGGATCACTAGCTGAGATTACCGTAGATGGTGTAGTGGCCAGCGGTAGAGTTATAATATGTGTACTATTTTTGACTTTTTTGTATCACCCATGCTCTTGGCATTATGTCACAAACTTGACTATCACCCAAGTACTTTTTGTCCTTCCTATAGATTTTTCTTTTGCTGCTTCTCCCCTGATTGATGTCACATTGTGCCTAGTATTTGGGGGTTTTAGCTGTGTTCTAGTCCTATTTTCTTTTTCGTTTTTCTTTTACCATTTAGAGGTTTACATTTCCAGACTACAGTGATGTATCAGGTTCCTCTATAATATGTGTAATTCCCTTTTGTATGACCAAACTGGTTTTCAAAATTTCTTCAGGCCTACTCTGATGTTTTCTAGTCTGACTGTTAGGGTAGTGATAGATTATAGTAAGATCAGTTGTCCACCTCAATAGGAGATACTTTCACGTGTATTTAGTATGACAAATTCAAATGCCTATTCTAATTTGGTTTTTAGTTCTTTTTCCCTGCTGCCTTAATTTTTGGTGGGATCAGATGTGTCCTAATCATAGAAATACCAGGACTCTAGTTCTTGTCTGTTGTTTCTACATTGCTATTAGCTTTTGTATTGTATAGTCCACCTGACGCACAATTAGTCTACATGTCCCTGATAATCTGTATTATGTGATTTCTCTTTTTGAGGTGTTCTAGATAAGGAATTTAGGAACACCTGCACTTAATAATTGAGGAAAGTGTGCTTACCCCCTTAGACAATGCCACTATGTGTGAAGACATCCATTATGTAGTTGTCTACCTTTAGATGGATGAGGGTATGCTCTCACATGGAAACCCAATTGAAGAGGCTAGAGGTGCTGTTTTACCTACTACCTTTTGTCTTTGTACTCTATGACAATATTTTGTTTTAGATCACTATAGTCCCCTGGTGTATGGCCACTCCTTTGAAGATTGCAGGCCACCTGCTTGCAAATCCCCTGCAATGAATTGTTTTTTGTATACTTGCCAATAGGTCCAGCCTGTGTTTTTCTTTACTCTCACATAGATAGATGGAAGTGGTTCTTGGGTGCCTTGCTAATATATGGGGCATCCCAAGACTAGGAAGTATTTTCTAACACTCTGTTGATAGACTGTTTCTGTGCCTTGTCTAAAGACAATTTGTTCTGTCCACCAATAGATATTTGCTGCTGTATAAACCACTACCAGAGGGGCCCGGACATCAGATTCAGCCTGGGGAGTCAGCGTCAGCACCAGTGCAGCTTGAAACCAAAGTGAAGGTAACCAGCACAGGCATTGCTGGCAACTAGGACCTCAGTGAAGGCGGAAGCCCTGTGATTAAGTGTGTACCCCTGCCACTGTTTTGAGCGAAAGACGGGGTCACAAATCAGAAAGGAGAAATCGTGGATCATGCCCAGCTGAGAGTCACAGACCGACCAGAATGGCAAGGAGGTTTTGCTTGAGGTGACCCCTTCTGAAATAAGGGTTGCTTCAGAGATCCTAGAATAAGGCCTCTGATTTCTGGTCCTAAAGTGAATACAAGTTTGCACCTTTGTTTGTTGGTCAAAAGATACCTGGGTACACTGGATGCAAATGTGTAGCCCCAACGAATGAGCAGTGCGCCAGCAGAGCAATATAGGAGATAGGGAAGGACTTGAGATTAGGGTTCAAGTGCTGTGTCTCTGGTGCCTGTTAGATTGAAGTGAAGAAAAGTGGTGCACTGTTTGAGACACTGGACAGGATCGCTAAGAGCATTTGCCTGTTGGGTGACTGCCCTATCCTGAAAGAAGAGACTTTTTTCCTTGAAACTGGACTGTGATTCTTGAGTTGCGAGTTGTGCAGCTCCACCGTGGAAACAACAAGAGCCTGCCTGTGAGGATCAAACGGACACAGGGAGAAGACTCCCCCTCTGGTTGGTTGTACAACGGCTTCAATTTCCCAAAGGACTTCCTCTTTTTGTCAATAATGTATCCCTTTTAGTTGTCCCATTTTTGAAGAGCAGCCCTTTGCAGTTCTTGGTCCTAATTCCTATGGCCCTGTGTGGTCCTCCTGGTCCCAGATATGCTTGATGTTCTAGCCCTCATAAAAGGAAAATGTAACAGTCAATTGGAAAATGTTTTTATTAGATATGAGCTGTTAGCTATTCTGAAATTTAAAATGAATAGTCACTGAAATGCATAGGAGCCCTGAAAATGTCTACTAGATGATTTTAGGATTTGCTTTAGCTTAGGCCAAGAAAAATGATAATTCTGTTTATAATAGTGGCCATTGCTTTCTCCTACTGTCTGTATGTTTATTATGATCCAATGCCCGTTTTTCTTGGATTTCTGCTGATACCCTTAGTGAAATGTTTAGACTGGAAAATGCTCCCCTAGGAATAAATTAGGATATTGATAAATTGTGAAATTGAATGTACAAATATTTTCTATGTTCTTACTGGATCATGGGAATGTCTTCAGCTAATGCTGAAAGGGTCGTCTGTCGTAATTTAGCAGCGATTAGATTAAGCATTAGCAGAAGACATCCTGTATTTAGAGACTATCTTGTCTTTTTATGGAATCCATTTTGTATTTGGCAGCCATTTTAGATGGCCATGTGCTCACCATGTACTCAGTCCTATCTTGCTGTTCTCTGCTCGGTATATTTAGCCTCTTCCTTTTACTTTGCACATGCTCAGTTGTGCTTGCAGCTGCTAATATTCTGTAACTGTCAGGATGTGCTTGCTAGCATTGGCAAAACTGTTAGCTCCTCCTACTTGTCGACTGTGCATTTTCTGTATGACCATCTATGTGTGTAACTCTTCTTATGTGCACTTGTACTGCCCCTTTTTAGCCACTGTGAGGGTATATAAGAGATACTGTGGCCTTCAGTCCTCAGACCATCTCATACAGAGTGCTGCGGCTTCTGTGTGACATGGCCTCACTTGTTGTAATTTAATAAATATGTTTCTCTTGATTACAGATTCTGTGCCAACTTTTTCATGCTGCTTTAAAGGATCAGGTGTTAGTGCAAACCCCTGAGATGGGATTTTTGATTTCCATCAGGGTGTTGAGGAAGCATTCATCCAGGTTTCCGTGAGGAAGGCGACGTCTGGTGAGGTTGTGTCAAGCAGGTTTCAAAGTTCGATGGCGTGTCTGTGGATGGAGCGGGTGTTGAGCAGGATGCACTTGAGGTGGCTGTTGTTGGTACTCGGCTTGGCGGGTGCGGTGCAGGTCCGGAGGCAGGTGAACTTGCAGGCCTGACAGGTGAAGGGTCCGTGGGTGCGTCTCGGGGTGGCTCGGTGGCAGACTCTCGGTCGGTTGGGTTTGAGTGCGATGAGGGTGGTGGCGTCGTAGGTCCGTCGGGGGCCAGGGGTCCTGGCGCTGGGTGCGGTCCAGGCGCCGACGGGTGCAGACGGGCTTGCCTTTGGCGCACAATCGGCACGGCCGCTGCGCGTGCGTGGAGGCGACATAAGAAGGGAGCCGGGAGGGAGGGTCCGCTGGGTGGCAGGAGCGGGGGGCCAATCGGCTGGCGGGGGGCGGGGCCGCAGGGAGGCAGCGGCGGGAAAAGACGAGTGCGGGCGGCTCAGCGGCGGCTGGGTCGCCTGTGGCGGCAGCAAAACAGCAAAACAGGACAGGAGCAGGAGGAGCGTGGGGGCGACCCGGCCTGGCAAGGCACAGTGGTCGCTCCCGAGGACGGGAACGAAGTCCCCTTAAGAAGGGAGCCGTGAGGGAGGGTCCGCTGGGTGGCGGGAGCGGGGGGGCCAATCGGCGGGCGGGGCCGCAGGGAGGCAGCGGCGGGAAAAGATGAGTGCGGGCGGCTCAGCGGCGGCTGGGTCGCCTGTGGCGGCAGCAAAACAGCAAAACAGGACAGGAGCAGGAGGAGCGTGGGGGCGACCCGGCCCGGCAAGGCACAGTGGTCGCTCCCGAGGACGGGAACGAAGTCCCCTTAAGAAGGGAGCCGGGAGGGAGGGTCCGCTGGGTGGCGGGAGCGGGGGGGCCAATCGGCTGGCGGGGCCGCAGGGAGGCAGCGGCGGGAAAAGACGAGTGCGGGCGGCTCAGCGGCGGCTGGGTCGCCTGTGGCGGCAGCAAAACAGCAAAACAGCAAAACAGGACAGGAGCAGGAGGAGCGTGGGGGCAACCCGGCTTGGTAAGGCACAGTGGTCATTTTAAAAGATTTGTTACCAGCCTTCAATATCTATCTGAAAATCTTTTCCCGTTTAATACCAAATGATCTCAGGTCAGACCAACATTAGTTCAGACCAATTCTAAACTGAAGGATCAAATAGTGTTTTCTTGTTATTCTCAGGCCCCTATCTTGATCGCTCTGTTACCTCAGGAATAACCTCACAGACCCTCCAATATAACCCCATTGTGACTAAGAATTGCCCTGTGACTTGGCCAAGACTTGATAATGCCTTAACATGATCACCGAGGACCTCTCCCTCCTCTACTGCTTGTCAGTAATTTCTAGGCCCTCTTCAATATTAAGCAAAGCAAATCTATATTACTTAAGTAGTGATGGCAATTTCCCTCCTGGCCTTATTGATCTTCATGGACAAAGAATGAGTCCCTAACTTCCCAGACTCCTGTCCTGTTGGAAGGAACCTAAAAAGCTGACATTCATCAAAACCCAATCTTTTGTCAACAACGACATATGGAAGGCAGCTGGACACACCTAGCAGTTTCCTAACATAACATATGCATTCACACTACTCCTTTTAACTTCCAACAGTATGTATAAATAAGAACATAACAGAAGCCTTAATGTTCACACTACAAAACTGCACGTTCAAGCAAGAGCAGCTCTCTTAGCAAAGACCTGCTCTAATATGAAATTTATATCTGTTGAATTAAGCTTCACTCAGTGGACAAGCCTTAGTGGACACCACCCTATTGTGAAGTGAGCTGAATATTTTTTCATCTTTGTTTCCCACCTCACACAAAGCATTAATCAAAACTCTTCAAATTAAATAGTATCAGCATTGTTTATTTCTTGGTGGATCAACAAATAGCCAAGTAGGAGAGGGTCAGAGGTTACAGACATCGGCACTAAACCCACAGAGCAATACCTGCCATTGCACAACTCTCAGAGAGTGAACTGAACTCCTTCGTATCCAAGTTGTCTTTGGCAACTAACTTTTCATAGTCTATTTTCAAGTGCTTTAAACTAAAGTCATGCGTAGACAGTGGTCTCATATTTATGTCTCTGTTAGACCTGTCATTCTTAGGATGGTCTTCCTCCCAAATTGTTTGCCTGCTTAACTCCTCTGTTTGCTGATTTCTTTTGATGGTCTTAAGACTCTGAGCACTTTACCACTGCTGACAGGTGCTAAAGTGCATGTGCTTCTCCCCTAAACATGGTAACATAGGTGTAGACACAATTGGCATATGTAATTTACTTGTAAGTCCCTTGTAAAGTGGTATACCATATACCCAAGTTCTGTAACCTAAATGCTACTAGTAGACTTGCAGTACTGATTGAGCCACCCACACAAGTAGCCTTTCAAACCTGTCTCAGGCCTGCCATTGCAGGACCTGTGTGTGCAGTTTACTGCCACATCAACTTGGCATTTAAAACTACTTGCCAAGGCTTAAACTTCCCTTTATTACACACAAACCACCCCTAAAGTAGGTCCTAAGTCGCCAATAGGGCAGGGTGCTGTGTAAGTAAAAGGTAGGACATGTACTTTTATGTTTTACACGTCCTGGTAGTGACAAAAAACACTAATACGTTTTCACTACTGTGAGGCCTACACCTTTCATAGGTTAACATTGGGAATTTCTTAAAACACTTTTAAGCTGTAATTTCCGATTAGAAAGGAGTAGCTGCATCATGTTTTATATCTCTGGAATGGTAATGATAAACCCTCTTTACTGCTAAAATTGGATTTAACATTACTTTTTTAGAAATGTCACTTTTAGAAAGTGACCATTTCTGTACTCTTACTGCTCTGTGTGCCTGAAACCTGTCTCCATAACACGTCTGTGGTGGGTGACAGCTACACTTTGAGCATACCCCTCTAGTCAGCCACAAACACAGGAAGGTCCCCTTGAGAGGAACTGAAAAGAGATCCACAATGGAAAGTCAGATATTCTTTGGCAATTATCTTCCAATCCAGACAGATTTTGCAGGTTCCTTGCTACTCAGGACTGATGCAAGGCCAGGATATTGGGTTTGAAAGCCTTCATAAACTTGATGCAAAGCAAGTCACGCTCACGTATTATGGAATAGAAGGTCAACAGCCAGGCCATGACTTTTGTTTGTTTTGACAAGGGAACCTTTGCATAATTGTGGTTTTAATAGCTACTTGGTGGCTACCAAATGAATTTTGTTTTTCGAGCCCTGTTGCTAGCTGTAATGTACAATGTGGTGGGGTGTCATCCCAAAGCACACATGACCAAACTTTCAGGAGATTTCGCAAGACGATCCCTTACTATCATGTAGCAAAAAAGAGTTGTCACTTGGTTTGCAAGTGTAAGGCCTGCTGAACGCCTGCTAGATGAATGCCTCTTCATGCCTAAGATCTCTTTTCAAGTAATATCACTTATACAGTCATTGTTTACACAGGCAGTTATTCGATGTTTCATTTGATATGTATGAATTCTGGTGCCCACGTATTGCAACAATAATTTATGTCACAGTTATCCCAAGACATCTTAGGGGCCTTCTCCATATTTTTTCTGTGTTCTACATCATAAGTTGTTTTTAACATAATGTTATTTATAATTTTTCTAATGGTACAGAGCTTCTAAATTCGAGAACAACTGGTTAAATACTTTAGAAAGCCTTATTATTGTGTGCACATTTTATGGGGAGGAGACAAGAAAACAATTTTTTTCAGCTCAATCATGAATGACCTTGTTGAACTTCCAGAATACAGATATTGCAATAGTGAATAACATTGTAAAATATTCTACTCAATTATACCCATTATGCTCTGGTCCGCCTTCTCATCCTGTTTTGCCTCAAGGGGGATCTGGCTCCTAATGGAGGATGGCCCACAGCAATTGTTTAGTGTGTCTAGTAAAATCAGGCGTTGCCATCACATTCTCCCCGCTCCCTGAATATTTTTTCTAGCTTTAGTATTTTCCTGAGAATTGTCAACTTTTAAATTGTCTGCTGCAGCTGATCCGGCCAGTGCTTTGACTAGGACCTTACCTCCTATATAAATGACAATTATCTTGCAAAATTTGTATGAATCAATGATCAACCCACATCAAGAGGGGGACCTGCTCTTTGAAAGGCTGGGTGTCATGAATTGCAGTCTTATTACAGCCTTGTGCCTGTGTACATTCATGGTGTTACATTATTTCCGACTACAACTTGTGCTTAGAGCCACCCCCTCTTCTTCATCTGTTTGGGATTTCATTCATGTCTGCTCTCTTCCGGTTACGTAGATGGCCAAAGAGGTCTTGACTTCTCAACTCAATTGGATGTCTGAATGTGTTGGGCTGTGCAGCCTAGCACATACTGTGTGATTGACAGTTGAGTGAAAACTGCTTTACTAATTCTGAAGGCAGTTTGTAAACTGGATTAGGGTTCAGTGTAGTTAAATTTGCCATCCCCCATCACTTTCTGCATTTTATCAGTGCCAGTTGTTTGGCATAGTAGAGGAAAGAAGCATCCATGGGCAGGTAGCGGATGGATGCATCCCATCTTGTTGCTTCCATCACTTGCTACAAGAAGCATTGCAGATGGGTCCTTCAATAAAGAATTTGTTGCCTCTACCGGAAGCAGTGTCCTACGCAACCAGCTGGAAAGTCTAGCATGAGGTAGGGACTGACTGTGCTGACGGAAGGGGGAAGCATATGGTAGAAGTGAGCAGTGCATGCGGTAAGCCGATCCGGGGCATGGCGTAGTGTGGATGCATTGAGTCCAGTGCTCAGTTAACCCCCCTCTATATGCAGTGCCATCCTGGGTTACAGCAATCAGTGCTCTGCCATTTACTACCCTTAGTTAGCAGGTTCCAATGTAACTGAGGGCCCCTAGAAAGAGCTTGCTGCCCCCGTGTGTCCCCCGGCTAGATTCAGAGACCAGCCTTTAAAGTGCCTGTCTGCTGTCCTCACTGTTGTTAGCCCTGAGTTCTGCACTTAGAATGTTGTGCTTGGATCCTTCTGCCTCCAGCCCTGAGACATATCTGACCTTCATCTAGCCCTTACCAAGTACTGACAGTATATACATCCAACCTGATTGCCATAATTTATTAAACAAAATAGGCTGTCAATTCATTAGTATTGTATGAAAAAATGTGTACTATCCCTCACACACACAGATACATACAAGTTTAGCTTGAATTGCTGTTGTGCTACTTGAACTATTATGTGTGTGAGGAAGCATGCAAGGCTACTGTATGTGACATAATGCTTCACTTGTTCTCTGTGAGCAAGGAACATCCACAGCTGCTATCTGTATTTTACTTGTTCTGAGAGCTGTACCCTTGTACTTCTGCTGCCACCTTCCCAATGCCATGGGGAACATTTACTTCTACTGCATTGGTGTTGCTAATTAGTGAAGCTTGGTAAAACCTTATCACTATACAAGAGACATAATGATCAGCTTTGCAAAGCTTGTTTTAATATTTGCAATTGACCAGTTACCCTGAGCAATAGCACTCCTATTCGAACTAAACTTGCTTTGCTAAGCTTGAGGATTGCAGACCTACAGCAACAATATGTATGACTAGTATTGTTTTTTAATTTCTTTAAAAACGCTGCCACCAACCTTCTTCCCCAGCATTCACACAGATCCCGTCACCTCGCTCTAGAGATCTTAAGTTAATGCACTGTGTGTGCAATCTTCTACATCCCCTGCACACAATTATGAGTGGTGAACTTGGGAATTCCAACAGATTTGTCTGCTAAATATCAAGACAAATGTTCAAACAAGCATTGGCAAGGCCAATAAGTCTGGAATTGTACGCCAGCTTTTTGGCGATTTTTGATTTGTTTTGTCCTGCTTTTTGCAAAACTTTATTGTTCAGGAAGCTGTTAAGTTTTCATCAATCTAACAAAACTAAAGGCAAAAATGTTTTTGGGTTATAAAAAGCACACATTACCATAGTACTCCCTGCAACTGAAGTGAACTAATTTGTGTGTGGAAAGGACACCACGCTAAAGGATACAAAAAAATGAAACAAAAAGTGCAGAATGGAATGCTTAATTTAATCTTGGTCACTGGTAATCAGTCGGGCCGCATCACAGTGCATCGTTATTTTGCACATTATGCCACCTCAGATTGGACCCAGCCATATGCAAATCAGTTTTGACCCTGCTCCAATATGAACAGTCCAGCCCGAACTGCCAGGCTAGATCCTACCTGAACTGGTGCACAAGCAACCCAGGACAGGGTTTCGCCCAAGGTAGGGCCCATCAGCCAGGTTTGGCATGTTCGAAGTGACACACTGTGCACTGGCCCCATGTCTGGGCATACCCATCCCAATGAGGGCGACATACTAAAGTATACAAAAAAGTGAAGGCTGGAACACTTAAATTATTCTCAGCCCCTGGTAATTACTCTGGGCCACATTCCAGTCCATTGATATTTGGCAACCAAGCGACCTCAGTTTGGACCTAGCAATATGCAAATCACTCTGCAATGGGAGCAAGGCAGCATGCCGTAAATCATAGTGAAGTAAGCCAAGGCTGAAGTGGGCTTACGCATTGACCCTTGATGCATGCCTGAGTAGATTGGAGAAAAATGTGAATGACACAACTAACGACAAATGGATGAAGGGTGGCTGAAAACCCCTATCAGTAACTATATCATAAACATAATTGTAGTAAAAACAAAAGGTATTGTTTAACACAGACCTAAAAAAGCCAATCGCTCTGCCATTAGCTGCCAGCCGCTGCCTTTAAAAAAAAATAAAGAAGGAAAGAAAGATGCAAAAGAGAAAGGAAAGCAAAAAGGAAAAATAGGTGCAAAGAAGGAAAGAAAGAAAAAAATTAAAGGAAAGAAAAGGAAGGACAGATGCAAAGAAAGAAAAAAGGAAAGAAAAAATAAAGGAAAGATGCACAGAACGAAGGAGAGAAAGAAGGAGAAAGAAAGGGAAGAAAGATGCAAGGGAGAAGAAAGGAAGGCAATAAAGAAGGTAATAAAGATGGAAAGCGAAAGAAAACAGAGGACAGAAAGAAAAGAAGGAAGAAAAAAGAAAGATGCAAAAAAAAGTAAAGAAAGAAAAAGGAAAGGAAAGATGCAAAGAAAAAAGAAAAAAGGAAGGAAGGAAAAAAGAAAGAAAGGCAAGAAAGATGGAAGAAAGGAAAGAAAACAAAGGAAAGCAAGAAAAAGGAAATAAGTAAAGAAGAAAAGAAAGAGAAGAAATGAAAGAAATACAAGAAATACAAGAAAGGAAGCATAAAGATGGAAAGTAAGACAAAAAAAAGGAAAGAAACATTTGAAAGGAAGCAAGAAGGAAAGAAAAAGAAAGAAAGGAAAGCAAGACAGAAAGAAAGAAGGCAAGAAAGACGAAAAGAAAGAAGGAAGGTAGGAGAGAACAAAGGAAGGAAAGAAATAAAGAAAAAAGAAAAGGACGAAAGTAGATAAGAAAGAATGGAAGGAAAGAGAAAGAGAAAAAAGAAAGAAAGAGGGAAAGGAGAGAAGGAACAAAAAGAGGGAAGAGAGAAAGAAAGCAAGAAAGAAAAAAGAGATACAAAGAAAGAAAGTGAAAGAAATAATGAAGTAAATAAATAAACACCGTTTTACAAGGCCTGCAATTTAAACATGATAAAGGCTGATTTTCTTCCATTTAATTGAAGAAACATTGGTGAAATTGAGTCCTGAATAAGAAATTGCCTGCTTTTGAATTTACATGTATCAAATTGAAGCTTTTGGTTTGCATATCGCATGCGTAGTAAAGAAAGAATAGCTTAATATTGAATAGTTTAAAATTGATGCAATTTGTTATGCTGTGAAATACCAGCAGTTAGATAAAAAATGTACACTTCAGAAGGAATTTACAAGAGCACTGGCACGAAACAGGAACTGATAACATTTGGAATGTGACCTACCAATGTTCACTTCGGGTAGTAAGGTCCTGCTTTCACCTCAGGCCCTAAATATAAAGGCAACACTAAAGTAATTATCAAGTATAAACAACAAAAACAGCGGCACTGAAGGAAACTACCTTGTGTACAGATCTTCTCATTCTGAATGAGCAAAATGCAGTCACTCAAGGTGAAGTTAGCCAGTGGCTGAAGTCAGCGGACCCATTGCCCCATGCTGTATGCTGTATTGGCCAGAAGCAAGTTGTCAATGTCAACAATAGACCAATGGCTGAAAGCCCCTATAGTATATTACACATATAATTTTTAGTAAAACAAAAGGTATTGGCTAAAATAAGTTGCTAACTCCATCATGCCTCACCTGGCAGCACTATTCCGACTAGCAAACCTACAATAGGAACCATGTGCCAGTGCCAGCCTACTCCTGCACTACCAACAGCAACATAATTAGCATAACTGCACAGACCTCTCCCAAGGCCACTACGTCTTTTAGGTGCCTCAGTCTAAAGAACAGGACCCACTCCCACACAGCAGATGATGGCAATGAGATTTGTCGACAGGTGTCCAGGAGGTGAGAAGGAAGAATGCAGGATTTAGCATAGTAAATCAATATTTTTTTGTGAAACACACATAAGCTCTTAGTGCTCAAAGATAGCAGCATAGGTGGCTTGTGTAATTTCTTTACTTTTCTGTGAATAACTGAGTCAAGGGTCTGCTGCTGTATAAACATATGACAATGCTACGAAGCAAAAGTGGAATGTTAATCATATGTGGAAAGGCGTAAAGGAAACATACCAGTTGAAAGCACCAAAAGGTCTGTACTTCTTTAATGCATGCAGGTTGATACTATAAACTAACAAGTCAATGGCAGCATGACTACGGTAAACCTACATTTTTGTTGGCTATCCCACCTGGTTGCCATGTTTACCAAGATTTACCTTCCTACAGCCTGATCAATTGTTAGTGGTAGGGTTCTGAATGGAATTGTTTGATAATAAAGTAGCTGTAAATTAAAAAATTAAGCACAGGCACTTCTAGTAAACTTTTGAGAATCTCCTAGTCTCTAGCAAATCAACTGGTCTCTTGACAGTTCCGTTATCTTGTCTTTCTTTGGACAATCAATTCTCCTTGTGTCTGTGGTAAAACGTGTAGTGAACAAGCAAAATATGTCTGTTGGAGGCAATACTCTGCACCTTGCAAACTGTTGCATACTAGTTCTTTATGAGCTTAAAGTGGCATGCACATTGTTATATTTCAGCCACATTCAATATCTTCTTTTACTGTACCAGTGTCTACTGGAAAGAAGAAAAAAAGATTCACATTTTTACTACCATTTCGTTTCCAAAATGGCAGCTCCTATCACCTATGTCCCTCTTTTGACCAGCCTCGTGTTAAGAGGAGGATCATCCCGAGTCCTTCCATCACACTATAAAAACTACTCTTGATGCTATAATCCAAGAGAAAGTGTCAAACATGAGGACAAACTGTACTCAGGCCACTTGGTATACATCAGAGCTAAAGGAAGAGAAGAGCAAATGCAAAAAACTTGAACGTAAATGGCGGCGCACCAAAGATGGGCTAAGCAAAGAATACTACAAAATGGCTCTGCTTACCTATCACAAAAACATTTAAAGAAAGGGCGCAAAAATCAAATTATCATGCAGTTGGAACAATCAGGTAATTCTTCCAAAATGCTTTTTCAGATCCTTAACACCTTTGTTAACCCAAAAACCCTTGATACAGAGGAAGAACCTACCCAATTCCTCTGTGACAATATCTCGGATTACTTTACCCAAAATATAGAAGACATTTATAGCAAAATAGTCTCATCTACTATGCATAAGGATGATGCTGATATCAGCCAATTATCCGAGTCGGAGGAACAGGGTGCTCTTAAAGAATTTCCCCTGCTTACAGCCCAAGACCCTATACAACTACTAAATTCCGTTAAGTCAGGTTCCCCCACTGACTTAATTCCTGCAAAGTTCGCTAAGAAATTGGCAGTAGAATTAGCTGAACCTCTCTGCTCTGTTCTAAACCATTCCATCACAGAGGGTAAACTGCCTAAAGCTTGGAAAGCTGCCCAAATCATGCCAATCCGTAAAAATACGAAGTTGGCCTCTGATGTTAGTAACAACTATCGCCTCATCTCTTTGCTACCCCTATATAGTAAACTTTTGGAGGGACACGTGAATAGTCATCTGTCGGCCTTTTTGGAATCCTCCAACTGTTTGGACTATTCCCAATCCCGTTTCCGACCAAAGTATAGTACCGAACTGGCCTTGGTGAAGGTAACTGATGATATATGAGTGCTGGCAGATGCAGGTCAGGCAGTGATTTTGATACTGCTTGACCTGTCCGCCGCGTTTGATACCATATCTCATCAAATCCTAGTAGACAGACTCTGTTGTATAGGAGTCCAAGGCCTAGCTCTGAAGTGGATACAGGACTTTCTTATCGACAGGACCCAAACAGTTAATCTAGGCCCTTTCCAATCTAAACTTAGTCATGTAACGAAAGGTGTGCCACAGGGTTCCTGTCTTAGTCTATCTCTGTTTAATGTCTACGTTGCTCCATTGGCTGCTCTGCTTAGGAAGATTGGGTTCCTCCCAATCTCCTACGCAGATGATACTCAGCTGATCTTTACTTATAGCAAATTTACCCCTGATGTTCAGAAAGTGTTTTCCGAAGGTATGAAAACCATCACCCTTTGGATGAAGAGAAACTTTCTGCAATTAAACACAGGGAAAACTGAGATCATGCTGTTCAAGGATGCCATCTCGAGATGGTCTCCTGGATGGTGGCCTGAAGAATTAGGTGCTGCTCCCACCCCAAAAACTGTAGTAAAAAATCTAGGAGTTCTAGTCAACAGAGACCTCAATTTAGAGGGTCACATCGCTGCAGTCAAAAGATCTTGTTTCTATGCTTTGAGTCTGCTCCGGAAGATCTTTCATTTTCTGCCGATGAGAACACGTAAAATGCTAATTCACGCTCTGGTCCTAAGTCGATTGGATTTTAGCAATGCCTTGCTGATATCCGCTAAGGACTCTGACCTACAGAGCTTGCAGGTGGTGCAGAATACTGCGGCCCACCTGGTGACCAGTGCTCCCTATCGTGCTCCTTCCCTTCCTCTCTTGCACAGCCTACACTGGCTTCCTGTCCGCAAGAGAATTCATTTCAAAGTGTGCTGCCTGGTGTTTAAAGGCCTTAATTCTATGGGCCCAACATATCTGACAGAAAAACTAGTTAGATATTCCCCGACGCGCTCACTTCGATCTGAAGGCAAAAGCCTGCTCACCATTCCTCGTATTAAACAGACTAGATTAGGAGGCAAATCCTTCTCCTATTTGGCCCCCAAATTGTGGAATCAATTGCCATGAGATCTTCGGCAGGAAATTAACTACTTGTCCTTTCGGAAAAAACTTAAGACTCAGCTGTTTTAACCTTTCTCTCCCCTGTGCTGTTGTAATACTGGTCCTTAGCGCGGAGATACCCCATTTGGGGTGATTCAGGCGCTTTATAAATGTAATAAATAAATAAAAATAAATAAGAGGGATCCGCAAGTCCTCGTAAAACAGCTGCTAGGTCGACACCCAACCTGTCAGGGGTGAAAGGAGCTAAAGTGCTTCCTGAGCTAGACACCCACTCTGGGTTCAATGAGAGGGTCCATGACACTGGTGGTGGAGACTTTAAGTGACAAATGTGGGTTAATGGCACCGTGGGTAAAAATAAATAGGTCACCCTCCTGGTTCTCCTAATATCCTGCGCTCCTTGGGCTCGTGTTGTGGGAACATAAATGCCCATCAGAATGTATACCAGATGGAGCTCTGATGATGGCAACATCTGGTTTCCATAGACTAAGCAAAAAGGATGGGATAGCGTTGAGCTCAGTGCAAGGACACTAGATCCACACCACTTGACTTGCAACATAAGATCCAGCCCAAACCCATACACTAACAAATCTGTGAGGGCCATGGGCCGATTAGGCCTACCGAAACAAATACAGCTGAGAAAACGAGAAGTCTGAAGTGTGCTGTAGCACCACCAAGTAAGCTGGGTTGAGTATATTGTTTTCCCACACACCTGACACATAATACTGACATAATTTAAATTCAGACCACATACAAGTAAGCTAAGGAAAAACACTCGCAGTTCAGCCCATTAGGCATCAATAGTTCTATAGATTTATGAATGATAGGGCCAGTTATAGCCAGTGACCTTTGTAGAATATTCCCCAGGCTTATCTACAGAGAAACAACTTCTTAACCCCACCCTCACAGTTTCAACTTCGCCTTTTTAACCCTTTACATGTAGAGGCACTGGTGTTACACTGATAGAGTTTCTTTTTTCTTTTCCAGAACAATGCAATGCTGTAGTCCAGAGGGCCCAGAGCCACTGGGAAGAGGGTGGGGGCTAGGTGGAAAAGGGAGAACTCAGCCAAACCACCAGTTTCCTGTCGCTGCCATGTGCTACATTGTACTCACTGTCAAGGTTGAAGATGATGGCATCTTTACTTCTCCATGAACTTGAGGCGCTAACCTGTCCCACCACGGAAATGACAACCCTTCTTATGATGTTTTGAAACAAGGTGGTTTTGTATACCTATGCGAGTACATCTCCCAACTAACAAAACTAGAGTTAGCACGGTACCTTTTGAAAGGAGGCCAACCCTAAGTTGCTGTTCCCTCTAAAGTTGCTATTCCTGTGACTTTTGAGCTGCACTTCTAAAAGGTTTTCGCCTACTTGCATCCTTAACAATTCTCTCTCTTTTTCAATTAGGATTCATAAAGCACGGCAAATCACCCGTGAAGGTCTGGAGATGCTAGCCGCTTTGCGAGAAAGCAGTGAAAAACAAGGGGAAGTAGGAAAAAGCACTCAGGAAAACAGGGAGGCAGCAGAGTGGTGTGGCCTTAAACATAAACAGTGGTCCTTAAATGATCAGATTTAAATCACGATATATATAGACCAGAATCAGAACTATATTGTACATATCTAGCCGGACAGTAATTTAATGATATCAACAATTGAACAACCGTAGTTGAGACCTTCAATCTAGTGGGACACAGTCCTGTATCCTCTCAAGAACATGACGAATACAAAACAAACAAAAAGACATTTCAGGCAAGTCAGTTATAGCTTTTCGAGTTACACATTATGACAAGCTTGGTAGAGACAGTCAATGCACTCGTTTTACACAACGGAGTAATGTGCAGTGCTGTCTAACAAGAGTCGATGACGTTTCGTTCCTTTACACACGATATTAGGATCATCTTCAGGACATTAATGAGTACATGCCTGACATGATTTAAAAAATTGTCTCCGTATGGAAGGGTATGCTCACATCTGAGCATACCCTTCCACACTTGTGGTGGCCAAAACGATTCAAAAGGGGGTGGTGATGGAAGGGTATGCTCAGACATGAGTCCCTTGCTCATTGCACCATCAGGATTCAAGCAAGCCGGGCCGAAGACGGCTGTAATGCCAGAAACCGGTCCCCGGATGCTTGTGTCCTTTCCAGTGAAGAATTGGCTTGGTAGTTTGGTCTGCCCTGTTCCCATGATGCACTGGGCCAGGGACAGACTAATTTGCATATAGCCAGGTTCTGAACTGGGATGGTGCAGTGAGCTAAAAAACAGTGATGGATCAAGCCCTGATCTGTTGACTGGGTAGGAGTGTTCTGATTAACTCAGATACTCTGTCCATCACCACCCCCTTTTTGAAATTATTTTGGCCACCATGAGTGTGGAAGGGTAGGCTCAGACATGAGTCCCTTGCTCATTGCACCATCAGGATTCAAGCAAGCTGGGCCGAAGACGGCTGTAATGCCAGAAACCGGTCCCCGGATGCTTGTTTCCTTTCCAGTGAAGAATTGGCTTGGTAGTTTGGTCTACCCTGTTCCCATGATGCACTGGGCCAGGGACAGACTAATTTGCATATAGCCAGGTTCTGAACTGGGATGGTGCAGTGAGCTAAAAAACAGTGATGGATCAAGCCCTGATCTGTTGACTGGGTAGGAGTGTTCTGATTAACTCAGATACTCTGTCCATCACCACCCCCTTTTTGAAATTATTTTGGCCACCATGAGTGTGGAAGGGTATGCTCAGACATGAGTCCCTTGCTCATTGCACCATCAGGATTCAAGCAAGCCGGGCCGAAGACGGCTGTAATGCCAGAAACCGGTCCCCGGAAGCTTGTTTCCTTTCCAGTGAAGAATTGGCTTGGTAGTTTGGTCTGCCCTGTTCCCATGATGCACTGGGCCAGGGCAGACTAATTTGCATATAGCCAGGTTCTGAACTGGGATGGTGCAGTGAGCTAAAAAACGGTGATGGATCAAGCCCTGATCTGTTGACTGGGTAGGAGTGTTCTGATTAACTCAGATACTCTGTCCATCACCACCCCCTTTTTGAAATTATTTTGGCCACCATGAGTGTGGAAGGGTATGCTCAGACATGAGTCCCTTGCTCATTGCACCATCAGGATTCAAGCAAGCCGGGCCGAAGACGGCTGTAATGCCAGAAACCGGTCCCCGTAAGCTTGTTTCCTTTCCAGTGAAGAATTGGCTTGGTAGTTTGGTCTGCCCTGTTCCCATGATGCACTGGGCCAGGGACAGACTAATTTGCATATAGCCAGGTTCTGAACTGGGATGGTGCAGTGAGCTAAAAAACAGTGATGGATCAAGCCCTGATCTGTTGACTGGGTAGGAGTGTTCTGATTAACTCAGATACTCTGTCCATCACCACCCCCTTTTTGAAATTATTTTGGCCACCATGAGTGTGGAAGGGTATGCTCAGACATGAGTCCCTTGCTCATTGCACCATCAGGATTCAAGCAAGCGGGGCCGAAGACGGCTGTAATGCCAGAAACCGGTCCCCGGGAGCTTGTTTCCTTTCCAGTGAAGAATTGGCTTGGTAGTTTGGTCTGCCCTGTTCCCATGATGCATTGGGCCAGGGACAGACTAATTTGCATATAGCCAGGTTCTGAACTGGGATGGTGCAGTGAGCTAAAAAACGGTGATGGATCAAGCCCTGATCTGTTGACTGGGTAGGAGTGTTCTGATTAACTCAGATACTCTGTCCATCACCACCCCCTTTTTGAAATTATTTTGGCCACCATGAGGGTGGAAGGGTATGCTCAGACATGAGTCCCTTGCTGATTGCACCATCAGGATTCAAGCAAGCCGGGCCGAAGACGGCTGTAATGCCAGAAACCGGTCCCGGGAAGCTTGTTTCCTTTCCAGTGAAGAATTGGCTTGGTAGTTTGGTCTGCCCTGTTCCCATGATGCATTGGGCCAGGGACAGACTAATTTGCATATAGCCAGGTTCTGAACTGGGATGGTGCAGTGAGCTAAAAAACGGTGATGGATCAAGCCCTGATCTGTTGACTGGGTAGGAGTGTTCTGATTAACTCAGATACTCTGTCCATCACCACCCCCTTTTTGAAATTATTTTGGCCACCATGAGGGTGGAAGGGTATGCTCAGACATGAGTCCCTTGCTGATTGCACCATCAGGATTCAAGCAAGCCGGGCCGAAGACGGCTGTAATGCCAGAAACCGGTCCCCGGAAGCTTGTTTCCTTTCCAGTGAAGAATTGGCTTGGTAGTTTGGTCTGCCCTGTTCCCATGATGCACTGGGCCAGGGACAGACTAATTTGCATATAGCCAGGTTCTGAACTGGGATGGTGCAGTGAGCTAAAAAACGGTGATGGATCAAGCCCTGATCTGTTGACTGGGTAGGAGTGTTCTGATTAACTCAGATACTCTGTCCATCACCACCCCCTTTTTGAAATTACCATATTCTGTTAGGTAGAAATTGTGGGCAGGCTTAGAACACACACGAAGGATTGAGAGTCAATGTTAAGTGGCAGAGAATTGGAAGATTGATGAGAGTACAGACTGCATGGTTCTCAGAACTGATAAGCTGTATAGTAGTTTTAGTGCACGCACCCTGCTCACAAATGTCACAATTTGGAACAGGTAAGGATCCTGGCATTTGAGTCAAGGCTGCCAAGATGGGTACTATTCATTCATTCAATATCTTTATTCGGTTTTTATGATAAAAAAACAAACCATAAAAGTTCATAAAATATACAATTCACATTTCACAATCCAGATTATATTAAAAACACTTCAAGAGACCAAAATATAGTATGGTAGGGTCCCAGTCATAAAAATTCTTTTTCACTCCAAGGTTGAGACAGGATCAAATGGGTTCATGGTTAGTCATTGTTACATGTGCAGATGTTTTCCCAAAAAGTCATGGTGTATTTTATAAGTTCTGCCACATAGGGTATGATTTCGGAAGAGGAGGAACACACGGGATGTTTGGATAGAAGTCATATAAATCCCAAATGGAAATTGAGCCGTCTCTTATTTCAGGCGGCCAAGTTTTCAAGTACGGGACAATATTTCTGTCTCTAAATCGCACAAGTACTAAGTCCCCAGGAACATCTTTGGGAAGGGAGCCCAACCAATCCACCCTTCTGACACTCCTTATTGCTCTGTATAGATAACAAGGCAGTGGCCTATTTTTTGACAACCAGAATTTGGTTTTATTGACTAAATCGTGTTGTCTCTCAGTTTTTCCAGGTGGGAGAGGAGGTACACCCGCAAGAATGCACACGTATGGGGCCGCTTCCGGCGGTAAATGAATAGAATTAGCTTTGTTGTAACCTACTCTAGGTGCGGTCAGCCGGGGAAGGGAAACTTTAGCAGGGTATTTAGCTATTTTTTGCCCTGATACACTAGGGCCAGCAGGTTGTGTTTGACATCTTTTATCCTGCACGAAAGGTTTAGAGCCTAGGTGAGTAGGAGATGGCTTAGGGCGGTCGGGTGTGTCACTACATTTGTCAACCAGGGAGTTTAACTTGAAGGCTTTCTCTATACCAGAGAGCCTATCCCCTAACATGTTAATTTTTTCTAACAACGGAGCTAACATGGAGCTAACCAGTTGTTCGATAAGGGGTAGTATGTGCAAGTGGGGAGGAGGTGTTATGGCCTCTGGATTCTCAGCAGTCGGTGGGATCATAGAGGAATTAACAGTAGATGGATTTAGACACAAATTTTGGGTTTTGGGGTCGTTTCCTCCTTGATTGGTACCGTTATATTTCCTTTGCACAAATGAAACCTGAGGGGGTTCAAAACATTGATTTTTCGGACTGCAGGTTTTGTCAGACAGTGTGGAGGGATCTAGGCGTATAGCCTTGTCTGATAGTATACTAACGCTTTTAGGCGGAGGGGGAGTTACCATTGTGACATAATTAGTTTTACATAGGAGATTTAGCTCATCTAACTAAGAGAACATTTGCCCATTACCTGCTACGCTAGTTAAATGGTCCCCCTTGGAGGTCATGGTGATATGGGGCGGCGATATATGAAAAAGCCCACAAGCATGGAGACAACTCGAATAGAGGGGGCCTTAACCTTTGTGATAATAGACCTTCAGTGTGGCAGCCAAGGGAGGTGGCCCGTCCCGTCTTTATCCGGCCGTAGAGGGCCTGCCCTTAGCCTGGGCTTCGCCCGGCTAGTCCCGCGACGCGGAGGGAGCGTCTCAACTTTTGTAGCGCCTCCGGGCGCGATCCGTTCAGGAACCGGAAGTCCCCGCAAAGCTCTCTGGGAGCTGTAGTCTCTGGCCGCAGGATGGTGGGGGAAAACGGCGTGGAGACTACAGCGTCTGGGACCCAGGAGCTACCCCCGCAGGACAGCGTCTCTCAGGGCAGCAACAGGTAGGGATTCCGCTCCAACAATGCCCCCTCCACGTTGATTCGTGCATTGTCACAGTACGCGGCGACGGGCCCCCGATTCAGTCAATTTTGCCTGAAATTGACAATTATAAGATTAGTTACACCGCGTCCCATTAATTATAGTGGGTTGGGGAAAAACACCTTGTGGCTCAAGCCCCCTCAAAATATTCACTTGGTGCTAACAAGCAAGAATTCCACTTCAGGCCTGGTTTACCATATTCTGTTAGGTAGAAATTGTGGGCAGGCTTAGAACACACAAGAAGGATTGAGAGTCAATGTTAAGTGGCAGAGAATTGGAAGATTGATGAGTGTACAGACTGCATGGTTCTCAGAACTGATAAGCTGTATAGTAGTTTTAGTGCACGCACCCTGCTCACAAATGTCACAATTTGGAACAGGTAAGGATCCTGGCATTTGAGTCAAGGCTGCCAAGATGGGTACTAATAATTGGAAACACAACTTGTCCACATTTTCAGTTTTGTAAAGGACAAATCATCTTTCGGCATAGTTATTGTAACTTCACCCAACAGATTTGCATGCTGTACCTAAAGAGCACCTGATAAACCATGATCTCTGTCAGTTTTGGAGCCGATTTGGAACTAAAAGTGAGCTGTTTCAAAATTGGGTTTTAAATTGCTTCCTTCAGTCAGACCCAGCATCAGCACCCTTTGAAATCCCTTTTGAGATTACAGAGGTACTTTCCATGTTAGATAAATCTACCCCTGGAAAAGCACCAGGCCCGGATGGGGTCTCAGTTGACATTTTAAAATCGAAAAATGATTTATGGGGTCTAGTTCTAACAAATGTCTTAAGAATCGCCATGGTGGGGGAAATCGCAGTCATGGAGATCGGCCACCCTTTTCCCCATTTTCAAAAAGGGAGACAATGCCCAGCCTGTTATAGGCCAATTTCCTTAACTGACGCAACAGCAAAAATCCTGGAACGGGTGATCCTAGCCTGATTTGAGACATGGGCAGAAGAGAATAAGGTTTTAACGCCTATTCAGTATGGGTTCAGGCCCGGTAGAGTAACTGTTGAACAAACATTACATTAAATTCTGATTATCATCAAATACGTGAGGGCAAGAGAGGGTGCCATTCACATGTGAGAGTCATCGATTTGTCAAGCGCTTTTGATTTAGTTAACAGAGTCAAATTAAGGGAGGTTATGCAGAAAATGGGAGTGGAAGCAAATCTGCTCACCCTAATAAAGCGCTTAGACCATCACCTTAAAGTTTTGGTCCAATATGGCCCACAAGGGAAATTATCGACTCAAATACAGTCTCTGAGAGGCATTATAGCCTTCAAGGGATCCCTGGAGACAACAACCGATCACTTCACACTACCCTTTCGCCTCTTGCAACATGCGTACCGTGCCCGTATAGGGCCTGACTAATTCCACAATATATGTAAATGTAAATGTAAATGTATACTTGTAAAGCGCACTGTTACTCCATCACGCAGTGTCCTGGCGCTGTATACCGCTGGGGAACCCGTCCTGGCTTTCCCTGTGAGATGGTCCCTCCTGGGCACCCCCAAGGTGAAGCCAGGCATCCCCGGCGCTGATAGGGCCGTTGTGGAGATTAAGCAAGCTATTGCCCAGAGTTGCAGAGTGGGACCCATGGTTAGCTTAGGCACCTAGGCGAGAATTATTGAGTCCGCGGACATTGACCCAAGACCCTGCCGCGACGGGAATTGAACCCTGGTCCCGGGCCGACCTCTGCTTCAGGGTCTGCCGCTTCTAACCAGTGAGCCACGCCTCTCCTATTCGCAAAGTAAAATGAAGTACTTACATTATTTTATTTCAATATAAAATATCACTGTTTTAAAAACCTTTTTTATATATTTAAAATTCGGAAATGAATTCCGAAACAATGTGAACAGTACATATATTACAAAATGCTTTTTCACAGTATATCTATTCCACTAAATATAGCCCACCTGGAGACTATATTCACATTTTCTTAAAAAACACATAATACATAAAAATTAAACACATAAAGATAACCGAAACACCCCACTTAGAAAACAACGTTATTCGTTCAATTGAATAAAATTTCAATTGAACGAATAACGTTGTTTTCTAAGTGGGGTGTTTCGGTTATCTTTATGTGTTTTATTTTTATGAATTATGTGTTTTTTAAGAAAATGTGAATATAGTCTCCAGGTGGGCTATGTTTAGTGGAATAGATATACTGTGAAAAAGCATTCTGTAATATATGTACTGTTCACATTGTTTCGGAATTCTTATAGAGAAATATGCTATACAATGGCTAAACGTTATGCAAAAGTGTCTGGTGTCCCAGTGAAAGAAACAATTGAACCTAAGCTAAACAGTGACATTTAAAGGTGACATATGTACAAGGTTTCAATCTTGGAACATTTAGGCGGCCAAAGGAACATTTGTCACCTTAAATGCCACTGTTTAGCTTACGTTTAATTGTTTCTTTCAATGGGACACCAGGCACTTTTGCATAACGTTTAGCCATTGTACAGCACATTTCTCTATTCGAAACACCCATATATGTGTATTTTTTGTCAATTGTTTATTTCTCCGTATAATTTCATTGATTTACTGAACCTTTATTGTGTGGTGCCAGCTTTCTTTCTGACATCATCCTAACCCTTTGCATAGCCATTGTGCCTCACAGTATTTGAAGTGTTTCTTACTATTCCACAGGAGCCAATGTTTCCTCCGGCCCATAGATTTAGTAACCAGGCCCCACATGAGTAGGGTTCCCTTGTTGCTTATTCCCAGCCACCATATATGGGGCAGGGGTATGGGGGTATAAAAAAACAGGCAAACTGAGTTCACACGCAGTAGTTCCAAAAAATACTGCAAATTTTATACGTCATGAGGAGTTGAGCCTTCCCTACATAGATGACCAGCTAACAATTGCACCACTCCTCTTGTGGATTAAGTGTTGGCAAAGCCCAGAGGCAGATTTTGTTAGAGCTTGCATGTTAGACTGTCTAGCCTTATATAATGTGAATAAAATACCATAGTTGATGTATGTAAAATCAGGTCTTCACAAATTAGACCTAATAGATATGGTCAAATGCCCTAATCATCTTGCTCCGAACGCTAAGATGATCGTGAAATCCAAGTATGTCAACCATTGTTTGGAGGAATGGTTACAAGACACTTTGGATATTAAAACAATTGACTATTACTTGCAAATTTCTATAGGTAAATTGATTGAACCATATCTGGGATTGCCTGAGAACATAATTCATCGGCTCCTTCTAAAGATGCTCCAGATTTAATTTAGTTCACTTTAAAGTTGCTTTTTCGTTACAATGCACTTGGCAGCGGATATTAGCCCCATGTCATTTTGATAATGCCACCAAACAAAGCACATGTCACTTTATTTATTTTGTCCACTGTATTCGGGTCCAAGAAGTACCTATCTGATTCCTTCTTTGCACCAGTTCGAGATTAGGCAATACCGGTCAGCAATGGATTTTTTGCAAAAACGAATCCCGATATACATGTGCCACGCGGCACTAAATTTTATTAGGAGTGCAACCCAGATTAGAAACCGCTATGAGCTTGTAAATTTTACCTGAGGCCTTGTTTTAAGCGAGAATTATACTCTTTTATAAATTTTAGAGATATCATTAAATGTAATATTTTATTTGTTTTAATGACCCTTACTGTCTTTTATATTGTTGTTTATTCTTGTTATGTGTTATATGCTTTTTATGGCAACTTGCTGAAAAATAAAGATGCACTGAATGACTGAAACTAAAAAAACATGACAATGTGGTACAAAGGTTCTTAATGAATGTTATTATGAAAAAAGTACCAGACTGAACATTTTCAAACAAGTTACACTGCTAATCTACAAACAAAACAGATTATTAATTACATATTTAAATATATTTATTTTTACCTTATGCTGTGTACCCGATCTTACCTATACATTTTAGCTGCTTTTCCAAACACGGCCTGACAAGCCATTGAAACTAACAGATTCCAGTTAACATGCATTTATAATGATGGAGCGAACAGGCATTCTGCCTTGAATCAGGGTTGGCCTGATGTACATTCCCAGTGGTGCAGGTGCCTTACGTAGGGCAACCCTTCGCAATGCTCAGCCTATGTGCGATGTGGTGAGAGCCGGAAGAGGGGGGAAGGGTCCAACTGATGTTAACCCGCAAATTCGAATTTTGATACCCTGCCTTCCATTTGCTTATTGAACAGTTCATCAATGTTACTGGATGTTCATTTGCACTTTAATAAGAACGTTTAAAATATTTTAAGGACTAGCAGATAACGTATGGATTTGTAATGTGTATATTTGCAAGAAGGCATCTTGGCACCATTGAGGCATGGACCGACCTCATCGAAATCAACTAAATGGGTCAATCTATGCAACTGAAAAAAAGCCAAGGCTTGAGGGTCCATCTTCTACGAAAGCCAGAACCTTCCCCGTCAATTTAGAAATCACAGTAGTCCAGGGAATCCAGATTATGTCCTCTGCAAAATATGAACTGTTTAACGAGTTGAAGCTATTGTCGCCAGTTGCATCATGCCAAGCCCGACAGTGTGCGTGCTCTGGGCATGCAGGTACAAATTTTCTGCTTTCCATCTTCAGAAGCGATCTTCAGGTGCTCAGGCAATGCTGCCTTGTGTTGAATTTCAGGTCACCGCCTTGAAGGGAGCAATTGTCAGCACCTGAATGTACCAGTTTTCTCCTCCAGGTTATTCTTAATTTTATTTTTTAAATATATATATATTTTTTTTAAATATTCAAAATGTTTTACTACTTGCTCATCTTACTTCCCCTTTGTTTTGAAATAGTCACCTGTAACAGAAAATAAAAAATGTTAAATTAGAAATTTCTTTCTACCATTGGCGGCTATAAAGATTTGAGCCCTCACCTCCCCCGCCATGTTTAATTGAATACTAACAACCAAGGAAAAGTTGTCACAGCTTTTGGGGGCGGGCATTTATTTAATTACAGTGAAGTAAACCTCGAGAGAAACAAGCTGTAGTGGTTCAAGTAGTTTTGACAAAGAACCCAAAAAGGAATCCAAGAGCAAATGGATAATGTGCAGTGCCATCTTCCACAAGTGTGTTTATCTATGAAGGACAAACATAGCTGGGGAGCCATAGAAAGTTGCACATGTTACATAAAAGGAAATACAATGAGGAGGGGAAGGGCTTTCTTCATGCGTTAGCCGAGTGTGTTGCTTAAAATGTAGTTAAACGAAGTGTAATTTCTGAAGTAGCTCTTTTCTGACGTGCATGAGCGGAGGATCAGATCTATGAATGGATGCTTTCCATCATTTCTGGTCTTCTCCTTTCTGCAATGGACACAGATTCACAACAATGCAACAGTAAGCGGATGGACCATCTACCACCATTTGACCATTGATAATACCACAGGGTTGAACCCTGCAAACAGTGACTTCTATCTGCTTTTGAGAGGCAAAGGGAATGGCAAAGTGCAAGGGGTACCAAAGGGAAAGTCAAGGATAGATGATACCACTGGGGACCTGCAAACCATCCATGCTTTCTATAACTCAGCTTCCAGTATGGGGAATACCGTGCTTCATGTACTGCAGTGACCTCTCAAGATGTAGGATTTATTCAATCTGATCGTGTGGCCAGAGTATGCTGTGGTGTAGATGATGCACAGGTCTGGAATGTGATAAGAATCTGTTGATGAGTTATCTGGTGGGGAGATGAACTTTTCTTTGGAGTTCAATGAATCTCAGGAATGACAAAGAGGAACTTTATTATAGTCATGAAGTCTGTCGCCAGCTTATATGAATTACAACCAAATCAGGCTGGGTGCTGGTCTATTTATCAGGGAAGAAAATTATACAACTGAACACACAATATGTACTGTCCTTCTAAGGTAGACTTGAGATGGTAGTTAAAGCCTATCTATAGTAAATACCATGCAACGTTTGCTACATAAATCCTCTTACATTTCCCTGGAGAATAAAGCCTTTTGCTATGGTGTACTGCATATGTGGGGTTAACAAAAATAAATTTACAAAGGAGGATTGTACAGTCCTGAAAGGGATGAAAATGAATGAATCATGAATGTTGGCCATAGGCTCTTGCATTATGTTGAGATTTTGTACACGCCTCCTTGGGCCAGGTAAGTTGAGTATTGTAAGACTCATTTCCGATTCATAGAGGCACCAGTTAGGGCAGATCACTGTCACCCCTCTTGTTCGCTCTGGTGATTAGGCCCCTGGCCGAATGGATACGAGTGGATGCGCAGATACAGTGTTTTCACTGGTACAGCAATCAAGAGGATGGAGTATCAATGTACGCAGGCGACATGCTCCTTTTTGTGCAGCACTAAAATACTTCAATTCTGCGTATTATGGAGATTCTAAATGTCTATAACAATGTTTCTGGACTAAAGGTAAATTAAGAAAAGTACACTAATGTGCATCTTTTGGGGACTCACCCTAGATGTCTTGCAGATGTGGGAATGAAGGAAGTAGATGATCATTTCCAATACTTGGAGGATTTAGGACCTCAACACAGTCTCCCTACTTAAGAGACTAAGACAAGACATATAAAACGTGGGCCTCAATGCTGTTATCAATGATAGGGTAGGAGGTGTGTTATTCAAAATGATTTCCCCCTCCACGCTTTCTGTATATTTTGCAGAACCACCCTTTTACACTGCCACTCCCCTTCTTTGGGATTATCCAATCTCTGTTGACAGCCTTTTTATGGGATAACAAAATACCAGGGTATCCCATGCCACATGCACGTTGGGTATGAATGATTGGGTCCTGGGCTGGGCCAATATTAAATTATGTCATCAGGCTACACAGCTCATCCTGATTAACAATTGGTTACAGGGGGACAGACATTACTCAGCTTTTAGACTGAACTTGACCCATTGACTTTACTATATAGTACCTCTATACCACTGGCCTTGCCAATGGTTAATAACACCCCATTACTTGCTGGCATGAAGCATTAAAATAAATTAGGTGTCACTGCATTTTAATGTAAACCACTCCAATATGGAAGGGAACATGGCTAGTCCATACCACTTGACTGGTCAGGTTCCGTGCCTGGGACATGATTGGTATATCTCAAATAGGGGATGTCAGGTCCCATAACCACATGAAACCATATGCAGAGTCGGCTGACAAACTCTAAATGTATAAATATCAGTTCTTTCGGAATCTACAGGAACATTACCATAGTAAGTTGAAAGACGAGCCAGAATACAATCAACTGGAAGCAAAGCTAGTAGCGAGAGCTTAGGGACAAGGGAGTTTCATGCCTATTATGTTCTCTAAGTGAAAGGAGTATGTAGGGCCAATGGATGACGACGAAGGAGCTGAAGAAAAAAAATGGCAATTTCATCCAGCCTTCGCCTGATACAGTTCAAATACCTCCATAGAATTTATTACAACCCAGAGCAAATATGGAAGATGGGCAGAAGTCCATTGCCTCGCTGTATTAGATGTGGTACCTACTATATAGTCAGATTGGAATACCTGATTATCTTCCAATACTGGAAAGTGATCACACTAGTTTTGGGTGACATTGTGGGTAGGGATATCACTATGGATCCTAAATTGATGCTATTTGAGATCATAGATGAATGGGGAGGCCCATGCAGTGACAGAATACTTGTAGCTCTGGGGCGAGTTGTAGCTAAGAGAAGAATTGTGAGATGCTGGTGATTCCCATCTGCCCCTCTCCTTCTCATCCTCCCCCAACAAAGAAATGGTTGAGAGGGGTCGACTTTTGTGCTACAACAGAGGAGTCAATTTGTAGAGTTCGTGGGAGTCCAAAAGACTACACCAAGATCTTGGTTAAGCAGTGGGACCATTCTCAAATTCCAATTCATTCAATGTAACTAACTAAAAGTGTGTTAGTTGACAAATGTAATCATTCAACTGTCCTCCCAACAATGATAAAACTTTATAGACCTATATTTTGTACTGTAATCATGGTGTGGATCATTGCAATATACCTGTAAATGTCCTATGGTAAAATCAATAACAAAGTCAATAAAGAAGAAAAATAAAGAGCCATCTAAGGATGACCGTGTGCAGTCATATGTTTTAGAGACTGCTGTTCATAGCAATGTAGGCTACCACAAATTAAAGAACTGTACTACAAATCTAAAGACCATGGTTAATTTTATGGGTTTATGTTGGAAATGCTGTTGTTTCAAGCCAAGGCCTGTAATTGAATTTCTTAAAAAAGGGCTCAGTATTTGTAATTAATGATAACATCAAATTACTGTTTTGCTAGCTTGCAATAGGCTTTATCCCTGTGGTATTAATAAACAAAGCATTTTGAGACTGGTATAAAGAATCACATTCAATATAATCTACATTGGTTGTTACTGTTTTTACTATCTTACCCAATTTCTCTACAGTTTCAACGCACAAACTTGGAAACATCCCTTCACGATACGTCGCCACCAGGATATAGGTATTTGTTTTCACTACAATCAGTCCTTGGTCCCCCTTGGAAATGAAAAAAATATCCAAAGAAAAATCAATATTAGGTTAAAATAAATGTCTGGGTTTAATGTACTACTATGTTCTGCCAGTGCAGACAGTGGATAATGTGGAGAGTAATACACAGCCTTACACAGCCTAGAAGTCTTCATGACTGATCAGCGAGAGAAGGAGGGTGCCTGGTCCTACAGGAGGAGAATTGCTCTAGAAGGAAAAACTTGGCTGTGCCCCTCGGAGTGTGTGAGACTCAAAAAAAGCTGACTATCAGTGGGAGCAGCGCTGGGATCACCTTGTGCCTCAAGAAGTCACCAGGTCTCCCCTAGCACAATTCTGTGAAGAAGATTAATGCATAGCCCTGTACCAACCGTGCCTTCTGTAGTCAGAGGATTGTTGATGCCGCAGCCACTGTACAGCACAACCACGAGGGACCAATCCCCACCTGCCAAATCTGGAGGCTGCAGCTACTATGGACGTCCAGCCCAGAGGCTGCACCTCCCAAAGGCCAGCCCTCACCAGTCCTACCTGACAAGCCGGACACCTGCAGCAGTCTGCAAGAGAGAGGAGTGGGACCGCCACTGCGACGAAAAAAAGCCACCAAGGACACTGACCAGTGTGTGCCGGCATGGCTATTAGCACTGCCCTCAAAGAAAAGTCCTTCGCTGAACAGATAAAAGTGAGGCATGACCCCCAGAGACTGAATGACTGTAAACATGAGCAAAGCCAAAATGTTATATTCATCCTTATCTGTAGGATTCCTTTAGGCTAAAGAACTATAGGAACTGGGCGACCAGTTGCCTAGGAGAAGCTGCTTAATGAAACTAGCACCTGCGCCTAATTTTGCCTACACTTGACTCACAGGAGGGGACATTCCAAGATAGGGGTAGACACCGCAGAGTCGGGATGAATGCACCGGAGCGGGTGCAGCAAGTCTGTATCAGTATAAGCCTGGGGTGAGATTGTTTAACCTTGATTCAGACATCCAATTGTGTAGTATTTTGTACTAATGTCATATTAAAATACCTTTATTCTCCAAAGGACAAGCTGGACAGTGATTTATTGGGTTTGTTGAATGCTTGTTGAGTTCTGAGTTCTAGCTCCCCTCCCCCAAATTACCTCCCTGAGAAACCTTTCACTGCTCACCCTCACTACCCTGAGAGCCAAGAGGGGAAAAAGTCGAAGTGGCTTAGTTTGCGAAGCATACTAGGCCCAAGGACACCAGTGGCAAACGACTCTAAACACCACAGTTGGGGCTCAGTACCCCATCTGCCCTGTGGCCCCCTGAACGGGGCCCAACACCCCCGAAATACATTCACTGCCATATCTTTCCTGACCACTCCCACAACTCCACAAGGCCTATGTCGCGCTGCTCCTCCTCAATGTACATGATCCTGTTTAACTTAATTAATTTGAAAGTGCTCAATTAATTTATTTTCTATTATTCTGTATTTAACATTATTCTTTTTCAAGGTTTATTAAACATGTTGTATCATAATATCTTTTCGCATAAATCCTATTATGCATTTTTAGAAGGATTAATGTATGCATTATCTTTTGTTGTACTATCTGTTTCTCTCAGACCTCTTATGTTGTAATACGGATTCAGGTTTAACGCATAATCCCCACTTTGACACACCCAGCCCTGCAATTGGTTCTTGAGTTAGAAAAAAAATCTGACGTGACCTGCACTGCTTATGTAAAAGTAAAATTCTGAATGATAATATGTACATGTTTTATGCTACATATTTTATAACATGTTTTAACAGTCTTTATTTAGTGGCATACAATGTGGAGACTTTAATATGCCCCACAATTTAAACAATAGGAGTAGGTGATGAAATGGGTCAGTAAAACTCCAGAGATAAAGTAAGCCTGGTTCAATCCCGGTCCCGAGGTAACATGGCCAACGCAGAGGGTGAACCAAGAAGGTAGTGAAACGGACAGAATCCAGTTGGTTGTGGCTTCTGGCTGGTGAAGGAACAGTTATATGAAAAAGAGCAATATATGAAGAGGAGCAAAGAAATGGCACCTTGACAATGTAAAGGCAGGAGAAAAGCAAACAGGTCTATATTTCAGCGCATAAGAGATGTCTGCACACTCACCAAAAAGGCAGTATGCAGACCTGGGTTCTACTGCCAGCAAGCAACTGACAATTGGTTCGCCAAGTGCCCAGAAGGAAGGCTGGAGGGCCCTCGCAATTTACAGAAACTGTAGCTAAGTAAGTAAGCATACATCTACATGGGGGAAGGTTGGGTTTATAACTGTGCGAGACGGGAGTCCTACTAGTTCATATGGGCATTTCATGGGTATTAGTAGTTTGCGTCTGTTGCGTGGTTTGTCCATTTTTTTGTAAATTTGTGTTATAAGGAATAGGAAATCGATCTGTTTGTGTTATTCCCTTTGCTTTTTTAATCAGCCTAGAAAGAAGGTATTTTTCACTTTTAAGAAGTTTGGGCCTGCCAAATAAACAATACCTGCAAGCGCCTTTCCACATCCATAAAACATAGAAACCATTTTACTACTTAATTGGTAAATTTGAACTTTTTGTAGGTCAGGTGTAAAGTGGGCACACATGGTGCAAACTGCCTTAGTATCAAGCTCCAAACCAGGGCCTGCAGAGAGGCTCCTCCACTGACAAGGTCCAAATCTGCAACATGAGCTGAGGAACAGAAACAAAGCACTCCAGGATGGGCCATGATGTCTGAAGTAAAAACTGAACCGTTTTATAATTAAACTGCTAAATTTAACACTGTGGATCTGATTCACAAAGAGCCTCCATATTCATGGTTGGGGCCCACAGTTGTGGCGGTTGGGGCAGGTCTCCGCACTCGGCGAAAGTTCTGTATCGAAAATTCTGACTGCGGAGATTCCACCCGAGTATGGAGAATGCCCCACGATTGAGGGGGCATCCACATTTGTGGTGGAGGCACCGCAGTTGCAGTGTTAGTCTCCTCACTTGGGGCGGAATCTCCATAATGAGAATTCTGACTGCGGGATTCTGCCCAAGTGCGGATACTCGCTCACGTCTGCGGGGTCTCCCCACTCGTGGCGAAAGCCCCGCAGTTGTGGGGGAGTCTCTGCATTTGGGGCAGAAGCTCTGTAACGAACATTCTGACTGCGGAGAATCCGCCCGAGTATGGAGACTACCCCATGACTGCGGGCCTCCACACTCGTGGTGGAGGTCCCACAGTCGTGGGGGAGTCTCTGCACTAGGGCGGAAGCTCCGTAATAAGAATTCTTACTGCAGAGATTCCACCCTGCGTGCGGAGACTACACCACGACTGCGGGGCCACCACATTCGTGGTGGAGGCCCCGCAGTTGCGGGGTTAAGCACCACACTCTGGGCGGAATCTCCGTAATGAGAATTCTGACTGCGGAGATTCTGCCCAAGTGCGGAGACTCCCCCACGTCTGCGGGCCCTCCACACTCGTGGCGGAGGCCCCGCAGTCGTGGGGGAGTCTCTGCATTTGAGGCAGAAGCTCTGTAACGAACATTCTGACTGCGGAGAATCTGCCCGAGTATGGAGACTCCCCCACGTCTGCGGGCCCTCCACACTCGTGGCGGAGGCCCCGCAGTCGTGGGGGAGTCTCCGCACTAGGGTGGAAACTCCGTAATGAGAATTCTTACTGTGGAGATTCCACCCTGCGTGCAGAGGCTCCGGGGCCTCCGCCACAAATGTGGAGGCCAGTGGTGAATCAGGCCCTGTATGTCAGCTGTAAATGGGTGATGAATAAAATCATTACAGTAAGCTTTTACTAATCCTAGTTAAGGTAGTTCAGCACTTTGCGCCTAAATCTACTTCTTTGCAGCAGAAGTTTGCCACTGAGGGATTTTCAGCGGGATGGCTGCACTAGCAGTGCCTATGCTTCACCGTGCTGCATCTGCATGGGCCCTCACTGCACTCTCTGCAGCACTGCTTTAATACATGTACCTTGATTGTACTGGCATTGACTTTCGCAGATGGAATACCTATGTCTGCAGCTTGTCAGCATTCACTGTAACCTATTCAACCTGTCACTTACTGCACAGGCATAGCTCGCAGCTGCATAATGCTTAAATCTAATATGCAATCGGTGCCCAAACTTAAATTAAAAAAAGACGCATTATTTTAAGTGTTATGTTAAAAGAGTTCCTGCAATCAGGCTGTTTTGTTTATGTATGTAAAGGTTGTATATATTGCCCCAGCAGTAAGAGTATAAGAGAATATGAGCAACAGAATGATACATTATTACTACCAAACAGTTAGGAATAGAACACGTGGACCAGAAAAGAAAGGCCTTCGTAATTTAGGAAACGCAGGAACTGGTGAGCATTTAGACTTGCACAGTTAGTAAAGCCTATTTATCTGTAGCTCTAGTTATGATGATACAAAAGGGAGGTTGGTCTTGTGGCATAATACGAATTCAGGAAAATATAAATCATTAGACAACACTGATTGTTATTGTAGATACCGTAAAGATGTCTCACATTTCTAGTTTTGTAAGTAGCCAGTTTGTGCAGGACACTATAATCTTTCTCCTACAGCCAGCCCCCTGTCACGCAAAAGAATGCTGGTTTCATTCCTACCTTACCTTCTCCCAAGAGAGGTGCACCATTTCCACAGATCAGAACCTTCCCTAAACAAAAGCGTTTTTGCCTTTCACTTTCCTTCTGTTTTGATAGCTCTGTCGTAAGGGAACCCAATTACACTTAGCTTCCTTGAAATGGCTCCTTCACGTCTTGCATGACTACAGGAGCCACCAACTTACCAAAGGGGATCGCAGCAGATGTCTAGAAGAACAGGAATTCTCTTTTGCTATACCGGAGTCAGAGGGGGTAACCCTCGGATGAGCAAGAAGAGACAGAGGAAATTACAAGTGCAGTTCTACTCTTTTTATAAAAATTCATCTGCATTCAGGTCACTTGGCAGGAAAAGACAAGGTTGACATCTGAAAATTCTAAGTTGACTATCCTAAAAAGATTCTCCAACCATAGTTGGGTTTACCTTAAACAAACGTGTGGAATTTTAGTTCGTGTACTAAACATCATCTACGCCATCTTGCCGATTCACGTATGAACATACACGACAGCCATTTTAGGTACCATGGTCTCCCTGTTCACGATCGCCCATCAGCACACTTCCCTGAACCTTGCAAGCCTTCCCCGCGCCTCCTGGCTGCCCCCGCGCTCACATGCACAAGCCATGAAACCCCCCCCCCCATGACTCTGTCTCAGGGAATCACACCCCGCGCCTGACCAACACCTCCTTTCCGCCCATGATTACCCCTCCTTTGATGACCCCTTCCTCTAAGCCCGACTGCCTGTACGAACCGCTGGTCATCCCTTAGCCCGAGGATACAGTTTATTGCCCACTACTGCATGCACTCGCCTCTCCTGAAAGAGACCACTATTGATCATGACGTCCCCACCCCCTGAGATTCGATCAGGCGCACACATTCCAAAGGAATCTGCAGAACACTCAGCTGAGTGATGGCCCCTCCCAATCATATGAGGGGAAAGGGCCTCTACTGTTGTCATGTGTTGGAATGGGCCGGAACTGGGGGGGTGCCGGGGATGTCGTTCTCATACTTCACAATGTCCTTGCTGTAATAAAGAACGTTCACATGTCTTAGACCAGTGTATAAAAAGACCAGGTCTCAGAGAGGTTGAGAGAGCACCTCGAGACGATACCTTGTTGTCTGATCTGATGTGTTCTACTCCGACGGAATAAACTTGTTTCCTGTCTTCCTGTCTCCAGCGCCTGCCTCTTTATTGAATAACTTCGTATGGTATTAGAGGCGTTTTACGCCGGGCAAATTTAACTTAGGAAACATCTACTGAAATCGCCTGACCCTTTTGAATTGATCTTTATCAATTGGCGTCCCAAACGCGGGGCCCATCAGTGACACGTGGATCCAGTGGGAGAGGTCCCGACGACAGAGTGAACAACTGCAACGATCGGAAAGAGCTCCTGTCCGATAGACCCTCGTCTGACAGCCGATCATCTGAACTTCACTGATTCCGAGCTGACCTCTCCCGAGTGATCTACGGTCCTGACTGGGAACCACCAGGAGTGCCGCGATAGCAACAGAGAGTAGAGGACGATCGGGCGCTGGAAGCGGAAGACGAGAAACTGTCCATGCGGTCCGGGTAAGGTCGTGACACACGACAAATTGCGAAATTGATTGATTGATTGTTTGAAAATACTAGTATTACTTATTGACTGTTTCTGAGGAATTCTCTATTTGCAAACAAGCACAGAATCGCCATACTCTGTTTAGTCTTTGCAGATAGTGAAGGGTAGGCAACGCAAGCCTTTAACACGTCGTGCCTATTTTTTCCTCCTCGTTTATTGATTGATTGAATCGAGCATTGAATTGTTCGAAGTTGGTTCTCTTAAGGATCTTCTCTGCCTGCAAACGGGGAAGAATAGGAATATTCTCTCTCCATTTGCCTATAGTGAAGGGTAGGTAACGCAAACCTTTAACACATCGTGCCTATTCCGTTCCTCATTGATTGATTGTTTGCCCGAACATTGACTGTTTTGGGAATTGGTTCTTTTTGGAGGTATTCTCTATTTGCAAATAGCGTAGAATAGAATATTCTGTCCAGTCTTTGCAAGTAGTGAAAAGATAGGTAGTGCAGGCTTTTGCCCCCCATTGTAATCCGTCATGCCTATCTTCTCCCCATTGGTTCATAGTTGGGTCAACCCGGACCGCTTATTAGAGATGAACCATCCAGCTCCACTGGAAGGCACCCCTAATAAGGACATGTTTACTAAGCAAGGACTAGTCGCTATAGCTTATAGTAAGTTATGGCATAAATATACAAAAAAGGATCCTAAAAATCAGTGGCCACTGATAGGTTCTTTTGATAAAAATAAAATAAAAACACTAGAAGCAGCTGTAAAAATAAACAAGGCAAAGCCCACTATGCTTGATAGTATTGGCATGTGGCGCAAAGAAGCAGAACATCGCAGGAAAAGAGAGGAAGCGAAGATAGTGAAAGAGTTACGAAAAACCGCCCATCTGGCCGCAAAAGAACTAGATGCAGAAATAAGAAGAAGAGAGGAAGTTAAACAAACGCAAGAATCAGGACTGGCAGGCCAATGCCCTGTCAGGACCACCTCTGCGCTCTACCCGGAGATGCCCTCCAAACAGCGGGCAAATGACGAGTTACTACTCGGTCCTCCAATTATCTACATGCCTCCTCCTTATGCTCCCAGCCAGCCTCTAGCACAACACTCACCAGTTCAAAGTGCAGGCGTGGGTGACTCTAGCGCTAGTGCCCCGGCTCTTACGGCCTTCGCACCAGCCGCATTGGTAACAACAGCAGATGAACATGAGACTAGCAGGCACCTAACAGCCAGACCAAATAGGTTGAGCAAAGATGAGCGGGATGGAATCGACAAGATAGCAAAAACATTGGTAGAACGGAAGGAGAGCGAAGAATATACGATGAATATGCATAACTCACATGCCGGTAGTCACAGACGGCATTTCATCTTACGGTTCAGCTACCACACCCTGAACGCGTATGAGGATAGGTACCAGAATAAAGGTCCTGCTAAATTGACGGCTCTATATAGAAGGGTCGATGTTGGAGATGGAACTGAGAGCGATGTGACGGACCTCTTCATGCAAACGCTTGAGGTCTTCCGCCACCTCGCGGAACAGAAACCAGAGGTCAAGATCACAGTCCCTGAGACGATTGAGCCCTCATTAGAAGCAGCCAACACGATGATGCCTATTAGAGAAGCCGCCCCCTATTGGGTTCCCCCAAGAGGTCAGGGAACAAACGATGATATCAACCACGCAGATGCAAAAGGGAGGGTTGTGTACAACTGGGTTTACCAACCATGGGATCGGCAAGATATTTTTACTTTTAGGCAAACCCTGCCCGATTTACGAAAGAACCCTACAGCATTTTATACAGAACTAGGCACAGCCTTGGGCTCAACCATAATGACTCTAGCGGACATTGATTTGTTTTTCGGGTTGTGTCTGCCGGCTGATGTATGGAAGCAAATCCGGAAAGCCGACCACACAGACCTGTTCGGACACACCTGGAAACAACTCGATGACCTAGATAGGCAACGAGAGCCCGGAAAGAAACCTGTAAAAGACATACTGGAACTCCCTGACAAAATAGTGCAGAAGCTAAAGACGTTGATCCCAGAAAAGAAGGTAGACTGGTCGGTAGTCACGGCTTGTCGCCAGAAACCTCAGGAAGATGTATCAGAATACTTCTCACGATTTGAAACAGTGTTCTCCGACTACAGTGGCCAAGATATGACCACCGCAACCGGACAACACCTATTCGTGCAAAACTACGTAAAGGGGCTATCGCAAGAGGTCTCCCAAAAGTTACAGACTAGCGAGAGTAGTTGGGGAGCCTCTAAACCTGCAGCTATCCTTCAGATGGCTCAGTACTACGAACACCAAAAGAACGAGAACGAAAGGGCAACTGAGAAAAAGAAAAAGGACTTAAAGGAACGAGTAATGATTGCTCAATTGCAGGGAGTGACTACAGGAAGGGAACGGTATAGGGGAAACTACCAGTCGAATGCCCCTAGGAATTCGGCCCCTAGAGACCGCAACCCCACATCTGGCGCTCCACGAACCGACCTCGATGAGAACCAGTGTGCATTTTGCAAAGAATATGGGCATTGGAAGTCTCAATGCTTGGCCCTTCAGGAAATGATTAAAAATAAAGAAACAAGGGACATGACGAATGGCTCCAAAACTGGAGGGCAAGGACGAGGGCAGACCCGCGACACCACCAATGACCGATCTGACAGACCAAACACATTTGACCGCCCCCGACAGAATCAGTGCCAACAGTCCGACTGCAACAATGCTCACGACTTTGCATAGGACTGCCAGGGGCAAGGGAGGGATCCAGTCGAGCTCTGTGTTGACCAGCAAGGTCCTTACGTCACTGCTAAGGTCCTGGGTACAAAGTCTCCATTTTTGGTAGACACTGGAGCGACACGTAGTGTATTATCAAAACGACTGATTCCAAGGGCACCCTTGTCTGGCTCACACATTACCTCGATAGGTTTCGATGGAACGCCCTCCACTAATCCCCTGTCTGTACCTATCTCCTTTGACCTAGGAAACAATCCCACTGACACAACATTTCTGCTCTCCTCCAACTCCCCTGACGCCATTATGGGTATTGATTTACTGAAACATTTCCGAGCTACTATTAGGTGTTCCCCGGATGGAGTCCGAGTCATCCTGTACGACAACCCGAGCATGTCCAGACCCCACCCCGCACGACATATGTACGCCATAACAGATGCTGACCTATCCTTGCTCGATACCCTACCCCTGTACCTATGGGCCAGAAACGACTCGGATGTAGGACGAATGATGATCGATCCTGTACACATAACTGTTCGACCAGATGCAATACTCCCGAAACTCCCACAGTACCGGATATCGCCCGAAGGCGAGAAGGCATTGGTAGCAATTATCCAGTCCTTGGTAGATGCAGGAGTGGTAGAGGAAGTGGTTAGTAATGTCTGCAATAGCCCTATCCTACCCATTGTTAAGAAGCAAGGTGAGGGAGATGAGAAAGCGTACCGCTTCATCATCGACCTGCGAGAAGTCAACAAAGTGGTGGTGCCACAGTACCCCGTAGTCTCAGACATCGCCACCATTCTGACTCTCATCCCGTCCACTGCCACCACCTTCACCGTTATTGATCTTAAAAATGCATTCTTCTCTATCCCCATCCATCCAGACAGCCGTTATCTTTTCGGCTTCACTTTAAAGAACCGTTCGTACCGATTTTGTAGAGCTCCCCAGGGCTACACTGAAAGTCCCAGCATCTACAGCCAGGCCCTCAAAAGACAGCTGGACGCCGTCCAGCTACCAGATGGAGTGGTGTTGATCCAATATGTTGATGATATCCTTCTGGCGGCCGACACCACTCCACTTGCAATCACAGCCACTATCCAACTCTTGCACTTTCTTGCGGAGAATGGCCACAAAGTCTCCAAAAAGAAACTGCAGTTCTGCCAGTCCCAAGTAACATACCTAGGCCATCTCCTGTCCAAAGAAGGGAGGAAACTTACACCCGACCGAATCCAAACCATCCTAGACACCCCCATTCCAAAAACACAGAAGCAAGTCCGTTCATTAGTGGGCCTTACTTCTTTCTGCCGACAATGGTTACCAAATTTCAGTCTCATTATAAAACCCCTACTCTCCCTGTTGGCCAAAGATGTTCCGTTCCCACTCCCTTGGACTCCCGAATGCCAAGCATCCTTTAAGGAGTTGCGGGATGCCCTTTGCTCGGCACCCGTTTTAGGAACACCAGATTACTCCAAGCCCTTCTCCCTCTTCACTCACGAAAGGGAGGGATGCGCATTGTCTGTTCTAACTCAGCCCATCGGCGCCAAACAACGCCCTTGTGCCTACTTCTCTGCCGCTCTTGATCCAGTCGCCAGAGCTCTACCTGCCTGCCTTCGAGCAGTAGCCGCTGCTGCTGTCTCTATCCGCCAGAGTGAGGGAATTGTGCTTTCAAACTCCCTCACGGTATTAGTGCCCCATGCAGTTAACACCCTTTTGAACCAGACTAAGACTCAACATCTGACTAGCGCACGACTAACAGGGTACGAATTGACTCTACTTGCACCCCACATCACCCTGAAGAGATGCACGACATTGAACCCTGCTACACTGTTACCCTTGCCCGAAAATGACCCCGATGTGCCCCCTATACACGACTGTGTGACCCTCACGGACGAACAGACTAGGAGTAGAGTTGACCTCCGAGACATTGCTCTTACAGATCCTGATGGAGAACTATGGTTAGATGGCTCTTGTATCAAACTCCCAGACGGCACCACTTCTGCTGCCTATGCGGTGACGACAGCTCGAACAGTAGTTGAAACCGCTCGCATCGCACAACGATCCGCACAGGCAGCAGAACTAATTGCCCTCACACGAGCATGTATCATAGCAGCAGGAACCACGGTAAACATTTACACGGACAGCCAGTACGCCTTCGGGGTGGTTCATCATTTTGGGCTCCTGTGGAGGGAAAGGGGATTCCTGACGTCCCACGGTACACCCATCCTTCACGGAGATTTAGTCTCCGCCCTGATTGAAGCAGTTCTTCTCCCCAGACAATTAGCAGTGATCAAATGCCAGGCACACAAAAAGGTGACAGATTTAGTTGGACAGGGAAACGCACTAGCCGACAGCACTGCCCGAACCACAGCTGAGAATAGGACAACGACACGCATGTATGTGACCAGGTCACAAGCAGAAAAATGGATTGACGCTAGGGAAACGATCAGGGACATCCAATCGGCCAGCACACCACACGAATTGACTGAGTGGGCGCGGGTGGGTCTAAGGGACGATGAAGGCTGCTGGCGGACAAAAGACACGAACAAATGGTTGCTGCCTGATGCATATTTGATCCCCATACTGACAATGGCACACTCCCCTGCACACATAGGCTCTGCTCCCATGATTGAACTCATTTCCAAAGTTTGGCACAACAACAAGATCCCCGACTCGGCCAAACGCCTAGTCCAGCAGTGCCTTATCTGCTTACAACACAACCCCGGGAAAGGAACTGTGGTACCCGGGGGAGGGTTTGGGATCCCCGACCACCCCTTTGAGGTCCTTCAGATGGATTACATCCAGCTAGAGAGGTGCCAAGGCTTGAAGTACGTTTTAGTCATTGTATGTGCCTTCAGCAAATGGGTGGAAGCCTATCCGACCCGTGATAACACTGCCATGACTACTGCCAAAGTACTACTGAAAGAGTTTTTCCCCCGCTACGGCCTTTGTCGAATTTTATGGAGCGACAATGGCCCCCACTTCATAGCCGAAGTTATCCAACTAATCCTGAAGGGGTTGGGGGTAAAACAAAGGTTCCATGCGGTCTTCCACCCCCAATCCGCTGGCCTGGTTGAACGACACAACGCTACACTGAAACTGAAACTGTCAAAAATAGTGGCCACCACAGGACTTAAGTGGCCAGATGCCCTTCCACTGGCATTACTATCGATGCGCTCCACTCCCACTAAGCACCACTTGACCCCCTACGAAGTTGTGTTTGGGCGGCCTATGAACCTCTGGACTGCCCCCAAACCGACCTCCATTCACGACGTCCCCGACGTCCTGCTGTCAGATTATTTATACAAGTTAACTAAAACATTGTCTGTCATTCATCAACAGGTGCAGCAGGCCATCCCCGATGCTTCCAGGGGTCCCGGTCACGATATCCAACCGGGTGACTACATCCTAATCCGGAACTTTCAACGAGCGAAGAGTCTGGAACCCCGGTGGACGGGCCCCTGGCAAGTACTGATCACCACTCGGACGGCTCTTCGAGTGGAGGGGAAGAAGCACTGGCTGCACGCCCACCACTGCAAAAAGGTTTCCTCGACCCTGGCCACGACAGACAACGTCAGCACCCAAGAAGAGCTCCTGAACAAAGACCGACCATCACTGAACTGCTATCCTGATACCGAGGCACTTGAACTTGCAAAACACTCTGATCCCACTGTGCCATCCCAAGAAGGGTATTTCCTGCGTCGAAAGGAGGGAGCTTTGGCTAAGTAGGCCACTGACTAAGTTAAAAATCTCAGAACGGTGACCCAAAGCAACCAAGGGTTACCCGGAGAGAAGCTAAACAAAGTCTGTGGTTCTGCCCGCTACCGAGCACCTTGAAGATGAAGATGATGGAAGCGCCAGATAAGAAGATGATGGAAGCGCCAGATAAGAAGACGTCGGAAGCAACAGGAAATACCCACTATAGGAACCCAAAGACTGACAATTTGCACAAATCAAAGACAATCGCTCTCTTCATTGTCTTCCTCTTTTGCCTCCTCCTCATGACTTCCTTCTGGATCTTGGAGGAAAGCACACCCGCTCACCAGATGTTGCCAACCACTGTCCAGCCAACCACCATGAAAGAGCACCACCTGATCACCCTTTCACCTCAGCTCCGAGAAAGGCGTAGGGAGTTCTGGAACAATTCCTTCGTACAACTGTTGCACCAGCACAACCTTGCTGCAAATGCCACAAACTGCTGGATCTGTGGGTTGCTCCCACATGCTACTGGACACTCCATCCCCTTCATCCCTTCTCCTTTCTCAGTTCACGGCTCCTGCCTCGCCTGGTTGATCCTCATGCAGGAAAGCCACAAGGACAACGCCACTTCTGGTCAAACCGTGTCACACTTCTACTATGGGTTCTGGCTGAACAAGACAGGAAAGCCCTTTTGTCCTGCAATTTCAGGTTCAACCTTCCTTACGAACATCCCTGCCAAAGAAAGGGTCGAAATGCAAGTGCTCCACAATCCAGCCAGACCCACCTTCTCCCACCTGCGGAAACAAACGGCTGCCACCCTGACCGTGGCCCTGTCTGTCATCAATGTCACAGGACTCGTATGCCTCGAAGGACAAGGAACGCAGCTGGTGGGTCACAGTTCTTGTCGCATCACCAAAACATTGGTCTCAGCTGACCCCCCCACCTTTGTTGCTTCCCCGAATATGTACTTTGTTTGTGGCACCAAAGCTTACACTTGGCTCCCAAGAGGCTGGAGGGGTACGTGCTACATCGCCTTCATTCTTCCTCCCACGTATGTGGCTTCAGCCAACCACCACCGGCAAAAGCGCGCCGGAGATGTTGAACAAGCCGACTCCACCGGAGGACAGTTCCTGGATGCAGCAAAGGGACTTGTTCCTCTGTGGGGACCAATGGCAAATAGCCGCGCTATCCGACACCTGACTCAGGCATTAGAAACAACCATTAACATCACCGCTGGCATCCTCGCCAACAACACGGCTGAGCTTCAGGCCGTCCGCCTGGTGGCTCTTCAAAACCGTCTTGTTCTAGATGTGGTTCTGGCCGACCGCGGAGGAGCATGCCGCATCATCGGCTCCAGCTGTTGCACCTACGTGCCAGATAACTCACCTTCAGTCTACAAAGCAATCGAACACCTCCACAGACTGTCCTCAGAGGTTCACCAGGAGCAGGAAGGATGGTCGCTTGGAGGCTGGTTCTGGGACACTTTGAAGAACTGGGGATGGAGATTGTTCACGTTTTTATTGATACCAATCATGATACTGTGTGGGTGTTGCCTAGGTATTCAATGTTTACCACCTTTATGTGCACTCATTTCCAACTGTATGTGCCCAAAGACTTTGAACTTTAAACCTGAGCACATGAGTCCCCTATACGAGATAGAGGTGCGTGGTCTCATGGGGATCGATCCGAACTGACAAGCTGGCGAGACATGTTAAAGGGAGGACTGTGGAATTTTAGTTCGTGTACTAAACATCATCTACGCCATCTTGCCAATTCACGTATGAACATACACGACAGCCATTTTAGGTACCATGGTCTCCCTGTTCACGATCGCCCATCAGCACACTTCCCTGAACCTTGCAAGCCTTCCCCGCGCCTCCTGGCTGCCCCCGCGCTCACATGCACAAGCCATGAAACCCCCCCCCCATGACTCTGTCTCAGGGAATCACACCCCGCGCCTGACCAACACCTCCTTTCCGCCCATGAATACCCCTCCTTTGATGACCCCTTCCTCTGAGCCCGACTGCCTGTACGAACCGCTGGTCATCCCTTAGCCCGAGGATACAGTTTATTGCCCACTACTGCATGCACTCGCCTCTCCTGAAAGAGACCACTATTGATCATGACGTCCCCACCCCCTGAGATTCGATCAGGCGCACACATTCCAAAGGAATCGGCAGAACACTCAGCTGCGTGATGGCCCCTCCCAATCATATGAGGGGAAAGGGCCTCTACTGTTGTCATGTGTTGGAATGGGCCGGAACTGGGGGGGTGCCGGGGATGTCGTTCTCATACTTCACAATGTCCTTGCTGTAATAAAGAACGTTCACATGTCTTAGACCAGTGTATAAAAAGACCAGGTCTCAGAGAGGTTGAGAGAGCACCTCGAGACGATACCTTGTTGTCTGATCTGATGTGTTCTACTCCGACGGAATAAACTTGTTTCCTGTCTTCCTGTCTTCCTGTCTCCAGCGCCTGCCTCTTTATTGAATAACTTCGTATGGTATTAGAGGCGTTTTACGCCGGGCAAATTTAACTTAGGAAACATCTACTGAAATCGCCTGACCCTTTTGAATTGATCTTTATCAAACGGATGCAGGCACTTTCCGGGCAGACAGCTTCTTGAGAATAAGGTGAAGGACAATTCCAATCACAGATACCCTGACCCAGTTGTGATGAGTTGTTGATTGCACCTTTAGTTAGTTTGAGTATTTTTAAAACCACAAACATACATATCTTATTTTGCATTTCCTACTGGCCTCATGGCTGTACTTAGATGCGGTCATTCATGGGTCACCTTTACGCATGCACTCTGAGCAATTGTGAGATACAGTGGCACCATTACTCGGACACCAAGAAGTGACATGGAACATAATGGACGTTGTGTACAATTGTTCACTTTACTATATTGTACGAACATCAGTTTTCATACGTATTGTCAATGTAATTTCACTGTGAACCCATAATATGTGCTTTATATGGTAATACATGTCAACATATCTACATCTGAAGTTCAAGATGACTCTGGAAAATTTGAAAAACGCAATAAAGATATTAAAAATAATAATAACATAATTCAAAGCTTTCATGAAGATCATCACTTCTTCAGGCAGTATTTATTCATAGATAAAAAAGATGACTTGCTTATTCGTTATTTCTAAATTCTCTATGTGACTTTCTGGAAAAATATATAAATTGCTTGCGATTATCTGATGTCCTGTGTTATACCCAAGGACGTGAACTCACAACCCTTTGTTATTCCAATCCCAGTGCCATTATTCAAGATCCCATCTTTTTACATTTGTCATTCTTTCGGGATACATCAGCCATATGGGAGAGAATGGGAATGCAGTGTACAGGATCATGTAGGACATTCAAAGACCTGTAGAAACATTGCAACTTACATTTTTGGCATAGATAGAATATTCATCCGCCCGAACGCATTTATATCCTACATCCTGGAAGTACAGGCCTTCTTTTCTTGTCAGTGACGGGTTCTTGAAAGCATCAATTAAGATATGGCTTAGCTGGGGTGACACCTGCAGAAATATAGGAGGCAAGTACATATAAAAAATGAACATAACTCAGGCAAATGACGCATCATTAAACACATACTTACAATTGTGCGATGATAAATGTTGCACATATTAAGCAATAATGTTCTATTATTTTGTGGCAATGATTATGGGTTGTATATCTTTAATCATCTGCTAAAATATGTGATTGCTGTGCAGTGGGGTCATTTCTTGCTGGTTCACTTGTATTGTGATGCTAAGTGCACCACTTCCCTTCCATATTGCTTGTTTGGGAGAGGCATATTGTTGCCCAGCTTGTCCAAAGGAGAGGGCCAGAGGTGCTGTCCAGAGGTCTAAAAGGATAAAGGGTGTGGTCTCAGGCATTTAGGTCATTAGAGGTGCCACAAGCTTGCTCTGCTCTATAGAATTGAATTGAAAAAGTTTATTGTTTCAGTTAATTAAAACCATAAAAATACATTTTATAAAATCAAGTACTAAGATCAAGGCTCTTAATATTTAACCGCATTCTCTTTCGTTTGATCTTAAAACATTCTTAGTCTAGTGCACATTTTTTTTTTTTTTTAAATATGAGCATTTTGGTGAACATAATATACAAGTTAAAAGAAAGAAACGGTCAAGAAACTATTGTTAACACATATAAAATGTGGTCCAAGAGTTCTGGTATTATTCTTTGTTAAGTTCGACAGGGCCTTTATTAAGTTCAAGAGAGCCCTCTTCCACGGAGGCCGCCGACTTGTGTCTCTTGTCAGGCAGGGTACCTGATTGTAGTTCAACGCTTAAGCATGAACTTTAGTAATAGGCAGCTCAGGCGGGTGTCTGTTGGATTTAGGACTGCCATAATCGCCGATCTGCACGTTCTAATGCCTCGTTCATTCATGGCCTTTTTTAGAAAGGTGGCTCGAGCGTGGGCCAAATTCGGACAAATGCAAACGAGATGAATGAAGTCCTCCTTGCTGCAACCACATAGTCTACAAGTTTTGGGTCCGTCATGCTCCCAATTTGGCTGGTCCATGGTAGAGGGAAATTTTCCCAGACGTAGTGCCATTAGCTTTTGTTTTCTAGGGGCCGGAAATGTAATTGTTAGGTATGGGGCTGCAGTGAGTGTTTTGTATTTGGATATAACCATCCAGGCATGTTTTCTTGTGCTGAAAGTAGCCTTGTCAGTTACGAGTGAATGGACTTTTGTTGACTTGTTTATGGCTTGCCTAAAAGCTGGGTAAGGCAGGTTAATTTCCCAAAGATTTCTTGTCCCGGTGTCAGTTAAGGCCTTCTCGAGAAACTGATTGTATGGAGACTTTGCGTCAGTTTTTATTTCGTCCCACAGGGCTTTATGCAATTCTGAAGCATATGTGTTCTGTTTCAGGCTGTACCAGTACTTTATTGTTGCGTACTTCCGTCCCACTATTTCGTTTATTACCCCAAATTCTAATCTCGTCTGAGCAGGTGAAGCTGCCCAGTGAATTTAGAAAGTGGATTTGTACATAGCCGTCTGTAATTTGTTCAGCACATCCGCGTCTTTCCCATGAAGGGCTACACTGCCGTAGGACAGCGTAGGAAGCACCTTGGCTTTTAATATTGCCAATAGAGGTTTGTATGTTGGCCCCGTAAGCTTTTTTGCAAGAGTCATGAAGGCAAATGAAAGTGCGTTTGCTCTCTGGGCAATGTACGTTTTTTGCTGCTGGTGATTGTGCCGATTGGCAAAATAAAAGCCCAAGTACTTATAGGTGGAGACAGCTTCTATGTTTTTCCCTCTAATTGGACGCGTTGGCTTAGTGTCCGTCGTCTAGTGATGAGCATTGTTTTGCTTTTTGTTGTATTTATTTCCAGATTGTTATTACTTATAAATTTCGCTAGCCCCTCTAGCCATCTTTGGAGGCCAATATTGGTTAAGCTCATCAATACGACGTCGTCCGCGTATGATAAATGAGTTTGGGATAAGGAGCCAAGTTTTGGGTGGTGGGATCGGATGTTATTTAGGCTCGAAGCTAGGTCTGCCATAAAGAGATTGAAGAGATGCGGGGCTAGAACACAGCCTTGCTTAAGGCCTTTGCTGGTGTTGATTTTCCTTGAGAGCCGTGTTCCATTCCCCAATTTTACTTCCAGCCATGTGTTGGAATAAAGGAGGAGAATTCCTCTCAATGTTTTCTCCGGGATATTCCAGCTGCGCAGTTTCCTCCATAGGATACTATGGTCTACGCTGTCGAAGGCCGCCTTTAGGTCAATAAAACAGAGATGGAGGGGCAGTTTCCTTCGTATATATTTGTCGGCTAACACTGAGAGTGACAGGACGTTTGTCATTGTCCTGCACCCCTTCCTGAAGCCCGTTTGATTCAACGGGATTCTCTTTGTGGCGTCAGACCAGCTTGTCAGGTCTTCAAGGAGCAGGTATGCAAAGTACTTCGCCTCCACATCTAGGAGAGCGATCAATCTGTAGTTTGCTGGAGATGTTCTATCTCCTCCTTTGAAGATAGGTGAAATTATTGAGCCTTGCCAGCTTGATGGAATTTCATTTTCGTTTTCTACTTCATCGAATAGTTTTTTTAGGTTTCCACTCCAGAAGTCCAGGTCGTCTTTGAAAACTATCGGAGGGATGCCATTCGGTCCTGGCGCTCCACTGCCACGAGACTTCCTTAAAATTCTTCTTATGTCCTCATCGCGGAATCCTGTACATCTGGGCATCTCTGCTGTCTCATTGTTCTCTGAAGATTGATCCTCTTCTCGAAAGTGCCTTGCTGTCCTTTGGTCCCCATCTGACAGCTGTATTACACTACTTTCTTCATTCAGGGATTCTGCTTCTGCACAGGGCATTTTTTCTTCGCCACTAATTATGGAACTCACTTTGCTATTTTTAACCCTTTTGTTATTGTTTTGTTGCTCTGCTCGTGTATTGGGCACGACTTGAGTTGCGTCCGAGAATCTCTGTGTTAATAATGCCACCCAATCTGCTTCTTAGACATTCAATGGTTTTGGGTTTAGAGGATGGTTTAGACCATTGATGGTCTTTCAGAATGCGTTTGAGTTGGTGCTCTTTGCAGTACAGAGTAGTTTTGCCCAGAAATCATCCTTCAGGGATCTTTTATGTTTCCACATTTTCTTTGTGTAGTCTCTTTTAAGATTCTGTCTTTGGGCCCAGTCTTTTGATGACGTTGTTATCTTTTTTAGTGCTCTAGCATTTCTTCTAATTTCTATTTTGAGCTTTGCCAAGTTTTTTGGCGGTGGGATTTTATAAGTTGAGGGGCGTGAATTTTTTTGGGGAGTGGGCATAATTGTTGTTAGCGTTTCGGTGAAATTCTCTCATTTTTGTATCTGATTGCCTTTAGTTGTCTCACTCCCCTTTTTTAGTCCCTGTACTTTTATCTGCAACTCCTCAATGTTAGCCGTTGTTCCATTTAATCGTTTCAGGTTGGTGGAGAAGGAACTCTCTCCAACTAGCTTGGTATTATGATATTTGTTGAGTTTTAAATTGAAAAAGGTATGCTGATACAAGTGATCACTTTTTGATGTGAATTCAATTGAAAATTGATGGACGAGGGGCAGTAGTGGCAGTGAGATTGCTGTGTAGTCGAGTCTTGAGGTGGTCGAAGTCCCTAGATAAGTGTGCTGTGGTGGTTTGTCCCCTGGAATTCTCCCGTTGAGGAATCGCAGCCCAAGAAATTCCAAGGATGTTACTAGTTGTTGACCGATTGGATCGTAACGCTCTATTTTCAGCTAATTTTGTGGAGTAACATTCCAGAATTTGTTGTCTGCTGCTAACTTCTCGTCCTCCTCTGGTGTATGAATTAGGTTTGAGTTGAAGTCACCTGTTAGGATGACTTCCCAAGTGGGGTTGTTGTTTCAAATATCCCTGATCGTGGATACTAGATGATCCAGCTGGGCTTGTTTCTCTTTTGCATTTGGAGGTACGTAGGAGTTCACTAATAGTACCGGAGTTGCTCTACCAGGTAGAGACAACTTTATTAATTGCCTGTTTGGCCCGTGCAGGGCTATTTCCTCTGATTTGATGTTGATGTCCGTCGAGATATAGACTGATAGTCCTCCTTTTGGTCGACCATATTTGAAATTTTTCCTTGCTGGAATGTTAAAATGTATGTACCCAACAAGTGGTAGTGCCTCTAATGCCCATGTTTCTTGAAGGGCAATGATGTCGCACGCTGCCCAATTGTGGAAAGGCTTACCATCTTCCATCCATTTCCTTGCCCCGGCTATGTTCCAAGATAGTAAGTGGAAGGTTTCCCAATTATTTTCCTTTGATGGTTTTTGGGATGGTCAGTTATCTTTCTGTTTGTTCAATGTGCCGGTTAGCCAGCACCAGTAGTCGATGTCGTCTTTGGTATTTGCTTGTTTGACTGGATTGGTCGGAGGATAGCTTGCCGGTGGTGGACTATTCCCCCTTGCATTCCGTAATACTGAAAAGGCCTGCTCAGTTGTTTTAAGCGAATTTTCCATGTTACCCTTCGTCGCCAATGGTTCCTCAAGCGGGCCTGGGTAACGAGGTTTAACCGGTCTGGAGAGCCTTATACCCCATGAGTCAAACCTTTCCCTAGAGGATAGTATTAACTGTACAATCTCTTCTGTTCGCCATGTTGTCAGTGTTTGTTCCAGTTTGTTGTTGTGTTCTTGTTTACAGAATTTGACTGAGAGTAGGTCTGCTGTAGTTAGGTGTTGTAGCCCTTGAATTTTGACGAAGAGTTTAAATATGTTGCCCCTGTTGAGAATGTCATGCCTCCCCTGAGTTTCGTATTCTGGAATGAAAAGCAACTGTTTAAGGTGTGGATCATCTTTGCTAGGCCGATTCCCGGGGTCTTTTCCGGGTTCAGGTCTACTGTTTGTTCTGATTCCGCGATAAGGCCCAGTCGAGGTAGATGTTTGTGTTACATGCGGCCCAATTGCCTGTCTATCTTTTAGTTCTGCATGTTGGGATATCAGGGGCCTTATGATCTGGGTACACTCTTTCACCAGTCCCCCGTTTATATCCAAGTTTCTATGGGGGGCTCTGGTGAGCGTCGCCTCTGTCCCTTCCTCCATGTTAACATCCTCCTTTTTATTCATATTTACAATTCGGCCTCCTTGATTTAATAGGATCTCTATGTCAGCAATGGGGGGTAGGCTCTTTTCTTCCCCTGCCTGGAGTTTTAGATTTGCAGTACTTTCAGTGGTTTTGAGTAAATCCTCTTTGTTATTACTTACATTGTCAAACTGGCATTGTTTGATAGCCCCACTTGTCATACTTTTGGTCCTACATTGTCTAGGGTTAAGTTCTTCTCTGCCTTGTGGGCAACATTTGATTCCTTCGGGCCGCTTTTCCAGGGTACCATTGAGTTTTAGTCCAATTGGTATGGGTTTTTTGTTTGGCCTTTGTTTTGCGTCTTTGCGTTGTAAGGTTGTCTCCGGATTGCTGGAGGCCTCTGTAAATCCATTAGTTTGTGGCGGTCTCCCGCTTGGTGTGGGGCTACTTTTTTTCTGCCGTGCCATTTGTCTGTATAGAGTAGGCCATGCCCAACCTCGAGTTTGCGTCTCTGTCACTTATCTCGCCTACGGGCTCTACGTCTGTATGTGTAGAAAGGTTGCTTTTAACATTTGCCAGTATAACCTCCCTTCCTTTTTTGTTGAAAACTGTTGTCTTGGTGGTTTAGGCACTTGGTCAGTATTATCATCAGATTGTGTTGTCATATTCAATGTTTGCTCCTTTCTTTTGACTGCAGTAAATATGGGGAACATTCTCACCCCTTCATCCGTATTCCCTACTGTTTGTTTGTTCCTTGCTTTCCTTTCCCGTTTTTTTTTTTTACGCCTAGTTAATGTTGGATATTTGTTGGATTGGTATATTTGACGACGGTCTTGCTTCTTCCAAGATCTTCCCTTTGTGTATTTCTGCTTGTGTATTCTTGGCGGGATGGTGGTGTGTAGTGTTTTCAGCAGATTTAACTATAGAGAAAGGCAGGCCTACTTCTCTGAGAGCCAGTATTTGTTCTATGAGATTGGGAAGGAGACTCAGTTTGTCTATAATTGGGCTGCAAGAGCAGGGACTTTGTTCCAATGTCTACTTTGATTGAGCTGTTGTTATCAAATTATTCAATTTGTCGAGTTTAGTGTCAAACCCCGCAATGTAGTGAGCTATGGTGTTCATTAGCTCAATTTGAATGTCCATTTTGTCGGATTGCCAATTCAGTGCCTTTGCTGATGACTGAAGGGTTTCTATTACTGAGAGAAGCAAGCCTGGGTGAGTTGCACTGGGGCTATGTTCGAGCTTTTGGTGAGAAACAAAATCAGCACATTCTTGATAAGGCGGGGTGTTATCAGGTATTGGGATTGCTGTTGTTCCTGCTCTAGTATTTTCCAATGTTTTTTCCTGGCTTTGGAGTTCAGTCGGTTGTCCTTCTTTATTTAAGCTCTGCGGTTTTTTTTCCCCAGGATTTTTTTCTTTGGGGTTAATTTTGCTTGTATCTTGTAGCAATTCTTTATTTGCTATTGGGCTTGATGTAGAGCTTAATAGCTTTAACCATGAGGTTTCAGAGACATTCTGATTGTTTAATTCCATTTGACTTGTGTTTTGATCCCTGTGTATCTGGGCTTCGGTTCTCCGTGGGACTTTGTCAAATAATTTGTATGTTTGCGGCTTTGTAGGAGGGCTCTGTGATTTAGATTTTAAAAATGCTGTGAAGAAGGTTAGTGCTGTAGTAGGTGTTGGGTTGGATGCTAGTTTTTCTACCCTTCCCCATTCTTCATTCGACCTCTTGCTGTCTAAGGTGGCCTCAACTGTTGCCCCGGTCGCCTGTGTTTTACTCTGACCCAAAGTAGAAATTTCTCCTGTGCTACGCATTTGTAACGAGTTGAAGCTCTCGCCGGTGTGTTTCATCAATTAACTGGTTGCTGTTGCCGCCTCCTGATGCGGACTTTGGCTAGAAGAGATGGTTAGATTTGCCTTAGATCAGTGGGGAGTTGATGCTTTGGATATGGATCTTAGGCCTGTATTGCAGACTGCCTTCTCAGGAGTTAGAGGCGCTGGGAGATCTGGTAAAGCTTGTTTGGTCATAAGGAGAGTGGCTCCTGGGTTTTTCAAAAAGAAGAAAGCCTTGTTTATCCCTGTTTTCTCTCTCCCACCCTGCTTTTTGTTCTTGACCATTGTTGCTATTGGGGAGATTACGGAGATTAGAGGAGTATCCAGGGCTGTGGGTAGACTTTTTTTTGTTGGCATGAAATTAGTTGCCGTTGTCGTTTTATTCTGTTTTGTGTTGCTCTGGTCGGCAAGCGAGGATGTCTTTGCCTTTGAGTTTTTTTTTTACTGCTTTGGTGTCCTCCTTACCCTGCCTGATCTCATCCTTTGAGGGCGGGGTGGCTGAGTTGTAGTAAATTATTTGCCTCTTTGGGGGCTTTTCTTTTTTTGAATTAAGATTTTTTTTTTTAAGCTTTCCTCCCTTCGACCTTGTTCGCCGGTCTATTAGTCCAGCCGATACAGCGTTCCCCTGCCGCTCCCCTGCACCCCCATGCTCCCCCCCCTACTCTCCGAGGTACCAGGGGCCAGAAGCTGGTCTGTCTCTGCTGGCCAGGGGGGGAGGGGGGAGCAGCTGGTCGGGGCGCTCGGAGATATTAGCAGGTGTTGGCAGGAGCTGGGGAGTAGTCTACAAACACCCAGAGTACTCCCAGAATACAAAAACAAAACCCGAAGCTAGGAGCGGGGGCCGCTGGGCAGCAGTTCTCATCCGCTTGTGTAGCCTTTGTCTCTGCTACTTCTATCACTGTTCTCTCACTGTTCTCTCGTGTTCTGCTGCGTTCTCTTGCCGCTCTCTTACCGCTCTCCTGCCGCTAGAACTCACCAGAGAACGTCGGAAAACGCCGGGTGCCGTGGAGCTGTGGCCAACTAGCCAACTTGCCGCTCAGCTCACCACTCACTGCTCGCCCCTCACAGTCACAGTCGCAGGTGAGGCACTGTCCGCCCCCCAGCAGTCCAAGGGCTGAGGTCTGGACCAACACAGCACGGCAGTCCACCGCCGGCTTGTTCACGGCTCACGGCTCACGGCTTTTTCCCCTCCCTGGGCTCCGCAACCAATCCCCCGGGGAGGAGAGGAACGGAGAATGTGGAGTAGGCGTGGGAAAGAACGCTGCAACCATGCGGCTCTGATGCTCCCTCTGTGGGTTCTGCGGCTCGTTGCTCCCTCGCGTCACGGCAGTCCTCTGTCAGTTTCTCTGCTCTATAGGATATTAGGATGAACATGGATCCCTCTCTGCTTAGCATAGCCAGGGCTCTGTGACAGAGATATCCCAGACAGAGTTGGCGGTCTCTTCCGAAAGCCTCAATAGCTGTGACTGTGTATAGGAACAGCTATACCAATGTTTGCCCCATTTTCTCATTTGAGGACAAGGTGAAGTAAGTAGTGAAGTGTGTAACTGGTATTAATTATGGTTGCACAACGTTTGTATTACAATAGTGAGGTTTTGTGCAGTTCTAGAATATTTGCCTACATGCACTTCACAGTTTCTTGTTTTTTCTTTAGCTACACCCGAACAGATTTTTTTATCCTGCAAGTGTTTGTGGTGTTCAAGATGGAATACCTGTGGATGGGTGAGGACGGATGATAGGTGCTCCTGCACGGTGTACCTCTTGATGACTACAGAGGACATCGTTCCTCCTCAGACTGGATGGCGGTTATCCACTTAGTGAGAGTTTACTAGAATAAAGAATAGGTCCTTCTACTACATGGTTTTAACTTTTTACTATGGACTATTCGTTTTCCTAGGCCATTAGGGATCCTTATCCCTGACGAATGGCCCCCGACCAATATAGGCGACTTAGAATAGGTCAGAAACATGTTGTCGATAAGACGACGGTCTGCACCATTGTGCTCTCATTCCATCAGGTAGTTGGTTTTAGATGCACCAGAGGTCACCACTAATAAAGGTGAAAACCTGGTTACTTCTAAGTACTTTTAACTTTATATATGTTTTGGCCAGGAAATTATCTTATTTAAGAACTTCCTCCATCAGGTTTACTAAGAGATCCAGTCTACCCTGGTGGTATTGTCCTCCAGTGGGGGAGACATTGCCTATGATGGAGCATGTCACATTATATGAGTGAGGCTTCCTCTTCCAATAAGATAGGTCTTACATCTCCTCTTGGACTTACCCCTATCTGTGCCAGAATCTTGGTAATTTAGGGATCAGTGATTTGTGCCATAACACTGATACAAATAGCATTGTACGAGCCATCTTTATGTTTTTTTGGGGATGAAGACAGAGGCACATTTTTCACTAGAGCCTGTGAAATAGAGTCACACTGTTAAATTGCGGGCTTTCTGTTTCCAGGTACATACCATGCTTGCCTTTTTTCATGCGGTACAAAAGGGGGTGGTGATGGACGGAGCATCTGAACCAATCAAACACTCACACCCAGGGTCAGAGTGATTTGCATATAGCCATGTCTGAACTGGGGTGGCAGAGTGGGCTAAAAAACGGTGATGGATCAAACCCAGATCTTTTGACTGGGTGTGAGTGTTTGATTGGTTCAGATGCTCCGTCCATCACCACCCCCTTTTGTACCACTTTGGCCGCCATAAGTGTGGCAGGGTATGCTCAGACGTGAGTCCCTTGGTCACTTTGCCACTGGATTCAAGCAAGTCGGGCTGAAGACGTCTGGAATGCCAGAAACCGGTCCTCGGAAGCTTGTTTCCGGTCCAGGGAAGGCATGGCTTGGCAGTTCGGGCTGGACTGTTCCCATGAGGCACAGGGTCGGACTGATTTGCATATAGCCATGTCTGAACTGGGGTGGCAGAGTGGGCTAAAGAACGGTGATGGATCAAACCCAGATCTTTTGACTGGGTGTGAGTGTTTGATTGGTTCAGATGCTCAGTCCATCACCACCCCCTTTTGTACCGCTTTGGCCGCCATAAGTGTGGCAGGGTATGCTCAGACGTGAGTCCCTTGCTCACTTTGCCACTGGATTCAAGCAAGCCGGGCTGAAGACGGCTGGAATGCCAGAAACCGGTCCTCGGGAGCTTGTTTCTGGTCCAGGGAAGGCATGGCTTGGCAGTTCGGGCTGGACTGTTCCCATGAGGCACAGGTTCAGACTGATTTGCATATAGCCATGTCTGAACTGGGGTGGCAGAGTGGGCTAAAGAACGGTGATGGATAAAACCCAGATCTTTTGACTGGGTGTGAGTGTTTGATTGGTTCAGATGCTCCGTCCATCACCACCCCTTTTCGTACTCCCTTTTTTCATGACAAACTCCGTGTTCATCAGGGAACGATACATCAAATCACTCAATGCAGACTGTACAATGTTAAATCTCAGCGAAAAGTTCGACTTTCTACGCTCAAAACACAACCTGCGTCGAACTTCACCGCCTTTACTTATTATTTCGTAGTGTTTGCGAGAAATGTGTTACGGTTGAAGGAAAAAAAGCTTTGCAACTTCAGTGAAACCAACAAGAATTTGTACTTTCTAATGTAAGGTGTCACCACCTCACACAGAATGGTCAGTCTTACGAGATTCTCTTTGGCACAGGAAGTGAGTGTGTGTGTGTGAGCTTCAGGTGCCAATCTGACAGGGAAGATCCCTTACTCCAACCTTCACAGTGTCTGCACAGAGACATTACCGTCCCCCAAGAGACCAGAGCAGAGTGCTTCCAGGTCACCTCCCAGACGTTCCCACCTCTTCAGGGAGCACTACCCCTGACCTTCCCCCAATAATTGCATTTTCCGAGGACCCATGCCCCCTGTTCAGTGCTCCACTGCCCTTGAACAAGGTTCGCCCTCTACAAATAGCAACAGATCTATATATGCAATGTGTAAAGAATGTTGTACACCCATTTCTTCGGCTGACCATTACTTACACATTGATGTCAACATGGCTCCAGTTGCCAAATTCCTAGGAATGCAGTTAGAATGATAAACCATTCCAGCTGTGCAATGTCAATTTGGGCTCATAGCCATAATATATTGTAGAATACCCATATGATGAATCTCAGTAAAGGTCAAAGTAATGTGATCATATAGATCCTAAAGAACTGCAGGGCAAACCTGTCCTTAATCCTCCCGGAGCTCTTCGAAATCCCACAAAGCCGTGCCTTACAAAAAAAGGTTACTTGCCCACAGCCACTAAGTCTGCACACACATTTCACATTCTGAGGTTCGATTTGGAGCTCAACTATGAGTTAACTATATTTCAGAGGCACTCATCTTCACTGCTATGGTAGTAAAGTATGGGAGGCATATGGGTTCAGGGCACTATGCGTCCTGAGGCTAAACGAAACACTGTATTTAAGCTGCCTACTATGGTGAACTAAATGTGGGGCCGAAGCCACATAACATTTAAAGCAGTTGTTATGGTGAAGTGCCTAGATAGCAATGTGGAGAAAGAAGAAACACAAGAGCATATGCGTCAACACACTTCTTGAGTAAGAGGTACTTTCAGAGGCAATTTAAACAAAAAACGATAACAGTTTTTGAGCATCCGGGTGGTATTTGTTGGCAAGGCTTTAAAACCTCATTCTGAGTGCTCCGATTGTCTAGATTTCAGAGCCTGCGCCAGAATCCGGATTACAGAACCTATGCAAATTCACACAAAAGGCCTGAATTCCCAAGGGCCTCCGCACCTGTGGTCGTGGCCTCCCGCAGTCATGGAGGGGGCAGGGGCAAACTCATGGCGGAGGCCCGCAGTTGTGGCTGGGGCCCACACTCATAGCGGAGGCCTGCAGTCGTAGCGGGGGCCTGCACTCATAGCGGAGGCCTGCACTCATAGCGGAGGCCTGCACTCATAGCAGAGGCCTGCACTCATAGCAGAGGCCTGCACTCAGAGCGGGGGCCTGCAGTCGTAGCTGGGGCCCACACTTATAGCAGAGGCCTGCACTCATAGCGGAGGCCTGCAGTCGTAGCGGGGGCCTGCAGTCGTAGCTGGGGCCCACACTGATTGCGGAGGCCTGCACTCATAGCGGAGGCCTGCAGTCGTAGCTGGGGCCCACACTTATAGCGGAGGCCTGCAGTCGTAGTGGGGGGCACACTCGCCGCGGGATCTCCACTATGAGAAAGTGCAATGCGGAGTTTCCGCCACAAGTGCGGAGGCTCTTTGTGAATCAGGCCCTCTGTGTTTTACCCCCTTTAACAAATTTCACCAGGTATTAGTTCTTTTATGAGATTGGAAATCAGGATCTATTCATCCTATTCTACTGGGATCTGAACTCTCATTGTACAAAGTGGCTTGGATACTGCCAGGGCTCGTGTCGGGGTACCACGCGGATGGACGGCGTCCCCCCACTTATTTTACCAGGTGGACGCCGTCCCCCCTGTCAAACAGCTGGACTTCACTCTTTGGCCTCTCTGGGACGAGGAGCTTTAAGAAAATAGATACAGGTTGATCAAGTGGCCGTGCACGTTTATTGGAACAAGCCCACTTCCTCCAGGGACACGCTAACCAGCATAGCTAGGGCCTGAGCCAGGAGTTTCATACAGTCTAGAATTGTGGCTGCGGGACAAACATCTGGATGAAAACCCAAGGCCCTACCTCCGTGGATAATCCCACAGCTAGACAGCTTCATGAGTATGTTCTCCTTTTAAATCTGTCCATGTCCGTTGCTCTCTCTTCAGCCATATCTTGCCCCTTATTTCCCCAACCCGATGGTGCAAGCCACCTTTCGTGACATCACTTCCTGTTGTGAAGTCACTTCCGGTGACAGCGTCCCCCCACTTTTCTTTTTTAGGACTTATGCCCTGGATACTGCTGAAGGGCTGCATTATCACCTCAGTCACCATTTAGACAGAGACTTTGCACCGTTAGCCCTTCTTTCGAACTACGACTGCAGTTAGCCACAATAAGGTCCACTACTATTCCTTCATGGTCGTAATTTCATAACAGTAACAACTATCTTCCTTATTGTCTGAAATAACCCACGCTCTTCTGAGAGGGGCTATTACATCCGTTGCCTGGTCAGTCCCATGGATAGCGCTCCACGGCTCAACCCTTCCCCCTCTGCCGTTCAACCGTTGTCTGGTACCTCAGGCTCATCGTTGACCATGTATCAGTGTTACCAGGCACATGTATCTAAGGCTCATCCACTTAGTGCAAAGCAAATGCGTGAACCCGACCACCCAAAGTCATAACTGCATTGTTATTAATCTACTTTTTTTTTCTTAATGTAGGGAATTTAACCCATGTTGTTGCGCTCTACATCATGTTTCCAAAGGAGATAGAGTTGTCGGCTTTCAAGTCAGTACATTCATCAGATAAAATCAAGTAAAAGCAGGGCATACATTGGTTACAATGACATATTGCTCCTGATCAATTGAGAATGAAGTCTTTGAGACACTAATATATTAATAATAAATATCTTTATTTGATAGTTAAATAAAACCATTCAAATCTTTAAAACACAGAGGTTATGCATCTAAAACAGACAATTCATATACGCCAAGCACATGTCGGGTGTTTGAAAATATAAAGCAGGTTCAAAACATATTAGCCAAAGCATATGAACATGTATGTTTTATCAGAAGCCACAGATCACCAAGTTCGCCAGTAAAGCACTTCTTGCGGTCACTGTGTCCATAAATTTCACATACGATTGCATCCGGAAAATGAGCGAATGTTCAGTTATCAAAATTGCTTCGACCAAAACTGCCTTTACCATGCAAAATCGGAGCCGGAGCACAGTACGCGGGCCAGTGATTCCTTGAGTAAGGGCAGAAGCGGCAGGATTCTCCAGCCCATGTGAATTTCCCTCTTTGGGCCAGTTCCACCACATCAACAATACCTATTCTCAGTCTCAAAACCTTAATGTATAGGATTTTGACAAAAGGATCTGCAAATAAAGTAGTGGACTCCACTCACCAGAGATCAGTCGTGAGACTTGGATTTTATTGAGAAATGTCATTTTTACAGATTGATTTTTGTAATGGTTTTACGCAGAAGGCTTTTGAATGAGTCATATGAGAGGTTCAAAGCCCAAGGGAAGGTCCTTTTTAGTTTGGTCAGAGTCGCCCGAAGCACCACATGCCAAGGTGATGAAGATGATTTGAATATTTCCTACTGTGGATGGAATTTCAAAGTGCCGGCACTGCTTGTTTTAGTTTGAACCACAGTTTCAAAAGATTGGCCTGCTGTCACAATGTTTGGTCTATGAGGGCAAATTCTAATCAAATCTGTGATTCCCTGGAGGAATTATTGTTATTGTTATATGCATTTGTAGCTCGCTCGACTACTCCAGAGAGTGTCCCGGCGCGAAGTCTGAATGGATGATAGATCACAGTTTAAAAGAAGAAGGTTTTCAGCTTTTTCTTAAAAGTGTGGGAATCTTGGATACTGCGAATGGCCAAAGGTAATGCATTCCAACCTAGAGCGGCTTTCCGGACAAGGGAACACCCGCCAAGCCTTTGACGAATAAAGCGGGGGATCTGGACCAACAATTGGGAGGAGGAAAGCAGCTGTCTCGTCAGCACATAAAAAGAAAACCTCTTTTGTAGATAACTAGGCCCCCGGCCATACAGGGCACTATGGGCAATTGACAAGACCTTAAATTTAATCTGCACCTCCATAGGGAGCCAATGCAGGGCTCACAGATGGGGCGCATTCTACTCCTTCTGGGAAGATCCAGCAGGAGGCGGGCCACTGAATTCTGCACCACCTGGAGCTTATTCAACAGATAGCCAGGGGACCCGACATACAGTGCATTAGCATTGTCCAGGCGAGAGAAAATCAGAGCCCGAACCACGGTTTCTCCTGCAGCTTTTGGGAGAAGAGGGAGAAACTTCCTCAAAGTTTTTAAAATGCCAAAGCAGGACCCTGCCAGCTTCTTAATCTGTGTGGCAAAGGTTAAGTTCTCCTCAAACCATATGCCCAGATTTTTAGCGCCAGAACCCGACAGTCAAGGTAAAGGGAACCCTACAGACTATAGTAGCTCTCTGAAATTAGGCGGAAATTTGCCATACAGAACAATTTCGGTTTTCTCTTCATTACACTTCAGCTGGGCCTGAGCCAGCCAGCGAAATATCGAGAGTAGGCAGTGTTGGGCGGAAGAAACCTTAGTTTCGTCACCCTCCCAGGTAAACAAAAGCTGAGTGTCATCCGCATAGGCAATCACCTTAGCTCCCATCTCCTCCGCTAGATATATCAGCGGGGTGACATAGATGGTAAAGAGAAGGGGGTTAAGGGACGAACCCTTTGGGACCACTGTGACTACTGGCTGGGGTGCAGAGACACAAGTTGGAAGCCAAACCTGCTGCGACCGATAGCCAGGAAAGAGGTAAGCCAGCTTAAGGCACAACTGGCAATGCCAACCTCCGAGAGGCGAGCAAGAAGAAGGGAGTGGGGTACCGTATCGAATTCCGCCGAGAGGTCCAGCATAATCAAAGCTGCCCTCCAAAACCTCCACCAATTCAGACTCTGTGCTGTAAGAGGCTCGAAAGCCGGACTGTGCTGGGTGCAGTAAGCCAGTCCCTTCCACAAAGTCCGTGAGTTGTCTCGTGATCACCTTCTCACATACTTTAGCCAAACTTGTCAGAAGATAGATTGGGCGGTAATTTCCAGGGGACAAGGGATCCAGTGAAGGTTTTTTTAGGAGGGGAAGAATCTTGGCCTATTTCCAGGTGACAGGCACCGACCCTCCGACAGGGACATATTGACAATGTTGTTGACTGCTGGATTAGTAATGTCAGCGGCTAAGAGCCTAGCTGCACACGGATCAGCGGGTGAGCCCGATTTCAAACCCTTACGAATTTTGAGGGTACAAGACAGCTCAGCTGGGCAAAACGCATATAATTTATGGATAAGGCCAGCTAGGGATTGGGGGGGGAGTAAAAAGAACTAACGGTCCCATGGGGCAGGCGGAAAAGGCCGCCTGGAAGGCCTGAATGTTCTCCAGAAAAAAATTAGCAAGAGCACTGCACCAAGTCTCTGAGACAGGCACCGAACAGACCTGGGCACAGGGAGCCACAAAACTTTGCACTATTGAAAAATTTCTTTCGAGTTGTTATTCGCCCGGTCAATGTGTGATCTAAAATATCGGCCTTTTGCTCCAGCAATCGCCCTGTAGTAATTCTTTTGTTTGGTTCTAAGAACACTAAGAATTAGGCATCACCCTCATCAGCCAGACTAGCTTGAATCCAGAGGCGCAGGGAGCATGAGACCCACGTCTGGGCATATCCTTCCCACTTAGGGTAACAAAAGCAAAAGGAATAAATGATGGACGGAGTGCTGAACAGGGTCAAAACTGATTTGCATATGGTTGGGTCTAGACTGGGGTGGCGTATTGAGCAAAATAATTATGGATTTAACCCATTGAACTGGGGTGAATGTTTGGTACATTCAGCATTCCATCCATCATTTGTTGCTGCAGCACTTTTCGCCCTAAGTGGGATGGGTATGCCCAGACGTGGGTCTCTTGCTCTCTGTGCCACTGGATTCAAGCTAGCCTGGCTGATGAGGGTTGTTACCCCGAAACCTGTCCCAAGATGCTTGTTTCCAGTCTAGGGAGTACCTGGCTTGGCAGTTCGGGCTAGACTGTTCCCATGAGGCACAGGGTCAAGACGGATTTGCATATGGCTGGGTCCAAAATTGGCTGGCGTAGTGAGCAAAAGAATGATGGATTTAATACAGATCTCTCGACTGGGGGGGAATGTTTGATTAATTTAGCATTCCGTCCATCATTTGTTGCCGCAGCACTTGCTTCTAATTACATCACTTGGTTCTTGGCGCTGTGCCCTTTAATACCATAAACTATTGAAGGGGCGGTCAGATGGGCGATCTAGCCCAAAGTGCGACATGCACTAAAGTGCTGTGGGTGGGGCTCATATGAATTGCTTTTTTAGATATGTGTGCTCGCATTCACCCTTCTCGCTTACCTCTTTCAGGAGTGTTTAATATACCCCTGCTGAGCACACTTGCCTGAGGGTAAAGCTGTGTTTAGTCATCTGTGCTGGGATAGCCGGCTGGAGAAAGGCAGGGTGGGCGCGGCAGAGCACTTTCAAGGCGCAGTGGAGCGAAAGTAGGGAGAACGGCAAGGGGAGGCAGGGGGCGAAGGGGGGTGGAGGTAGGAGAGGGTGTTCACATTCCTGAGCTTAGGGAGTTGCAATCGGGAGGCAGCTGGCTTGCGGGCACCAGAGCGAGCACAAACTGCACTGGCCTAACACCAGCTACCTCCATGTAGCACAAAGGGCCCATAGCCTATTGCCATCACTGCGTCCCCTCCACCTCTAACCATCAAAGGATCCATTTTCACCTCCTACCCCACGTCCTTGTTTTGATACCTGATCCTGCTAGGGCACTGGACGCTGAAACGGCAGAAGCAAAGGCCACCGCTCAAGGCCTGGATTCATCAGTTCAGAGCTGTGCCCCCACATAGGAGCAGGATGGAGCAAGGGCTCTTGGAGCATGGCGAAACAACATAGCATGTCAGACTGGTAAGAGCAGCCGCAGATTACATAAGGTGTGATCAAGACCTGGGTGGGTCTAAACAGGTCATTGTGTTTTCTGCCCCCAAGCAAATTTGCTTACAGCATTTATTCTCTTGTGTGGCTCACCTTTCTCCCACGACACTGAACACAGAGATTCCTTTGGATATATAAGTGGTATGGCAAGATACTGACTGCTAAGCTTGGGATTCAAAATCTTCTCGCAAACATATTTAGATAATTTAAGTTCGCTACACATCTCAATACAGATGTCAAAACCACAGTACCAGAGTATATCAGAGACATACAAGTAGATGTTGAGATTTTACAGTGATCCAAGTCCAAGTCCTGGCAAGCAAAGGCTCCCACGATGATAGTGAGACTATCGCAGAATGTGACAGCATCTATAGAGGTGCCTTTGTTGAGAATTGCTACTACATTCCAGGACCACTCTCTATGAACCTTCTAGTTGTTCTCGTCTACAACGATGTAGTAGTTTGTTTAGGAAGTGCTGTTTGAGGCTGTGGTTGACCTTTCAGATGTGTGCTACTCGAAGAATATTCCAAATTGCTTGTGTTTCCCAATAAGGAACGTTTCAATGTGGATGACTTTCTGAATTTAGAAGTGTCAATCTTCAGCACTGCATAGCCTCCCATGATGCGAGAGCTGGAGGTCTCTGTCAGAGGAATAAGGATGTTCAGATAGATTAATCTATCCCTAAGTGATGAAGGACTTTGCAAATACAGCAGAGATCACTGAAAGCTATCGAGAGGGGGTGAGGGCTACAGTTTCGGTAGCTACACATAGAACCACTTTGAGAGAAGCCAGTCAATATTTGAGTATTTACATACTCTTGCAATTCATTACCTTAACTTCTTTGCATTTTCAAACTCAAACCTAATTAAACTATGTTTAAGTGTTGCAGTAAGTATGTGAAAACACTTGCCACCCTCTCAATTTCTGTAGGCGGTATAGGTGAAGGATAATGTCTGGTGGTTCAGCGGACTAATGCATTCTCCATATGGGTTCATGTTTGGCAACATGGTCACACTTTTAAATACAGGCTAGTCAAAACAGCTATTGGTTGTTCTGTGGTCGATAAATCGAGTACCATTCATTTAGGCCATGATCAACATCTGCTCCTTCTCAATCATGCTGAGGGACCACCAACAGAGCGGCATGAGCATTCTAGAAATGGATTTGGGAAGGGAAGGGCTTTTCAGAAGGTGGTGGGGGGTAGGTGGCAGGGGGCCAGATAAATATTTTTTAATTTTGATGAGGGGGAGGGTAAGGGTATCTCAAGGGTGGTAGGGATGGGTGGCAGAATCCAATGTTTTTTAAAATGCTGGAAGAAGAGACCGATGATTTTGGGGCAGGGGGAAATATAGAACATAACATTACAGATATGTAAAATGTCCATCAATCACTATTTAGATAGCGCAGTTTAACACCCCAGGAGGTATCGAGGCACGAAGGGTATTCATTGAAGAGGCATGTCTCGAGTTTCCTTCTGAAGAAGGCAAATGAAGGGAAGGTTCCGAGGTGGAGTGGGAGGTCGTTCAAGGACTTGGCTGTGGGGTACAGCTCCACTGGATGCGGAGGATGTGTGTGAGGGCGATAGAGGCAGGTCGGAGTTGTCTGATCGGCTGGTGGAAGGTCAGGCGGTGGTTGATGTAGGGAGGTCCGGCGTTGAGATAGGGTCTTGTAGGTGTGAGTCAGTGGCTTGAACTGGCATCTCTTCTGGATGGGGAACCAGTGGAGGCTTCTGAGGTGGTGGGTAATGCTTGTTCGCTAGGTCGAAGGGCTAGGGAGGTCGAAGAAGAGTCTGGCTGCAGCATTCTGTATAGTCTGTAGTCAGTTGAGGCGGTCGGGGTGGTTCTGGTGTAGAGTATATATCTGTAGTTCAGTCAATGTGAATAAGAAGGATGTTTTTCGCCTCGGAGTTCTGAGTGTCATCATTAACAATTCGAGGTTCGCTCTCATTCCCTTGATGTCACTTGAAAACCCTCAGTGAAAAACACCTTAGTTATTACTCTTCTATATATTTCTAATCAGACAAATTCATTGGATAGGTCTATATTTCAGTCATTAGTAGCTCAGCTTTCTTTCATACACTGTTATGCTGTTTTCTTGTATTCTATTATCTTTATACAAGTACTTTTCTTTAGCTCTACAGATCTGAGTTTATTCAGTCAGTCAGTCAAACACTTTTATTTCGGTTAGAAACCATAAAAAGGCATATTACATGCAGTGCTATTTATACATGGTTGAGCATTATAAAGAACGTTAGAATACATCATAGGATCAACATACAACATTTCCAAGTTAAAAAGGATTAAAAAAGGGAAATGCAAGAATAAATATCTCGAAAGTGCTATAACAAGTCCCGTAGGTACTATAACAAGTTGCAGTAACAAAAAGGGGGACCTCCCCATTTTTTACATCAATTGCCCAGTGGAAAATAATTAGTGTGGAGTGCCTTTTTTTAGTATAGCACCACTAGTAAACCACATGGACAACAAAAATTAGGATGTTGCATATACTGTTATAAATGCAGTATCGGTTTTGAGGATTCTATAGGTCTCCCTAAAATCTCTAAGACCCCTGGAGTTGCAGAAAGGGATTATCCATTTTGCTCTAGACCTGGAATACGAGGGGCAGAAGAGCAGAACGTGCAGATCCGTCTCTCTGCTGCCCCGACATCCGGGACAAATGCTCACTGGGGATGTGGCTTTTAGCCACTTTTCTGTGACATCCCTAAGAGGGAGTGAGCCATGTCTGAACTGGATATACAGTTTCCTGGCCAGGGGGGCTGGATATCATCTATAAATCTCTCAAAAACAGGGAGGGCCTTGATTTCCAGGAAAGTGTTGGTCAACCTACCCTGGGACGAACATGAAGCTAAAAGGGCCAGGCCATACTCTCTCAGAGCTTTGCTCAGACTTTTTCTAGGTAAAGCGGCGCAGGTCTCCTCAGGAGAGGACCATAAGTCCTCCCTACCTAAGGCCTTGGAAAGGCACCGAATGTGCCTTAGCCAGGATATTTTCCCCGCGCCCCTGCAGGCTAACAGGTCCCGTAGGTCCACCCTATAGCTCTCCAATTCTGGGGTGGCCCGGAGTCGTCTCCAGAATAACAATGGACGATTCGAGGCTACGTCCTGAATAGGAACCAAACCCAGGTCCAACCTTAGAGGTATGAGGGCTGTACTCTGGGGTATCCTCAGGATACGCCTCATGAAGCTGTTCTCAGTGAGGGAGAGGGGGGCCGCACTTACGCGTCCCCACAAGTCCGCGCCATAAAGTGCGCCCCCTCTCGCCTGGGCTCTGTATACTTCAACGGGAGGGCCCACCTGTTTGAGGGGGGATTCATTAAAAACTTTTAAAATGCCACCCGAGGATTGGGCAAGCTTCAGGCTGACTTTAGAAATCTGCGGCCCCCAATCCATTCTATCAGTTAAGGTGACCCCCTGGTACTCGAAGATCGACACACGATCCAGTGCCAAGCCATCCAAATGCGGATGAGGGCAATTGGGGCGTTTCAAATTGAACACCATATATTTGGTTTTTGTGAAATTGATTTCCAGGTTCCTCTCCTTGCAGAACCTGGCAAAAGCCTCCAATGTGCGCTGGATGCCCCCCGATGATTTTGACAATAGGAGGGTATCATCGGCGAATATTAATGCCGGTATTTTCCATCCCGCTAGGATTGGGGAGTCTAGGTTTTTTGCTCCCAAAAGAAAGGCAATCAAACCGTTGAGGAATAGGGAGAATAGTGTGGGTGCTAGAACGCACGCCTGCCTTACTCCACGTTCCACCGGGAATGGGGTTGAAAGAGCGCCTTCCCTCCCGTACCTCACCCTAGCGTACGTGCCCTTGTGCATCCGTTTAAAGAGGTCACACAGATAGGCTGGGGCTCCCATCCCCTTTAGGATAGCCCAGAGCTTGTCCCTCTGGACCAGGTCAAATGCAGATCGAAGGTCCACAAATATTAAATACAGGCTACCCGCTCCCAAAGTGACCGTCCTCCAGTACACAAGCTGTAGCCTGAACAGCTGGTCGATCGTAGAAACCCCCGCCCAAAACCCTGCCTGCAGGGAGGTTAGGATGTGATTGTCGTCCATCCAACACTGCAACCTGGTTAGGAGGACTTGGGCGAACAGTTTCTTGAGGACGTCAATCAAGCTTATGGGGCGGTAGTTGGCCGGGTCCAAGGGAGAAGCCTTCTAATGGATGGGTATAATTACAGCTCCCAACCAGCTCGGGGGGATGGCCAAACCCTGCATGATGGCATTGAAGAAGGTACAAATATAAGGTGCCCACACCCCTTGTTCAGACCGATAAAGGTCCCCAGGGATCCTATCAAGACCAGGTGCCTTCCCCGAAATCAAACTCCTTATTGCCGACTTGACTTCCAAGATCGTGCAGGGATAACTGTCTGAGGCACCTCCCTCAACACGGGTTGGGTAAGGCAGACTATCTAGTTCCAAGGATTCCCCTAGGGGTCGCTCAGGGTCAAGAGAATAGAGGGGCTTGAAATGTGCAAGCCACACCTCTTCACTCAGGTTGGGAACAACTGCAGGCATCCCCGAGGCCGGGCCTCCACGCACCAGGTTCCAGAAGGCCCTAAGAGATACTGTGCATGGGGTTTTTTAGAAAAGTAGGACTACAGGGGCGCACTACCTGGGTTAAACGTTACAAAGTGTGTAAGGAACAAACGTGTCGTTGTGTAGTGCGTAAAGAGCAGACGGCAAAACGCCCTTAACCGTCTCAACAGGTCAAAAGACAAGACAATAGTACAACAAATAAGCTCTCGCAACTACAGGTGTGTATAACAAGACAGGGTACAATGACCAACAGTAAAAGGAAACGCAGATGCAGGTTCTTTGGTGTGAAGTTTCTTATTACAGCAAGACGTTGACTTTTCTCCAGACTTAAAAATGATATCAAACGCCGACACGTGTTTCGTCGTGTACGGGTGAGTCAAACACGACTCTTCAGGGCTTATACTCCCAAACCACAGTGTGGTTGGAGTAAGTCTGGGTCTTTAAAAGCTCAGTTATAGGCAATGGGTATTTGGTGTGTTCATATATAGACGAAAATGGTTGATAGGGTGATTGATTGCGGTAAGAGAATGGAGTTGTCCAATCCCGTAGGTAGTCTTGTACAGATTGTAAAAGCGCTGTATCCTGTTGTGTCATCAGGCGGTAAGCCGGGAGGGGATTCTTAAAGAGTGCCGGCTTGAGGAAACGAGTCTGTCTCCTCTGAGGCGGTGTGCCGCTTCGTGTAATCCCTCCTCTGTTTGTTCCCGGCGGTCGTCTCTCGTGTACGAACACGAGAGACGACCGCCGGGAACAAACAGAGGAGGGATTACACGAAGCGGCACACCGCCTCAGAGGAGACAGACTCGTTTCCTCAAGCCGGCACTCTTTAAGAATCCCCTCCCGGCTTACCGCCTGATGACACAACAGGATACAGCGCTTTTACAATCTGTACAAGACTACCTACGGGATTGGACAACTCCATTCTCTTACCGCAATCAATCACCCTATCAACCATTTTCGTCTATATATGAACACACCAAATACCCATTGCCTATAACTGAGCTTTTAAAGACCCAGACTTACTCCAACCACACTGTGGTTTGGGAGTATAAGCCCTGAAGAGTCGTGTTTGACTCACCCGTACACGACGAAACACGTGTCGGCGTTTGATATCATTTTTAAGTCTGGAGAAAAGTCAACGTCTTGCTGTAATAAGAAACTTCACACCAAAGAACCTGCATCTGCGTTTCCTTTTACTGTTGGTCATTGTACCCTGTCTTGTTATACACACCTGTAGTTGCGAGAGCTTATTTGTTGTCCAGAAGGCCCTAAACTCGCGGGCGTCTAGGGCTGCTTTGATTTTCTCCCATCTGTCGACTTCCCACTCCGCTTTGGTGGCTTGGGTCAGGCTAGTATAAATTTGCCGTGCGTTCCTAATCGACGACTGGGTTCCCGATTTCACCTCCTTTAAGAGGGTAGCTTTTGCCTCCCTACATTTTTTATTGTACCAATTCTCTCTCTTGTAAGGTCTCCCCCTACCGGGCTCGGGGGCTGTAAAAAAGTCAGCCAAGGAGGTGAAATGCACATTGTGGATGGACTGGATGGCCGGGAAATACGAAAGCCCAGAGATCCCATTCCTCAGGTCACTAACCTCAACTAAGGCCCCTGCTACCTGGTTATAAATTTCTGCCAACTTATCCGGTGCTTGAGCCACCCTCTCCCACCTACCTCCCCCTGTTAATAGTAGATGCCGATTAGTGAGAGTCCCAGCTGCATCCCGTGTAGTCAGGTTCCCCAGGTGGCTGAGTAACTCGAGTGACAATAAGTTGTGGTCGCTGTCGATTCTTTGGCAATACAGCGAACGATTTTAATTGAGCCCAGAATTCCACGTTGGTCAAAATATGATCAATTGTCGTGCTTTTCCCCAATCGGTTATAGGTGCGTGCGCCTGGTATATCTGGGAGGAGCCTGCCATTGCAGGCCCTTAGGGAAAAAGCTACGAGCAATTTATTAATAGCAAGTGCCAACGGCGTCAGACGGTTTAGTGGATACGTGGAACATTCAGGGATGAGCCACATCTCGTCCTCCTCAGAAGTAACTGGGGGAATCCCCGAGAGAGGCTCAAAGTAGCAGTTGAAGTCTGCCCCAGTGATTTTATGGTACGTAGGGGGAAAGGAAGAAAGGAGAGCCTCCAGGGCATCCAGAATAGATAGACCTTGTTGTCGGGGGAAGGGACGTAGGTAGATATTAATCACTGCCAGAACCAAACCCCCCCTTAAATATTAGTGTAATGCACAGGATGTCCTGACAATTGGTGTCGATTACCTTGACTGTGCACCCCAGGTGGACTGCCACCCAGATGCACAGCCCTCCAGAAGGTCTTCCCCATGGTCCCTGAACCACTGCTCTAAAGTATGACACAAAACCTACGCTCGCGGGGACAGATGACAACCAGGTCTCTTGAAATAAGCAGAGGTCATACCCATCGGATGCACTAGGCCAGAGGGGGTGAGTATTTCCCGTGATTGAGAGTCCAAGTCCCATCCATCCATAGTGGCTACATGGTTGTCGGGTAGTGGAAACAGGCCATCATTCCCTAAGTTGGGCGCCTGTATTAGGGGCCCTGCTTCCTTGCTTTGACCTCTGACCTCAGAGGGTGCCACTAGGGATGGAACTTCGTTAAGGGCATCTAGCGATAGTCAATCCACACTGCTCAAGCTGCTCAAAGCCCTGAATCTATTAGCTACTGGGATTGTAAACTCAGGGGAGATGGTACTATGGGGCGGATGGGGTTGTTCCAGTGTGGGCATGGCCTGATTCCGGCTATAAAAATACCCCAGATGACAGATATTAATAGGGCCTGGGGAAACTGGTCCACTACTCCTTAGCAAGTACTTGACTGTTACAGGATCCCTGAAGTTAACGATGATGCAATCACCCTCCACATCTTTTCTTCTAATGCCCAGCCAGTCAACCCTGCGAGCAAACAAAATCTCCCCCTGTCCTCTACCCATAAGGGGTCGATGCCTACTTAACCAATGAATGACCTTGTTCTTTAGCTCGGGATAGGTTTCATCCCTAGGGTCATTCAATGGTGGCACACCCGTAAGCACCACAACATACGGGGCCACCGCTGGGGATAAGGTGGCCGCTTTGTGTGATTGGTTTCCAGGTGTTAGGGTGGGGAAGAAGGTTTACGTTTAGGAACAGGAAGAAGATTATGTTTACTCCCGGTTGGCTGCTGATACCTTGAAGAGGACAATTGGGGTTGCACACCCGGAACATTCCCACCTGGGACAATAGGAGGCACGCTAGTACTCCTACAGAGACCAGTGGTATCCGCTGGTGTGGGAGATTTCCTCACAGCTGCGGGTGCCAAAGGTTGTGGATGGTTTGTAGGGAAAAGGCCAGCGTCCCGTCCGGTGTCCTGATGAGTGGACGGTGTAGGTCCAAGACTTATTCAAGGAGCGGTATTCCCCACTGCGTCAACTGCCAGGTCTTTCCCCAGACTTTTATGATTAATAAAGGATGCCAATCTATCTATCCTAGATGTCAATATTTTAAAGTGCGAAGATATGACCTGGTCTATGTGAGCCTGTAAATCAGATAGTAAATGTGTTGCCCACAGTGGAGGTCCAGTGAGGGGTGAGTAAGGGCCGGGATCCAACTGTATAGGAACGTGTGTTGTGTTTGTGTTATTCTCGGGTTTGAGAGCGGGTTTCGTCTTCCTTCGTTTAGGATGAGGTTTAGGGACGTTTATCCCTAAGGGTGGGGGATATTGCGGGGGATCTACTTCAGGAGCTAAAACTTCTGGGACCTGTTGTGCGCAGGGTAACATGAGAAGGGAAGTGGATTCAAAGGGGTTGAATGTAATTTCACGGGAGTCCCCTTCAGGCTGGGGAGGAATGATCACTGGAGTGAGTGAAAATCGTCTCTCAGTATTTTCAATTGCAGTTGAGACGACTCCAATCGTTTTTTGTAACATTTTATCGATTGCAGTAAGGGTGGGTAGGGACTGGCTCGAGACTGCTAGCTGTCTAGTTACTGGACGTGAAGTGGGCACGTTATTACATTTACCCATGTTGTTCAACGACAGTTAAAAATGAAAAAAAAAGAAGAATATAAAAAAGAGAGGATAATATTAAAAAGCCCGGCTAAGGCACAGATTTCCGTGAAGAACAAATTATACTACAAGTTTGTTAAAAAGCAAACATATTCACAGTGATAATTAGCACCAATTAGAGAGAAACCCCCTAGCTATGCCTATTCATTGGAGGGTCAACTTTGACTAGTACATAGTATAAAAACAGTAACGGTATATACCCACAGGAACGATCAAATCGTGATAAATACCAGTCAGTAACGGAGTAACCAAGAAGTCTTAGGGGGGTGGCCCTGCCCGGCCGCGTTCGGCCCCGGACGGTCACAGACGGTCCCGCCCTTGTCCCGGGCTTCTCCCGGCGCCGCCCGCGCGCGTCCCGCGGGACTGGAGACTGTGGTTGGTAAAATACTCCCGATGATGAAGGGAGGGGCTGCATTGCACCGTGATGCCCCGCTGCTCTCTGGGGCGCGTAGTCCGGTCCTTCAGCCCCCTGTTGTTCCTCATGAAGCGTCTCCCGCTGAGCTGGAGGCGCGAACAGTTTTTAAATCTCCCGGTAATGAAGGGAGGGGCTGCCTTGCACCGTGATACCCCGCTGCTCTCTGGGGCGCGTAGTCTGGTCCTTCAGCCCCCTGTTGTTCCTCGTGAAGCGTCTCCTGCGGAGCGGGAGGCGCGAACAGTTTTTAAATCTCCCGGTAGTGAAGGGAGGGGCTGCCTTGCACCGTGATACCCCACTGCACTCTGGGGCGATTAGTCCGGTCCTTCAGCCCCCTGTTGTTCCTCGTGAAGAGTTTATTCATTTATCCTTAATGCTTCAACCCAGCCTTAAAAGGGTCATATTCATTAAGGTGACTTTTGTTTATTCCTCACCTTGTCGGAGGAAAACTGTCGTCTCATTGAATATGTCATATAGGGGTTAGAAGAACACCCAGTGTGAGTGTCAATTGGTATGTAGAAACAGTGTGGTGGTGAGAACTCATTTTAACAAATGCTTTAATAGGAAGAGGGAGTCACAGTTCTGTGAAGAAAGGGTCATCTTCTTTATGTAACTAGCACAAGAATATAGCTTCAAATTTAGATAGCCTTTTGTGTCTTACAGATTTGTTAAATGGAGTGACTGCCACGGATTATTTCAGTGTCATAACAGTGTATGCAAAACCCGGCATGTAGGCGGAAAGTAACACCACTTGACGCTGCACAGTGGGCGGACACCACAGGAAGTGGAAAGGAGTCTGTAATTAACGGAATATGAAGTAATGTCCATAAATGTATTTCTAGTATACAAAAGGCCCTCTGGTGGAGAGTGATACTACACAACCTCCAGTTAGAAAACAACTTGCATTACACTTACAACATGGAATGTCATGACGTGTGCCCGTCCTCTCCAGTACAACCCTCACCCATGCCTTCGAGGCTGTACCCCTGGTTTGTCTCCAGTTTCAAAGAGTTGTGCCACATTCACCAATCGTCATAGGTCTCTGACTTTTTAAGCCTGAGGAGCCATCCTAATTACTCCTCACTCATCAATGAGGGAGGGGAGTCAATTTCACCGCAGCACGCTTAGCCTCCTGCCATCACTCATCCACCCTCTCTAGGTGAGTCTCAGATGCATTGGTAGTGTTCTAAGGCTTCCCCAGTTAAATCTTGTCATGGAGAGAGGGAGCATTGATGAATATTTGCCACCATATTGAAGTTCTATACTTAGTTGTGAGATTCTGAACTACAAAGAAGGCTGTACACCCAAGCAATGGTATGGACAGTGGTTTTTGTGTAGTGAACTGCTATGTACACTGATGTGAAAAAAAAGACTGCACCTTTAAAGGCTCTATGGTTTTAAGACAAACCTGATCCTGGTCCTCACTAAGTCTTAACCCTTACCTTTATCGAGTTAAGTCTATAGTTTCAAGGAGTCATACAGGACTCGCAATATGAGCTTCATCAGTTGAAAACAATCTTCTTCGTGCCTTGCCTGCAGTTTGTTGAGTTGTCCTCTTTTACTTACAAATCCTGTCAACACAAAGAATCTAAGTCTGGCCTTCAGAATGCAATATTGATGGAAAGGTGTGATCGTGTGAATATTATCTGCAATACAAATGACAGAAGAAGCTGGTGATGTGATTGTTAGAATAATGCTGCTCACACAGGAACTTGAAGAAGAGCAGTTTATTGTACGTCTGGTCTCACCGCTGCCAGCCTCACTGCAGTTTATTGTACGTCTGGTCTCACCGCTGCCAGCCTCACACCACGTTCTAACGTGAGCGCCCCACCAACATTCTAAAGGGTTCTAATAACTACAGCTGTGGGAAGGGGTGATAGGAACATACCATTATAATCGCATTAATTCTGAGTAACAATTTACAACACATCTCCCTCTGTAGAGAAATCAACAATAGATATAGGAACATATCCTCACAGAGAGGAAACTATGAATAAACAGTCCAGCTATTGCATGTAGTCCTCCTGCCAACGTGGTGGGTGGCGTACTCTAGTCTCTCTGGCCGCTTGAACATCAGGTAGCACAACTTCCTGGTTCTCACCACAGCCAGGCACTGGAACACATACATTAGGGCAACAACTTACATTGTCCATACTCCATGTGCTGCCATCATTCAAAACTACAGAGTTACTGTTTACACGCTGGATTCTCAATGGTTTGGAGAAAGAGGACACTTTTGCACGCCCTATACCAGGTCTTTTGATTACCACCCACTGTCCAACCTGGAATTTTCTATTGGAAGCTCCCCACTTTTTGTCGTATTTGGTCTTGTAATCAGTCTGATGTTGGTCCACTTTCTCTCTCACAGAATCTCTATCCACCTACACTGGGATACCTCCATTTAACCAGTTGGGGGTGAGTTTAGATCCTGGATTTCTCCCTTTAAGGGATACGAAAGGAGAAACTCCGGTCACAGCATTAGGGGAAGAATGATATGACCATAGCGTTTTCCTAATGGCTTCCTCTACCGGTTCATGCATGGTAACAGCATTTGAATGGAGTCCTTCAGCATTCTATTTGCTCTCTCTACCATTCCATTAGCTTTGGGGCAGTAGAAAGGTGTTCTTACATGTGAAATGGCCAACTCAGATAGAAATTCTTTCATTACATCAGACGTAAATTGTACCCCATTGTCTGTCACTAGGGTACTCAGTATGCCCTCTCTTGAGAATACCTCCTTCAAAAACTCAATTAGGACTGGTGTTGTTATTGAAGATACAAACTTAGTACTGACCCAATGAGAGTGATAATCAATGATTACGAACATAAACCTCTTGTTGATGTTAAGTAGGTTCAAAGGGCCTATAATATCAAGCCCCAGCTTGTCCCCGGGTTTAGTCGGCACCACCACCGGAATGAGAGGTGCTTTATGTATTACCTTAGATTTGTCACACCTTCCACATGCCTCACAGTCTTTCACAGTGTTCTCCACCAACCCATCCATCTTGGGGAACCAATAGTGCTGCCTGATCTTGCTCTTGGTCATGCTTCTCCCTGGATGACCTTCGTGTGCTAATGCAATAATGCGTTCCTTCATGCTTCCAGGAGGAATAATTTTATTTCTTCTGCACACCTGGCCACTCATGTTGGATAACTCATCTCTTACTACCCAGTATGGTTTGAGAGTTTCTGACAGCTCATTGCTAGACTCAGGCCAACCTTTTTCAATTAACCTCCTCAAATCCCTCAACACTTTGTCTTCTTGAGATTCTTTCTCCCACTCCTCCTTATTGATGGCAGGGTATTCGACTGCGAGAATAACCTCCTCAGGTGGACTGCATAGGCTGTCCTCACTATGAATCGGCAACCTCGACATGCAGTCTGCTATGGTGTTTTTTACACCCGCCACATAACACATGTTGAAATTGTACCCTTTCAATGCCAAACCCACTTTGAAATACGTGGAGTGGCCCTCTCAATGTTCTTTGTTGAAAACAATGGGATTAGGGGCTTGTGGTCGGTCCGTAATGTAAAGGGAATTCCCCACAAAAAAAAACTTTAAATGATTTATTGCCCAATAGCATGCTAAGGCTTCCCTCTCAATTGTTGAGTAATTGGACTCAGGTTCCTTCAGCGCCCTGGAAGCAAAAGCAATTATTCTTTCACATCCATCTACCACTTGGGTGAGGGATGCCCCCAGGCCTTTAATGCTGGCATCAGTAGTCAGGGTAGTTTTTTCGTTAGGATCAAACATGCCTAAAGTGGGTGCCTTGGCAATGGCTGACTTGACATACTGGAACTCCTGTTGACACTCAGAACTCCAAACAAAGGAGCAATGCTTCTTCAAGAGTTCTCTCATAGAGCATGTGTGACTTGAAAAATTCTCCACAAATTTGGTCATGTACTCCACTAAACCCAGGAAAGATCTAAGCTCGTCTTTATTAGATGGAGCGGGAGCTAACATTACTGCGTCCATCAGACTAGTTTTTGGCTTGATCCCCTCTCCTGAAATGGTGTGACCTAAGTAAGTTACAGACCTGACACCAATTTTACACTTGTCTTTTTGGGTTGTAAAGCCTGCCTTGCTTAATTTGCTTAGTACCTCTCTCAGATTCTTGTTATGCTCAGTCTCTGAATCACCATAAATTAAAATATCGTCCTGGAAACACAAGACTTTACCAAGACCCTCTAGAATGTGCTGCATAATGCGTTGAAATACGGCAGCTGCGGACGCCAACCCAAATGGCATCCGGTTGTACTGGCATGCCCCAAAGGGTGTTATAAAGGAAGTCAGGCGTTTTCAGACTCAGGATGAAGGGCAACCTGGTGGTACGCTGCCGAGAGGTCTAAAACACCGAAGTATTGTGCTCCTTTTATAACACTGAGCATCTCATTTATCTTGGGGAGAGGATGCCTCTCCACCCAGATGTTGGCATTGAGGTCCCTGAGATCCACACACAAACGAATCCCTTTTCCCCCTCCCTTCGAAGCTACCACAATGGGGACGAGCCACTCCGAGCTCTCAATTTTTTCAATAACCCCGATGGATTCCAACTTCTCCAGTTCACTTTGTAGAGAGTCTCTCACCACTAACGGTACCGATCTGGCTTTATGCACAGTTGGTTTGCAGTGTTTCTTCAACTTTATCTTATGAAGGAAACCCTTCAGCAGTCCCAACTCATTAGAAAATACCTCGGGGAACTCCTCACACACGCTAGGTTGTTCCACCAAGTACACCGGTTCTGAAGCATTAGGATCTAATTTAATGCCAAGGTCTTTCTGGTGTTTCCACCCCAAGAAGCATGATCCCTTCTTGGTTAAATATACCTTACCCACTGTGAATCTATCCTTGAATTTGATCTGCATAATGACCATTCCTACTAAGGGTATGGTATCACGGTTGTATCCCCCCGGGTTGATGTCAGGAGGCAATAACTCATACCCTCTGTCAACAGATCTCGCTTTGAATGTAGCTTCATTAATGAGTGTATATGGGAAACACGAGTCAGCATAAACTTCATAAGGTATGTTGGCAAGCAATATCTTGCATTCCGGGTAACTACAATCAGAGCTCTCAAAAAGTTCATTCACCTGGAATACAATGTCACCTCTAGGTACCTCCTCATCAAGAATAACATGGGTTACATCTTTCTTCATATCATGGCAAACTTTTGTAAAATGCCCCGTTTGTTACACCTCCTACATATGACATTCCTTGCTGGGCATTTATTATTATTTGCTAGATGGTTAGGATTACCACAACGGAAACATTTTAACTTTTGAGTTTCAGCCCTTTGAACAGAACTTCCCATTGGTACACTTTTGCTTTTATCATTCTTTGTTGATACTTTTAATACCGCCTCATCACAAACTTGTTTTACCTCAACGGAGTCCTTTATCTCACTCATACAGAAAGCTGTGTGCTCAATGCTCTTTGCTATATCCACAGCCTGCTTCAAATCCGGAGCATCTGCTAGCAACTTTTCTTGTATTTTTTTATCAGATGTACATCTAACTAATTGGTCTCTGATCAGCGAGTCAGTAAGAGTCCCAAAATCACAAGTGGAAGATAGCCCTCTAAGGACCGCAATATAATTCACTACTCTTTCATTCTTCCCCTGTGACCTAGAGAAGAATTTGTGTCGTTCCAGAACCACGTTAATCTTCTTACCAAATTGAGCATCTAACTTTATCAAGGCAATTTGATAAACATCTGGTGGAACATCACCATCAATACTCCCACTTCCACTTTCACTTACAATATCAGATAAATTGTCATATATTTCTCTTGCATGCTTTCCTAGATTATGCAACAAAATGTGTAGCTTCCGTACAGATGAGAACCTGTTACCACCAATAGCTATTAAATAGGACTCAAATATCCTCACCCAATTCTTCCAAGGAGTGAGGGGTTCCCCATCCTCATTAAGAAATGGAGGTGGTTGGGACATTGACATTGCAGTTGCCATTATACAATTAAGGAATAAACTCCTGATTCGAGCTATAGGATAATATGTAGAGATTAATTCAGTTACAGCTACAGATTATCTAAGCTTAAACCGTTTTCAACACCTGCATAGATTTCCAAATGTAACACACAATGTTATAGATGAAATTTTGACCATATGTTACATACCCTTCAAGGAGGAAATAACATGTTAAATTGTTCACATATATTTCTATTTTTTTTCTTTACACTTATATATATGTGCACCTGTAAACAATAATAATGCACCCTCACTATTGTCCTAAAAATCCTTTCCTTTTAGTTCCTTGCTGGCAGGCTTTACTTTTCTCTCAAAAATGCTGAGCCTGTCAGCGCAAATATAACCTTCAGGTCACTGTCACAGATGCCGTTTCCTCACTAGACTTAAAATAGCTGTGCCTATCAGTGTGACCTTGTACAATATACGTCACCGATAGGCTCATCAAACTTCAAACAGCTGTGCCTATCAGCGTGATGTAGTACAATTGACACCGATAGACTTGCTCCACAATATCTGCACACATGACCCTTCTGCGGCTAATTGCGTATAGTTTCCTATTTTCAGCGCCGTGGGTTTCCCAGGGTGACTGCCCTCTGGTGGCCGCAATGCGCTAGCGCACGATCCAGCGCTTCAGTCTAAGCAGCTGACAGGAATAAATGAGGGATGACACGCCACGCCTGACAGTCGGCAGCTGATAATTACTTGCCTGAACTGCCGCGCCTACACATATTACAGTATGCTAAGCCTCCTGGCCCAAATCATATGAGCTGTGGAAATTATTACCAGGCTTACACTGTCTCGCTTGACGCCGCAAGAGCCGAAAACAATACTCAAATGGTGGAGCAGTTCCTCTGAAATTCAATTTCACCGAATTAATTAAGTGTCAACCTCGCTTTTTATAATTTCGTCTCTCCGGCTGTAAGCATAGCGTCAGTCACTGTGGTGAATATCCTGCGTTCAAAAATATTTCTTTTAACTGCGCTGATCAATTTTTCAAAGGTTAATTCCTGAGACGTCTAAATAAACTCTTAACTGGTGCGAGCTGAAAACACACGCTTCCAGGTCGAGGTCAACTCACGGCTCTCCTCAATGAAGATGTCTCGGCTATCGGCAGCGCTTCAGAAATGGGGGAAGACCAGAAGCTGCCCCCCGCGCAGCCCCGTCACCAATTTGTTAGAATAATGCTGCTCACACAGGAACTTGAAGAAGAGCAGTTTATTGTACATCTGGTCTCACCTCTGCCAGCCTCACACCACGTTCTAACGTGAGCGCCCCACCAACATTCTAGAGGGTTCTAATAACTACAGCTGAGGGAAGGGGTGATAGGAACATACCATTATAATCGCATTAATTCTGAGTAACAATTTACAACAGTGATCATCGTTAAAAGTAGTGTGTGTGTAGGTGTTCAGAATCGAAACACTTACTTATAAAGTTAGCAGTTCTACAACAATAAAGAGAAAGATGTATAATGCCTGGGTTGTGCCGCAAAAAGTGCTCTTCAGAACAGCTCACTTCTGCAGGTTTTACATCCTAGACTCTATAGTGGTACTTCAGACAGAAGGAGGCACCGATCACAGCAGAATGTGTTACATGAAGTGCTGAGAGGAGCGAAGCCTTTGAGAGAATAGCCAAGTTTCACCTACTCAGTACATTTATACTTTCCAAACTACCACTTTTAGGCAGAGCTGTGTGTACTATCTACAGTAGAGTGTTTGAGATGTGGGGTGTTTCCTACCCGCGGATTTCTGTCTGGGCAGTCAATACATTGAAACATTACCGGCCAACGTGGTAAAGGTCTGTCACTTAGAAAGCCAAATTTCATGTTGATTTGACCATAGCATAGCTAAAGGATAAGATCACCCAGAACAAGAACACAGGATGAGCCAATAGCAAACATTAAATTAAAATGATTAGTCAATGGACTGCACTTAGCAAGATTTTACTCTACAAAGAAGTATGAGCAATGTGTTAATCTTCCACATATGTAATCTAACATATTCCAGGTTTTCTAAAGTACCTATGTTTTGGTTCACTGATGAAGACAGTACTCTAAACAAGCACTAATTAGCAATAACTATGTAGTTGATAATGGGTGGGCGCAATAGGGTTTCCCTGGCGGTGCTCCGCAGACCCCCAGGTGTAGGGGGCCTAGGTGCCCCTGATTTTGAATCATACTACTTGGAGGCCCACCTTCAGTAGATAACCCAGTGGTTAGATGGAGAACATCTCGAAGAACTGGGACCCATAGGGTTGACTAGGAACCAGGAGACTCTATTAGCAACATTTTCCTGACTCGATAGAGGTGATCCCACGATCTGGAGTGTTATTGCAAGTTACACTGTACTTCTGGTGGAGAGGTCTTCAGAGGACAGCTGGGTCTCCTTTATAAGCTCCAGCCCTACCGTTGGTGGGGCTGCCACATGGGAACCCCCCTTCCTGCTTTACGAGGCACCAGTTATCTGACTGGTCGACAGCGGGCCTGATCACGGTGGGTGACTGGTACCGATTGGGAGCACTAATCCCATTAGAGGACTTGATGACACAATGTGAGTCACCCCTCAGGCCAATTCCTGGTATACCATGCTTTAGTATTGACGTTTGGGGGCTTGTGGTCTGATAACAGACAGGAGCCAGAGACCCATGTTGTTCTTCAGGTCCTGATGACACTAGGCACAGCACGCCACCTGGTGAAGTGGTTCTACCAGGCACAGTTGGAAATGGCCATCACGCCTTTGACAAGGGTAAGGGGGAGATGGGAGGCGCCGCTGAGGAGAGAGCTCCAGGACTCTGAGTGGAGTGGTTTTGGCATGTCCCAAGCGTATTTCCAGAAAAACAAGGCTAAAATACGTCCTGTTTAATTATATACACATGACATACTTAACCCCTCATAGATTACAGGTCATGTATGAGGGAGAGCCAAAAGCTTGCCCCACAGGCAGGACACTGCGGGAGGATTTTGGACATATGACATGGAATTGCCCAGGTTTATGCCCATTCTGGGACACTACACTCACCACACTTCATTGGGTATTAGATTGTACAATATGGTACACAGCAGAAGTGTGCCTCTCAGGGTTGTTCCCCAGACCAAAGGCACATAGAGTCGGCACCAAATTTGTGGACCTGGCTCTGGTGTCGGCCAGGAAACAGATAACAATGCAATAGCTCTCTGGGGAGGGCCCAACGGTTGCGGCGTGGGAGATGGATGTTAGCATGTGGGCCAGGGTGGAAGAATGGGCCCTGATCAGAGACGATAAATGAGGGATCAGATGATGCCCACTGGCGGGTCTTTGGACAGGAGTTTTGGAAGCCTGGGGCAACAAGGGAGATGAACCTGGGGAAGACGATAGGTGCCAGACTGCATAGAGTGGTGGAGCTCAGGGCAGCCCTAAAGACTGTTTGGGGAATATTAGATACTTTTGATCAGAGGGAGATGCCATTGGTGAACCTCCCTTCCGTTTGGGACGCAGAGACCCAGAGTGGAAAGCACTAGTTATTCCCCTTACTGGTAGGCACTTCCCTGATGAAGAACCTCAAGGTGGAATCAAACTTGCTAGTGAATGAGTTATATTGTTCCCCCTCCCCCGGTATACTAGACCATATGACCTCGATCCCCCAGAGGTGGGAGCCCACTGTGGGGTATTGCAGGACAGGAGAGTGGACAAAGGTGCTAACTAATCAAGCTGATGTACATGAACATATGTTATATATGGGCTGCCTGAGTCTGTATACCACCAACAATATACTACTTACCACATGTTGATTCTATATTATGATTTGTGCTATCAAAGATGTTATATAATACTGTACTAATCATAGTGTTTTTTTCCTGCATCGACAGCTGTCTAATGAATGGAGAATTAATGCATCTAACTGTATTATGAACAGGACTGCTCCAACACACATTTATGTATTATTGTCAAAAGCCAATAAAAATATGTTTTAAAAAACTATATAGTTGATTTGACCAAGCCATACAATGTCTGAAACACACGTTATATCTTTGCAATTAAAGTTTTCGCGACAATTTCTTTCCTCCATCAGTCAGAGTCGATATTGTATTTATAGTACTCGACAGTCATGTTATTAGGACTCAGATATTGTATTCCATAAGTTATATTTGAAAATTATTTATATTTTCACACATTGAAAAAATATACTGTGTTGCCCAATAAACAGAACTGCACATACATTTGAGTTATTCAAATTATAAAATATTTATAAACATTTTTGGATGTATCCACTTTTTAAAGGTATGTGTCTATGAAATAAAGGGCATTCTGTTCTGTTTATAGTTGTGGTGTTTCTGAATCGTCAACAGGACTGGTGAGTCTTAATCTAAAATATTTTCTTAGTTTAGTTTTCTTAGTACTGGTAAGATAAATGTTGACCATAATAATACAACATAGAAGTCTAAATCTGTTTATGTATACAGGTTGCATACGGTTATTTATTTTTCCATTTAAGGAGGGATTGAAGAAGTCTCTCTGGTGGCAAATCCTCAATTATTTTGTAGAATTAGTCCAAAGCTAAATGGGAAATCCCTTAGGTGTGATACCAAAACAGCAAACCCTTGTGAAATGGCTAGGCTCTTTCCGGGGTTTCAAAGTTATGTTTATCGGGTGCGGTTACATTAAGGAATAAAAAAGAGTTAAATCGTCATTAAGTTTAACACTCTGGGCCAGATATTCAACCTGCAAATTAGCGAGTCATAAATTGCATTGCATTTGCGACTCACAATTTGCCACTCGCTAATTGGGATGCACAACAGTGTCTGAGACACTGTTTAAGATTCCCAAAGAGGTCGCAAATTGCATGCCTCATGCAATTTGCGACTTGCTAATTGGGATGCACAACAGTGTCTGAGACACTGTTTGCGATTCCCAAAGGGGTCGCAAATTGCATGCCTCATGCATATTAATGAGGCTGTCGCAATTTGCGACCAAATTGAGAATGGCTGGCCCTCCCAGGGATGGTGGCCTGCTGGGCTCAGCAGACCTCCATGTCTGGGACTGCTTTTAAATAAAGCACTTTTTTTTAAATGAAGCCCGTTTTCCTTAAAAGAAAACGGGAACCCCCGCTTCCTTTATGCTCTTCAAAATTCAATGGAAGCAGTCCGCCCCCTGCTTATTTTAGAGAGATCAAACGACTCCAAAGAGAGCTCCTGTGGAACGGACATCCACGCATTGCCCTTAGCAAGCTGACGCTGAAATGGTACGATGGAGGTATCGCCCTCCCCAACATCAAGAAATACTACTGGGCCGCCCACCTGGCTACAATTAACCGTGGTACCTATGGGTCCCCGGACGATCCAGGATATCAGATGGACAGGTGGCTGCTCCCGGGCGGGAATTACAACAGATCAATATATTCCAAACCAGCTCGTCCTCTGCTATCTGGCCCCACCGGAGTCTCGATATCAGTCTGGCACACTGCTACTCGGTCGCTTGGTTGGGAGGGCAGGTTGACACTGGCAGCCCCCCCTGTGGGACTCAGCAGAGCTGGGACACCTATGGCAAACAAAGGGTTTAGGTATTTCCCGCATTCAGGAAATGTGGGAAAAAGGAGACAAAAACATTCGCTTCTCTGAAGCAACAACACGAACTAGCCGGTTTAGAACACTTTTGTTACAGGCACATTTTGCATGCCCTGCGCTCAGTCTTTCCTAGGGATTCATCCCCCCTCCCCCCACCCGAGTCCTCTCCACTGGAGGACAGGATATTAGACGGGTATCTTCCTGAGAAATTTATCTCTCTCATTTACAATAAGCTCATACTCAACATGGAAGACCCCCTCATACAGCTTTGACGAAAATGGACTGCGGATGATATTGAGCTGGATGATGAGGACTGGCAGGAGGCTGTGTGCTCTCCCAGGGTGGTAGCTATTCCCGCTAGACTGTGACTGGTTCAGCTAAAGATATTACAAAGAATATACATGACAGGACCTAGACTAGTGTTGATGGGGAGTGGACCCACCGGGGACTGCCGTAGGGGGTGTGGCCAGCTGATTACTTTCTTCACATCATTTGGGAGTGTTCGCTGGTCCAGACCTACTGGAGGGCGAAACACAGGGTGGTGGGGAATTTCCTGGGAATCCCCCTGCTCCCAGAGGTGCGTAGATGTTTACTCAACATATGGGAACCTACCAACTTGAATGTAAACCAAACTCAGTGGGCCACGCTTGGCTTTATGATTGCTAAAAGGAACATTGCCTAGGCTTGGGAGGCAGCTGCCCCTCCAACGCTTAAAGATTGGAAGGTCAACATGGACTGGTGCATGTTCCGTGAAAAGACAGTCTACGTGGCCGGCGGGGGATGCCCCAAGAAATGGACTCGGATATGGGGGCTCTGGAACCGATACAGAGGCAATATCCGTACCCCACCAATGCACGCAGACCCGGAAGACATACGTTTGCCCTGAAGAACCCCACAGTGTACGAAATGTGGTGGTGCTGTTAACTTTGTATGTGCCTGAACAGTAATATTTCCGTTATTGTAATGTGCTATACTTTATTGTAGTCGATGTCTGTTAATAAAAAGATTCTTAAAAAAAAAAAACGGGATGCATTTAAAAAAAGGAAATTGAAACGTTTTTGTTTCTCATTTTTTGAGGGCAACTGCCTGCCCCAAAAAAATATTTTTGCATGGATTCACAAAGGGGAAGGGGTCGCTTGCAAGTGGTTTACTACCCTTCTTTGAAAGGTGGCAAACTGCAACTGTTTTGCGACCGGTCATACATAGGTTCACGAGTCGCCATTAGGAAGAGACACCCTTGGAAGACCCTTCCTAATAGCAAGTCACAAAGCCTATTTTTGCGACTCACAAAATAGGTTTTGTACATGGGCCATAGGCTTATCGCATGTGCAAACGAGTCTAACACCAATTTGCGCATGCAGAAATCTGTAGTACATCTGGCCCTCAGTTTATTTACTCTTGAGCACCCCATGAAAGTGCATGTGTTTGCCTGCTGTCCGATTTTACATTAGCTTTTTTCCTTTTATCCTCCACCTTGCGCTTGGTTTTTGCTTTCCATTTCCTGATGCTTCCCAACTAACTTCCAGTGTTATATTCTTTTACCTTACATTACTTTTAACCTGACTGCAGTCTAATGCTGCCAGGTCGTTTGCTGTGCACTTCTTTTTATCCTTCCTCCCCAGCCTCCAAATGTTCCCAGTGTTTTATATATATTTGTTTATTTTGGTGATGGCCCAGAAGCTTTAAAGTGCTGACAGGTCATTTGTTTTCTTTCTTCATGCTTTCAGAATGGTAAATTAAAATTGGGCACCATGCATCACATAGCAGCACATGGGTGCATGCTTTAAGACGGTTGCATGTGTCTCAGTGGTCATTTTTTAATGGGTTACTTTAACAGAAAACCCATTTCAAGATTGCTGGCCCACATGCACATGCGTCTTTATGCCTGCAAACGCATGAGTTGACAAAAAGCATTGGCAAATCCAATATCTCAGCCTTTTAGAATAAATACCTATTGGCTTAGCCAATTCTTGTTTCCTTTGTTGTGATCCTTTTAGTGACATCTTAGTGAAAAATACATCACACATGTCTTCCTAAACTAATAAGATCGTACAACATACAGCAAATCGTGGGGAAAAGCAGACTTTTAGGTGATCCATATGCAGCAACAAGCTACACCAGTTGATCTAACTCCCTCACATTTGGTAAATGCCATCAGAGATGAATGATTTGCACTGGACATAAAATAGATGCTGTTCTAATCGAGATTAGTCTAATCTGACCTTCAAAACAATCGTCTGTCAGGATGTACATGAACAAAGTAGCAATAGTAGCAGTTAAATTAAATGTTAATGAAATGTGCAACACTATCATCAGTCTGCAAAACATGACCTGAATGTTAATGGTAAGGGTGGAAAATGAGGAAGGAAGATCCTGCCTAATAATCTTCGACTTTGGACTTTTCAGAGTGATGAGAGGGCCCTACAAAAGAACTGTTTGTGAAAAAGTGTATCTTTGAGACGCTGCATCTACAAGGTTTGTCAAGCATATTCTCTATTGAGAGGGCACAGAGCACTAGCACCACCTTGCTACACCTGAATCTATGACCACAATCTTGCTAGTCTCGCCTCGCCTAGGCAGCGCATGCACGCTGAGTCTTTGAGACATGCTATATGTACAATATGGGTTTTAAGCACCGCCCATCTTTTTAATTGGTTCCTTTTATTGTCCTTCATAACTGCCTGTTTTTGTTAATATGTTTAGTAGTCCCTCCTTTTAAAACCTTCCATGAGGACTACCACTGTTACATGTGCACTTACTCTTCATGTTATTTATTACACTTTGTGAGCACTCTTTTTTTATTTTTGCTTGCATTGGCTCGTGCTCAGTTAAGGATTGTTGGGTTCGCTTAATCAGCTTGTTATTTGCAGTGGCATTTTTTGTTTTTAAACACACAGTTCACATGTTTAACTGACGGCTTTCATAACGTGTAAATGCTTTGTTTAACTTACTTATCAGCATTCCTAATTTTGTTTCCTTTCGCCATTGTTTTACTGATGATCATCATGTATTTACATTCTATTTTTTTTATAGCACAGTTTTACTGATGCAGAGACTTGAACCCGGTTCCCCAGTTCCAAATTCGGCAGCTCTGGAGGTTACGCCATAGCCTCTCTCCTGCTGGGCATAGGCATCAGTGTGTTTGGCTGCGACTTTCGTACTTTCTTTTTTCCCATGCTTGAAGCAAGTTGCCGGTGGCAAAACCTGCTTTCCCCGGGGCTGTCCTCCTTGTTTTTAATGTATTAACTGTGTTGCTTCTTTCAACACCACCCATCACTTTTTCGTGTTTCTGCCATTGTCCCCTCAAGCCCCACACTCACCTGTTTTCTTTTTACTTAGTGATCCGACTCGGAGTGGTAACTAAGAAGTAAAAAAGCTCCCACATCATTTTGCTTTTTTGTTGTCACGCAATATAATTTTTGTGATAAAGTTATGAAGTGACACAGGAGCATGGAGCCTGAGCGCAAGGGGGTGGGCTCTTCCTGGTATTACAGTACAGTACAGTGAGTTCCTTTTTGGCAAACTAAATTGAAGAAATGCAATATTGTCCCCCCCTTTCCTTCCATTGTCTCCTTCCCCTTCTAAATTCCACGTTCACTTTCAAAAACAATGCTTTTGCATAAGTCACCAAACCACCTCGTATACCGATGACAAAACTGTGTCGAACCTTGAACAATGGTGGCATTGCACTACCAAATATACCAATATACTACTGGGCATCCCAATTGATAGTGATTAACCACTGGCTGCATGTCCCCCATACAGATCCAGCCTTCAGCCTTGATAGATTAGGGTTGGGGGAGGAAGGGATATATTGGGCAGTCTACAATAAAACCCGGGCCCTGATGGGCCCAACGAATCACACACTTCAGGTATGAAACTTAGTAAAGAAAAGATTAGGGTGGAACAACAAAATCACACAAGCAACACCTCTCTGGGACATGGACAGACTGGGCAAAAGTAAAGGCTTCAGGCATTAGGACAATATAGGGATACCAAAAGTGGGAGATCTTTGGGCGCGGGGGAAGATGATTCTGTTTGAGCAACTCCAAGACAAATATGAAATGGCACCCACGGAGCGATTCCGTTACCTTCAAATCAAACACGCTCTAGAGGCGGCAATCCCCCCCAGACACTAGTCTCCCGAGGCCTCACCATTAGAGGATAGGTTATTGACAGACCACATGGCCACGAAAGCAATATCTATGACATACCGAAAGATCATTAATAACATGCCCGACCCCATGCAAAACCAACAAGAAAAGTGGCAGGAGGAGGTGTCTAGACGATGCCAAGTAGCAGGAAGCACTAGCATCACCCAGAGAAGTAGCGATTCCATCTAAACTACGCCTTGTACAACTTAAGGTCCTTCACAGAATCTAGTACACAACAACTACTTTTTGCAAGATAGGGAAAACTGAGAACCAACTCTGCCTACGACAGTGTGGAGTGCCCGGTACCTTTTATAATACACTTTGGGAGTGCCCTGCAATAGCGTCATACTGGAAATCAGTCATGCCCATTATCACAAGAGTAAGTAGGAGACCAGTTCCGCCAGCGCCCAAATGCTGCAGCTTGAATATTTGGGAGGCGACAGACCTAAATTCAACAGTGCAGACTTGTGCAACATTAGGAATGATGTTAGCCAAAAGGAACATTGCTAAACACTGGGAAGCAGTCAACACCCCCACGAAGCTGGAATGGTGTAAAGATATAGACATGGCCATGATGGCGGAAAAAACGGTATATGTGCGCAGAGGTTGTCCTAAAAAATGGATGAGATTAGGGGGAGGTGGGAACACCTACGGGGGCAATATGTGCGCTACCAACACTGAACAACGAAACATAAACAAGCTGACGCCAACTAGATATTCAATATGTCATTGTATGGATGTAGGTACCAAATATAATAGATAAGATGCTTATGTAATAGCATGATGAGCTCTGTAATGAATGATGGTAGGATGTTTCATAATGTAAACTGATGTTTTGATGATACCACCAAATGTGAATAAACAGATTTTTTGTTTTAAACGATTTTGCTTGTTTTCTTTTTACTTACCGATCCTCCTCATGTTAGCAATTAGTAAACTGATGTCCTGCAGGTGTGAAGAAAATACAGCAACAGAAATCATTGGTGGAGGGTTTGCATTCATCAGACTGACAAAGGGAGCATATCGATTGGAACATTTTATACTAGTCGTAATGGGTGAACAGATGTTCGATTCCTCTGTCATGGAGGGTTGATTATGAACATTTATTGACTGATTGATAGGAGAGTTATTAGAGAAATATGCCTTTTTGCTGACAAGAACGATAGGAACCAGAACAGCGGCTGATTGATGGGTTTTACAGCAAAGGGTATCTTTATTATCCTTCCCTTTGAAAAAATGGGTGATTTTTGGTTTAGAGCCTAGGGACTTCACCTGTTTTTCCCTTTGCTTAATATTTCTTCTATCTCCTCAGTTAAGTTATTGATATCAACTAGAATACCGTTTTTGGTTGCATATTGCTTTGCTGATTTTGGCTCAGTCCCAGGGCCCAAAATAATATTTAATGCTTTCTTTTTCCCTATATTAGAAAACAATCGCTGCACCACCTCAGATACTCACAGCCTTCGTGATGTTATGCCTTCCTGGTAGTAACAATCTTTTCCCAGGTGTAAAGCTCTGCCCTGCCTCCTTCCTGGCGTGGACTGGCACAAGTTGGGCCTTCCCTTGGCCGGGACTCCTACCCCTCCTCTCAGGCACGTTAAGGCTCACCTGCACGAAGAAATGTGGGCCTTGGAGTCCCTGGCAGCCCCAATGTTGCCCATGCATAGCGGTTAAGTTTGGCAGCGTTTTCTTGAGAATTGGGGGTTAGGCTCCTTTCCCTCCTATCATGCAAGTTGGCCCTTACTCTGCCACAGATATGTGGGCCCTGGAATCTCCAGCGGCCCAATGTCATCTAGGGCCAGTCCCCTCCCTATAACAAAGCAGGAAAAATACAGGCGCAGTGGGGAGAGGTCCAGTATGCTAGTCAGGTTCCGTTCGACTTCTAACCTGAGCGACCTCCTTTACAACCTCTACAACGTGAAAGGGAGGCCCAGCAGGAGTCTGGCATCAGGTAGGTAAGTCTCGATCTTAACCTTAATACACACCCCGGAAATGTATGCTGTGCTGACACTGTCCTATACAACGGTCTATGCATAAAAAACTGGCCCCCCAACTGGTCAATGATCCAATAGGTCCAAAACCGCTACAAAAATAGACCCACACAAAAAGCTTACTGCTGATGAGCAGGAAAGTGAGTATATAGACAGACAGTGAAGCCATAGAATATAACTGTAGGAGGGCATGTTTCCTCGTTGTTGTTGCTTAATGCGGGGCTGCTTTACAAAGGTACAGCTCTTGGAACCACAACGCACCACAACACAGCATAGCCAGCCCTGCGCGAACACCAGTGAAGCCAGCACCTAACTGGATGCCTAGCTGGCCATGTTGCAGTTGGGGGATCACTATGAACGGGGGCTGCAGACAAACAAACAATGGGGCTGGGCGAGGCTGAACGAGGATCAGGGAGTGAGAAGCGCATGCTGCATCGGCAGCTACGCCGATCGCTTCCGCCTACCAATGCTCTCCTGCAACGTCACACAATGTAATGTAAATGTGTGTATACTTGTAAAGCGCACTGCCGCCCCATCTCGGGGCATCCTGGCGCTGTATACCGCTGTGGAACCCTTCCTGGCTTTCCCTGTGAGATGCCCCTCCAGGGCACCCCCAAGGTGAAGCCAGGCATCCCAGCGCTATTGGGGCCGTTGTGAAGATTAAGCAAGCTACTGCCCAGAGTTGCAGCGTGGGACCCATGATTAGAGTAGGCACCGAGGCGAGAATTATCGAGTCCGCGGACATTGAGCCCAAGACCCTGCCGCTTCGGGAATTGAACCCTGGTCCCGGGCCTGACCTCTCCACAATGCCTAGCATGGTGACGCTCACCTGAACAGTTTAATTAAATTAATTGAACCTGAAGATAGCGTGGAACATCTACAGGTGATACCCACGCTGTTGTTAGTGTGCATCTGGAACCAAGCCGCAACTGACTGACGAGCCCTAATCAGAACAAGCATTGGCATAGCCAATAGGTCGCGCCTTTGGGACCTTATGAGTATTTAGCCATGCAGCACAATATCGGGGGTGCTACCCCGCGTGGGATTGAATAGCTATACAATTACTACACACTGGATCATGCAATGTGATTGGGCAATGCATGCTTGCATCTGCTGCACGCTTCTTCCTGGGTGGCATAGCTTTCTTATAGGATAATAATGCAGTACAGAGACCATCGTCAGGGGCATGTATGCGAAAAGCATTAGAATGGCAAAAATAAGCATTGGCATCATCAATAGATAAGGCACTGTCTGCGTGCCTTTTAAATTTGTCAATGCTTGTTTTGTTTTCTGGAAAGCTTTGTTAGGGAGCTACCGGGCACATGTCAAAATATAAAAAAAATCATTGGTTGGGAAGCTTTAGTTTCGAGAAGTGCACACTGCTATTACAGTCCCTAGAAGTAAGTAGTAGTATGTGCAGAATACAGACAGTGAGGTTAGCCGTAGGCTAAAGTGGGCTGGCGCACCGCCATACGCTGAAGGGGAGGAAGAAAATGTGAATGATGCAATCGTTCAACAAAGGATTACTAAAAACCAAAATATATTTGTTAACGCAGTGGTAGGCGCTTTGCAAAGCTGGATTGGTCCCTCTCTGTTGCTTATTGCTGCTATATCTGTATATCAATGAGGTGCAACCAATGCCAAGCCAGTGTTACCCGGTGTAAAAAATGACGAAATAATGAAGTAATACGTTTACAAATTGTGGCGCATTAAGCTGCCTAATTTGCCTTTTCTTGTTGCATAATTTACTCAAGTCTGATGCATAATTAGGCCCTCTCCTGCCATGTAATTCCAGTGGCCCTGCCTACAGAAGACAATGTTGTGGAGAGGGGGGTAGAAGGGGAGGCAGATCCAAATTACTTTCTAGGTCCATCATAGTACGGATACTTTCACACTCTTTGGGAGACAAGTTTGCTAATAGCATATTGGCAATCATGTTTTTGACTGCAATTTTAAACAGAAGTAAACAGAACTGCTATGTCTGACTTGTTAAATAGGTTAAGAGCAGCCGATTTTACTGTGAAAAAATGTTTGTCATTCTTGAGGTCCCTATGAATAACTTTTTACAAGAGTTGGTGTGTGGCATTAAAAGGTTTGAAGACCACTACTTTAGAGAATGAAATAAAGATAGCAGAAGGTTAAAGCAATCTGGTGGTGGTATTTGCCAGATCAAGATTTTTTTGGGCACAAGTTAAAAGATTGGTATTATCTTACAATAAGAAATGTAATTCATATAGTAAGCAATTATCATAATAACAATGTTATGCAGGGCTTTAAGTGAGATAAAATACGTGTGAGGGTTTCTAAAAGGGGTGTGGACTATGTAATAAGAGGCATGCTTGAATACGTAGCTACATTTCTGTGATTCCTTTAGTGTGCCCACTGACTGATAGTTTAGTACCTCTCAGAGCTTTCAATTAGTTCTTCCTGATATATAACAGAACAACTGAAATACATCTAAAACCAGTCATGGCTATTGTGAGAAGAAAAACCTGAGCACACACAAACTTGGTACAATTTACAATCAAAAGTAGATTTTAAAAAAAATAAAACCCTTAGAGCTAGGCCCCGTTCCCATTCCCAAGAGCACGGTTAGGAACTTGGGAGTGCTACTCGATCAGCAACTTACATTTAAAGACCATGTAAATCAAGTTGCCGGTACCTGCTTTCGAGCTATCGGGATGTTAAGACGAGTCTTCCCCTACATACCGGACCATCACAGGAAAACGCTTGTACAGGCTCTTGTCATCAGCAGGGTGGATTACTGCAACGGTTTGCTCCTCGGAGCTAACGAGGAACAACTTAATAAACTGCAGGTAATCCAAAATACAGCAGCAAGGATTGTCCTGAACGTTCCACCAAGGACTCCCTCCTGTCCCCTACTGATGAGACTCCACTGGCTTCCAGTGAGGAAACGAGTCCAGTTTAAAACTCTATGTACTATCCACAAGAGTATGATAGGGGAAGGCCCGAAATATATGACTGACATCTTCCAGCCCTACATCCCCGGGCGCTCTTTGCGCTCCAGTAATCAGCAGTTATTGCATGTACCCAGAGTGAAGAAGACCAGACAAGGTGGCCGCGCGCTGGCCCATGCTGGACCAGTACTCTGGAACTCTCTGCCCCCAGAATTAAGGTCACTTACCAGTCACCTGACTTTCCGGAAAACCTTAAAAACATACTTGTATCCCAGTAACTAATGCCTCTCTTGTATACATTCCTCCTCTGGACACACTATTATAGAACACTTCCTTTGCAGCAACAGCGCGGAGATACCCCTTCGGGGGTCTATTCTGGCGCTTTACAAGAATATAAATAAATAAAAAAGTCTTTGATCCTGATTATATAACATCAACGAGGGACAGTTGGTAAGTGCAGCAATAATATTTATTGTGCCAGCCGACACGTGTTTGATTGGAGTGGAATGCACTCCAAATCTTCAGGGCTGGAAAACAAACATAACAAACAAACGGAACTTTACTGGTGGTATTTATCACCAGTCTTAGATACAAGTTATCTTAAAACATGCACAACAGTAATCACATTAGAAGGCTCAAATTTTACAATTCAGCACCAACGAAAAAGACAAAGCGAAGAAGAGCGACTCTAAGTGAAGTGAGGAAAGGAAAAAATGTGTTGAAAGGGAACAGAATTCCTTGTGACTGATAATACAGTTGGCGCACATATTGTGGTAGTATCGATACCAAAAGGCTATAGGTCAAAAAGTTATTACAAATCTGATCTGGTTTGCCCTTTGTTCATCTTGGTTAATTAATTGAAAATTTAGTTTCATTAGAAAAACGAGTATGAAAATCAATTTATTTGTCCAAAATAAACATGTTAAAGAATAAATGAACACAAACGCACCTCAAAACATAATTGTCAAACTCCATGCTCATTTAGTAAATAGTTACACTGCATCCATGGCGGTACTAAATGTGGTGCACAGATGAAAAACGGGGAACTAGGTGAAAAGAGAGCACAAAAGAACCAAAAGGGAATGGTGGAGACCGTGTGTGCACCTATTAATCATTAAAATTGTGAAGGAATCCTAAACAGCGCTATCATAATACCAGTGACATTTCCAAGTTCAAGACCAATGTGATGGAGTAGGGAAGTGTTATCGTAATGATAAAAATGAAAATTAATATCAATACACGAATCGGTAAAACAATATACCATTGGAGAAAAGGCCACAATGTGACATACCTGTCTCCAAATGGAAAGAATGTGTCGTCCCTGTGAGTAATGGAAAATAAAGAAGCACTGGTAAGATTAATGACCCGTGGATTCCTATCTGCCAAACTGATTTAGACTACTGGTTCTCGGCAGACGAGGAACTTACCCCACGACTGGTGATAATTCCAACCCAGTCCGGGTAAATGTGTCTTCTAGTGAGGCGCGCCGATCAGATATTGATCACTGTCCAGGGAAAATACAAGAAAAGTTAATAAGCCCTTGTTCATTAGACCTTACATTATTTCACGGCGCTGAAAATCATAGGGCAAAACCAACGTGCCGAATTCTTTATCACAGATTGGTTTAAGAAAAAAATCTCTGCGGCCTATGTAGAAATAAAGACATTTAAGCCATCCGTGAAATTAAAGGGAGTGTCATGGACGGGTGGTTGAATCCAACCTGCAAATTTTTTGAAATTGCATAAAAAGTCAAATTGGTCATATATGGATATTGAACTGTTACAATTGACACAGATCAATATAACCATGGTGTATCAAATCCTGGTTGAGACACCCGAAGTAAATAATACGAACACTCACACTTACGTAGTCAATAGTAAAGAGAATCGCAATGAATTCTAAGCGCCAGGAACAGCAAGGGCAGTACAAACTGTAAGAGAACGGTGAGTGAGAGAGTCATATTACGTTTTACAATTGACTCGAGGTTGGTCATTTGCTACATTACAACAGTGATTCTAAGACTTCGAGGCATATATCTGGAAAAAAGAGAAATAACATACCGGTAATAATAGGTAATGTTTCTAGCTGTGATTGAATCCGTCGTGAATTAAAAGGTACTGCAAAGAGATAGTACGAGATTAAGAAAACGACCTATTGGCCAAAGACCATAATTATTCGAACCATTCGACATTACATAACCATGAAGGAAAAAACAAAGAGAGGCACTTACATAGCCATTTCCGAGTATTCCATGATAAAGCCACAATGGGCGAAAGTAGCCAGCACTGCCCTAATAAAATTAAAGAAACCGTATTTAAGAAATAAATCGAGGATAGCACATTTGAAGAATTATCAAACCAATAAACAGATGTTAATGGACAGGCGGGAATTCGCTACACCAGAAAGTCCAATCGTACCTCTGCTGTAGTACTCTCCTGCTCGCACAAGTGTTTGCCGCTGTTCCGGGTCTGGAAAACACCCAGAAGTAAAACAGTGGCACCTAAGTAGTCAGAAAGTGCGCGGAACGGCGCACAGAGAGCTAGACTGTTGCGCTCGTTTCCGGTGTGGAAAATTAGTCCTATCCGGAAGTAAGTTAAAGATATCCACAGAAAATAAACAGTATTAGCGGTGAGCTTATAATGAGCAGCTAAATGGTATCGATGGAAAGCAGCATGAAAGATTATTACCACGTAAGGGATTGAAATCTAATTGTCCCAAAAGAGACAAATTGTAGAGAAAAAATGTCTTTCTTTACGATGAGATAACCATCGCAAGGATGTCCAAATAGCCCACAGAGACGACACATCATTATAGTATCTAAATAGATAAATTATCACCACGTAAGGGATTAAAATCTGATTGCGCTCGTTTCCGGTGTGGAAAATTAGTCCTATCCGGAAGTAAGTTAAAGATATCCACAGAAAATAAACAGTATTAGCGGTGAGCTTATAATGAGCAGCTAAATGGTATCGATGGAAAGCAGCATGAAAGATTATTACCACGTAAGGGATTGAAATCTGATTGTCCCAAAAGAGACAAATTGAAGAGAAATAATTTTTTTCTTACAAGATAGCCATCGCAAAGGTATTCAAAAAAGCACCTAGAGACGGCGCATCATTATAATATCTAAATTGAAGTCCAACAAAGTTGCTGATAGAAATGATAAATGTCATTAGGAGCGTACCGAGCACCTGGAAGAAAACAGTTGTGAAAACAGAGATCGTGTGGGATACAAAAGTGACAGTCCCCGATATAAATCAGCAATTAATTTTACTGATGCTGAGGTCATTTTCTCAAATCAACTTTTTATCAGTATAACCCAATTATTCATATACAATGAAGGCCTAGAAATTGTCATGTTCATTTATAGTTGGAAAATCGTAAAACCCTACACAACCAGACTATGTTTTCAACCCCCTATTTTTGTGTGTGTATGACCAGGGTGCTGTCTGTCAATATCCAGTGCCTCTGTTCTTCGAAGTTGAAGTTCTCTATTGCCTCCTCTCGGGTGTAGCTCTACATGATCAATTCCGAAAAATGACATTTGTTTGTGTGCCCCTTGGGCTGGGCACATAGTTGCATGGATGGCCACTGGATATTTAGGATCTCCTTGTTTTACAGCTCTGACGTGTTCCATGATTCTGTCCTTTAGAGGCCTTATTGTGCTTCCCACATATTGTTTCTGATATTTGCAGGTGATTATATAGACAATGAATTTAGAAGTCCAGTTGATGTGTGCTTTTATGGTATGTGTCACATTATCAGGACCAGTGAATTTTTTGGTTTTATGTTGAGCCCACTGGCACATGCTGCAGAATCCACACTTATGAAAACCCAATGATCGTTCATTGAGCCATATGTTGACTTTGGGCTCTCTTGGTGGAGAGGGGCTCAGTCTGGATCGTAGAGTCCTCCCTCTCCTGAAAGTAACCATTGGTCGTTTTGGAATGTATGCTGCCAGAATGTTGTCCGTCTTGAGTATTTGCCAATGCTTGTTCATGCTTCTCCTCAGAGTAGTGTTGAGCCCATTGTAATCCACTGCCATCCGCAATATACCATCTTCTTTAGAGGACCGTGGATTTGTTTTCAATGTGTCTTCTCTTTTGGTTTTGTAGATCTTCTTTGCTGCTTGTTTCAAAGTGTTCTTGTCATAACCTCTATTGATGAATCGCTGTTCCATATTACTTCTGCATCTTTCGAATTCATCGTCTTTGCTGCAATTGCTTCTCGCTCTCAAATATTCTCCAAAGGGAATCCCTTTTATTTGGAACGGTGGGTGACTGCTCTTGGCGTGCAAAATCGAATTGCAGGAAGTGTCTTTCCTGAACAAACGGCTTTGAAGTTTGTGATCTTCCACATACAATTCGATATCCAAAAAGCTGATTTTTTCTTTGCTGTATTCCATCGTGAAGGATATGCCATACTCATTGTTGTTCATGTAGTTCTTAAAACTCTCTAGTTCATCAGTTTTGCCTGACCATATTAAAAGACAGTCGTCTATATAGCGACCCCAGTATAAAATCTGATTTATCCAAGGAGACCCTTTTTCACCCCAGATGTAGTCCATTTCCAGACATCCCATGAATAGATTAGCAAAAGAAGGCGAAAACTTGGAGCCCATTGCTACGCCCTTCTTTTGTCTGTACCATTTCTGGTTAAACATGAAAAAATTGTTCTCCAAAATAGTTCTCATCATCCAGATTAGAATGTCATTGTGAATCAACTGAGAGGCAGGCCTGTTGTTTAGCAAACGTGTCAGTGATCTAAGGCCTAGTTCTGGCTCAATGCTCGTGTACAGGGATACCACATCCATGGTCAATAATGTAAGATCCCGTTGCCATTCAAGGTCCGAAAGTATACTCATGATGTGTTTCGAGTCTTGGATGAAACTAGCCATAGTTGATACCAGGGGACCTATAAAGATATCCACATATTCGGACAACCTTTCAGTGGGACCTCCGATGCCTGACACGATTGGTCTGCCTGGTGGAAAGGGCAAATGTTTATGAATTTTCGGTAATGTGTACAGGATAGGATATGTAGGGCGACTTACTTTAAGATATGCCAGTTCGTCGTCATCTAACATCCCCATACTGTACCAGACTAGTAATTGTTTGTTAATACTGATAGTCAGCGGACCCATGGGATTGAATCCTACCTCTTCGTAGCATGTCAGATCGTCAAGTTGTGACTGGATTTAATTGTTGTAGTCCAAAAGGTCCATTATAACCACATTGCCCCCTTTGTCTGCCTCTCGGATTATGATGGTGTTATCGTTGCACAGGTTAGTCAAGGCACGTTTTTCTCCTGCTGTTAGGTTGTACTTTGAGTTGCATTTTCCTCTTGTTTTGCTATATTTAAAAGTTTCTAGATCTTCTAAGATTCTTTTATGAAAATTATCAATAGCATTTGCCCCTGGCAAGGTTGGCGTCCATTTTGATTTATTTCTGAGACCACTCGTCAGTGAATAGTCTATGTCAATGTCAAGATCTACCAATAGTTGAGACATGGTGTGGGGAGAATCTTCCCTTTCCGTAATGGACAACAGCAAGGTGGTGGCTTATATATTTTGGATAGATGGCACATTAGACACATTAGCCAGAGTATTGTTGCGTATTCTTTTATTGTCATTAGTGGAAGGGTTGCACAGAAAATGTTTCTTTAGTTTCAAAGCACGAATGAATTTGAATAGGTCAATTTTCAACTTACACAGATCCCCCACTTCAGACGGATTGAAACTCATCCCCTTACTAAGGAGACTAGTCATATCAGTAGTCAATATTTTAGATGATAAATTAATGACCTGTAAATCATCACTTTGTTCAGTTAGTTCCCTGATCCCTTGCCTGACCTTAGTTTCTCTTTGTATGTGCTTGCCTCCGCCCCTTTGGCCCCGTCTGGTTTTGACTGTTCTGTTACGTGTGGACCTCTTCGCCGGTTCCCTTTCCGTGCTGTTCTTACCTCCTGAAAAAAACTTGTTTGATTGATTTTACTCCCTGTGCTATTCTCTGTGTCACTATCACTGGTTGCTGGTAGATTGAGAGAGGTAGAGCTGGTAGAGGAGACAGAAGCAGTCTCAACTCCTGATGGCCCTTTCGGTTTGGGGTTAGTTGATACCACTGCATCGTATTTCCTCGCATAGGTAAAAACCCTCCCATTTCTATAATCCATCTCGTCACGTTTAAGCTGGCGTAACTTACCTTCTCTAATTTCTTTTTGGTGTATAGCCAGCATATCCTTAAGTATTACATAGTTTTTTTCAGTAGCTTCTGGAAGGTTAAGATCCTTAATCTCACCCTCCAGAATACTGATCTCCGTTTGTAGTTTGGAAACCTTTCTATCAGAGCTTTCTATAAGGATGTCCATCAATGTAAAGGAATTAGTATTCAACGAGTCCTCCCATTTGGTTAGGAGGTCCTCGTCTAATTCATCATAAGTGGGTAAAATATCGGCTCTCAACCCTCTTGGTATACTTTTTAGCCGGAGATATTGTTTGAGGGTTGTGCCATCCCACCATCGTGCATTTTCTGTTTTTCTCAGCCGCTCTAGTTTGAGAAATGTGTTTCTTAAGCCTTTTTTACGTCCACTGGCTCCCCCAGATGCGAGGTTACCACTAGAGGCACCATTGGTTAGGTTGCCAAAAAGTTCAACTGCTTCTCTATCTCTATCCATTATTTAAAGAGAAGCTAAAGTTACTGTTCAAATTAATTTACTGATTATCAAAACAACTTCCCTTATCGAATGAGTGTATTGGTAAACCAAAGTGGGCTACAACCCTTCTTGACCACCCTTATTTCACACAATGGACCAGGTACTTAGATGAAGGGGGCTCTGCGCACCAACGTGTATTTGGAGTGTATTCTGCAGTGGTTATGTTGAGGTGGTGCTTCTAGGCAAAGGGGTGACCTGTACAACCCCTTAACAATGTAATGCGTCAAGCACATACATATAAATTTGTGAGAAGAAAAACCTGAGCACACACAAACTTGGTACAATTTACAATCAAAAGTCTTTGATCCTGATTATATAACATCAACGAGGGACAGTTGGTAAGCGCAGCAATAATATTTATTGCGCCAGCCGACACGTGTTTCATTGGAGTGGAATGCACTCCAAATCTTCAGGGCTGGACAACAAACATAACAAACAAACGGAACTTTACTGGTGGTATTTATCACCACTCTTAGATACAAGTTATCTTAAAACATGCACAACAGTAATCACATTAGAAGGCTCAAATTTTACAATTCAGCACCAACGAAAAAGACAAAGCGAAGAAGAGCGACTCTAAGTGAAGTGAGGAAAGGAAACACGTGTCGGCTGGCCTCACTAGAAGACACATTTACCCGGACTGGGTTGGAATTATCACCAGTCGTGGGGTAAGTTCCTCGTCTGCCGAGAACCAGTAGTCTAAATCAGTTTGGCAGATAGGAATCCACGGGTCATTAATCTTACCAGTGCTTCTTTATTTTCCATTACCCACAGGGACGACACATTCTTTCCATTTGGGGACAGGTATGTCACATTGTGGCCTTTTCTCCAATGGTATATTGTTTTACCGATTCGTGTATTGATATTAATTTTCATTTTTATCATTATGATAACACTTCCCTACTCCATCACATTGGTCTTGAACTTGGAAATGTCACTGGTATTATGATAGCGCTGTTTAGGATTCCTTCACAATTTTAATGATTAATAGGTGCACACACGGTCTCCACCATTCCCTTTTGGTTCTTTTGTGCTCGCTTTTCACCTATTTCCCCGTTTTTCATCTGTGCACCACATTTAGTACCGCCATGGATGCAGTGTAACTATTTACTAAATGAGCATGGAGTTTGACAATTATGTTTTGAGGTGCGTTTGTGTTCATTTATTCTTTAACATGTTTATTTTGGACAAATAAATTTCATTTTCATACTCGTTTTTCTAATGAAACTAAATTTTCAATTAATTAACCAAGATGAACAAAGGGCAAACCAGATCAGATTTGTAATAACTTTTTGACCTATAGCCTTTTGGTATCGATACTACCACAATATGTGCGCCAACTGTATTATCAGTCACAAGGAATTCTGTTCCCTTTCAACACATTTTTTCCTTTCCTCACTTCACTTAGAGTCGCTCTTCTTCGCTTTGTCTTTTTCGTTGGTGCTGAATTGTAAAATTTGAGCCTTCTAATGTGATTACTGTTGTGCATGTTTTAAGATAACTTGTATCTAAGAGTGGTGATAAATACCACCAGTAAAGTTCCGTTTGTTTGTTATGTTTGTTTTCCAGCCCTGAAGATTTGGAGTGCATTCCACTCCAATGAAACACGTGTCGGCTGGCGCAATAAATATTATTGCTGCACTTACCAACTGTCCCTCGTTGATGTTATATAATCAGGATCAAAGACGTTTGATTGTAAATTGTACCAAGTTTGTGTGTGCTCAGGTTTTTCTTCTCACAAATTTATATGTATGTGCTTGACGCATTACATTGTTAAGGGGTTGTACAGGTCACCCCTTTGCCTAGAAGCACCACCTCAACATAACCACTGCAGAATACACTCCAAATACATGTTGGTGCGCAGAGCCCCCTTCATCTAAGTACCTGGTCCATTGTGTGAAATAAGGGTGGTCAAGAAGGGTTGCAGCCCACTTTGGTTTACCAATACACTCATTCGATAAGGGAAGTTGTTTTGATAATCAGTAAATTAATTTGAACAGTAACTTTAGCTTCTCTTTAAATAATGGATAGAGATAGAGAAGCAGTTGAACTTTTTGGCAACCTAACCAATGGTGCCTCTAGTGGTAACCTCGCATCTGGGGGAGCCAGTGGACGTAAAGAAGGCTTAAGAAACAAATTTCTCAACCTAGAGCGGCTGAGAAAAACAGAAAATGCACGATGGTGGGATGGCACTCCCATCAAACAATATCTCCGGCTAAAAAGAATACCAAGAGGGTTGAGAGCCGATATTTTACCCACTTATGATGAATTAGACGAGGACCTCCTGACCAAATGGGAGGACTCGTTGAATACTAATTCCTTTACATTGATGGACATCCTTATAGAAAGCTCTGATAGAAAGGTTTCCAAACTACAAACGGAGATCAGTATTCTGGAGGGTGAGATTAAGGTTTCTAACCTTCCAGAAGCTACTGAAAAAAACGATGTCATACTTAAGGATATGCTGGCTATACACCAAAAAGAAATTAAAGAACGTAAGTTACGCCAGCTTAAACGTGACGAGATGGATTATAGAAATGGGAGGGTTTTTACCTATGCGAGGAAATACGATGCAGTGGTATCAACTAACCCCAAACCGAAAGGGCCATCAGGAGTTGAGACTGCTTCTGTCTCCTCTACCAGCTCTACCTCTCTTAATCTACCAGCAACCAGTGATAGTGACACCGAGAATAGCACAGGGAGTAAAAGCAATCAAACAAGTTTTTTTCAGGAGGTAAGAACAGCACGGAAAGGGAACCGGCGAAGAGGTCCACACGTAACAGAACAGTCAAAACCAGACGGGGCCAAAGGGGCGGAGGCAAGCACATACAAAGAGAAACTAAGGTCAGGCAAGGGATCAGGGAACTAACTGAACAAAGTGATGATTTACAGGTCATTAATTTATCATCTAAAATATTGACTACTGATATGACTAGTCTCCTTAGTAAGGGGATGAGTTTCAATCCGTCTGAAATGGGGATCTGTGTAAGTTGAAAATTGACCTATTCAAATTCATTCGTGCTTTGAAACTAAAGAAACATTTTCTGTGCAACCCTTCCACTAATGACAATAAAAGAATACGCAACAATACTCTGGCTAATGTGTCTAATGTGCCATCTATCCAAGATATACAAGCCACCACCTTGCTGTTGTCCATTAATGAAAGGGAAGATTCTCCCCACACCATGTCTCAACTATTGGTAGATCTTGACATTGACATAGACTATTCACTGACGAGTGGTCTCAGAAATAAACCAAAATGGACGCCAACCTTGCCAGGGGGAAATGCTATTGATAATTTTCATAAAATAATCTTAAAAGATCTAGAAACTTTTAAATATAGCAAAACAAGAGGAAAATGCAACTCCAAGTACAACCTAACAGCAGGAGAAAAACGTGCCTTTGACTAACCTGTGCAACGATAACACCATCAAAATCCGAGAGGCAGACAAAGGGGGCAATGTGGTTATAATGGACCTTTTGGACTACAACAATGAAATCCAGTCACAACTTGACGATCTGACATGCTATGAAGAGGTAGGATTCAATCCCATGGGTCCGCTGACTATCAGTATTAACAAACAATTACTAGTCTGGTACAGTATGGGGATGTTAGATGACGACGAACTGGCATATCTTAAAGTAAGTCGCCCTACATATCCTATCCTGTACACATTACCGAAAATTCATAAACATTTGCCCTTTCCACCAGGCAGACCAATCGTGTCAGGCATCGGAGGTCCCACTGAAAGGTTGTCCGAATATGTGGATATCTTTATAGGTCCCCTGGTATCAACTATGGCTAGTTTCATCCAAGACTCGAAACACATCATGAGTATACTTTCGGACCTTGAATGGCAACGGGATCTTACATTAGTGACCATGGATGTGGTATCCCTGTACACGAGCATTGAGCCAGAACTAGGCCTTAGATCACTGACACGTTTGCTAAACAACAGGCCTGCCTCTCAGTTGATTCACAATGACATGCTAATCTGGATGATGAGAACTATTTTGGAGAACAATTTTTTCATGTTTAACCAGAAATGGTACAGACAAAAGAAGGGCGTAGCAATGGGCTCCAAGTTTTCGCCTTCTTTCGCTAATCTATTCATGGGATGTCTGGAAATGGACTACATCTGGGGTGAAAAAGGGTCTCCTTGGATAAATTAGATTTTATACTGGGGTCGCTATATAGACGACTGTCTTTTAATATGGTCAGGCAAAACTGATGAACTAGAGAGTTTTAAGAACTACATGAACAACAATGAGTATGGCATGTCCTTCACGATGGAATACAGCAAAGAAAAAATCAGCTTTTTGGATATCGAATTGTATGTGGAAGATCACAAACTTCAAAGCCGTTTGTTCAGGAAAGACACTTCCTGCAATTCGATTTTGCACGCCAAGAGCAGTCACCCACCGTTCCAAATAAAAGAGATTCCCTTTGGAGAATATTTGAGAGCGAGACGCAATTGCAGCAAAGACGATGAATTCGAAAGATGCAGAAGTAATATGGAACAGCGATTCATCAATAGAGGTTATGACAAGAACACTTTGAAACAAGCAGCAAAGAAGATCTACAAAACCAAAAGAGAAGACACATTGAAAACAAATCCACGGTCCTCTAAAGAAGATGGTATATTGCGGATGGCAGTGGATTACAATGGGCTCAACACTACTCTGAGGAGAAGCATGAACAAGCATTGGCAAATACTCAAGACGGACAACATTCTGGCAGCAAACAATCCAAAACGACCAATGATTACTTTCAGGAGAGGGAGGACTCTACGATCCAGACTGAGCCCCTCTCTACCAAGAGAGCCCAAAGTCAACATATGGCTCAATGAACGATCATTGGGTTTTCATAAGTGTGGATTCTGCAGCATGTGCCAGTGGGCTCAACATAAAACCAAAGAATTCACTGGTCCTGATAATGTGACACATACCATCAAAGCACACATCAACTGCACTTGTAAATTCATTGTCTATATAATCACCTGCAAATGTCAGAAACAATATGTGGGAAGCACAATAAGGCCTCTAAAGGACAGAATCATGGAACACGTCAGAGCTGTAAAACAAGGAGATCCTAAATATCCAGTGGCCATCCATGCAACTATGTGCCCAGCCCAAGGGGCACACAAACAAATCTCATTTTTCGGAATTGATCATGTAGAGCTACACCCGAGAGGAGGCAATAGAGAACTTCAACTTCGAAGAACAGAGGACCTATGGATAATGCGTCTAGACTCGGTGAAATACGGGTTGAACTGTGACTCAGAGATGCAATTTTTCTTAGGATAATCGTGTTCATGTAAATGGATATTGACAGACAGCACCCTGGCCATACACACACAAAAATAGGGGGTTGAAAACATAGTCTGGTTGTGTAGGGTTTTACGATTTTCCAACTATAAATTAACATGACAATTTCTAGGCCTTCATTGTATATGAATAATTGGGTTATACTGATAAAAAGTTGATTTGAGAAAATGACCTCAGCATCAGTAAAATTAATTGTTGATTTATATCGGGGACTGTCACTTTTGTATCCCACACGATCTCTGTTTTCACAACTGTTTTCTTCCAGGTGCTCGGTACGCTCCTAATGACATTTATCATTTCTATCAGCAACTTTGTTGGACTTCAATTTAGATATTATAATGATGCGCCGTCTCTAGGTGCTTTTTTGAAAAGCTTTGCGATGGCTATCTTGTAAGAAAAAAATTATTTCTCTTCAATTTGTCTCTTTTGGGACAATCAGATTTTAATCCCTTACGTGGTGATAATTTATCTATTTAGATACTATAATGATGTGTCGTCTCTGTGGGCTATTTGGACATCCTTGCGATGGTTATCTCGTAAAGAAAGACATTTTTTCTCTTCAATTTGTCTCTTTTGGGACAATTAGATTTCAATCCCTTACGTGGTAATAATCTTTCATGCTGCTTTCCATCGATACCATTTAGCTGCTCATTATGGGCTCACCGCTAATACTGTTTATTTTCTGTGGATATCTTTAACTTACTTCCGGATAGGACTAATTTTCCACACCGGAAACGAGCGCAACAGTCTAGCTCTCTGTGCGCCGTTCCGTGCACTTTCTGACTACTTAGGTGCCACTGTTTTACTTCTGGGTGTTTTCCAGACCCGGAACAGCGACAAACACTTGTGCGAGCAGGAGAGTACTACAGCAGAGGTACGATTGGACTTACTGGTGTAGCGAATTCCCGCATGACCATTAACATCTGTTTATTGGTTTGATAATTCTTCAAATGTGCTATCTTCGATTTATTTCTTAAATACGGTGTCTTTAATTTTATTAGGGCAGTGCCGGCTACTTTCGCCCATTGTGGCTTTATCGTGGAATACTCGGAAATGGCTATGTAAGTGCTTCTCTTCGTTTTTTCCTTCGTGGTTATGTAATGTCGAATGGTTCGGATAATTATGGTCTTTGGCCAATAGGTCGTTTTCTTAATCTCGTACTATCTCTTTGCAGTACCTTTTAATTCACGACGGATTCAATCACAGCTAGAAACATTACCTATTATTACCGGTATGTTATTTCTCTTTTTTCCAGATATATGCCTCGAAGTCTTAGAATCACTGTTGTAATGTAGCAAATGACCAACCTCGAGTCAATTGTAAAACGTAATATGACTCTCTCACTCACCGTTCTCTTACAGTTTGTACTGCCCTTGCTGTTCCTGGCGCTTAGAATTCATTGCGATTCTCTTTACTATTGACTACGTAAGTGTGAGTGTTCGTATTATTTACTTCGGGTGTCTCAACCAGGATTTGATACACCATGGTTATATTGATCTGTGTCAATTGTAACAGTTCAATATCCATATATGACCAATTCGACTTTTTATGCAATTTCAAAAAATTTGCAGGTTGGATTCAACCACCCGTCCATGACACTCCCTTTAATTTCACGGATGGCTTAAATGTCTTTATTTCTACATAGGCCGCAGAGATTTTTTTCTTAAACCAATCTGTGAGAAAGAATTCGGCACATTGGTTTTGCCCTATGATTTTCAGCGCCGTGAAATAATGTAAGGTCTAATGAACGAGGGCTTATTAACTTTTCTTGTATTTTCCCTGGACAGTGATCAATATCTGATCGGCGCGCCTCACTAGAAGACACATTTACCCGGACTGGGTTGGAAATATCACCAGTCGTGGGGTAAGTTCCTCGTCTGCCGAGAACCAGTAGTCTAAATCAGTTTGGCAGATAGGAATCCACGGGTCATTAATCTTACCAGTGCTTCTTTATTTTCCATTACCCACAGGGACGACACATTCTTTCCATTTGGAGACAGGTATGTCACATTGTGGCCTTTTCTCCAATGGTATATTGTTTTACTGATTTGTGTATTGATATTAATTTTCATTTTTATCATTACGATAACACTTCCCTACTCCATCACATTGGTCTTGAACTTGGAAATGTCACTGGTATTATGATAGCGCTGTTTAGGATTCCTTCACAATTTTAATGATTAATAGGTGCACACACGGTCTCCACCATTCCCTTTTGGTTCTTTTGTGCTCTCTTTTCACCTATTTCCCCGTTTTTCATCTGTGCACCACATTTAGTACCGCCATGGATGCAGTGTAACTATTTACTAAATGAGCATGGAGTTTGACAATTATGTTTTGAGGTGCGTTTGTGTTCATTTATTCTTTAACATGTTTATTTTGTACAAATAAATTGATTTTCATACTCGTTTTTCTAATAAAACTAAATTTTCAATTAATTAACCAAGATGAACAAAGGGCAAACCAGATCAGATTTGTAATAACTTTTTGACCTATAGCCTTTTGGTATCGATACTACCACAATATGTGCGCCAACTGTATTATCAGTCACAAGGAATTCTGTTCCCTTTCAACACATTTTTTCCTTTCCTCACTTCACTTAGAGTCGCTCTTCTTCGCTTTGTCTTTCTCGTTGGTGCTGAATTGTAAAATTTGAGCCTTCTAATGTGATTACTGTTGTGCATGTTTTAAGATAACTTGTATCTAAGAGTGTTGATAAATACCACCAGTAAAGTTCCGTTTGTTTGTTATGTTTGTTTTCCAGCCCTTAAGATTTGGAGTGCATTCCACTCCAATGAAACACGTGTCGGCTGGCGCAATAAATATTATTGCTGCACTTACCAACTGTCCCTCGTTGATGTTATATAATCAGGATCAAAGACTTTTGATTGTAAATTGTACCAAGTTTGTGTGTGCTCAGGTTTTTCTTCTCACAAATTTATATGTATGTGCTTGACGCATTACATTGTTAAGGGGTTGTACAGGTCACCCCTTTGCCTAGAAGCACCACCTCAACATAACCACTGCAGAATACACTCCAAATACACGTTGGTGCGCAGAGCCCCCTTCATCTAAGTACCTGGTCCATTGTGTGAAATAAGGGCAGTCATGGCTATTGGCTTTAACTTTTAAAATAAATGAGTAACAACAATGGTTTTGTTGTAAATAATTAATATTGTAAAGGTTTCAATTCCGAAATTGTGAGACTATACTTAACCATAATGCTCCTTAAGTTCTGCCAGTGAGAAACAAACATCTAGGCTCATGCTCACTCCTTGGCCTGCACACAACAACTGTACGCTCTCAGACAAACAAGCTTTGGCCCCACTTGGTTATTTTTAACGATCAGGTTCAGATGGTGTGTGCTAACGTTGAAGAAAAAAAGTGGAACAAATGGACTGGAGAAAGCAGAATGCTCCCAAAAACGTATATATCTAAGGAAGAGGGACAACTGAAGAGGGACTAACGCGTTGAAGATAAAACCATATATTGTGTTTTATGCATATAGTTCTACACTGTATAACTAACATGCCTTCGACACCTTCTCCAGACATCGATGCTTTAAACATTACTGAGGCCCATTAGAAGCATCCGGAGGCAACTCTGTTGATAGTATGCACTATACATAAGAAATATGCTACACACAAAAAATACAAAAATGCAACCTCCTGGAAATAGCTAACACTCTTAGGGAATGCAAGATTAAATAAAACGTGAATTATAAACTGGAGCTAAACCGCTGACAGATTCCCTTTTAGTTTTTAGCATTCATTTTTCAGAAATCAATATTATTTTTACCAGTAAAGTTAAAGACATCAATATAGGGACCTACAGAGTACGGACCCGTTTCAATGTCTGTTCTTAAGCGCTACAAGGTCCGCGACTTGTAGGGGCAGGCCCACATAAAAAAGCCCTGATGTTATGTTATAGACACTTTCATAGCAGTATTTTGAGATTAGTGTGGCCTTGCAGCACTGTCAGATTTTGGGTACTGAGGATTTAATCACAGACTGGCATCTGCCGTCTGAACGAGTGATGCAAGTGTCGTTAAAATGCTGCTTTTGTGCATTTGTTTTGTTGTATGGGTGCTTCAATGATTAGTGTGTGTAACCTGAGGTTTTTTCCGTGAACAAAACATGGCAGGCTACCATTGGTTGAGGGGCACAGGCCTTTTCTATCTTTAGCCCCGGGAAATTCTGTTCAGTCACCCATAACCCTGGTCCCTTCTCCTCCACTTTACTGTGTGTATACTAGGCATGCTATGTGGCCGAGACCACAATGCATAAAATAATTGTTATCAGTCTCTCAGGTTGTGTTGGTCCGGGTGGAGGTGCAGTTTACAAATCTGATTTTTTTCTTTGTTGCAAGATTATATTTACTACCCTCCTGTAGGCAAGGGTCTTTTCTTCGAGTCTTCTCACATTCAGTGAGTGCTGAAGCAGTACAAGCCGTTTTCCAAGAATCCCATTTTCGAGTGCTCATTACTGAAATGAAGAGTTTTACGATATTTATTAGTGTGTATTTACACCCAAAAAGGAAATATTGATACAAACGCATCATGCAAGGATCCAGGTAACAGCAATGATGCAAGGGGATTCATTCAGAAGATAAGTTTAAGTATCACAAGGAATATCCTTTTATTTCTTCTCAAAACTAGGCAACACCAGAGTTTTAGTAATAAACACTGGCAATGTATTCAAATGGTGGAAGTAGTGGAGTACATAAGCGAAAGCAGGAAGCCGTGCAAGGTGAAAGGGTAGAAGACATAGCAGTAGATTGGGGAGACAGGGCATGAGAGAAACCCGATATCTGGAGCACACAACAGAGGGGACTAAAAAGTGGATACATACACACAAAAAAATTAAAGCAAAGAAGATCAGCTCGCCAACAAAGCAGTAATAAATGCAGACATAACAAGGGAGTATGGGCGAGAAAGTAACATCCAAACAAATTCTAAATGGCCTGAAAGAGGGCAGACAGTAATACGCTTTATAGTAAACACAATCTCGGAATACTGTAAAGATGAAGACTCAGATTTATTGAATGAGTTTAAAAGAATGGTTGATTAGAATCCAAGCAGAACGTGATAATTAAGATGGATGAAATAAAATGGTCCGAGGTAAAACGTGTCCTTTAATAGCCAATAAAGTGCGGTGAGCTATAAGACAATGTCACCAAGTCAGTAAGCCCATGTCGTGGCTCTCTACAGCAATACTTTTCACTCGTGTGAAGAGAGAACATGGCCTTGGCACAGTAAAGCAAGACTCCAACAGCAGCGTCAGTCAGGTAGGACCCCGTTATTTACGCGTGTTTCCAAGGCCTACCGGAACTGACAGGCAGTGACGATGCAAAAAGAAAATTAGAGGAAACAACCAGTGGACCAACTTCTGTCCTTCAGTTCAACTTATACTCGCAGCACCTAAACCATAGGTAAACCCACTCCCTTCATGTCAGCACGACATACGATAACTGGAGTATATCTCTTTAACATTTTTTCAAGCACTGGAGATTGATTTTCTGAGCACACTAGGTGATTCGCCTTTATGGGAAATAACTTGCTCGGTATAATACCACTCTCACTGGTTTTCTTCCCTCTTTTCTCCTCTCTTTCTCGACCAGAGCCCTATGACCTTTCTTGATTAAAACTGGCATAGGGTACCACGTATAGCTATGAGCACTAATACAATGTAGATTAATGGAACCTTGCACATAGCCGATGCCACTGAGCTACAAATGTCAAAATGAAAAAGTAATAATGATATTTATAAATGTTTTTCTTTGTCTATTTTTACAGAAAATTGTATTATGCCCTCCAACTCTCTTTTTTAATATCATAAATATTCATGTCATTTGCACACGTTGTCCCTGGCCCTGAGGAAGGTGACATTCACCGAAACGTACGTCGGCCTAACATCTACCTGTTGTGGATATAAACTGGTTAACTCCACCTACACCAGCAGAACTTTATCATCTAGGTTCTCTGAGTTTCCCACTAAGTACACCTTAGAGCTGTCACTTATGTTTGTTTTATGTTGTGTTTAAATTAGTCCTTGTGCTTTTGTTGATAGGTTGCTCTTTCTTACAAATAGGAATGGTATGACTGACATATAAGTATGCATGTATGAGTGGTAAGAATAGCTGTCATTAGAGGGCACACTTTCAGCTTTAAAATCTCATAGATTTTTGTGAAAAAATATGTATGTAAAAGTGATGTATTTCTTACTGACGATAAAATGATGATTTGTACAGATGCATAAAAGTTTTTTTTAAAGAAATAATTTTCAAAAAAATCAATAAATATATATGTTTTCATAACACTGTGAAGTTTCTCTCTTTGGCATCCGCTTCTAAACACTTTAGAGATTTATTCAATGTTAAAAGGAATATAGGTCCATATTTGAGGTTGTGTACTTTTTTGCTTGGTTTGTTTCTCCCCCCTCTGGACCTCAAATTAACTGGGAGTACTCTTTCTTACTACACGAAACAACCAGTGGAAGACGATGCCTGGCAGGTGCGCTCACACACAGCCGCCAGGACTGATGCCACGCCAATGTTTTCCACAATGCTCCATTTCCTTGCAAAACATTAACATCTTCCATAGAGTTTATGCAAATGATAGGGGCAGTGGAAGCAAAGAATGGAGAGGGTAGGCAGAATAAACCGATGAAATGTGCTTGCTTTAATGAGTACAGTGGATTGCTATCAGATCACTATTAAGGTCACAAATAAATCGACTGGAAGCGCTTCTGTGGTGTAACTCTTACAGTGAACAGAAAGACAGAATGCAGTGTTTCCAAGCCGTAAATGTCTTCTAGATCTGGCTCACGTTACACGTTAAAACTGAAGAGGGGTGAACTATGTGTAAAATGTGAGCGATAAGTTTTCAGAAACGATCAGAAGTGTCCGAATCTGTTTGCAAAACTGTCTGTAACCGCTGAAGCAACATCAAAAGGAATGAAGTGAATGCGGGTTTTATTTTTCAATACATGCTTTTAGCCACAAGATGCCTCTCCCATACAAGACAAGGCATGGTTTGTAGTTCCCCAGTTGTCTTCCTGAATGAAATGGAAACAAGGGCAGGCCGCCAGTCTAGGAAGATGCACTGAAACCCGACCTGCTCAGGCCAGCGCCGTCACAAGGTCAGGACAAATGATGTGTGTAAATAAGCGCGCCCCCGCTGATGAAAAACATATGGGCCCGCGCATCGCTGCTGCCTCCCGAGAGCAAAACGCTCTGGGAGTAAACCTTTCAAAAGAAGCTGGGACATCCACACGTCTTTACCCAATTGCGTGCTAAAGCCAGACGCAAAAGCCAATCGCGTGTGAGCACCACAGGCACGAGCTTCTTATAAACCTGGAGAAAGCTGAAGTGATTCCAAAAGGTCGATTTCCTAGTGCAGCGCATGCGCTGCTCTAGGCTCGACCTAAAAAGGGTAATGTGTTGCTTGGATTCCAGTTCATGGAGGACCTCGCCTGGCAATTTGTGCTATATTGTTCCTATTGGAGTAGTATCAAGACTAATTTCAATTTCAATTTCAATAAGCTTTATTCGATTTTCACAGTATTAAAAATCATAAAAGCAAGTACATACAAAAATACATCCATTCAATCTAACATCAATAAATAACATCTGACTTAAAAAAGTATTAAATCCTTAGAGTGAATCTATCGAATATTTAGCAGTTCATAATAAATTCCGTAATCTTAAAACATTTTTTAAAAACATTGTCATAAACATTATACATGCAGGGTTCCCTAATTGCTGCAAGTTCAGATACGCTGGCCTACATTGCCGTCATGCACCATCTCTCAAATATTGCTTAATCCATCTACAACGTTCTTTTTTATATAGTTTACAGAACATGACCAGATGGAAAGTGGATTGGGATGACATGTTATCGCATGGGCATACGGCCAGAGTTCTATGCCAATCATTTTTAGCTGGGAACGTCACTAGGCGATGGAATAGATTAAATCTGAATCTGGTTAAAATTAAACGTTCAAACCCCAGAGTCACAAGGTTTAGATAAGGTTGTATTCTGTTAGTGATCAGCAGGAGTTGATGTGCGGGCACAGTTTTCTTCATAACTTCCCCTCCAAACCTTTTTGTGTTAAAATGCTCCATGCATAGGTGTTTCAATACTTTCTTTGGGATTTCCCCTATTAATTTGGGGTTACTGTACCATTCTGGCCTTTGAATATCGTTTAGCACCCTCCTGACATACTCAAGCCATTTAATGCGCTTAACGTTATCAAGGGCCATGACATCTCTAATTATTCCCTGGTTTAGGCCAAGTTCTTGTGTCGCCCAGACTCTGCGCCACAGCAAAATTGGTTGGATTCTAATCAGGTCAGTTAGATAATCCCTACCTAATTCTGCGTGGCAACTGATGTGCCCTTTGGAAGGGCCAGCAGATATCTAAAAAAATTGTTTTCAGCAATTTGAAGTGATGTTACGTCCTGGTATCCCCAAATCCCTGCACCATAGAGAGCAATGCTTCTGCATTTTGCCACATAAATACTGATCATAATTCCAGGCTGTTTTTTACCCAGTTTATTTGCGAAGTTTATGACAGCCACGATCGATCGCTTAAAAGCTAGAGTCCTATTTTTCACTTCCGGGCCCCAGGCGCCCAAACTTTCAATAACAACCCCCAAGTATGGGAATGTTTTTGTATGTTCTACTTGGAGGTCTGCCGCTTTAAGTTGTTTGCACCTGCCACAGCCTTTACCACAGCACATCACAAAAGACTTCTTGGCATTAATTCTAAGGCCTCTATCCTCCATACATTCTACATACTTAGTTAGGGCCTTTTGTGCGCCCACCTTAGTCCTGGCCATCAGCACTGCGTCGTCCGCATACAGGAGGGAAACTATCTGCTTATTGCCATACCTTGGTGAGTCGATGTTACTGGCCACCAATTCCTTTTCTAGACTGTTCGTGTATAATGAGAAAAGTAGTGGGGCCAGCACGCAGCCTTGTCTCACCCCCTTCTGTATGCGGAAGGACCCCGTGCATTCCCCCCCAATCCGTATCTTACTTTAGCCGATGCACTTGAGTATAATTGTCTCAAAAAAAGGACAATAGCTGGGTCCACATCCATCTCCTCTAATATTTCCCAAAGTTTTGTGTGCACTACGCAATCAAAGGCAGAGGAAAGGTCGACAAATATTGCATACAAGCAACCATCTTTGGCCCTGGTATACTTCCCTTGTAGCAATACAAAATTTAAGACTTGCTCTACCGTGCCCATCCCTGGACGAAACCCATATTGTACAGGGGTTAAAATATCGTGTTCCTCGGCCCACGTCTGTATTTTAGCCAGGACCGCTCTCCCTGCAATTTTCAATAATGAGTCCAGGAGAGATATGGGTCTGTAGTTTGATGGGCTTTCCCTATTGCCCTTTTTATAGATGGGAATTATCACTGATTCTGCCCATGTTTTAATGAAGCCTTTGGCACAACATGCACCCAGGACCCGCGAACAAAGTGGGGCCCATAGATCAATATTCATCTTATAAAGATCACTGGGTATCCCGTCTGGTCCCGGGGCTTTATTATTGTGAGTTGAGCTTATGGCTGTTTGTATCTCCTCAAGGGTAAACTCAAGTGGAATCGGGAGAAAATTACTCGGTGTTTGCGATTCCCCCTGGCAGCTACTATAGACTTGGAAAAAAATTCTATCCAGGATTTTTCGTCAATGGCTATTTCCATCCTAGCCATCTCTTTGTTGTTGAAAAAAAGGTGTGTTGACTACCTGCCAAAATAATGTTGCCTCTTTACTCTCAGCAGCCCTCAATAAATCCTGCCATGCTTCATCTTTAATTGTCTTCTTTCATTGGCGCCTAGCTAGATTATATGCCTTCCTATGTGCCATTATTTCCTCATGATCCCTCGGTTTTTTACTTAATACTAACTTAAGGGCCGTGTGCGCCTTTGTACATTGAGAATCGGACCAGCCCTTAGTTTTATTACTTTTTTTGGTACAGGACCTAGTTAGAACACTCTGAATAGTAGTAGTGATGTTACTAAATGCTTCCAGAATTTCCTCATTTGATGACTTCTCCTCTAAACATACCAATATGGGAACCAAGGCATTTTCCACTATTTTATTAAAAGATTTTTTTTTTATTAAATCAAACAGACATACAAAAGAAAAAAACCAAAACTCTCAAGGCAAAAGTACAGTGTTACATGATCATGAGTCCATGCGGGCAGAGCTCCAGAGTTAGATACAGGTATTGCAATCAATTAGCGTGGGGTAAAAGGCGCGGACAAGGAAACAAGCAAAAATATTGACGATAAAGGGAAGCTGGATGCCAACTAGGGGGACGTAGAAACATCAAGGTTCACATCCTGTGGGGGAGTACATATATTTCCACGATAAGCGTTCCATTGGGACCAGATCCTACTCCATTTCCTAGGCCGGCCCCGGGAAAGGTACACAGTCTTCTCCCGGAACATGCACCAATCCATGTTCTCCTTCCACTTGGAAATGGTGGGCGGTCTGGGAGAACCCCAAAGCTGAGCCATGTCTCTTTTTGCGACCATATTTCCAAGGGTCACCCATGCGACCTGTGCGGTGCTGTAGTCATTGGGCTCCCAAACATTCAACAGACAACGCCTGGCCTCAGGCAGCAGCGACACACCCGTGACATTCTCCATCACAACATGTAATCGGGACCAAAACTCAACCACCTCCGGGCATTCCCACAATATGTGTAGGAAGGTGCCAGACATTCCACAGCCACGCTTACACAACCCATCCAAAGAATAGCCCATTCGAACAAGACATGGCCCGGTAACATACACTCGATGGAGTATCTTAAGCTGGACGAACCTCAGGCGAGCAGGAATAGCGACTTCCTTGGGCGAGGACTAAGCAGATTGCCAGTCCTCGTCATCCAGTTCTAGTCCATCAGCGCTCCACGAGACCCTGAGGCGCACCAGCAAGTCAGCTCTATTATTGATCAATTTCTTATAGATCAATGAAATCGTGCTGTCGGGCACATGGCCATCCAGAATACGGTCCTCCAGAGGGGAGGATTCAGGAATATCATCACCCGCAGCAAACACACATAATAGAGCGTGATGGACCTGGGCGTACCTGAAGAATTCCGTGTCACCAAGCTCGTACACCACTTTCAACGCGTCAAAGGACTTGACGGTACCTTTCGACCACAGATCACCCACCTTGCTTATACCAATCATATCCCATTTATCAAAGCCTTTCGTTCTCCAAAGATGTCCCAAACATTCAGAATCATACAAAGGGGTAGCCCGAGTAAATCTGCCACACCAACCCAATGCCGCATTCGCGTCCCGCCACACCCTCACAGCAATTTTGGTGGGATCAGTCAGTGTTCCAGGGAGTCCCCCGGAGTACAACGCTCTGTTAAAGGTCCCCCCTGGCAAAAGACATGTATCCATGGAGAAAGCCGGGGCAGGGCCCAGTGCGTAGGTCGCATGGTTAATAGCACTCAAATGAGATGCCCAATAATAACGCCTGATGTCGGGGAGGGCAATACCGCCATCATACCACGGAAGCGTGAGTTTGGAAAGAGCGATACGGGCACGCCCATCCAGACCAATTGTCTCTGCAGGCTCTCCACTTCACGAAAATAGCCTGAGGCGATCGGGTCAAAGGAGTTCTGAAGTGCGTATAAAAAACGAGGCAGTGACATCATTTTAAAAAGCGCCGCTCTACCGAGGGGCGATAAAGGCAACCTACGCCAGCGAGCAACATCCAATTTGAGCCGCTGAAGGGGGGTAGCAAATTACGCTCATATCGCCTAGAAGGGTCCAGGGAAACGTAGATCCCCAGGTACTTAAAGCCGGTCTCAGTTACTTGAATCGGAAATCTACGAGGCAGTGGAGGGAGATCTCCCGCCAAAACATAGACACAGGATTTAGCCCAATTAATAATGAGACCCGAGTTCTTTCCGAAGGAGGTCAGAACATCAAAGAGTACATTCAGGGACTTCCGAGGGGAGGTGAGATAGAGAAGGATGTCATCCGCATATAGCGAGACCCGATCCTCAAAGTCGGGAGTCCATCGGATACCCCGCATAGAAGGCTCCCAACGGAGCCACTCTGCCAGAGGTTCCAGAGCGAGAGCAAAAAGCAATGGAGACAGCGGACAGCCCTGCCGGGTACCACGCCCAAGCGTAAAAACGCAAGAAACTTTCCCATTAACTACCACCTGACCCAGGGGCGTCTCGTAAAGAAGTTTCACCCAGGCAATGAATCCCGGCCCAAACCCAAACTTCGAGAGGGCCGCCCAAAGATAAGGCCACTCGATGGTGTCGAAGGCCCTGGTAGCATCAGGGTAAGCCAAAATGGCCGGTTCAGTGAGCGTCCTGGCTCTCTCGAGAACTCCATGGAGTCTGCGAAGATTCAGAGCAGTATTGCGGTGCGGGATAAAACCGGATTGATCTGGATGGATCAAGTCCCCGATCACAGTAATCAAGCGATTAGCCAATAATTTAGCCAAATTTTTAGGTTCGGCATTGAGCAAAGAAATGGGTCTGTACGAAGTACAACAGTCCCGCGGCTTACCCTCCTTATGGATAACTACGATGGTAGCAAGTCGTTGGTCCGAGGGGAGGGAACCAGACTCCAAAGCCTCAAGGAACATGTCCCTTAAGTAGGGCACCATTTTGTCGGGTCGCAGCTTGTACAATTCAATAGGCAAGCCATTGGGGCCCATCGCCTTACCAGAATGGAGGGAACGAATAGCCACAGCGACTTCGTCCACTGTGAGCGGAGCATCCATGAGGTCCCTGCTAGCGTCAGAAAGGCAAGGCAAAGCGATATCCCGCAGCAGCAGACGAGAGTCCTCCTCATCCCTACCACAAACCAAGGTGTACACAGTTCTAAAGTGGTCCGCGAAACACTGAACGATCCCAACTGGGTCAGTAACACACTCTCCATCAGGCCGTTCAATCACGGGAACAACACGATTCACTCTCTCTTTCTTGTCCAACCACGGAAGCAATTTACCCGCCTTGTCTCCCACATCATACAGCCTGCCCTGCTGCTCCCTATACATCATTCTCGCCGCGTCAGTCACAAGAGCCCTGTAATCAGCTTGTTTCAAGGCAAGGAAATGCAGCTTTACATTGGAGACGTCTGTCTGAAGATCGTCCTCAAGTGCGGTTATCTCAGATTCCAATCGCACCACCTCCACATTTGCAGCCTTCTTAGCAGCGGCAATCAAGGACAGGGACTGCCCACGTACAACCGTCTTGAAAGCCTCCCACAATGAAACAGCAGAAGAAACAGACCCCACATTTTGGTCAAAATAATGTTCAATAGCTTTAACGAGTTCAGAGCGGGTTTTAGGATTGCGGAAGTACCAGGGGTTGATAGGGGCGACCCTACCCTCACCGCCCACCCCAAACTCATAACAAAGCCACAAGGGGGAGTGATCGGAAATACCCCTAGGGAGCTGACAAATCTCTCTAATGGAGGAGGATTGGACCGATGGCATTAAGAAGTAATCCAATCGTGAAAGACTACCAAGTGCCCCAGAGTGGAAGGTGTACTGTAGTTGTGTGGGGTGCAGCAATCTCCAGCCATCTACCAGCCCGAAGGTTTCAAGAAAATCACTCAGCCACATTTGAGCCCTGGGTAAATCCCTAGGAGGATGACGATCAGAGGTGCCGGAGACAACCGAATTAAAATCCCCACACATGATCAGAAGGCCCTCAGGAAGTTCCAAAAGGACCCTGCAGAGATCAGCGTAGGTCAAGGTCTGTAGGCCCGGGGGGACATACACTGAGAGGAGTATGGACAATGTCTTCCCCTCCCATCTACCAGTGAGCGCCGCATAGCGCCCCCTGTCATCAAGCCTTACTTCATCAACCTCGAAAGGGAGAGAGGACCGGATAAGAATACCGGCCCCCCTGGAACCAGAAGTAAACCCAGTGTGGGCCACCAGACGATATCCGCGCCTGTTCATAGCCTGACATGCATTACCTATTAGATGCGTCTCCTGCAGGAGAACAATGTCGGGAGAATGGCGCCTAAGGAACCGCAACACAATCCCACACTTAATTCTGTCACCCAATCCATTGACATTCCAGGATAGCAGTCTCAACTCGCCACCCCCCATCCCCAAGAAGTAGGCAGAGCAGCACCCACACAGGGCCCAATGATCAGAGCAAAGGAAGAAAACAATGCGATGCCTCGTGAATAAAAGGAAACACATACACACCCCCCCACCACCCCACAACTTGAACATGTTACAACATCCCCCACCCTGCACCCCTGCGTACGACTCATAAGCCACCCCAACTTGCAGTGTGCCTGTCGCCCCATTATTAAACTAAGCTACGCAAAGGACCCAGGAGGAGGAAGAGTCCCCATTCAACCCCCGCAACCCCCAGGCCAATCTAGGCTTATAAAGGAAGACCAAAGTCCAGACTCAGCTGAAAAAGTAGAAAAGTTCAGACGCCAGGATCCACGGGGCAACCCTCACTCCAGCGCGCCCCCGTCGGCGCCTCCGGGGTACCCAGTACTTTCGTTTCTCCTGGGCAGGGAGTCAAGCCAGTCACGAACATTTTCCGGGCGATCAAAGAAAAATGTACGTTCTCCATATTCAATCCGAAGCCTGGTCGGGAACAACATGGCGTACTTTAGGCCCAAGTCCCGCAATCGTCTCTTCACACCCTGAAATCCAAGTCTTTGTCTCTGAACAAGCTGTGAAAAGTCAGGATAAAAAGAAACAGAGGCATTTTTGAATTTTACGGGGCCCTTATCCCGAGAGGCCTGAAGAATAGCATCCCGATCTCTAAAGTGGAATAGTCTGGCAATAATGGGCCTCGGGGGAGCACCCGACTTCGCCTTCCCGCCAGGGACTCGATGAGCGCGTTCAACAGCAAAGAATTTGCTAAGTCCGGCGGGAGCAAGATAATTCGTAACCAGATCCTCCACCAAAAGGTCAACCGCCAGCATCTCAGGATTCTCCGGGACACCAATAAGACGTACGTTATTGCGACGGGATCTGTTTTCGTAATCCTCGAGACGACGAGCCATCAGGTCGTGTGAGGAACGCAGATTACCAAGCTCAGTCTGGGCCTCCGTGACATCCGTAGTGAGACTAGAAGTCTTCAAGTCCAAGGACTTGACCCTCTCGTTGGTCTTCGCCAAATCCGCTCTAATCCGCGTGATGTCGACGGCCACCGTGTCGATCTTAGAGGCAAGGGCCTCGTACTGCTGTCCCATAGAGGCCTGCATGTTGGTAATGGCGCCCATGACGTCCTGCAAGGATATTTCCGAAGGCGCTGAAGAGACAGTTTTAGGATCTTCAGAAGTGCGACCAGAACCGCCAGGGGACCCCTTTATCTGCGAATAGTGATCCATAATGTTCGTCTGGGTTTGGCCCCCACGGAGAGGTGTTTTGATCTTGCACCACTCGGGAGCAGGTCCGGTGGCCATATTGGAGAAGGGACCCCGAAGGGGTCCTCGCGACCTGGTAAAAATGGCCGGTCGTCGAGTGGCCAGACAGACAACAAGACGGGATCAGATGTGCATAGGCACCAAGAAGTCGGAGTTTGGGCACTCAGTAAGGCCAGCACTAAACAGCAGAGAGACACCAGGCCAGCCGAAGGTGGATCAGGGCTGCGCTTCCGTCAATCCGAGCCGGGAGTAGAAAACGAAACCGAATGTCAAGAGGGGGTCGACCAAAGGGAGACCCCCACAGCCGTTGTTGTGCAACTACTCCCCGGCCTGCAAAGCAACTGAGCCCCCGGCCTGCCTCGGGGAGGGCCGCAAATAGGAAAAGCGATGTAAAAGTGGACCCCAGCGTCCGAATTCGATTTTTCAAAGGATAGGAAGATCAGCGAGGATGTGCGAACAAAAGCCCGTCCTTAAAATCAGGATGTAGTCTTTATATCCGTGGAGGGTGGTGCGGGTCCGGGGAGCTCTGTGCTCACGCGACCTCATGGATGCCCGCGAAGCTCCTCCTATTAAAAGTTTTTATTTGGTCTACCGAGCTCCATTTCAGAGCGAGACCATTTTGTCGTGAAACTACTAGGTCTTGCGACCATACAAGTGTCTCAATAGTGGAGGTACTTTTATTTCCTGGGACACTAACATGCATTTTCAAAGGCAAATGGTCGCTCAGTCCGATGGTAGGAATCTCGTACTTGACCACCCGACCGGCAAACCTGTTTGACATGATAATATAGTCAATGACTGAGTGAAACCCCCTTGCTAAAAAGGTAGAGGCGAACTCCATTTTAGGGGAGCACAACCTATTTGCAAAGCCAAGGTCGAAGTTGGCCATGATGTTATTTAATATTTCCCCTTTCTCATTATGCTGAAAGTGACTCCTACCCGCAGTCTCACCCACCCCATATTCCTGAAACCCACATGTTTCACTGTCACATAGGTTTAAGTTAAAATCACCTACCCAAGCCCATATTAAATCTTTCCCTTTTACACTTTTTATGCCCCTTAATTCACGTGTCAAATTTGTTAATACTTCCGTAAAGTCGGAGTTCTTAATATTGTTATAAAAATTAACCACGACCAGTACATCAGAAGAATTTAGTGAGATAGTGACCAATTGAAAATAATGTGAGCTTGTTCTTCCCAGGGTAATGCTAGCGTTCAAAAGGTTGGAAACATATACCCATAATCCCCCCTTATGCCTACCATGGGTAGAACGTACCGCTGGGACATGGAAGGTTCTAAATCCGTCTAGATGTATTTCAGTTAAAACCCAGGTCTCCTGAACACAAAAAATATCAATGTTATTAACAAATTCTCCCCACGCTGTTTCTTGAACTTTGTTCACTAGCCCACACACGTTCCAGGACACTAAACTAACTTGACTACCTGTTGTTCTGGTGTATTTTGGTTTTGGTAAATTTTTGTCTATTTCAAAATCAGACATACAATACGTCGTGTCTTGTAATATCGTGGAATTCAAGGGCTCGATACCAATCTTTGGTCTCACATTCAGGTCTAATTTAGATGCACTGTGATCCCCCCATATCTAATAAAGGCTCAGACACTTTGCTCATAGGAATAGGAAAAGGGAGAAATAATTCCTCTCTTGTTTTACAGTTTTTCGAGCACTCACATGTGCTTCCTATTGGAAGAGCAGATGGATTGAGTCATTTGTTTATATCTAAGCCTGAGAGGGGTTCAAATAAGTTGTGTAAAGGAATGTTCAAGTACTCATTTGGATTTGTAGGGCGATGATCATTACCAAAAGGAAGAAAAAACCTATTTGGGCGTTGAAGTGAAGGAAAATGCGGGTGATTGTTTATATACTGTCTTCGGGTAGCGAGATGCTGTTTACGGTAGGGAAGTTGGAGGGAATCAGAGCGGCCCAGTGTTGATGGATAGTTCGGGGGCATCATCAGGGTTTCAGGATAAAAATAACTCAAGTTACGAGTTGATACACTACCCTCGTTTCTTCCTGGAAACCAATTACTGATGTGCGTGACTACTCTGTGGTCCCTGAAATTTACTATCACCACATCCCCCTCAATGTCTTTAGGTCGCACACCCACCCAACTGCACCGTCTTACAGATATTATGTCTCCGTTTAGATATGATGAAAGGGGTCTATTATTCCCCAACCAGTGAATAACTTTATTTTTAAGGCTGTTGTTGGATTCTATACCTCCTACTGGCACAACGGGAACTCCAGTCAGGATAATAACGTAGTTCGATGATTCTGGTGGTAAATCAACGTTATTTCTGTAAATTGATTTTACTTGGTTCATTTTTGGTGCCTTCATTAGGGGAGGATTTCTGGTGACTGAAGTTTTCAGGAGACCTGATTTAACCTTCTCTTTATATGAGGCTTGCATAGCCACTGGTCTAGGGGGGTTAACCACTTGTGGCAAGGATATTTTCTGTGTTGGATTTTTAGTTGCTATGTGGGTTTCCCCTGGGTTGATTTCTTTTGGGGTTTCATATAGACTTAAAGCTGCTACGATACGATCCATGTTTTCCCCTAACCTTTTGACTCTCTCTAAGAGTGGCAAGTAGAAGGATTTTAGGAGGCGTTCAATGTCCTCCATCATCCCTTTTGCCAGCAGAGCTTCTGGCACCAAAGTTGTTTTTGTTTTGAGCCCACTTTGTGCGTCCTTCTCTACTTCCTTAGATATCATAGTTGTTGGGATCGCGGGTGATAAAGATGTATTCGAGGATTTGGCCCCTTTTCTAACCCCTCCCTTTCTCCTTCTTTTTCTAGGTGGAGAACAGTGTGCTCCCTTATGTCTCTTTATTTGTATATTTTCCTTAGGAACGTTTTCTGCTGTCAACAAATGCGTTTCCATAGGTGTCGCCACCTCCACAAGTAAATTAAATATGGGAGATGTAGCATTTAAGTTAGACTGAGAGACTATATCTAACACTGTTGGTGAATTTAAATCGATAAGAGAGTTCGATATAGAGGGGGGACCATTGAAAATAATATCCTCATTTATTTCAATGATATGTGGAGGGGATGATCTATCTTGAAAGATTAGAGGGATGTTTTCAGTATTAAATAGCTCTGGATCTGTATACGTTGGTAAAAAGGGGTTATTTTGTGAGGTGTTATTTTGTGAATCTAGATTTGGTACCTCTTTCTGGGGCAAGATTTGAGGCTTATTTTTAAGGAGTTCAATAGAGAAGCGGCGCTCGGCACGTTTCTCGGCCAGCGCAATTTCCCTATCTATTTCCTTGTTTGCCCTGAGAAAGTACTTATCTAGAGGTCCAAGTATGGAAACCCCTACAGTAGGGGGTAAAGAATTCTCCACACGTATAGACATCCTAATAAGGAAAAATCAGAAAAAACCCAAATAGTAAAATATATCCAGATAGCAGTAGATAATTAAAGTCAGTCACCAAAACAGGTTACTTGGTGCAGAGTCGTAAGGACAAGGTAAAGTCATGGACAAAATGTTAGGGGGCGGGCCCAGCCCAGCCTCCTGCAGCCCCTGACGGCCACAGACGGCCCGCCCTTTGCCCGGGCTTCGCCTGGCGCCCCCGCGCGCTCCCGCGCAGCGTGGAAGTATTCCTGTTAAATATGTGTAAATGGCGTCCAGGGGGCGGGGCAACCAGGGGGCGCAGACCAGGTGACAGAGGTCAAGCAGGGACTCCTGGGAATGCGAGTCCCTGCAGCGCTCCACCCCTGATGCATTCCGACCTCTCTCCCCAGGCAGGCACAGGTCCTGGGCGGTAGTTCTCCGACACACGCAGCAGCACCCGCGAAGCGGGTGCGGCAAGTCGTGAGTTCGTGAAGGCAAAATCCTGGTCAGAAGCACAATGTCCCAGGTACAGGCTCTAACTCGTTTCAAATGTTCCCGCCAAGGCCAGGGATTATGATGTTACTTAATGGGTTTGGCGTCCAGGGGGCGGGGCAACCAGGGGGCGCAGACCAGGTGACAGAGGTCAAGCAGGGACTCCTGGGAATGCGAGTCCCTGCAGCGCTCGACCCCATATGCACTCCGACCTCTCTCCCCAGGCAGGCAACGATGGTCTTGAGCGGTAGTTCTCCGACCGCGCAACGGCACCCGCGAAGCGGGTGCGGCAAGTCGTGAGTTTGTGAAGGCAAATTCCTGGTCAGAAGCACAATGTCCCAGGTACAGGCTCTAACTCGTTTCAAATGTTCCCGCCAAGGCCAGGGATTACGATGTTACTTAATGGGTTTGGCGTCCAGGGGGCGGGGCAACCAGGGGGCGCAGACCAGGTGACAGAGGTCAAGCAGGGACTCCTGGGAATGCGAGTCCCTGCAGCGCTCGACCCCTGATGCACTCCGACCTCTCTCCCCAGGCAGGCAACGATGGTCCTGGGCGGTAGTTCTCCGACCCGCGCAGCGGCACCCGCAAAGCGGGTGCGGCAAGTCGTGAGTTCGTGAAGGCAAATTCCTGGTCAGAAGCACAATGTCCCAGGTACAGGCTCTAACTCGTTTCAAATGTTCCCTGACTGATTTGCAAATGGCTGGGTCGAAACTATTGTTGGGATGCGGACCAAGTAATTTCCAATGCCTGAGATTGATTCAAGCATTCCATTGATCACTTTTTTGTATACTTCAGTGTGATGTCATAAGTGGCACAGCTATGCCTAGAAATTAGTCCCATGCACACTGGGCCACTGGAAATAAGCTCATCCTGGCTGACGAGCCCCAATGAGGGTGAAAACCAGCCTGGGTTGCTTGTGTTCCAGTTCAGTCGAGGACCTGGCCTGGCAGTTTGGGTTGGACTGTTCCTACTGGAGCAGGGTCAAGACTGATTTGCATATGGCTGGGTCCAAACTGAGGTGGCATGGTGGGCAAAATAACGATGGGATGCAGCCCCAGAGTAATTACAAGTGGCTGAGATTCATTCAAGCATTTGAATCATCACTTTTTCTATATTTCAGATGTTAGAGAGGGACACCCTGCTGGGTTATGAAACATTGTGAAACATCAAATATAAAGGTAAGTGGCTTTAAAGTGCCATTGCCTCTATGTGTAAGCTTGGGATTCGATACTGCTAGCGGTCCATACCTTGTAGGCATTCTTTGAAATGCACTGTTCTGTTTTCAGACACAATCAAAATGTTCTACAAAAAAACTACTGATTCAAGAGGATAAGGTAATGCGACTGGAGCAACACCCGTCCCCTTTTCCTGTAGGTGGAAGGTTAGTGCTAACAATGAACATAGGACCCATCTTTAACGGTACATAGTGGCCAACTGCACATATGCAGATGATTTCTCTTCAATATCGTACTTTATCTATACTAAAAAAAAATGCTGCTCACCCAATCCTTAAAAAATGCTCTACCTCACACAGCACCTGAGGTGTGATAATTACAATCACAACTTCTGTACGTGTGCCAGACATTGGCTGAAATGGCACAAAAATGGTCACACATCAATGCACAATTTACGTCTTAATGAGGATGCATAGGTGCAGAAGTACATGTTTGTTTTATCAATGTTTCTGAATAATGTATGAGTTTCCTTACATTAAATCCTGCAGTAGATGCAGCAACTTTTGCGTCTTTTATATTAAGGATAGCTGCATTTTCCACATGCTTGGTTTGAATGAGGGTCTCGTTCAGCAGAGTTTGTAACTGGGTCATTTTATTCACAATGGGTGTTTTCACCCTGCACCTGAAAGAAATAACAGCACAAAAGACATAAGACAAGATATAAAACATGCTGCTGACACTATATGAGAGATCATAACATCATCAGCCATTATTAGATGGCTCCATACTGGAAGTACACACAAACAGAGGAAGAACTGTGTACTAAAATGTACTTGTGAATCGACCTTATCTGCAGTATGCGTGTGAAAATACTCTATATATATTGAAGCATGAAGAATCTAGATGTTAAATAGGCAATCTTAAATAATGCACATTCTGTGCTCCATACATACAGAACAATACATGGTCCCCTTCAAACTTGCTCACAAAAACAGACGTCTTTTCCATCACACAGAAGGGCATTAGTTCCTCTGGCTCAGGAAGTATTTGGACCAAGTGCAAACACAATCTGGTTATGTGTGAGGCAACAGTGCACTCCTAACATAATTATGTATATAGTACATGTGCTCAGAAGGTCAAACACTGGCCTGAGTGTTCCTTAATGCCTGCTATGCATTCAGAGCAATGCTTCACATCAGTACAAATTAGAATTTATGTAAAATAACCACTGCCTTAGCCTGAGGTTGGAGATCAGATGATTCATATCAGTGAGTTGGGGGCAGATTTGTGAATCTATGTGGTAAATGGTGTGAAAGAAAAAACAATATGCCAAACGAGGGACACCCGCATCAGCCATAATAGTGTTTCCATTATTTTTATTGCTGGAAGACTGGGGCAGCTGACAACTGGTCAGCTCCCCCATCCCTCTAATCTGGTGTGATGATTACTGTCCAGTCCTAGAAAACTGGGATTTTATGCCTCAATGGATGCTCCTTCCTTCATCCCGACCCCCTTACCGCTCGACAATCCTACTTGTGAGCTGGGTCTTCAAACTTCTAAGTAATAAGTGTTGGTTTTGTCATTTCTAATCCCTCCTCAACCACAGCCCAATGTCAAGAGCTTGGGAATCAGAGTAGAATAAACTAAAGATGGACAACCTGGTCTCCGCAGTTCACTCCTCCTGCACTTCTATATGTGCAAGCTTAGATCGCTTTTCCCTATTTCCTCCATCGAAGGCAGAAGATCAGCTACAGCTGCCACCATAGGCACTAGATTAGATTGTTTTAATGCGTCATAACTTAGTGTAAACACATCACTGCTAAGGAGACTTCAATCATAGCTATTTTGGCTTCCCATTCATAGTAGGGTTCGTTTCAATACACTCCGTTTAGTCTGGCTGGTAAAGACCCCTCCTTTCTTGTTGATAAAATAACCAGATAGCTGTCTTGTTGTGTGCTTCCTTCACCCTCACTCAATGTGTTGTTCTGACCGCGCTTTCACAAAATGTGTTTTGGAGGAAAATCCTTCTGGGTACTAGCCCCACAACTATGTTTACCATTGGAATGATAACTCATCTTCTCTCAACATTTTTTTAGAAAGAAACGTACGGCCCCTGCTCTTCTCTGAATAGTGTTTTCTAAAGCTATATCGTGTCTCATCTTAAATGTTAATGCCAATAGACTTAAGATGAATGTTCTGCTTAATAAATACACAAACTAAACTAATGTAGGCACATTACAAATCAGACAATTACTCTGCAGATATGTTGTAAAGCTCGTAGACTTAGGAATGAAACTGCACAGTCTCCAAGCCACCGAGCAATAGGAGGTCATAAGCCCTTTCCAAACACTTTTCTCATGCAATGCCTGGCTCCTTGAGAAACAAAATGGCCCAACTGTTGCTACCATACTGGACCTCCCTGGTAACTCCTCACTGATGCAAGGTGCTTTCCCAGACAGTTTAAAATCTGCCAGGCTTCTCATCCAGAAAAAGCCCGGGGCAGGCTAATGAACTGGCCAACTTTCTTCCGATGTCAACACTTCCCTTCCTAGGGAAGGTGTTAAAAAGCTGTGTAGCCTCTCAACTATCTCTCCATATCCAGGCAAACATTCTCCTTGATGTTTCCCAATTCAGATTTAGGTTGCAGCACAGAACGACCCTTCAACAACTGTGGATGATCCCACTGTTTATTTGACACGGGTGAATCCTGCCTAATGGTGCTTCTGGGCCTCTCAGCTGCCTTTGATACAGTAAACCAACCTGCTCTGATTAACATCCAGAAGGAATGGATGGGAATCAAAGGAACAGTGCTTAAGTGGTTTGAATTCTTTTACTGTAACCGTCCACAAACGGTGAAAATATGGAGTTAGGTCTCAAGAAAAAACATCCTAAAGCAAGGGGCTCCACAGGGCTTGATCCTTCCCCTAATTCTTTCTAATTTCTACCTTGAACCACTAGGTAAGAAAAAGAAAACCTGCACTGAAACTCTGTTGCTCATGACAACCACCAACATGAAGCTCCCGAGATGACTGTATCTTCACGCTACAGCAATGACGATCCACGATGCTAGACCTGCTCTTTGTACCAAAAGCCTCCTCCTCCTCATGGCATCCTTACGCGAGAACTTAACTGTGCACTGGACTTGAGAAAGTAACTTTTCAGCAGGACTAACCTGGTCTCTGTATCTGACTCATGCTCCATCGCAATTTTTATTTATTTTTATTATTTCAGGGCTGGAACTATCATTTAAAACGTTCTACCCTGGACATATTGCTACACAGCTTTGAGTAGGTTCGACATGGCTATTAAACTGTGAACACATGGCACTTTCATTTTAACACAACCATTTTAGGTCAACTGCCTTAGTGTAAAACCATAATGGTACAACTGCATTGTTTCTACAGCTAACTACACGACTGCACATCAATGATTCATGCTTTTTTCGGTTGAGAATTTTTTGTTGTATTTTTAAGTTGGTTCACGCGACCTTTTAAACTATTTAAATGCGTGTTTGTCATCACTTAATGCTGATGACGTCAGGTCCACCTGTGTCACAATGCTCGAAATCAAATGACCAGAGTGTGAGGTCAAAACAAGTGGATTTGTACTTCTCTTCTGAAAGAAAGACCTTCCTTTACAAATTATAAACACAATAAATGTATGCCCTATACCATGCTGAAATCATTCTGTGACCGATAATCAGCGCATATATTTCATATTCATGTGGACATGACAATGACTGATGCTGCCAGTCCTTAAAATCAGACCTTGACTAAAGTAATCTCAGAAATAATTCTTAGTAATGTAAGGGGAAAGTTAACGAGTCTGACTAATTGTAATTCGTCCTTTTTCTTACAGCGAGGGTGGGGGCTCGGCTCCGCCTTACACCAGAGTATGGCTCACAAAACTTCATCACCATAAACAACGTAGACATAAATAAAAGAGCATTACATTATTCGTTTCACTTTTTCGGAGTTTGATACAATCACTACCAAATGACGCATGTCTTAAAAAATATACCACGAAGCCGCCACAAACTAGGTGCTATAGACATCCTTAAAGATTAAAAATATTTACTACTGCTTTCAACGTAGTTATAGATATACTTCCCTATAAAGTTACGTGCTTGCTTAATTGCGCACGTTTGTGACTGTTGTGATATGTGTGATGTGCTTGCATGTATGTGCGAACGTGTGTATGCGCTCATCTGTGTGCATTGTATGTGAGATGACTTGTGTGCACGCTTGTGTGTACCTACATGTGTTTATGTGCGTGTGCATGTGGACATGTATGTGCACACACGTGCACTGCCCACGTGTGTGTGTACCTGCAAGGTACTTCTAGGGCTCGAATCCACAGTTTTAGGGAATTTGTAGACATTTGTGATAAGAATATTTAGAGTTTGTTATCTAGGATGTTCATTTCGTGCAATTTATCGTTGACAGTTCGTTTATTTCATCAACACTAATGCCCGGAAGAGGATAAGTGGAGTTTTAGGGTCGGCTGGGACTGCAAACCTTAGAGGTTTACAGTCCCAGAAGTATGTTTGCATCAGGTTTATGGCTTCACAATTTGTATAGACATTGGTGGACAACCTGTGAATAAGAGGCCTCTACTTGGAGCAGTGATTACAATCTCCTGTCTCACATGTAGGCGACAAATGTATTCTTTGTACTTCTGCACAGTGTATTTTTTTTAACATTCTGATTTGTGATAAAGTGAACTTCTCCTGAAAGTACTGACTGCAATCCTACATGTTTGAACGCTGTAACCTTTCTTCCACCATACAGTGTATATAGTTATTTACTTTGCTAAAGTGCTCCAATGTCCATTCAGACAATGCCCTGCAATAGAAAAAAACAAATAATCTGTATTTGCATTGCTCCCTTCATTTTCCCTCTTGCATCATATTTTCTTGTATTTATGACCTATCTATAAGTGCAGCGCTTTGATACCCTGATGGGTCATTTTCACACTTTATAAAACTCTGCAAATAAATAAATAAAATGTGTGTGCAAGTGAAGCGTGCATGTCTAGGTACATCTCAACATAGTCCGACCTACTTTAGTAGTGCCCACCTAGCTGCATAGCATCCAGCGATGCAACACTGTGGGTCAGCAGGCTGCTTGTAGGTGGCTGTCACCGCATCTGATTAATCACCCCAGTGAAACATGTCCAGCTACATTAGAGCTCCATGTATCTACCATAGTCCACATGGACCAGACTTTGTTCTGAGAGGGAATGGTGTCAGCAGTCACTGGCATTTACTCATAAAAAGGTAAAGATTTACTGCCATCAGAGGCAAGACGAAAGTGCACAAATCTGACCGATTTTTACCACAACGTCACATTTTGGGGAAACGTATTCCAGGGACGTCAGAGATATGATCAGCTTATTTGGAGAGGGATAATATGGAATCTTCTCTCAAATAAACTTTGAAAGAAGTCAATTGTAACTATTGATTTCTGAAATTAACTGTCAATCTCGGTTGGGTACAGATTATTCCTATCATCTTGTTGCTACGAGTTACATCATTAAGCAGTTCTGTGCAGCAGCAATATGTCCACAATAAAACTTTTCCATCAAGTCAGGGACTCAAGTGAAGTTTCCTTCTTTCATCATAACCAGAAGTGGTCAATGTCAGTCCAGAAAGGCAGAATCTATGGCAGACTTTCATGATATTGGCATTAATAACACTTATGATTCAGAACTTAGCTTTCCAAACACGTGTCCTCTTCCCATATTTACCTACTTTAAATTGTAAATATTTTTCATCTTTTGTTTCCGGAAAGATCGATTAAGTTTACCATACATTGCATTATTTATATACTGCTGTATATTTGATTTTTGTGGTCTGCTGCTTGCACACGTGGATACATTAATATAACTTTCACAATGGACTCCACTGCTGAGCATCAAAGGCCAGGCGCCTGGGATTTCCGGCACCAAAGTAGTTTACAGCCTGAGCCTCCTCCTGAGCCCAGTGGTTATTGCCTGACAAATGGACTGCAGCCGTATCAAAAGCAGGCTCTTCAGCCCCTTCCAAATGCAAGCAATAAATATAGACCATTTGTCAGAGCATAAACAGTAACACAGGGTCTGGTATCAGTTCAGATGGCATGAACATGCGGCCTCAGGCTTCAGTGTGCAGCAGTGTAAATAGGATTTGGAGAAAAAATGCCAGGAGGACCCAGCCTTGCCTTTGATGCACTAAATAAAATAAATAAATTAGTCTGCTCCTGTGACCAGGCGAAATAGCTTTATTGATTTCATAACTACACTTTCACAGCTGCTTTATTAACCTTCTTGCTTTCTCAAGTTTGCTTGAAAATGCACCATCTACCCACTCTTTTTTTTTAAATTTCCCGAAGGGACAATCCCCCTGCACCCTCAATATAATGGCTAGGCTTGCTCGCTCGCCACAGGGCACTTATCACAAACTTTTATTCCCCCACCACTTTCAAATGTCACCAGCTGCCACTGGTTTTATGATGTTTGTTATCTAGAAGGCACATTGTGTTCTCTTTCAAAGTGCTCTACTACCCTTGGGCTAAGTACGTGCTATAAAACACCACAAAACTAAAATATAAATAAATAAAGTGTGTGCAGTGTGTCTCTGTGAGTGCAGGGTGAGAGGAGAGACTTTGTGAGTGCTGGGTGAGAAATGTGTCTCTGTGAGTGCAGGTTAAGAAATGTGTCTCTGTGAGAGCAGAGTGAATGCCCTTGTGAGTGCAGGGTGCAGCACATTAAGGCGAGACCTGTTGGCATTGATGATGCTTGCTCCAAGTGTGGTGCACCTAAGGCCTCCTGCCAAAGTATGCCACATACGTTTTCAACCTGTACTTCACATGGCACTTTTAACTAAAACAAACAGAACGGGGTACAGAGCTTAACCAAGAGGAAGACATCTTACTGCGAACTTACATCATACATATACTAAATTGTGAGTGAATTGACAAACCAGGAAGCACCTCAACAAAATGAAATTCCAACCGTATAGATACAAAGAGAATGTGCATCAAAAACTGTACATATGTTGGTAAAGGAGATGGCAGAATTTGTTAGCAATTGTTACTTATCAATTTTCATTGGAAGGGAATGAGAGCCAATTTAAATAGGAGGGAGTTGTAAAGTGAAGTTATGCATAGAAAGAAGGTAGACAACACGCATATAGAGCATGGAACGGTCAGGGAAGAAGCCCTCCCCCCCTATCCGTTGTTAGGTTAACTTGGCAAGATATACACCCAGTGGTCGAAGTGGGAGGGGGTGAGGGGGGAGTCTGAGGGGTGCGGCTTGCCCATAATTTTCTAATTTAAGAAAAAGAGTTCTCCTACTTTTTTTATGAAAAGGCAACCATCCTGGTATGGTTAATTACGGTAACTGAAATGCTTCAACTGAAGTGTAAGGCAGGGACTCTCATGTGCTGTGAAACCAAGGGAAGTGCAGACAGAAGGCTTCTTGCCAAGGTGCCTGCTGCCTGATAGAAATGTGAATGTGCGCAACTGGTTAATCTGCATATGTAAAGCTCCTTGAAGCAGGTATTGGCTTTATTTGAAGGAATCACTGGGAGCTTTCTGATGGCACACACAGGGCCGGTTCTATGATTTGCGAGGCCCTGGGCTAAAAGTGAATGCGCGAGGTCCCTCTAATTTACTTAAGGGAATGCGCGAGGCCCCTCTAATTTACTTAAGTGACCATATTCAGAGACACCGCAGGAGGCCCATTGTACAGGATTTTACCGCCCCCACAGTTTTAACTTTCCGCCCACAAGCAATTCTCACACCTCCAGCCTGATAGGTGTAAGAATTGCATGTGGGCTATGAGTTAACACTGTGGGGGCGCTAAAACCCTGTACAATGGGACTCCTGCAGTGTCTCTGAATGGGTCTACTTGCAATTGGGACAAGGGTAAGCGTCTCCCTCCCCTAGGCCTCCAGACACCATCCCTGAGAGGCCCAGGGAGGGGACCCCTTCCATAGACCCTAATTGCAAGGAGACAGTGAAACAACAGGGCACATGATCGGTTCGGGCCCCATGCTAGTGGGCTGAGTGCGAGTCCCTGGGCAGCTGCCCATGCCTAGCGCCAGCCCTGGACACACATTTAGTTTTTGGAGAGGTATTGTAAGAGAACTACCAGCTAAGATGTGAAGTGTGTACTTTTAAACAATTAAATGTTTTTAATGCACTATGTACAGTCTCCTAAAATCTATATTTTGGAAACACTTTTTCGCTTAAACCTTTTTGCTCATTTTTAAGCAGCCTATCTTATATTGTGTAAAAATCAGACGTAAAATAAGACTTACATGTTCACCAGCCAGGATTCAGTTATGTGGCTCTCTGGTGCAGTGCATTAACAGAGGTTTCATAATGTACGATAGTGCGTTTTCCCACTGACGAACACAACTTCCATTTAATTTGTATTTAAGCTATGTGTTATTTTATATCTAGTTACCTGAAGGGGAAGGATCGTAAAAAGTGACAGAATATGTTGGTTTCTTTAAAGCACGCCTTTGACCACGCCCCCCTAAGCTCACTCACCCCTCCCACTCTCCCTAGCGCCGGGCATCACAGTTCTCATACTTTTTTAAAATGCACTTCGACCCTCTGTTTACACCTACCCCAAAAGTCTCTCACCTGCCCAGGTTAACTTCTGAATCCCCTGTGACCTCGACCTACAACTAGCCCCGTCGACACACGGCCAGCCAATCGACGCCTTCAGATCATTCCTCACTCAATGATAGGCTTGAAACGTAATAAGAATCCCGCCCTACGCTGGCATCGGAATCAGCCAATTGGGTGGCAGCCCTGCTTCTCAGCAGCGTAGTCCGGAAAGGGGGGGAGCAAGACCCATTGCTATGGTCACCAAACAACCAAATGACGCTTGGTGGGTCCTGCTGACAGGATTCAGGGGGAGGCCCTTTCCGGCCCGCGAGAGCAGCATCAGGCCTGGCACGGGCTCAGCGGGTGAGTACAGAAAAGTGTCATATCTGTGGCATGGTGTCTGACATGTTTGATAAACCTGTTTTGTGCGTCTGTGTAGCCGAGGAGCAGCTGAAAAATTCCCACCACATTCAATTCACCGCAAACCGGGACGTGGTGTGTATACCGAGCTGGAGCAGACCCAGGCTTTGCGTCAAAATGATCACCCCTCCCTCCCCACCTCCCGTTCACCGACCTGTCTGCCCTCCTTCAGCTGTGCCCCCACTTTAATTATTCACCAATTATTCATTGTACGTGCCCTTTGTCTCCTTACGTGCACATATGTTGTTCAAAACAACTTGTTTTGCCCTTATTCACACTCAGTTGTTGCCCCTTTCATCCTCAATTCATAACTCTTTTGTGTCATTTTAAAACATCCAAAGCTGATTTGGACTTGACGTTTCGGGTTTATAAATGTAAGTAGGGGATTAAAAGTCCCAGCCTGAAAAATGTTGTTTTCTGACAAAAAACAGAATTGACTGAGGTGTCACCGTACATACCAACATTTGTTAACAGAAAGGAACATTTTATGGCAAAAAATGGGTTACTGAAATGACTGCATAACTTGCATTGAAGTGGAGGAGGGTTTAAGTAGGAGAACGATAATGCATTTTTTAGGTTAAAAAATTGGAATTTTCCATTATTATTCGTGGAAGAGTCAGAAGTCAGAAGCCGGGTTTGATATTTATTAATTCTATTTATATATCAAATGCATCTTTTCTTTTAACTCATCTTCCTTTGGAGGCTGCCACTTACCTGTCAATTTCATCACCTGCTTTAAAAAACATACTACATACGTTTCCCACAGATTAAAACGAAGTCACCCGTTTGACATCTTCCTTTCTGCCAAAAATGTTCGCTTTCATTAATTTCAGTTCAGATTTCAGCTACCACAAGCACTTGATTTCACCCCAATTAAGACTCAGTCGGCTGAGAAGGATAGATGTCACACATGAAATAGGACTACGCGGCAGCTATGCATTATTCACTCTGGCTCTTACCTTCTTTCATTAATTACACTTCCCTGCAACCTCGTGTCATTTTCTCCTACCTTTGCCCTTCGTGATATTATTGTTAGTAACCCATGTCCACTGTGCATTATTCACATCTACCTGTACCACCCAATGCGATCAGTAATACCAACCTGTACCCTCTGTGTCATTATCCACATTGGTGTTGTCATCTAGATTCATGCAGTCGAGACACCAGATTTCCAGTAGTAGGCTTTTACCTTAAAAATCATTATCCATTGTTATTCCCGTTTGTTCAAGTGAAGCAAACCTCGACTACAACTCCGAAAACGACTCCCTTGCCCTACTGCTTCACATGGACAAAATCTGCCTCAAAGTCCATAAATCATGATCATAGGACTTGGTTATTTGGTTTATGCTAGTGGTAAATTTTAGGGATGTCAGCCTTTTGCACGTGTACATAAGAAACTATTGGTGAACAATAAGTGTTCGGGGCAGATTAATACATTGGTTATGAGTTATATATTATGCTAAGTAAGGCCACACTTGATGCCTAGAGTGCACACTATGCTATAAATGGCCACCTTGATAGTTAAGCTCTGTCCAGTTTCTTTTTTTTTTTTTTATTCCGTAATTTTTTATTGAAAATAAAGAGCATATTTACATGGTACTGGGTGAAAACACATGGGGAAAGAGAAAGGAGAAAAAGCGCGGGGGGGGGGGAGTTGTCAAGCATTGTATACATTGGCTTAATTAGTTTGGCTCTTGACAGTCCATTCTGCCATTTGTTACATCTTCTTCTCTCCTTCATGCGCGTTCCAGTTTCCCCCATGTCTCTTTGCCTCCGGCATGGTTATTTTCCCGCCCCCCTGGTGATGTGAGGAGATAGAAGATCCAAAGAAAAGAAAAAGAGACGCAGGCATATTATGTTGTTGAGTAGGTGCATGTGTGCGTTCGGTAGTATTGTCTGGTCTGAGTGTTTAGGGTGGCTTGTGAGAGGACAAGTAGTTGTCTAGTGACAGTCCAGTTTCAATGTATTTTATTCATGTTTGATTAAAATCATGACATTTATGGATCCATGAATGGAGTGGCCAGGACATGGAAGACGGTGGACGCCTGAGCGCTCAACTACACTCCGGCCCATCAATAATCCTGAGGGCGTGATCCGCTGGAGGGGTGGCAGTGGCCCCGGACCATACATCTGCTATTCGGGCACCTCGTTGCTGCAGCAGGCAGCTAATCGGAACCCCCAGGGACAACTGCATGGATGACGAATGAAAAGGTTGAGACAGGCCGCAGATGAGCCCGGGCCTCCTCGTGGCGAGCCGCCCAGGGGCGAGACCCGACTCAGAGGTGAAGCCTTGGGTAGTGCTCCCTCTGCACTCCTGCCTGCCCACCCGAAGAAGTAGATGAGCCGACACCCTGTGGGGGAAACATAATAGTGATCTGGCAGCCCCTGCTCTGAAGTGTGAGGGCTGCTGCTGCAGGAGCCGGGAGAGGGCACGCGGCTGCAGGGTTGTGTATGCAATGCCAGAGGCCTACGAGTCACTTCTGTACAGAGCCCCAAGACAGCGGCTGCTTCAGGAGTTGTTCAGGTTGTGTGGAGACGACCGCAGAGGGAGAAGACTACAAGGCTGTCATCGTCCTCTAGCGAACGTTGTACAGAGAGGGCCCCATGTGCCCCTGTGGAGGGGCGCGGAGGTAAAGGTAGGTGGTACTGCCTTTGGAGCCTGCCGGGGAGAATATGTGGAGGTCTTGACCGCCTTGATTGCATGGAGGGAGCTCTAGTCAAAGGAGGGAGAATAGCACGGATGCTCTGGGAACATTGGCAACGTATCTCGACCCCGGTTTGCAACCAGGGAGAACCTGGACCAGTCGCTTGTTGACTAGGGCTGGGACAGGGCTTCTGCCTGGGGCCACCATCGAGCCCAGGTTTTTCACCTCCTCGAGAGCTGAGCGACTGTTGAGAGTGTGCCCCATGGGCGGACAGGTGGTGCCAGGTTGGGCACCAACGGTGAGAGTACCACAGCAGTGAGACCCTGAGACCCGTGTTGGAGAACTGTTGAGATGCAGACACCACAGAGGGCATTGAATGTGACAACAGAGATACACTGTTCTGGCGCTGGGCCAACTCACGCTGTGCCTACTACTGCGAGACAGAAGCAGTCACGCGAGATCAGTTGGCTGTGAAATGGTAGGCCTGGTTCGGCGTCCCCACACTGGGAATGTGAGTGTCGGACAAGGCCATAATGGACAAACTGCGAACTAAACAGGGGGCACGCCCCTGAAGGGGCATGAGCCCTCTCAGGCTGCCATGGGAACGGAGACAGAAGGACCTGGAGCTGCAGACCAATCATTCCATACGCTCCTGGATAAGGTGCTGGCAGCCATTGCGGACACAAAAGCCACTCTGCAACAGAACATTGGGGCAGTATATGTTGGGCTGGTCCTCCTGCAGGAGGAACACCACAAGCTAGTGGATAGAATGAAGGAAGTAGAACTGACAGTAGAGGTGCTGCATCCAGAATAATCGGCCACGTCCCGCAGGCATGACGACTTGACCGTCAGGGTGTCGATACTTGAACGCAGAGCTGAAGACACAGAATGCCGGTACCATCAGAATAACATAAGAGTAGTGGGTGTCTCGGAGGGAGTGGAGGGCACAGACACGGTAACCTTTCTTGAGAGTTGGCTTCAGACCACAGTGGCCCTGGGATTACTCACACAGTTCTTTACCCTGGAGAGAGCCCACTGGGTGCCGTCACACCAGCTGGCACCGGTGGTGATGAGGCTCCTGTACTATAGAGACCGGGATATTAGTTCGGCTGGATGACACCAAAGAGGCCCAGGAATCCGTGAGGAACCTGCTCAGGTTCACGGTCAACTGTATGACTAACAATCTGTTGAAAGTGAATGCTGACAAAACGGAGGTGTTGGTGATCAGTAACAAAGAGGACCCCTGGAGCGATCTGTATTGGCCTCCAGAATTAGGAACCACTCCGTCTCCTGGCTCTGTAGTAAAAAGCCTAGGACTAAGAATCGACACAGATCTCTCAATGGCCCCTCAAGTCTCTGCTGTCGTCGGTTCCTGCATTGGTGTGCTGAGGCAATTACAAAAATTAGTCCCTATCCTATCTGCCTCCTCCTTGCAGTCAATCGTATCTGCCACAGTCATCTCAAGAATTGACTATGGCAATGCCTTGTATCTTGGCCTGCCACAGAAGCTGTTAAGGAAGCTGCAGGTAATACAGAATGATGCAGCCAGGCTGGTTCATTCTTTGCCCAGAAACTCGCACGCAACCCCCCTGCTTCAGAACTTGCACTGGCTCCCAGTGAAATTCCGAGTCCAGTTCAAATGTCTCTGTGTGGCTCACAAGGCACTTTTTGGGAAAGCCCCAGACTACATCAAAGAACGTTTGAAGAGGTATATTCCTGGGAGACCCTTGCGCTCTGAAAAAATTTCCAATCTGTTTCAACCTCGGTTCAAATTAAAAACCAAAGGAGGGAGGGCCTTGTCTGTGCTTCTCCCACAATTGTGGAATGTTCTCCCGCCCACCTTGAAGGAGGAATCACAGCTTCTACCCTTCAGAAAGAAATTAAAAACTTATCTTTTTAGACAGGCCTTTATTACAGTCTAGGCGGTAGAATAGCTGAGGGTTTATGGGCATCAGTGTGTTATGTTCTTCTGTTAAGCGCTTAGAGACCGGCGGTGATAGGCGCTATATAAACACTTCTTAACATAACATAACATAACATATTATAATCCACAATGCTCGCACCAATGGTCCATATGTGATAGACAATAGCAAGTTATCGATATTCGCTATCTTACTGCAAAGGCATAGACTCAAAGGGCCTCATTCCTGGAAGCGAAGAAAGCGCTATGAGAGGAAGGTATGCAGTACTACTTAATGTTCCTGGCCAAGCTTCTCATAAACCTGGATGGTACAACACACTTATATGACTTCCTGGAGGTAGAATGGTCTTAGTTGGAGGCGTACAAGACAGGCACGCCACCCCCACAGCCGCGGAGTAGCCCGCGGCGGCGACTAGACAGAATCGGAGGAGATTGCAGCAATCTGCCTGGAGGGCGACATTGCAGAAACTCAACTCGTCTCAGACTGCAAAGGCAAGACAAGCAGCTCTACAGGCAGTTGATGAGGTTATGTCGACCCAGACAGCGAAAGGAGGCAACGACGGGTCCTCTGACCATAAAACAGGACAATAGGACACAGGGGACTCAGTCCAAAGTAAGGCAGTGTTCCATGTGGTGATCACGAGGTTGGTGAATGAACTGTTAACTCCTTCTCAAGAGACTTGGATCCATCGGGTGGTAAGATGGGAAACAGGAGATCCCTTTTTTCCTGCCCCTCTGGGGGTGGGCAGAGATGCTTGGGGGGGGGGCAGCTTCGTGGTTGTTGGTACAGAGATCACTGTACTTATGCTATAGGGCGTTGACATCCTCCTGGTCTGGAGCCACGGACTGGACTCTGGCCACTATTGATTTTGGGTAGTGGGCTGGAAGGGAAGACCCAGGTACATTGTTACATAGGCTACCACCAATCAGTTTACCCATGCCTGGATACCAGGGAATGCCATCTACTATCAATCAATCACAAGTTTGTTAAGCGCAACTACTCACCCACAAGGGTCACAAGGTGCTGGGGGGTGGGTGGCACATCTCCAGGATGATCACTGTGATTTGTCGAAGAGACAGATCTTGAGTGTCGGGTACACCACAAGTTTACCTGTTTCTTGCAGAGAGATCTCGCAGAGACGACACGAGCTATCGCCCCCGTGCCCACCTTACCCCAATCTAGAGTTGATAATAAACTAGGATGAAGATGGGAGTGTGGAAGGTAGTTAAAAATGGCTAGATGATGTATGAAAGGCCAGTAGAGGACGTCCCTCTTTTCGGAGTAACCGTGGACACAAACTAGACAGGGAGACAAGGGAATACCTATTATAATCAGCACAGACAAACCATCATCCTGTTACGAACATACACTCATGCGGAAGTTAGCGGTTTACCTCATAACTGGACATAATAAGATCTGTAGCCATCTTTGAAATAAACAAATAGCGCTCCTGCGCAATATGCACCACAGTAACTAGCGCTCCTGCGCAAGGTACAACAAATCAACCAGCGCTCCTCTGCAACAAAAGAAGAACCCAAAAATAAGCTCTCCAGTGCGGTGTGGCAATGTCAAAAGTAAACACAAAGTAAGCGCTCCTGCGCGATGTGGTAAAGTCATAGGTAAAAACAAAACAAGTGCTCCAGCGCGATGAGGCAGAGTCAAGGGCAAAACACAAAGCAATCGCTTCTGCGCGATGAGGCAGAGTCAAGGGCAAAACACAAAGCAAGTGCTCCTGCGCAATGAGGCCTAGTCAAGGGCAAAACACAACGCAAGCGCTCCTGCGCGATGAGACAGAGTCAAGGGCAAAACACAAAGCATGCGCTCCTGCGCGGCGAGGCAAGGATTAAATACAAGAAAGACGAGCAGCGCTACTGCGCTGCTCGAAAATACCTGAAAGGGCGTCCTGGAACGAAGAATGCGTCTAATCAGGCACGGGCGTCAATACGAAGCGCCGAGCCGGGAGGAACCGCTGACGTTATGCGGATTCTCCCGGAAGCGCTAGTGATGTTGCGGCGGTACCGGCAATGGAACTGGACCGCTAACAGCTAGCAACCCGGAAGCGAGGAGACTCGCTTCCACATGAGCAATGTTTCATGCGCAACAGGCACACAGGTGATAGGGGAAGGGGAGCTTCCTGACGAACCATGTCAGCACCCCCACCCAAAACAGAACCCCCACCCGCAACAGCAGACTCATACAGGGGTGGCAGGGTGAGGGCTGAGCGGGTGACTAACATGGAAGGCGCAAACCAACCGGGAAGCGTGGCAAACGTGAGACAGGGGCTCCCAGGACCTATCCTCCGGGCCATAACCCTTCAAGTCTATCAGGTAAAAGAACCTCCCCCTGGTACGACGGGAACCAAGTATAGCCCAGACCTCGTACTCAATGTGATCATCCCTAAGAACTGGAGAAGGAGGAGAAGACACATTGCACTCGGGGTGAATGGCATGCAGAAGGGAGACATGGAAGATAGGGTATATTTTAATCTGAGGAGGCAACAAGAGCTTCATGGACACATGGTTGATCACCTTCTCAATCACATAAGGTTCCACAAAACTGGGCAGCAGTTTCTTTGGGCCGTGCACGTTGAGGTTCCGAATTGAGAGCCACACCCTGTCTCCCTTCGTGTAGGTGGGTTCCTTCTTCCTGCAATCGTCCACGTACTGTTTGTAGTACTCTTTTGCCTTGGCTAGCTCAAACCGGGCCTGCTGCCAGAGTGTGCAAAGCCTGGCATGGTATGCCTGAACCGTGGGCAAGGGACTGTTCCGTGGTTCTTCCCATGGCATAGTCCTGGGATGTTTGTCCTAGAGGCAGTAGAAGAGAGACATACCAATGGCAGAATGCTTGTTGTTGTTATAAGCAAATTCCACCATCCACAGTACTTCAGCCCATTCAGCAACGGAGATACTGCTCCATGGTGTGGTTTGTTCTCTCGGCTTGACCGTCGGTCTGAGGGTGGAACGCTAATGACAAACGAACATCCAAGTCCATGGCAGTGCACGCCTCATTCCAGAAGCGAGACACTAACTGCGGACCCCGGTCTGTTATCACCACAGACAGTATGCCATGCAGTCGTACCACATTTTGCAGGAAAACTACTGCCAGTTCGGCTGCCGAAGGTAACTTCTTGAGTGGTACAAAATGAGCCATTTTCGTGAGGTGGTCCACTATGGTAAGGACAGTAGTGTACCCTGAAGCAGTGGCTGGCAATTCTACTACAAAATCCATGGAAATGGTGTGCCAGAGATGGAGAGGAACAGGAATGGGATGTAACAGCCCAACGGATGGCCCTGACATGTTCTTTCCCTGGGCACATATGGCACAACGCGCAATATGGGCCCTGGTGTCGTCTTCCAATGTGGGCCACCAGAAAGGTCTCTGTAATAGTTCCACGGTTTTGTGATAGCCCGGATGGTTGGACAGAACATGGTTGTGACACATATACAGGGCCTGCTGTTGGCAGGCTACCAGAAGAAGGTAGTACTTGTCTTCTTTGTACAAGAACCCGTTCTGTGTGGTTACACCCTTGTGGTACTCTACCAAGGAAGTCGGATCGGTCTGTGTTATGTCGTCATGGAGTTGGGAGAGGAAATCAGAAGACAGAACAACACCCCTGAAACACTGTCCTGGAATGATGAGTAACGGCTCAGCGGCGGACACAGAGTCGTCGGTGTCCTCTAGGCGGGATATCCCGTCGGCCTTGGCGTTCTCCTTTCCTGGTCGGTACGTGATGCAGGAGTCGTATTTATTAAAAACAGAGTCCATCATAGTTGTCTGGGTGTGAGGGCACAGGCCGAGCAAAGGAATTGCAGGTTCCTGTGATCCTTATAGATAGTTACGGGATGTTTGGCTTCTTTCAGGTAGTGGCGCCACTCTTCGAATGCTGTCTTGATGGCCAGGACCTCTCGGTCTGAAATGGTGTAGTTGCGTTCCAGCGTCCCTTTGTGACAACACTCCTTCCAGAGCGTCCTGTGAGGCATCGGCCCCCACTGTAAATGGTTGTTTGGAGTCGGGGTGCCTCAGAACGGGAGCTGTGGTGAATTTTCTTTTCAGCTCCTGAAAGGCGTGCTTGGCTTCCGAATCCCAGCAGAATTGGACCCCCTTGCGCGGCAAGGGAGTGATGGAAGTGACAATCCTGGAGAAGCCTGTGATGAAGCAGCGGTAATAGTTGGCAAATCCCAAAAACCTCTGGACGTGCCTCACGGTGGTGGGAGATGGCCAGTGCAAGATAGCTTCTACCTTCTTGTTGTCCAATTGGATACCAGCAGGAGTGATAACATGTCCCAGGAACTCGACAGTCTTGGTATGAAAGATGCTTTTCTCCAGTTTGACGTACAAACCATGTCGTCCTAGTTGGAGGAGGGCGCGTACATGTTGGATGTGGTCTGCCATGTTATTCGAAGAGGCCAAATTTGAACCGGTATGCTGCTTTCCATTCGTCACCCTTCCGGACTCTGACTAGATGGTAAGACCCCTGAGGTCTAGTTTGGTGAAAATTGAGGCGTTTTCACCTGGTCCAGCGGGTTGGAAATCAGAGGCAGTGGGTACCTATTTTTGATAGTAATGGCGTTCATCGCCCTGAAGTCTATACATGTTCTGAGATCCCCCTCCTTCTTGGCCACGAAGAAAAGAGGAGACGATACAGGGTACCTCGAATGGCGTATGAACCCATTACTTAAGTATTCATCCAGGTAGGAGCGGAGGTGCTCGTTCTCCTTTGCGGTGAGGGAGTATATCCGGCTACAAGGAAGCGTGGAGCCAGGGATCAGATCGATCCTGCAGTTGAACAAACGGTGAGGAAGAAGGGTATTGGCTCCCTTCTTGTCGAACACTGCCACCAGGTCAAGGTATGCTTCTGGTACGTTGTCCAGTGTTGTCATGCCCATTCCTGTCAGGGGTAGGGTGTGGGCCTGTATGGCACGCACACAGGAGGAGCCGGTCAGTTTATAACAGGAGGTGCTACAGCAGGCCAAATCCAAGACCAGGATTCCGGATGCCCAGTCTATCCGTGGGTTGTGGCGCACCAACCACGGAAGGCCCAAAATCACTTGAAACTGGGGTGCATCAATAACGTCGAAGGCAATGGTTTCCGTGTGTTCGTTCTCAAATGACATAACCATGTCCTATGTCTGGTACTGGATAAGGCCGGAGGTGAGATCAGTACTGTCCACTGCTTTCACTGTCTCTGGTTTCGTCTTCAGTACCATGGCCATACCCAGGTCTTTCATATACTGGGTGTCGAGGAAGTTGCCGGTGGCTCCTGAATCGAGAAAGGCGGTTACCTGCCAAACCTGACCTCTCCAGGCCCGTAGGACCACCTCAACACCCAGGTGGTGTCTGCCACTGAACAAGGCAGGGGTCGTTGTCTTGCTGGACGAAGAACCCAGTAGCTGGACCCCACAACCTACTGGGTTTCTCCGTTTCCCGCCTTACCCTACTTGGATACTGGCAGTACAAATGGTCTTCTTCCTTTGGCTCGGGAAGGCTTTCCTGGGCATTCCATGATGAAGTGTCCTGTACTTACCGCAGCACAGGCACTGGTTCTGTTTTCTCCTCTTCTCTCTTTCCCTGTTAGTGAGAGGTCCCCGTACACCACCGTTCTGCATTGGTTCAGGTACGTTGCTGGAAAGAGCCAGCTCTTCCTTCGTTTTGTCCTTGAAGGACAGGAACCGGTTATTGCCTCCTTTGGTTCTCTCATTCCTTCGCTCCTGTATCCTATAGTTTACTTTGACCACCAGATCTATGAAAGGACCTATTTCATCCGGGGATCAGGCATCTGTGAAATGAGGTTCATCGCGTAAATCCCTGTAAAACACGGATACTTTCTTGGTCTCGGGCCGACGGGCTTCTATGATGAGTCTACTGAAGGTCGTGATGTAATGGAGCAGGTCGGTGTTGTCTTGTTTCAGATTGCAGTTTGTTGTCCGTGGCTTGAACAAAGGTGTGACGGGCTAACATCCGCCGCAGTGCTTCCTTGAAAACCGGCAGGTTGTACAACATGGGGTTGTGGTTGTCCACCAGGGAGATGGACCATTGAGCGGCGTCGCCACCCATGTAGGAGAGGATGAAGGTGATCTTGGAAGCATCGTCCGGAAAGGTGGTTGCTCTAGCCATGAAATGCAGGTGGCACTGGTGAAGAAAGATACTGTATTTGGTGCTATCACCATAAAAGCGTTCGGGGGGAGCAAGTTGTACGGGATGGGGAGCTATTACATGTATGGCATTCTCTTGTTGTGTAGTAGAGGAGGTGCCCCCAAAGGTGAACAAGGGAGGACTTAGCAGCCCCTCCTGCCTAACTCTAGCAGAGGGAGAAGGACCCCAGGGACCTGTAACCCCAGCCGCCATCTGACCCTGTAAGGCGTCATGTCTTGGAGCAAGCTGAGGTTTTCTGCCTGTTTGTTTGCAAGCACAGCTGCTATGTCTTGCAGAGTGATCTCGGGATCACTCATGTCGTCCGGGCGAGATGATTAAACTTGGGCTTCGTATACTGTCGGGTACCCCACAAGTTTACCTGTTTCTTGCGGAGAGATCTTGCAGAGACTACACGAGCTATCGCCCCTGCGCCCACCTTACCCCAATCTAGAGTTGATAATAAACGAGCATGAAGATGGGAGTGGGGAAGGTAGTTAAAAATGGCTAGATTACATCTGAAAGGCCAGTAGAGGACTTCCCTCTGTTCGGAGTAATCGTAGACACCAACTAGACAGGGAGACAAGGGAATACCTATTATAATCAGCACAGACAAACCATCATCCTGTCACTAACATACACTCATGCGGAAGTTAGCGGTTTACCTCATAACTGGACATCTTTGAAATAAACAAATAGTGCTCCTGCGCAATATGCACCACAGTAACTAGCTCTCCTGCACAAGGTACAAGGTACAACAAATCAACCAGCGCTCCTGCGCAACAAAAGAAGAACCCACAAATAAGCGCTCCAGCGCGGTGTGGCAATGTCAAAAGTAAACACAAAGTAAGTGCTCCTGCGCGATGTGGTAAAGTCATAGGTAGAAACAAAACAAGCGCTCCAGTGCGGCGTGGTAATGTTAAGGCAAGCTCTTAAACAAGCGCTCCTGCGCGATAAGACAGAGTCAAGGGCAAAACACAAAGCAAGCGCTTCTGCGAGATGAGGCCAAGTCAAGGGCAAAACACAAAGCATGCGCTCCTGCGAGGCAACTATTAAATACAAGAAAGACGAGCAGCGCTCCTGTGCTGTCCGAAAATATCTGAAAGGGTATCCTGGAATGAAGAAGGCGTCAAATCAGGCACGGGCATCAATACGAAACGCCGAGCCGGGAGGAACCACTGAAGTTGTGCGGATTCCCCCCAGAAGCGCTAGTGACGGCGCGGCGGTTCCGGCAATGGAAGCTGGACCGCTAACCACCAGAAACCCGGAAGCGAGGAGACTCGCTTCCTCATGAGCAATGTTTCATGCGCAACAAGCACACAGGTGATAGGGGAAGGGGAGCTTTCTGACGAACCATGACATTGAGGTTCTTCAGGAACTTGGAGAGTGTTGGTGTCTGTCGGACGTGGAGAGGGAGGGTGTTCCAAGCCCTGGCCGCAAGGAGGGAGAAGAAACGGCCACCTGTTCTGGTCTTCTTGATGCGAGACTGTGTTGCAAGTGAGAGCTGGGCTGAGCAGAGGGATCTTTGGGATGTGTTGGGTGCGTGGATTAATGCTTTTGTTTCACAGGTTTGGGTGGTCAGCTGTTCCGAGGCTGCCCTGGGGATGGGGAGTTATTTGTTTGGGGTGTTTGGCGATTGTCCAGGAGACCTTTACTGTAGAGTGGGTTGGTTTGGGGGTGGGGTTGGAGGGTTGAGGGGGTCCAAGCCCACAACCATGTAGAGTGTAAGACAATTGTATTATGAGGTGAAAATGTTATCCTGGAATGTGAGAGAGATGGGATCAGCTGCAAAGCACCATAAATTCAATAGCTACATTACTAGGGTGGCACACATAGTGATGTTGCTGGAGATCCATCTCACGTCAGATGAGGGGGCCTGGTTGAGACATAGGGGGTAAGGTCAACTGTACTCCACCTCCTATTCTGCATTTTTGAGGGGTGCCCTATTGTGGATCAGGTCCGGCACGCCTTTCGAGGTGGAGGATTCGCTGATCGATCCTGAAGGTCGATATGTACTTGTGCGAGGCAGGTTACTGGGTAGCGTGCTCACACTAGGAAGTATTTAGGCCCTGAATCAGGATCAGCTGAAGTATCTTAGGAACCTGTTTATCCCCCTCTCATCTATAGGTATGAACGGCCTTCTTATTTGGGGAGACTTTAACTGCGGCAATGGATATAGAGCTTGACAGGTCAACGCCTCCAATGCATGGCACGCTGGTCTCCAAGATAACAAGAGGGTTCAGGGAATGACTGGAACAATGGGAACTCATTGATATTTTGAGTGTACAACATGGGCTATTGTTAGACTACTCTTACTACTTTCATCTATAGAGCCTACACACCAGATTAGATATGTTTCTATGTTCGGCTCACGTAGGCCCCACCATGATGTGTATCGAATATTTGGAGTGCACACCATGTAACCCCAACCCATTACAACTGTGTTTTCGCTTTCTGGCAGAAGCCACGGTGACGCCACCTGGCTCCTTAACCATGCATTTTTGAAGATAAGTGCTTTAGGGACTCTCTACAGACAGCGGTTTCGGAATATTTTCAGCTTAATTAGAGACGACCACCTCTAGGATGGTAGAGTGGGAAGCCTTTAAGGTGGTGGTGAGGGGGCACTGTTTGGGACAGACGATGAGGTTCAGAAATGAACTGATGGAAGAGCGCACCACGCTAGAGAGCGACCTTCATGGCCGGGGCAACAGACCGTCGAACGACACTGAGACCCATAACTCATGGGAAGATATGATAGGGCGTACAACAAGGCCTTGGAATGGCCGACATGCTTGGATTTGTGCGAATACTAGGCACAAGTGCATAAGGGGGTGGGCAGGGCGGGTAGATTGCTGGCATGGTTGGAGTGCCCTGAAACCAGGGGCTCACCCATTACTCTGATCATGTCCGCAGAAGGGACAGTGCTGCACTCACCTAGGGACATAAATGAGGCATTTTATGTTTACTATGAGACATTGTACGGACCACTGCAACCACAGCCATGGGACACTATGACTGAATTGCTAGCACCCCTGGAATTGAGATCGCTGGACACCGCATTGAGGGAGGGACTAGGGGGACCGGTTACAGCTCAGGAAGTTAAATGTTAAATGTTGTATACTTGTAAAGCGCACAGCTGCCCCAGCAAAGGGGCGTCCCGGCGCTGTATACCGCTGGGGAACCCGTCCTGGCTTTCCCCGTGGGATGGTCCCTACTGGGAATCCCCAAGGTGGAGCCAGGCATCCCCGGCGTTGATGGGGCCGTTGTGGAGATTAGGCAAGCTAATGCCCAGAGTTACCGAGTGGGACCCCAGGTTAGAGTAGGCACCGAGGCGAGAATTGTCGAGTTCGCTGACCCTGGTCCAAGACCCTGCCGCGTCGGGAATTGAACCCTGGTCCCGGGCCGACTTCTGCTCCCGGGTCTGCCGCTTCTAACCAGTGAGCCACACCACTCCACTCCACAGGAAGTACGTGGGAAGTCCGAGGGAGCAGAAGTAGTCGGAGAATTGGTCCCCAATTTACGGATAGAGTGTTTCATTTAGGTAACAATGTATCTGCCGTACTTGAAACGTGAGCGTTGACCCCTTTGAAATGGGAGGTGGATACCTGATGGACCAAAGTTAATTTTCCCCATAAAACGCCTTAATAGCTACAAAATGACCCCATTGTTTGGACTGAATTTTAAAAGAGGTTGATCTAAGGAATAGATTGGTTGAATTGCCCAAAAGTCCTGAAGAGGCCTGAAGTAGAAAAAAGGCTGAAACGCGTCGACTGTATATGATAAGGCATCAACATAAGAAAATTGAGATAAAATATATGTCATTATATGATTTGGGAGCCTGATATATTTTAGAGGGAGAAAAGAATTTACCCTTTGAGATCCTATATACGCTTTTTGTTGATGACCATATACAAAGGGAATGCTGTGATATAATTACAAGTCAACGTCCTTCTATTTGAAATAATTGTGGGCTGTTTAGACCAGCATAATTGGTTATTTATGAATTGTCATTTGTGTTTATTGTATAAATTGTGTATATTTGGTTTGTATATATGTTTGAAAAAATATGAGGTACTAAAAAGAAAAGAAAAAAATAAGCTAAAAGAAATAATAAACAGCTTTAATATTTCTCCTACGAGTGATTTATGTAGCTTTAAATATATATAGGATAATAAGAGTCTTTGATCCAATTGAGATTTATTTCTTTATGACCATGATTCTAGGCTAAGAAAGGACAATTAGTGGTGTCCTTTCGACAACTAAGTATTAAAAAAGTTCACCATAGGCATTGTTTTTGTTTAAGTTGCTCTTAAAGAGATAGGCAATGGGAAGACCCTGGGATCGGACGGCTTGCTGGTGGAGTTCTATTCTGCCGTCTCACACAACTTGGCCTCAAAATTAGAGGCGCTTTACACGGAGGCGCTGGTCAATAGTGTGCTGCCGGCTTCCACCAGGGACTCATTGGTAGTCCCCTCATGAAAAAAAGCCACCGGAGACGCGCACTTCAGAGTTCTGCCCCTCTTCATGTTGAATGTAGACTTTAGGGTTCTGAGCAAAATCTTGGCCATGTCACTTTTTTCATATGTTGCATTTCATACATGAGGACCAAAATGGTTTCATACCACTAGGTCTACTTCAGGAAATCTTCGCAGGCTCCTTCATGTCATGCATCACCCTGACCGAGACCTCTACCCGGAGGCCCATTTATGTTGGTCCATCTGGAAAAGGCATTTGATTCTGTGAGGTGGGACTTTTTTGTACACCACAAGGGAACGGATGGGTTTGGGGAGTGGATGGATCAAGTTGGTGAGGCTGTTTTACTCCCATCCAGTGGCACGAGTCAGGACAGGTGGAGTGATATCACACTAGTGTGAAATCCACAGAGGCGCCACACAGGGGGGCCTGCTGTCCCCGCTCCTGTTTGCTCTGGCCATTGTGCCACTAGCAGAACTCTTTCGCCGACTGGGGAGGCAATACTGCATGCACATTGGCGCAAGAAACCATATCATATCCCTTTATGCAGATGACTTGCTGCTGTATTTGGGAGATGGAAATCAGAGGGTGGAGCGGGCATTGGCACTCCTTGAGGAGTATTCTGTCTTGGCAGGGCTTAAGCTAAACCAAACGAACACCTATGTCTTCCCACTAGTGAGTGACTATCAGTGCCCTGAGGTCCTGCCTAGGGACCTGACCTGGTCTCCCCGCTCCTTCAAATTCCTAGTAATACAAGTATTCCACACTGTGGAAGACCTGAGGGATGGCAACCTGAACCCAGTCATGAGATCCCTTAAGAATGTGTCCAATTTTGGCGCTTGATGAAAATGCTCCTAAATGCCACACATCACAATCTAAAATGATCATGCTTCCTAGGCTTTTAAATTACTTTGTGAACATGCCTGTGGGGATCTGGCACGCAGGCCTAGATGGTTTATTCTGGGAACTGATTTGGGATGGAGGACGAAACAGGGTCTCATTGGCGGTGATGCGGAGGGCACCAAAGGAGAAAGGATTGGGCACCCCAGATTTTTAACTGTACTCTCTGGTATCCCAGCTCCAATGGCTGGACGGCAGGGACCTTGAGTTGCTGAGCCCAATAGGCTTGATAGACAATCAGGTACTGTTGTTAGCCAAGCTCCTGCACCCATCATTGCCTATTGCAGAGCCTGGGGTGTTACCACCAAAGGCTTTGCGATGCTGTACGAGGGGCCTCTGACGCGCAGTCTGGACTCCTCTCTACGCCTCGGACCTGCCCCTGATTGGGCTTCCGCTCAACCCTTTTTCAGGGGATCAATTGTCAGAGTGGACGTCAGCAAGGATCATCACAGTGGGAATCTTGTGCCAGCAGAGGGAGCTGATCCCTTCTGATAACTTTATATCCCTGTATGACCTACCTCGCAGACAGCTCTTGACTTATCCCTCGGTAGTGCGGACATTTGGGGACTTACGGCGGAATGGCAGGCAAGAACTGAAAACTCATGGGGTTCTTCAGGCATTGGTAACATTAGGGGCAGCTAGGCAGCTAGTGAAATGGCTGTATGCAGCAATGTTAGAGATAGTTAAGATGCACTTGGACCGAATGCGCGAGAGGTGGGGAGTAATAAAAGGGAGAGAGTTACTGGACAAGGAATGGGATTGAGCTTGAGGAGCTCGAAACGGTTGTCTAGGAATACCTAACGTAAGCTTATCTAGTTTAACTATATTCACATGGTTTATCTGACACCTCACAGACTGAACATCATGTATGAGGGGGAGGTTCGCTGCTGCCCTAGATGCGGAATGCGGAACTCCAGGTTTGCTCACATGACGTGGGAGTGCACACTGCGGGGTTGGTGCTGGATTACATCAACAAGACGTTGACCTGCTCGCTTCCTTGTTTGGCAGAGGTCTGCCTCCCAAGGACTGATCCCCAGACCAAACGCAAAAAGGGTGGGCTCCAGATTTGCAGACCTGGCCCTGGTCCTAATGTGTAGATAGCACTGACGTGGATGGCGGCGACAGGTTCTTCGGTGATGGCCTGGGAAAGGAATGTGGACATGTGGGCAAGAGCGGAAGACAGGGCATTACAGAGGGAGGACTCCCGGGGGTCCGTCGCCGCCCATTAGCGGGTATGTGAACGGAGGTCCTAAGAGCATGGGATGCCAGGAACGACACATATTCGGGATGGGGTGATGATGAAGTGGAGAGTGAGGGGAGTGTGCGTTGTGGCTCTACAGAGGTAGGAAAGATGTGATTGATGAGGGGGTTGACTGAGTGGCATGTCCCCCCCTCTGCTCCCCCTCAGAGGTTCATAGAGATCCTTCATACTGACACACCCCTACTTCCCACTAAGCGATTACCTCCTAACAAGCATTGTCACAGCCAATAGATCTCGCTTTTGAGACCTTATAATTATTTAGTTATGCAGCACAATATCCTTGGTGCAACAACATCAATTATTGCATGGCTAAACACTTATAAGGTCCCAAAGCGAGACCTATTGGCTATGCCAATGTTTGTTTACTAGTTCTCTGTGCATATTAGTACAGAGCTACTGCAGCCTTCTGTAAAGAGCCTCATCGCAGCAGAATATTAGTAGGGTAAATAACATGAATGCAAAAGAAAAGCCACCCCTCAATCATACTGTCCAGTTTGAGATATACATTTGGGCTAATGCCCACACATACATAACCACCTCAAGAGTACCCTCTTCTACAGTCTGCCAAGCTGATCAGTCTTTTTCCCCAGAATTTGTCAGCCGTTTTTTGCATCGCGGGCACGTAACAAACAGATAAACACTAAGAGTGAGACACCCATAGTCAGACAAAGATGCATGCATAAACTCACTAGCATATAACATACGCACGCGTACGTCACAGTCTGGCTCACAAAGAGGAAACTAATATACAAATACTACAATAATCTTATTGTAGAATGTCTGCACTTGTTGATTGATGTTGCCGTACCATGTTACACGGACAAGTGAGGAGCAGTTATTACAGCACTCTCTTCAAGTATGTCTAACATAGGTTCGGCAGAGAGCTGGGCACATGCAATATTTTCAGGAATCATTATGGAGTTACTGGTTATCCTAAAACAGTATCTCTGCTATCTAAATCCAAGCTGTAAGATATGTAAGAGAGAGGGCTCGGTTGTATAAGGCAAGCTGTATGAAATGTGCCTTCTGAGAAGTAACGCTGCTGACTATCACCAAGATGTAACATTTATGTAAATTGAATACACTAGTAAGAAAGGTGCGACTCGAGAGAAACTTCTTCTAAGACATATGCAATCAGTGAGATAATTTTGCTGTCAGACTAAGGGACACAATCAAGGCCGGACTGGGAACCAAAACCGGCCCTGGCAAAGTGCTCGGCCAGCCCTCCCACCCCCGGCGCCCGCACCGGGGGATTGCCCGGTGCCCGCAACGGCCAGTCCGGGCCTGGACACAATATATGTAAATTGAGGGAAGTTCTGCAGTCTAAGGCCTTAACATGTGAAATCTGCATACTAAAGGGTAGCTCTGTTGTTTAAGGCCCAAGTTGTCAGAAATGTACAATACGACAGATAACTCTGGTATCTGAGTTTGAGTTGTAAAATATTTGTAACCTGACCGAAAGAGCTATAAGATATGTGCAGACGGAGCGATACCTCCGCTGCCGAGGCCTCAGAATATATTATTTGCGGCCCTTGGAAGAACTATTTTATCTAATGCCCACGTGTTGTGAAGTTAGCAGGCTAGTGGTTGTGGGTGGAGTCTAGGGGGTGGACAGGAAGAGGAGGGGACGGACAAGGGAAGAGGCAGTTAGAGTAGGGACAGGGTTGAGATAGGTAGCAGATAATAAAGCTCCTTAAAATTAGAACCTGTGTCTTTGGTTCTTTGTAGCACGATGCTACAACTGGCGACGAGGGTGGGATGAGCAGGACTGCAGCCCACAGAATCGTGTGAGAGCACCCTGTCCCCTGCAGTGTCGAAAAGAAAGGTCCGCTGCTGTGTGATGCTGCCAGCCAAAGGAGAGAGCAACAGTAGGTGACCTGCCCCTCCTGTGATTGTGGGAGCCCAGAGGGAGCCGCTACCACGAGCGCTGAAACGCTCGAGAAAAGAAGAAGTTTTCGCGTCGAAAGCGCGAGCCCCGCCTGATGCGTGAGCTTTGGCACGCTATCGGCACCGGAGAGCGGGAACTCCGAAAGTGAGTTGGGAGCCTACCCCAACCCAACCTGATGACTGCAGTGGCCGGGGAAGAGTGAATCCTGGGGTGGATTGCCCCACGAAGGCCTGCTGCCGAGCGCCGCTGAGCGCGAAATAATTGGAGCCTGAGCGAGCTCCGACGGCGGAGAATCTCACGCCGGATGCGTGAGACTTGGCACGCCGCCGCCGAGGACCCTGCAAAGTAAGGCGGGAGCCCACCCCAACCTCACCTGACTGTAGCAGTGACCAGAGGGAGCTGAATCTGGAGGGTGCTGCTCCTGAAAACGACTGCCGGTGAGTCCTGGGTGAAGAAAAGGGTCGAATGAAGAGAGAGAAAGTAGTGCCTGCAGATAATCACGTAAACAAACAAACTGGCCGGACAGCTTATGTTGAGGTATCGATACACGGCCTGGTACCATAAATTACCCAGGGGAACAGACGTGTGTCTGAAATTACTTTTTTTATTTTATGCAAAATTTTTTGGAAAAGTTTTTTTCTAAAGCGTCAAAAGACACAACAAGACATTCAACAGATTACATCAACAATACATTACATAAATAAACACAATAATACAAACAAATGGAATTTTCAATCAATGAGATCCAAAAAACAAGAAAACATTTCTTGGACGGACAACTGTAATATGCCTACAAGTGGGTAGTCTATGAGGCACCAATCCTAGATATAAAACAAACAAGTGGTCTAGCAGTATGGAACACTGGCCTACTTGTTTAGCGTCTGCAAGAAAAAACCAAGTGCATTTCTACATCGAGTACTAGAACAATAGGAATTACATGGAAGCCAATTCGCGATTTAACATGCATAAGTTCATTCCTATTGCGCCTTCCGACATTGGTATCTTGCAGGAAAGAACGTCGACGCGTTTCGAACCCGAGTGGGTTTAAAGGGTTCTCATCAGGACATGGATTGGGGGGTCGTTGTCACTACAAAATAATTACAAACATTGTATCAGAGAAAGACTAATCCCAAAAAAACCTCTCGCAGAGACTCACACATATAAAAAAATTCGGGGTACCTTAGTGGCTGGGAGGTTGGATCAATTCCCTGCAATCAGAATAAGGTATAGATCTACATTAGAATCATGCCTCGACAGTGTCTCTATGTTAAGCCGGTGAACTGCCGCATCCAAAACATACCTTAGTGATGCGCCCAAAGCAGTCACTGGGAGGGGTGCCGGCACACGTGAATTATACAAATTTCCGGTCAGAAAGAGCTGAAGAAACGGAAAATTCCTGTCAGTGAACCGCATCAATTACGTGGATATGGTGAAAAAGGTTCATACTACATCAAGTCATACCTTCAAGTAACGGGCATGAGTCCGATTGACATTGTATACGAACTTACTAGTAAGTTTGTATACAATGTCATTTGTATTCCCTCAGACTAGAAAGAAAGGGAATTGGAACGTTTCACTAAAACGCTCGTTCTCTATCTCAACAGCGCACGAGTGCAGGCGGCAGTCGCCGCTTATCAGAGCGTTTATGGAGGGACTCATGCCCGTTACTTGAAGGTATGACTTGATGTAGTATGAACCTTTTTCACCATATCCACGTAATTGATGCGGTTCACTGACAGGAATTTTCCGTTTCTTCAGCTCTTTCTGACCGGAAATTTGTATAATTCACGTGTGCCGGCACCCCTCCCAGTGACTGCTTTGGGCGCATCACTAAGGTATGTTTTGGATGCGGCAGCTCACCGGCTTAACATAGAGACACTGTCGAGGCATGATTCTAATGTAGATCTATACCTTATTCTGATTGCAGGGAATTGATCCAACCTCCCAGCCACTAAGGTACCCCGAATTTTTTTATATGTGTGAGTCTCTGCGAGAGTTTTTTTTGGGATTAGTCTTTCTCTGATACAATGTTTGTAATTATTTTGTAGTGACAACGACCCCCCAATCCATGTCCTGATGAGAACCCTTTAAACCCACTCGGGTTCGAAACGCGTCGACGTTCTTTCCTGCAAGATACCAATGTCGGAAGGCGCAATAGGAATGAACTTATGCATGTTAAATCGCGAATTGGCTTCCATGTAATTCCTATTGTTCTAGTACTCGATGTAGAAATGCACTTGTTTTTTTCTTGCAGACGCTAAACAAGTAGGCCAGTGTTCCATACTGCTAGACCACTTGTTTGTTTTATATCTAGGATTGGTGCCTCATAGACTACCCACTTGTAGGCATATTACAGTTGTCCGTCCAAGAAATGTTTTCTTGTTTTTTGGATCTCATTGATTGAAAATTCCATTTGTTTGTATTATTGTGTTTATTTATGTAATGTATTGTTGATGTAATCTGTTGAATGTCTTGTTGTGTCTTTTGACGCTTTAGAAAAAAACGTTTTCAAAATTTTTTGCATAAAATAAAAAAAGTAATTTCAGACACACGTCTGTTCCCCTGGGTAATTTATGGTACCAGGCCGTGTATCGATACCTCAACATAAGCTGTCCGGCCAGTTTGTTTGTTTACTTAATTAAGAGTGGTCCAGGCCGGATGGTGACAGGACCCAAGTCTTCCCAGTCCCTTTTGCAGATAATCACGGCGGCCATCTTTGAGTCAGGCAACTTTCGGGACACCTTCCCTGTGCAAACTGCAGGCGGCCATTTTGAAGTCAGGCATTGATCAAAGGAAAAAAAGCATTGGCCACAGAAAATAAACAAGCATTGGCAACAGAAAATAAACAAGCATTGGCACCTGAAATTAAACAAGCATTGGCAAACAAACAAGCATTGGCACCTGAAGTTAAACAAGCATTAATACCAGAAACTGAAAAACAAGCATTGACAAAGACAAGCATCGACGACTAAGTAAACAGCAGCAAACAAACATATCATTGAGGCAAGCGCGACACCCATCAGACAACATGGTGTCTGACGATGAAGCCAATCCACCGCAACAAGGCGATGTCAAGCCCAAGGTTGCAGGTGGATCGCACCTACGAGCGCCCGAGCCTCTCAAAGTGACCACTGGGGGAAGCATGGGTCCCAGTTGGCAAGAATGGCTGGAAGAATTTGAAGACTACATCGAAGGGTCGGAAGTGACTGTGGACAAGAAGAAGTTGATTGCCCTGCGCAACCTGGCGGGGCGGGAAATAGTCAAAATAATCAAAGACCTTCCTGCTGCTGAGGCGGACACCTATGACAAAGTGCGTGACGCACTAAACAAAAGATTTCTTCACAAGAAAAATGTGGACTACGAACGCCATACGTTCCACTCGGCTCGTCAAGGGAAGGAAGAACCCATGAGTGCCTTCATGATGCGCCTGCGGAGACTAGCCAAGCATTGTGAATTTGATAATTTCTCAACAGATGCTGCAATTAAGTCACAAATAATAGATGGATGTCACTCCGATCAACTGAGGAGGCGACTATTGAGGAAAGAACATAGCCTAGACGACATAGAGGAGATGACACGAGTCTATGACCAGGCGGAGGAGTATGCCGCTGATATCGAAACGGGACACAAAGGGAGTCACGAACAAGTGCGACGAGTCCACGCCAAAAGTGACAGTCGAAGGAGTTCGAGAGACAGACAATGGAGGTCACGTCCGCCCTCCCGTCAAGACCAGTCAAGATACCAGCGGCGAGAGCCATGGAAGAAAGAGAGAAAATCAGAGCGAGTGAGGAAATGTTACAGATGTGGGTATGATTACCCCCATGTGGATAGCTGCCCTGCCATGGGCCAGAGAAGTCGGAAGTGCGGTCGAACTAATCATTTCAAAGCGATGTGTGGGGAATACAACAAGGAGAGGCGAAGTAGTGCAACCAGGACATCTCAGTCTGACACACGAAACAGCACTTCGAGGACATCCCGGTCCGACACTCGAAGACACCATGCGCGAGCTGTCCAGGAACTGACTGAGCAGTCCTCTGGGTCGTCACACTCCAGCAGAGAGTCACGGCGGTCCAGGTGGGAACGGAGGTCACCATCCAAGGACTCGAGACCTTCATCCCGAGACTCAGCATACACCATCGAATACCTGAACCTAGCTGCAGATCCGGACCAACTGAAAACATATCCTCGGTTGGACATCACAGTTGGCAATCATGACACAAAGTTCGTACTGGACTCCGGTGCATCCTTGAACTATATTCCGGTCACCAAATATGAAAGAATGAGTCCACGTCCTCCTCTGACATTTGCACCAGTGAGGGTTTTCACGTGGATGGCAAAGAAGCCACTTCCCTGCCTTGGGAAGTTCTCGACGACCCTCAAGCACGAGGACACAACCATTTCAGCGGTCATCCATGTCATCAAGGGCCCAGAAGCAGACTGCCTGCTGAGCCTTCCGACAGCTGAACGTCTTCACCTAGTGGAAATCCTTTTCAAAGTTAGCGGCAACCAAGATGTGACCCGTCAATTTCCCAGACTATTTCAAGGACTAGGCAAATTGAAAGACTGCCAAGTGCGATTACATATCAATGAACAAGTCAGACCCATCGCTCAGCATCCGCGAAGGGTACCGTTCCATCTTCAGACTGCTGTTGAGGAAGAACTACAGGATCTGTTAGCTGCTGACATCATCGAGCGCACGGATGGTCCAACACCGTGGGTGTCCCCAGTAGTTATAGTACCCAAGAAGGGCACGGCCAACAAAGTCAGACTCTGTGTGGACATGCGCCTGCCCAATACTGCAATCGAAAGAGAACGACATCCGGGACCCCATCTGAGTGATATGATCTCCGCCCTCAATGGCGCAACAGTGTTTTCCAAGTTGGATTTAAATAAAGGTTACCATCAGCTAGAACTAGATGTAAAGTCAAGATACATCACCACATTCGCAACCCATCTGGGGTTGTTCAGATATAAGAGACTGAGTTTTGGAGTTTCCTCCGCTGCCGAAATATTTCAGGAAGCAATTCGGCAACTTATCCAAAACATTCCCAACACGCTTAACTATAGCGATGACATACTTGTATATGGTTCTGATCTACGAGAACACGATATTGCACTCAATCGTGTTTGTCATGCGTTATTGGAGGCCAACCTGACTCTAAACAAAGAGAAATGTGAGTTTCACCAGAACACACTGAAATTCTTTGGCCATATTTTCTCAGGCGCTGGCATGAAACCTGATCCTGACAAGATCATGACCTTGAACAACACTAAGAGTCCCCAGGACGTCAGTGAACTCAGATCGTTCTTAGGCATGGCTAGTTACTGTGCTCGCTACATCAGGGACTATGCGACGATCAGTCATCCCCTCCGCATCTTGACCAAACAAGGTCAACCGTTTGAGTGGACTCCTCAATGTGAGCAATCCTTCAAGGAAATCAAGAAGGCGGTGGAGTCTGCGGATCACTTGTCATACTTCAACCCGCAAAGAAAGACTGAGATAACTGTGGATGCCAGCCCTGTCGGGCTCGGAGCCATCCTGGCCCAGTATAACAATGACTCAGATCAACGTCGTATCATTGCTTATGCGAGCCGCAGCCTGACAGACCCGGAGAGGGCTTACTCGCAACCCGAGAAGGAAAGTCTTGCCGTTGTGTGGGCATGTGAACATTTTCATGTTTTCATATACGGCAAACATTTCACTTTAATCACAGACCATCAAGCCCTTGTCACCATTTACGGAAACCCACGATCAAAGATGCCCCCAAGGATTGAAAGATGGGGCTTAAGGCTACAGGAGTACACATTCACCATTATCCACAAGCCTGGCAAATCGGAAAACCCGTCTGATTATATGTCCCGGCACCCACTTGCATCGTCAGTCTCCAAGTCATCCATCGCGGAAGAATACATACATTTTGTGACTGACCAAGCCCTACGCCCAGCTATCCCCATGGATACCATCCGGGAAAGTACGGCTCAAGACATCGTCCTGCAGAAAGTCCTTCGCAGGGTTCGAAACAACAGGTGGAGACATGACCCTCAGGATGAAGAGTCTGATCCCATCATCAAACGAGAAATGCAAACCTTCTGGCATGTCTGTGGTGAACTGTCAGCCACCACTGATGGCATACTACTGCGAGACCAGCGTATTGTGATCCCCACTCAACTAAGACAAGGAGTGGTTGCCCTTGCACATGAAGGGCATCGGGGGATCGTGTCGACTAAACGTGCGCTACGGGAACGAGTATGGTTTCCCTATCTGGATCAACTGGTAGAAGAGACCTTGAAGGACTGTCACCTCTGTCAGCTCACCAGCAAAAGTGATCCTCCAGCACCACTGCACATGACCACGTTGCCCCCTGGAGTATGGCAGGAGATCGCCATTGATTTCTATGGACCCCTGTCATCTGGCAAATATGTGCTAGCCATCATTGATGAGCATTCTCGCTATCCCATGGCATACTTTGTACCATCCACAAATGCCTCTAGTACCATCAAAGTCCTTGATGAAGTCTTTGCCACATGGGGTGTTCCCACGAAGGTGAAAACGGACAATGGACCCCCTTTCAACGGGCAAGACTTTGCAGCCTTTGCGAGACACCTGGATTTTCATCATCGCAGGATAACACCTCTCTGGCCACAAGCTAATGGAACAATCGAGAGATTCATGGCCACACTCAAGAAGACTTTTCAACATGCTACTATGGAGGGCAAAGATCTGCAAGTGGCTCTCAACGAGGTCCTCCGAGCCTACAGAACAACCCCTCACGCAACGACTGGGCAGTCCCTGGCGACACTCATGCTAGGACGCCCCATGAGGAATCGCATTCCAACGTGGGAAGGGGCCTTGCATACATCATCGCCCGCACGAGACCATCAAGAGATGATGATAATGGACAAACGCAATAAGGACAGAATGAAGTCATATGCAGACCGCCGGAGAAGAGCGAGGTCACTGTCCTTACATGAAGGGGACCATGTTCTCGTCAAGCAAGAACAGCAAAGGAAGACCGACTGCCTATTCAAGGATGAACCTTTGCTAATCACGAAAAAGAAAGGAACGATGCTGACTGCGGAATCGGAGCATCTGCGAGTCACGAGAAACATTTTGCATTTCAAGAAGTTATCACGAGACACCACCGGAACCGTGGTGAGTGAAATGGACACTCCCAGTTCAGAAGAACCACGTTCAGATGATCGCGATAACACTGGTCCAGTCCATGAGATAATGAACAATACTGGTCCGAGAGCCCGGTCACCACGACCTCATCACGACACACGTCCACCCAAAAGACTTATTGAAGAAATGGACTGAGAAGTCAGTATGTTTGTTTTGTTTGTTACAAAGGGGGGAGATGTTGTGAAGTTAGCAGGCTAGTGGTTGTGGGTGGAGTCTAGGGGGTGGACAGGAAGAGGAGGGGACGGACAAGGGAAGAGGCAGTTAGAGTAGGGACAGGGTTGAGATAGGTAGCAGATAATAAAGCTCCTTAAAATTAGAACCTGTGTCTGTGGTTCTTTGTAGCACGATGCTACACCACGCACAATCAATCTTCCCTGAGTTCCCATGGCACATATTCTGTCAGTCTGAATCCGACATTTCTGTAAGGTTTCCAAGCATTTCCGGACAGATAAAAGGAGAAGCAACTGACGAGGGAATGCGGCCTAACGAGCAAAGCTACCGATTTTGTAATTGGGACAGCATGGTCACTCTCGGCTCCGCTCAACATCTTGTGATTCTGGGCAAACGGCGTAATACTCTCTTCATGCCTCAAAATAAAAAATGCTTTAATGTAGCCTTGGGCACGTGTAAAGCGCTCTCATGTCCTTAGCTAAGACCAACTTCTCACTATATGAAAGCTACCTAAAAATAGGAGACGAAAGTTCACAGGCTACGTGGAACTCCTTCACTGTGCTGGGGTGAAGGGCCTGGCAAGGCTGATAAACTGCCTTATTACAGTGAATGACCCCCGTCTACTGATCTCAGTTTTGCTACCGGCTAAGTATGATTTCGGTACAAACAGCATGCGCTCACCACAGGCATGACTTTAAGAAATCCCTCGCAGTGCCCTTTGTTTCCCTGCTTAATATCCGCATATTTCGGTGGCTCCTACATGTGAATTGGGACATGCGTAATGTAACTGCTGCTCATGTTAAGCGCGCCTATACCTTCGGGTCGAGTAGGCGCTATATAAAACTGCAATAAATTTTAAAAAAGCACCAGTTGTAAAATATTTGTAACCTGACCGATAGCTCTGGTGTCCAAGGTAGAGCTGTGCGATATTTGTAACTGAAGAGATAGCTCTGCTGTCTAGGAGAGAGCTATAAGATATATGCAGAGCAGACGGAGAGATACCTCCGCTGCCGAACCACCTATCAGACCTGTCACAGAAGTCGGACGTTATGTCAGAAAGCTTTCTAGTCGCTGTTGTGTTCTCTATGGTATCCCCTCCCTCTAATGCTTCTCCTCACATGTACATGATAGGAGCATGTGACTCATGAGTGAAGTTGTCCTAGCGTCGCCCAGAACAGTCGACAGGCTTCAGATTACGGGGCGGTGTATACTAGAGGTACGTGCCGGTGAGGTATGGGGGATGCGGGACCACCGGGTAACAGAGGCAAAAGACGTGATTGTGTGTTTGGACGGATCATGTTGGAGCAAGGAAGAGAACGAGACAATAAAACATAGCAAGGGTCGCAGTAAGTGTGAGGTGGGCTTGAGCAAGGAGAGTGCGCAAGGAGGCCACGGGAATACGAGTGGTTGCGGACAACAACCGGAAGATTGCAGAGGTTTGCAAATAATTAAAGTTAAACAGCTACAAGTTATCGCACGCCATACAAAGGCAGGAAGCTGACAAGGAGGAAGTGCTACTAATAAAAGTGAAACGGCTACAAGTTATCGTGCGCCATACAAAGGCAAGGAGGGAGAGGGAGAAGGGAGGGGGTAAGGGAGGGCCTTCACACGCGCGACGAAAGAAGCCAAATGACAGCTGTGTACGTCAGGCGCGCACTTGTGCGCGTTATAGCAAGCTGGTGGCCCGCAAAGTAGCACTTTTCAAAGCAGCTACTAAATGAATTGCCAGAGTAGTGCATGCGCTGGCTCAGGCGAGCCCTAAAAATGGCATATAGCAGTGAAACCACTGCACGACGCACTATTAAACAGTTTCCCCGAGTTTGGGACAAATAGTTGTAATATTTTTTGTATAATATGTCAGTATGATGGGAAGATACTCGTGATTCCCTGGACCACACATAGATAAGGAGTAAATGGATGATAACAGTTGGTCACAGAGTGTATTGTAATGTACCTCATGCCATGTATGGTTCTGACGTTAATAACTGTAACACTGGCAAGTCACTGTGCTTCTATCTATTTAAGGCAATCACTACTCTTGTACGTATATATTGACATGTAACCAAAAATGGCAAATAATAAAGATTTTAAAAAAATTTATGGAACCATGCAGCACAATTACACATAGATACAGTAACCAGCAATTATTGATAAAACGCTTATAAAAGGATATAACATACAATCAATAATATTTCTAAGTAAAAGCACAATGCCCTGTAAACAGTGTTTAAAATTGTTTAGAAATAAAATGATAAAAATGAGTTCAAAGTGTTTTGACAGTTTTGTGCTGTGGAGGTAGATTCCAAGGTACAGGGAAAATGGAAAAAGGTGCAGGCTAATTGGTCCTTGTGCAGTTTTGAAACTGAAGGTGCTTAACAAATGGAAGCATCAGGGTGTTACTCTGGGCTGGTTTAACGTCCCGGCCCAACTGGGTAAAGCCCACAAAGATACTGCAGGGAGATAGATGGTACGAAATAGTCATATTGTGGTGCGCAAGACCATGGGGACTAAGGTGCTTTACATGTGGCCCTTACAGTAGTCAGTGGGGGAGGAGGCCTGCGACCCCTGGGGTATGAATAAAAAGCTTATAACGCACTGTGAGTCAGATGGAATCGGTGAATGTCCCCAGTCTAGCTACCGTACGTGTTGTCAGTAGAGCACAGATCTGAGGCACCATGCCGTTGACCCAAAATAGAGGAAGAAGCCGTTAGCGATTATCATCAGACAGTGCAATAATGGCTGCGCGCAAGGGACAGCAGACCCCTGTCACAGCAGTCATTTGCAATATGTCTTGATTGCAGCCCCTGTCACTCCAACCAAAAAATTGTCATGATACGTGGATATGGTTTGCTGTTGGCTCCACTCATATGCCAGCAGCGCATGTACTCAAAGTGAAGCTCCCCTCACAGACAACTTTAAACTAATTGAGTCGCAACCATCAATGCATATTTTTGCAATTCGAAAGGAAGGATGGGTACTCCTTTCACGTCACCTCTGCCTTGCGATTCTTATTGTGGACATTGTAATTGGCACACTCTTTTGCAGGTTTCAGCGTCCCTTTAGTCCATTGCCTATCTGTTTTTGCACTTGTGAATGCTGCATTTTAAGTGCCACAGGCTTTGTGGACACCCTTGGTTTTTTCATTTTCATTATTTCCATATCCTATCTACAAAATGATTCAAATTACATGTTTGTGATGATACACTTTTCTACTTTTGTTTCTGCCGCGAGACTTCCACGTGGCATTCAGTCTAGGCATATGTTTTGTCCTTTTCCATTCGTCCTTTAGGACCGGTCAGAAGACTTCTCCACTTACCATCAGCACTTACCTGTGAGAATAGGGTATCTTGAGGGAGGTGAGGGGGGCGCGTATGAGTTAGCTAGGTTGGGGCACCCTCAGTGGTTTCTCCATGTGGAAGCGGAGAGAAAGTGCTCACACAAGCAATAGTGGTGCTGAAACGTGCAGGCATCAGCAAACAAGAGAAACATGTGGTTCAAGCCTAACTGTAACACGTTCGGGAGCAACTAGATAACATAAGACAGGCTTACTTCAGGTTTGGGAGAGCGACTGAGGCTGTGCCTTGTCAGCCTTGCAACAGTTTAATGCAATTTCACATTGGTCTTGCACCACAATCTGTCAGCGGTTGGGAGCAGCCTAAATTCAGAGCGTGCCGGATTATTCCTCAGAAATAATCATGTGCCTATTGTTCTCTTCGTTTCCATGTGTAGTATTTATTAAGTCTTGATCTAGATACTTTTTTAAAGTTGATTGAAGCTCTTTTTCTTGTTAAGTAATAGTAGCACTGACTGGACAGTGATTTTATTAAGTTGTATTATATGTTCGGAGTGTCGATCACACACCGTCACTTTGAAGTAACGCTTGGACCTCGCGACCTCACTGTTTGGGTCCAACAGTAGGGTAAGCCTAAGGGCATCCATGACAAACACTCTTTTGTTTTTGTTACAGTTTGAGACCAGGAACCTCTGAATTCCCTGGAGCTCCTAAACATGTTCCCACAAGTGTGAACACTGCAGGGTTTGAAGGGAGAGTTCACCTGGACCAGGGGCCTTTAGGAGCTGGTGAACAGAACTCTGGTTTCTGTCTTAGATGTCTTCACGAGACCATATCAGTGTTAACACTCTCCCCTCTGGAGTGTGCTGCACAGAGGCCCTCTCGAGACCACATCAGTGTTAACACTCTCCCCTCTGGATTGTGCTGCACAGACGCCCTCTCGAGACCACATCAGTGTTAACACTCTCCCCTCTGGAGTGTGCAGATGATGCCCAGGGGCCTTTGGATGCGGTGGCTGGTGGTGGACCTTTCTTTATATTCAGCCATGCCCTGGGCCAGGAAGTGGATCCCACCCCCTAGTCAAAGTATATGTCATAAGACATGTATGACTCTTAGGTTGGAGGAGGCATCGAACAGAGTCTAGCATGAAGATGAACATGTGTAAAATATTTGAAAATGTGACCCATTATGTTTATAATGAATTCCTCCATTAAAGGAACCTCCTGCAGCAGCGGTGTATCTGATCATTTAATTGATGCATGTAATGTGCTGCCCAAACATTTTCAGAATTGCCTTTGAAATACCTTGCTTGCTGTTTCATGTTTTATCCCCTGGTTTATGTCTCCCTACAGGATCCCCTTCAATAAATTACAAATTTGTCAACTCTTTCCTGGTCACAGGACCGTGCTCCTTAACAACAAGGTCCAGGAAGAGGGAAGTGTGAAGATAAAGTGAACGTTCTCTAGAAAAATGGAGAAGAGAGAAGAAAGTCACAGGAAGACTAGGTAAACAAAGAGGATTCTGGCACTATGGGAAAAGCACAGCATTGTGGCTCCGGGAGAGATCCGCCTGTCTTGAATAATTCATTTAAGTTGGTCTCCTTTTGGCTGATGTGCTTTTTTATGAATATTGGGGGCTCGGTTCCTAACATATTACAAACCTCCCTGTCCTTATGCCACTGACAGTGCTTTTTGTACCATATACCCGGCAATCTCACTCCCAACACTTGGCTGACAGCTTTTTTCCTACCATCTCTTTTGGGAAAACCTTTTCATTAGATTTTTTAGTTATCATACATGTTATACAACAATCAGGTATATTTTTCAGTGTATTACATCTGGTATCCACATTTCAACAGGGGATAGATGCGTGTCCGTTGATGGGGGGGGACGCTCTACTTATATATGGTTTTCCTACCATCTCTTATGGACTGATCACTACCCCTCTGTGCACAGACCATTGCCTATACCGGAACTTCTAGGTTGACCTATTGCTCTCTAGTGACAGCTGCATCACTACTGCTAGTCCTGGTTATGGCTGAGCTGTTGATGCTCTGAATAGTAAAATTCAGTCAGGTTCTCAGAAGAACCACAGAATAAATATATGATCTTCACTGAAATCCATTCATTGTAAGTGTCTGTTACGCACATTAATTATTTGATTGGGGTTTACTATTTGGTGGATCAACAAGCCACGTCCTAATGTGTGGTGCCAGTTTTTTTCCTATCACCACATACATGACTGATTCCTCCGGTCGTGATAGCTTAACGTCTACACTTTGGATGGAGTCAGACCTTTGCCCCCTCTGACAATAATCCTGCTGGCCAGGTATATGGGCTTCGCTTAGTGAAGGAAAATGTTGTCACAGTTGACCCTTTGGTAAGTCAACTATATTTGTGTGCAAAAGTGTGTGCAGTTGCATCAAATGTAATAAGAGGTGCTGGAATAAAGGACATTCTTTCACTATTTGCATCTGAAGTGATAACGTGATTTAAACAGGCTATGTTTTATATAAGAGGTTGCAAGAGCTGCTTTTAAAACCAACAACCTGGATTTAAACAAAAGAATTGGCAAAGCCATTAGGCAAGGTTTAATGGGCTTATGCAATCAGCACTAGCAAATTAGTGCACAACTTGCAGGAAGGAGTGAGGAAGAGCAGACAGAGAGGGGAAACATCCGGAACTAAGAGGCCAGAGCCACGTGTTCTGGTAGCCCGCATGCGTAACCATGCTTGCCTGAACACCGGCTTTGCCTTAATCACGCACATACGTGGTTAAGGCAAACGTGCTCTTGTGTTCGTAATGGGCGGGGAAAGAGGAGCATCGGGAAGCGGACACGGAGAGGTAAGTGGGGCTGGGGCCGGTCTGGGGGTGGTTTGTGGTAGTTTTTAGGGGTGGTGGGGGTTCGGGATAGCTTTATGGGTTGGTGGGGGCTAGGGGTAGTATTAAGGGGTGGTGTGGGTTCGGGGTAGTTTTAAGGGATGGTGGGGTTTGGAGTAGTGTTCAGGGGTGGTGGGGTTTGGGGTAGTGTTCAGGGGTGAGAGGGTTTGGGGTATTTTTCAGGGTGGGTGTTCGGGGTAGTTTTCAGGGGTGGGGTGAGTTCAGGGACGTTTTCAGTGGTTTTGGGGTTCAGGGTAGTTTTTAGGGGTGGCGGGAGGTTCGGGCAGTTTTCAGGGGTGCAGAGGGGGATGGGGTAGTTTTCAGGGGTGGAGGGTGTTTGGGGTAGTTTTCAGGGGTGGAGAGGGTTCGTGGCAGATTTCAGGGGGGTTCATGATATTTTGGGGGGTTTAGGGCTTAGGGATAGGGAAGGGGGTAGGCGGTAGTTTTTAGGGATTGGGGAGGGTGGGGTTCATTTTTAGGGCTCAGGGTAAATGTTTAGGGATTATGGGAGGTCATGGTAGTATTTAGGACAGGGATTTAGGCATTAGGGCAGGGGGAGGACACAGCGTGGGGGCTATGAGGGGATATGGGTATTTGCACTTCACGGGGGTAACTTAAGCCACGCATACCCCTTTAATATGCATACCTTCACCTCGAAAATTCGTGGTAAAGGCATGACTTGGTGAAGACGTGGTCATTATACAGACCGCATCGTTTAGGTATGCAGGGTTGAGGAAATTGTTGTTCCAACATACAACCGACAAAGAGGGCTACAGTTGTAAAGTAGTCCAGCATTTAGTTCAGTGCAAGTTCTAGAGAAAAGGAAGAGGGATACACCAAACAGCCAGTAGCATTAATTGAGAGATGAACACTCCACTGGACTGAGTCAAGATAGGATTCACTAAGCCTCAAGCCAGTGACTGAAAGAAACTGATCCATGAAAGCCAATAGTTGAAACAGGCTACTCATATGTATACTTTAAGCAGTAGGTCTGTTTGACAATTATATTGTTCCAATCCAGATCTAACAATACTATTTCAGTAAATAATTTTGGAAAAACAAGCCAAAGCCACAGTGTATAGGTAATGTAGGAATGCAAGGAAATTATTAGATTTTTATTATCTGTTTTGCTTACCCACATGTTAAATGGTTTAGTGTACAGCCCACTACAGTGTTTAGCAAGAGAACATTGACCTTTACGGCTACCTTCTGGCTGTGGCTGTGTGGGAACACCAGGAGGGGGAAGTTCCCCCACCCTGTGAGGACCTGGAGGCTGCTCTCAGCAGCAGTTCGCATGTTGCAGAACCAGAGTGCTTGCTTTCATAGATAACTGTCCGAAGGGCTGGATAAAGTTCAGCAAGCTCGCTCATGACTGAATGGGATATGCTGAGGTTTTTACCTTCTGCACGATGACCCTGAGAATGGTAGTGTAAATAAACCTGAACTGCGGATGGCAGCATGGTTGACTCGAAGAAATTCAGAAAACTAGTTAGAACTAAACATTTTTGTATGGACTTGAACTGGAGCTGCGGCGACCTTCCTACAGCTGGGAATCACAGACTGTTGTCTGAGAAAGCAATATTTTTCAATCAGTGCACGTTTCTTTTTTGATAATCTACTTTTTTTGAGTGAACAAAAACATTACAGCACAATAATTCATTGGTAATTGGCATTTTAGTAAATACCTGCATTGGTTATGTGCAAGCATGCATATCTGTCCTTTTCCACAGTACATGGACAATACAATCAATATGTTTTAAAAGACACAAGACCCAGTCTCCTAACCATTTGCCCCAGATCCTTGCCTCAAATAAGGGTTTCTCTTGGGCGGCACACCAGTCCACTACCCTATGCCATTTAGCTAAACCTGAGGGGGCAGATTGTGTCCATGCTGCGGCAATGTCTCGTTTAACCACCATTGTATCCGTCCCCAGGAAGAGTTTGTCTGCTCGAGAACCATCTAAGCCCTCCATGACTCCCAGCATCAGTGCACCTTTCAACAAGAATATTAACTACTCCAAGTGCAAAGAACTGGTTTTAAAAAAAGCAAATCGTTCTAGTGATAGTGTTTACTCAACTAAACTAGGTGCTCGTGAAATTGCTTTCTTTCAGTACCCAAAAGTGAATGCACACTTGTAAGTGGGTAGTGATTGTGTGTTTAGGTTGATCTGTAACAGACCACCAGGCACGAGAGGTGTTAATCATGCGTGTCATAAGGGTAGGGAATTGCCTTTAGTGTGCCCCATTCCTCTCTATTTTAGAAGGATGGGGAAGTATGAAGTGGTGGTAGGTTGACTGGAGGATATTGTGATGGTTCGTGGTTGCCTAAAATTGAGGTTCTGATGTTCATAATTTTAGCATCGAATATCCTTAAAAGATTCTTACAATGACGTTGAGAAACATGTAGCATTGCCTTTAAATCTTCTGGCTTTCTAAGTTCATGAAAAATGTTGAACACATTTTTTGTAATGCCTTTTCTGCTTTCTAAACTCTGATTTTTATTTGATCTTTTTTTCCGTTGGCCTACCCAGTCCCTCAATTTGCTTGCATGCATTCCTGGACTATCTAGTTTATGCGGTCTTGACCTGACCTGACCTGACTCTGCTTGCTGATTTAGATCTTGCTGTTTTTTTGGTTTTGACTTTGCCTGTTTTTGACTCGCTTCCACGTTGATTTGGTCATCCCTAGTACAATAGCCCATCATCGCACAGGCAGCTTAGGTGTGACTTGGTTCACCAATGCTCTGCTTATTCCGCCTGCAAAAAAAGGTATGTACATCAGCATCTTGCTACAGACCCCTCCTCTTTTTGTCATGGAAATAATTACATAGACTGTGACTGTTATGTCAGCTGTTTTTGTCAGGGTTTGCCTCTTAAGCATGGAATTTTCATTGACTGTTGTTAGGAAAGGGATATTTTTGCATGATGACTCCACCCACACACAGACTTTTTGGACTGGTGCTCCTGGTGTTTTTTGCCCTCTATAGTGCACTGGGCCCTGCTGAACAGCCCCAGGGCATGTGCTCTTAACCCCCCAAAGTGTGTGTGTAATTGGCTAATCCCTTATTGCCATATTTAACTTATGTATAAGTCCCTTGTAAATGGTGCAGACAGTTGTAGGGTACAAAATGTACCCAGGACTAGTATGTTAAATGTCACTAGTGGACTGCATCACTTATTGTGCCACCAATGTTGTGACGAAGTGAAAACATGGCCCTAGGTCTGCCATTGCAGCCTAGTTGGGCAGCTTGTAAACTTCATACCCAACATGACAAAACCGTTCCTTTGTCATGTCCAGACCTTCCTTTTTTATATTAGTAAGTCACCTCTATGGAAGGCCGTATAGCCCATAAGGCAGGGTGCCAGATATTAAAAAGATGGACATGTCAAATTCAAACCATACATGTCCTAACAGCGAAAACGTGAAATTGTTGGTTCTACTGTAGCAAGGCCAGTAGCCCCATTGGCAACATGGAGTTTCACTAGCCCACGCGCTTAGTGCTAACTTCCATTTGGGACTCACGAATATGGTATTTCAAGGTCTCAAATTAATTGTTACAGTAAACCCAACGTATTGCAGAAGTCGGATTTAGAGTAACTTTTAAAGCAAAGCTGACTTTAGAGAATCAACGCTGTCTTGCCCCAATCTTCTAGTAGGACCTTCCAATTAAGGTCACCAGTTGTCACCACAGTCAGCCTGCTGACCACTTGTTGAGAGGTGTTAAATGCTCCCAGGAAGTGAAACAACGGGCCTGCTGGTGGGAGAAGGTGTGACCTTCTCCTGCCAGGATGGTCCACTGGTGGTGGTCACAGGTTGCCCAGCTCCAAGGGGGCAACTTCCTTTGAGAGGCAAATGTGAGTCACACTTCAGCTTATCCACACCTTTGCGTAGGCATATAGGCTGGTATCTCCTCCGGGGGATGGAGTTGGGGGGGAGAACTCTGTTGCATAACCGGTTTTCCAGGAGGGGTAGGCCATTTTACTGGACACCCCATAGGGGTGCCCATGGCTCTGTCCCAGGGAATAAGGGTCTTGACATCTTGGATTTGGTCACTGTGGGGTTTATTTACTTCCAACTCCTCAAGAAGTGATGTAAAAGTGGGTAAGATAGCCCCATGGGACTTATAGCCCCTTTGGCTAGTGAGTCCACAAATCTCACAGGTGTAGCCGAGAGATCGAGTTCCAACCCCCAGGAGGTCCATCTCAGGTCCTGCAATGCAAGAGTGTGCACTTTCTCGACACTGGACTTCAACTTCTGAGCCAACAAAAAATGGTTTCTGAGCCGAGAGTCCAAGGTTCAGAGACTATTGATAATTGCCAATTTGTAGGTAGCCTTGAACGCCACTGAGAACAGCGTTTTTCACCTGACCTCTAGATGTTGCCGATCTTTTGACGTGAAACCCAAATCCAGACTTGGAAGACCCCACCAACCTCCCCTTCAATGAGAAAAAGAACCAGAAATGTTTCGACCTGCAAATGTAAAATCAAACCAGGACCAACCCAGTGCCCACATCAGATCTTGACTTCCATCGTGGTCGACCTGAAACTTTGACTTTATCCCAGACCCTCGAGTTCAAGGCTCATAGACTACGGCTAACAGTATTTGGAGTGAAAAGAAGTGATTTATGGAAACTTTGCTAAAATCCTAACTTTGGTTTCCTTTATCTAATTGTTTCTTGTTTTCTTGTCTAATCAAAGATAAAAATATATTCTATTTTTCTAAGTCAGAGTTTAATTTTTACTGTGTTGTGTTTCTTACTTATTGACTGTTTCAATACTGAAAAATGCTTTACCCTTGTTTTCCTTAGAGTTAACACAAAAAGATGATGGACGAAATGATGAACATTGTCCAACATTCAACCCCAGTCACCTATCTGAACCTAAATCCATAGTTTTTTTGCTCGCCACTCCATTCCAGTTTGGACCCAGTCATATGCAAATCAGTCTTGACCCCTCCCCCGTGGGAACAGTCCAGCAGATCTGCCAGGTCGGGTCCTCCCTGGACCACAAAACAAGTATCCTGGGACCAGTTTTGGGGTATCACCCCTCATCAGCCAGGCTTGCTTGAATCCGGTAGCGTAGCAAGCATAGGACCCATGTGTGGGCATACCCATCTCACTTAGGGTGAAAATAGCAACACAGCAAGATGATGGATGGAGTGCTGGACATCGCCAAACATTCACCCCCAGTTACAGATCTGGGCCTAAATCCAGGACTGGATTCAAGCTAGTCTGGCTGATGAGGGGTAATATTCCAAATCCAGTTTCAGAATGCTTGTTTTCCAGTCCAGTGCGGTTCTGGCCGGCAGTTCGCACTAAACTGTTCCCATGGGGATGGCATGGAGAGCAAAAGAATGATGGATTTAACCCAGTTCTGTGACCTGTGGGTGAATGGTTGAAAATGGTCAGCATTCCATCCATCAACTTTTTGTGCTGCTATAAGTCGCCCTCAGTGGGAAGGGTATGCCCTGACGTGGGTCTCATGCTCACTAGGCCACTGCCAAGACACACAGTTCATGCACAGAACAGTTTGGAGGCTGAGGATGGCAAATCTGATCAATCCCAGCTGGCAAGGAAGGAAATTATACCAACCTACGGGAATATAAGTAAGAGGAGGAGGTTCGGTATAAGGGTGGGCGAGCTGCTGAAGGCTCGAGCCAGGCTCTTGCTCAACTAAGGTTCTGTTGGAACCTCAAGCCAATAAAGAGTCAAGCTTTCATGTGGCTTCCGGCTGCCACCCTCACTGCTCTACCCTCTTACACAAGGCTAAAGCAAAGCATTAACATTTCAGGTAAACAGGAGAAACAAATAGGTTCACATTTAGTGGCTGTATAAGTGAATAAGGAAAACTGCAATAATCGCCGCTTCCCTGCCTAACCAAATTGTGTGATCTTAGATAAAGATTTTATTTCAACAATACTCCTTTTTCTTCTCAATGACAAATGAAAGCACCTTCAAATACTCGTGTTACGTATACCAGTAGTACAAAAGCATATTGTCTTTGATTTAATAGACTATAATGTTGCTCTATCTAAAAGAATGTGGGCCACACACAGAGTTCACATGACAACTGTCTTGCCTCTTAGTTCACTAATGTCACTGTCACCAGAGTGGGAGCGGGAGGCTGGATGGTTCTAAGCTCATGTTTAAAAACTATATAAGTGCTTCTCAAAGCAGTACTATAATGGACATCTTAATATCAAAGCTCCCACACGTTAAAGAAATACACTTTTTTTTAAAATTGTGATTTGACTTATTTTATGTGATGATTGTTGTATAATTTCCATGGCAAACATTTTCAGCGCTTGGCTCCTGGTCGTGCTCGGGCTCTACGTAGGGTTGCCACCTTCCCAAGAGCAAAACACCATAAACAAAATTCTGTGTACTCATTTGTAATATTTCTTTCAACCTTTGTTTACTTTAACTACTAGTTGGGTCATTAATGCAGCTCTAGAACACATTTAAAAGTGGTTTCTATTTATATGTACTGTTTGAAGTATGTACAGATATGGGCGAAAAATACCGTCTTTAGGTGATTTTACTTTTTTGTACCAACCTGGACATTAAAATAACAGTGGTGCCGGTAGAAAAGCGGCAAGGTGGCAACCTTAGCTGTAAGAGCCAAGCCAGATAAGAGCCAAGCCTGATGCTTGGCTTGGCTCGCCCATCTCTAGTTCCATGTGAACAGGCTTGGGGCACTGGGAGCTCTGAGTACCACCACCAAGCTCCCATTGAATAAATTGAACAGCACGTTCAGTGTGCCTCTACCTCGATTTAGCAAATAAGCTTTGGGGTAAACGACTTGAAGCATTAAATGCAATCCCGTCGGGTGAGTATAAAAGGAAAATATCAGGGTTGATCAATTAGAATCATTCCTCTGACTGTCTTCACAACCATGGTGAAACAAACTTGACTTAAGGACTGGCTATCTGCTTGTTTCATCTGTTTGGGTGCTGCTATTTCAGCTGGATACTATTTTGGTGCATTTATATCACAACTTGCACTTTTGTAGTGTGACTAGATTTTCAGAACCAGAAACCGGTACAGACATAGAAATATAACTAAATGTTGACAGAGACCATTCAGCTTCATGTATATATATTTAATTATATTTGTTTAACTTTTCGGCCTGGAGCCACCCCTCTCCTCGCAGTGGGTGCCGCAACTTGACGCGGAGGGTCTGGTTAGATACTCGCAATTCCACAAAAAATGTTGCGCACTTGAAAGCTGTATTTTTAACTTGTAAATATAAACTACAAACGCGTTTCAGCCTCCTGGCCTTTTTCAATGTCGTTTCACCCATTTGGTCAGTTGCAATTTAACATGTACACAAACAAAATTGATTGGGCAGCTGTCTTGCCATAGAAACTGATGATGGACTATACATCCAGCTACATCTCAAACCATGATAAGCGTAGCAGCCATTTTATCCTGCCTCTAATGAACATTCATCAACATAGAGTAAGAACTAATATTTGGTGTTCGCAATTAAAATAATAAATAATCTCTTTATTTAGCGTTAACCTGAAACTATCCAATATCTAAATTTTACCCTGGATGGGATTACATGGTTCACTTATCCTTAATTTTGTAATATCTAATTTGCCAAACCCTGCAAATCACTCTTTATTAAATTCATCTTGCCCTGAATGGGATAAGTATATCAAAACAGCTATACATGTATGACAGCTTTCTTATTTTTCTCTTGTAGGACATATTTTCATACAGTCAAGTACCTTATTATCAATCCAATATATTGCTATTGCCTACGAACAAATGTCTCATGATTAATGCACTATACTATTGGGAGCCTAAGGGGGAAAGGTCAAGGGAACAAGGCCGCCCCCCACTCATATCACTAAACACGTTGAACACACAATGGTTTTTGTTTTCTTTGCACAGCATTTATCCCCTTTTCTTTCCTGGTTGGCAGTAGCTGATGATGAGAAGTGAGGATTCAGGCGAGTACCAGCCTGCATATCCTCCCCCGGGTGTTGCTCCCGTGAGGCTCTGCCAACCCTCCCTCCCCCTTTTTCACAGTAGAAAGGTGTAATGAGGTGATAGGATCAGCCTGGGGTTACATGCATACACATATACGGTTTTTAAGTTTTTAGTAGTGAAGGCAGTGACTGTGATCAGCACTACAGATAGAAGGCTGAAGAGCACCCTCTGTTTGACTGAATAAATGCAGTATTAACTTGGGGTCATCGACCTCACAGTATATAGGGGCAGGCCATTGATTGTTCATCATGATTAATGCACCCATGGATTCAATTTCAGGAAAACAAAAACAAAAAAAACAGAAAAAAATATATAATAATCAAATATGGGAAGAGTTCTACATGTTAGAGCAAATAACATTTGTCATCCTTATGTTTTATACCTTACACTCAACTGTCAATTCCACCAATTATTCTTTCTTCCATTGATGTACTTCCAGAGCCCCTATCCATTTATCCTTCAGCCTATATGAGACCATAGCTCCTCTTTGCTATTGAGGCCCCATGGAGTTTGGGTTCTCAATACGACTATATAGCATGATTCCAGCAGTCTCAATGATCTAACACAGGCCCCGCCTCTTTTCTTCTGTGGCAGTTAATAAATGCAGAAAAAGCGTAGCAAATTGCTTTTGCTTTGATGAATTTCTGCAAAGTGAATGGATACTGGGTATGGGGGATCATTACTTGTTATTGCCCTGGTGTGTTCTAATATCCACTCTTTGGCTGGAGGAATGGTCCTCCAAATATATTTCTTATCACAAGGACACACCAGGCAATACACAACGAAATTCAAATTGCAGTTCAGTAATATCTTAATCTCTCTTTTTTCCTTTTTCCTTGGAATCTCAATATCTTTCACTTTTCTGCTGTTTCTACATACCTTACATTTAGTGCAAGTAAAAAATACTGTTATGTTCAATTTGATAGGGTTCTTCTCTTTGTAGTGACTGTGTACTAGTAGGTCCTTTAATGAGACACTTCTCTTGTATATAATGTCAGGTCTCCCTTGTAACTCATTTCCTAGGATGGTATCTGTCTGTAAGATGCTTACATTTTTCTGAATAAGCTCTCGAATTTGCCCGTAGTCTTCTGTGTAATTCAGTATCATCCTTATCGCAGTTTGCTCCTCCTTGTCTTTAATTTTTGGGTCTAGCAGTTCTTGTCTGTTTTTCAGTTGGGCTTTACATATAGCTTCCGTCAGGACACTCTTTGGATAGGCCCTTTCATTAAATCTGATTAATGCATCCCTTTCTGCTTCCTTGACATCATCTGGCATAGAGCAGTTACTCTTTAATTGTAACAGTTCTCCATAGGGGATACTGTTTATCAATCTCCGTGGATGCTGGCTTTGTGCATGTAATACTGCCTTACCAGCTGTAGGTTTTCTATAAAGTTGGGTACACAGTTTTCCCTCCGTAAAAAAAAAATCGACAAATCTAAGAAAGGTATTTCTATTTTGCTTCATTGACTTGTAAATCTGAGGTTGAATTTTTTAGTGTTGTTTAGAATAGCAATATATCTTTCGGGTTCCTCCAAAGTGCATTACCAGATAATAAAAAGATCATCAACATATCTGGCCCTTGGGCATAGTCGCGGCCCAGGCTGACGCTAATGCTCCCACCCGCTCGCCACGCCTCACCTGCCTGCACTGCGCCACACCTACATCACTGCCCCTGCTTCGGCTGGCTCCCAATTTGCGACCTGCCGCTGATGGCACACTGACCGCTCCTCCACACTGGACAACAGCTCCTACACGGCGGATCCTGGTCATGTCCCTTGGAGGGTGGCCCCTGTCATAGTTGTGTTCTGGAGTGGTCTCACGTGGGCCTCCACCCGGGCCCCCCTGCGCCCCAGCGATTGCCCCGCCGTACCCGGTCCCTGGACTGTTAACTCACCACTGCACCTGCAACCATCCCCCCCCCCCTTGCGCGCTGACGGATGATATTGTTTACCCCCATAGTTTTACAAGTTCCAGAACTAATTCCCACGCTGGTCATGTTCCCCGACCAGGCCCTTTATTGATCCTGCCGATACTACTACTCTACACGCCATGGCTATGTCACGGAACAGCACGCAGCTGATGACACACTATGCTCCTGTTACAACGACGTGACACGCCCCACTGTACAATAGAGACCTGGGCCGTGACCTGAAACAATGTCTTCCACCACCAGACGGCTGACACCAAGCACCGACAGCTACCTTGGACGCTTGTGCACGCGCTAGCGTCACTACAGGGTTTACCAACCGCTAGGCCTATGGGCGGCTGCGCCCCAGTTGCAATGGTCGCAACCTGGCGCCGTCGCCATCATACACTTATTCACATGCCTTAGTGAGCTATACTATTTTACACCAACCCGCAACAGGATGGCATCGCGAACACATAGCCTTTAGTATCTATATTGATAGCCCTCTCCCTGTGGAGATGGATCGAAGCTCGAGCGATGCCAGCACTGACAAAGCATTGATGTGTCTCAACTAACAACAAAACGGCAAAATTCATAGACCTGATTGTTATTGTGCTGTGTGTTGAACTATGTCCACATGATTCTTTTCCTATACTACGCCGCCGGACCCCAGGGTTGCCGGCTTATTGGCTGTGTTCACTTGCTAATGTTTCCTATGATCAATTTTACCTGCTACCGGCCCCTGTGGGTTGTAGGCCAAGTGCAGAGTGAAAGAGTGCTTTGAACAATAAAGGTCTTTAAAACATAAAAAAACACCAAAAAAAAACATATCTGGCCCTTGGGGTTACCTTATCAATCCACTGTTCATTCTTCTCCGCCCAGGCCACATGCTTCTCCCACCAGCCTACAAAAGATTTGCATAACTGGGGGTGAAGCACGTGCCCATCGGGTCCCCCAAATTTGAAGGTAAAGTTGTCCTGCAAACAGAAAAATATTATTGTTCAGACAAAAGGAAACCAACTGTAGCAACATGGCATTATGCTTTTGATATTTAAGAGATCTGCCTTTTAAAAAAAGATTCCACTGCTACCAAGCCATGTTGATTTTCAATACATATATGTAGGCTAGTGATGTCCATTGTGATCAAAATAAAGTCTTCCTCCCATTGCATGTCATGTATGGTTCTCTTAAAGTCAGTAGTGTCCTGTATATAAGAACTTACATCTTTTACAAGGGGGAACAAAAAGGAGTCCACATACATTGATATCCGTTCTAGGAGACTTGCTTTGAGGACACTATCGGGCGTCCAGGAGGTTTTTCCCTGTTTTGTGGATTTTTGGCATATGATAAAAAAGTTGGCAAAACTGGATGGTTTACTTTGAGGAAATTATATTCTCTTTCCCCCTGGACCACTTTGTCCCTCCAACTCATTATCCTTGTGTAAAAAGCTTCTACACTCGCATTATATTGTCTCCTTGTAATAGGCATATAACTTTCTTCATCGCTCAAATGTTGTAGAGCCTCTTCATGGTATGTAGATTTGTCAAATAACACCAAATTGCTGCCCTTATCCGAATGTTTGATCACCAGTGTAGTATCATTCTTCAAAGCTATGATAACTGACCATTGTTCTTTAGTAAGATTGAATTTAGTCTTCACCTTCTTAGAATTCATCTTTATTCTAAGTTGGTCTAATTCCCTAAATAGTTTTTCAAGTAAACAGTTAATAGCATCGAACACCATTTTCGGTATAACAATATTTTACTTTGAATGCACTCTTGTTGCCCTGTTGTTGTATTATATATATATATATATATATAATATATATATATATATCAACCAAAACCTCCTCCAAATGAAAGAGCAGTGACCCGAGGGGGAAACAGAAAAAGCGCTTTATTTTTGAGCAATCCCAGGCGTATGCATTTCGGCGAGTGTGCCTTCTTCAGCGCCCCTCACTCTGTCCTTCTGTTGCCGTGGCGTAGGCAATCCTGCCTCATTGATGATGAAAACATCTTGCTCCGCCCCTGGTTTTAATTAGGCCCTCCTGTGCAGTTCCAAGGGAATGGACTGCAAGTCCCATGAAGCCTCTGTATTGTGCACTTCAGGACCGGAGATGCTAGGTGGGGTAACACTGTCGGAGTAGGAAATGATGACAGGCACAGCACCAGAAGTAATGCGGGAGGTGGGGTAGTTCAACAGTCTGGCGCCTCCTCTGCTCCCTCTCATAACCACAGCAACCTGCCACCAGGAATCAATAGCGGGGGCCAGCACGGCAGTCCATGTCGCCCAATCGAGGTAAAACTATCTCCTTTAACCGCGTTGCCAGCCTGGCATTGAGGTGGGTACTAGGCGAAATTGCTTCCGCAATACAAACAACAGAGCTCTCCAGAGCATGCCAGACGCCTAGACCTCTTGTGCTGCGGTGGGTTCACTGAAAATGCGCTACTGGCAATGCGCATAAAATGTCAACCAAAACCTCCTCCAAATGAAAGAGCAGTGACCCAAGGGGGAAACAGAAATAGCGCTTTATTTTTTAGCAATCCCAGGCGTATGCATTTCGGCGAGTGTGCCTTCTTCAGCACCCATAGATATATATATATAATGAAAGATAAACATTCCCTCCCCTTGCTGTGAGGAGCTCCTGAGGCAGGCTGCTGATGACCCTGGCCACGACCTGCAGACCTCATTTACTGCTCATTAAATCATGCAGTGCTGCTTGAATGAGGTGAGACAGCACAGCATGTGGCTCTGTAAAAGTTAAGTTGTGTATCTAGTGTGATAAAAGGGCCAGTTGAAACGAGAGCGTACAAAACTCTTTTAACTCTCTTAAAAACTAGGACATGTATTTGTTTTTTCAAAAAGTGTTGGGCACTGGGACCGTCATTTAAAAACCTGGACTGTCCGGACAAATCCGGGACTTCACGTCACTCTACTCTTTTGGCCTCCTAACCACACTACCAGCAGCGGTTCCTCCCTTAGGGCAGAGGAACGTTGCCACCCCACCCACCCTGCTGACAGTGCTGCAAGGTATTGAAGAGATTTTATTTCCATTTTATTTTTCCGTTTAGCTGAGCCGAGTGGCAGCACTGGGCGGGCTACAGCTGCTGATTGGCAGCTGGGAGCTGTTTTGCTGGCTGCTCAAGTTTAAAATGCGCATGTCACTTGGCCGGCTGTCTTGCGATTTCCATCCTGACATGCATTTTAAACGTCTCCACTCGACTGTCTTAGACTGGCACAGGGTCATGGACCCCTCTGCCGGATGGATGTCAAGGCAGCCCACTCCAACCAATCCTGGTGCTTCTCTCATTCTACTAACATTATCAGCAGCATGAGAGTGGGGTCCGGATTTATAGAGGGGAGTTGGCTGAGGCTCCAGGAGAGCTTGCGCTGACTGCATTCTAGAAGAAAACACGTAGCGGAGGACGGGAAGTTTGGGTAAGTAAATTTTTTATTTGTTTTACTGTTGTTTCCTTTTTTGCCCACTGACAGGCACAGTGAGAAACTTGCATTGTGATTTATTAAGGTACTTGTTACTGGTGTTTGTTAATAATAGTCCTTGCGCTCTCGACAGAGTTGACACCCTTCCACTGTTGAGGGTCACTGCCCGCCACTGAACTTGAGTAAAGAACTCAATGAGCCAACCACAGTCCGCCCTACACTTTCCATCACCAAGATTCATTCCCATCTCCCTAATTGACTGTGGTTGTCCCACAGATCTGAACCTCATTATCAGTGTTATCGTAATTACTGAAGGAAAGGCTCAATACAAAGAAATTCCGACTGTAAAGTGACATATTTGATCTTACAGTTATACTAGAAACAGGAGGGCAAACTAAAATGTCTATACATGTACAACACACTAAGTAAAACAAACTGCTTGCCCTTTACAGGACTCCTCAAGTCCTGGACGATACAAGTGCCACACCCCTTACTCCAGTATTGGAACTTTCATAGATTCCCATTGCTTGTATCATTCCCCGTTGTCGAGATGTGAGTCCCCGGTAAATAAAAAATACTATAGAAATAGGTACAAAAAAAGAATAAGGCCTAGGCCTCATCTTGTTTTGTAGCATATCCACCTCTTTTTGTAAAAGAGACCAAATAAAATTGAACAGCCAATCAGAGCAGCATCATCCCACAGAACCTTCCTGAGAGAGCCTCAGATTTTCTACCGCACGTTGTGCAAGGGAGTCTCCTGAGCTCTGCTCAGTTTCATTCAACTTATTTCTACTTTTTTCACTTCAACTCTTCACTTCAAATTCAACATGTCAGACAAGGAGAAGAAGGCTCTTTTCAAGGCTTGTGCCACCTGCTCCAAAAAGAGACTTTATGTGGAGGACAAACATAAATACTATATTTATTGTTTGTACCCTGACCACAAAGCTAAGATCTGTCAGACCTTCTCCACCAAGATGTAAGGGACATCTACTCACTTGGCTTCAAAAACTAAAGTCACAGAAAGATCCTGTCTCCAGTGACAGTGACAACGCTTCATCAGCTACTTCATCGAGGAGATCACAAAAACGGGGTAGATCTTCACCTTCTACTTCTTCAGATCCCACTTCAAAAGCCTTACAAAAGACCTCTAATAGGTCTGACAGGCGTAGTCCCATCAAATCTCCTCACCGAGGTATAAAGGAGAGGGAAGGACTTGCTCCAGAAGCTTCTCCTCCTCCTTCTGAGAAGGCTATACTTTAAAAAAAAAAAACAGCTTCTGTTCCACCTGATGAAAAAGCTGAGAGAAAAGTTTCCTTGTTGACGACGACATCGATACCGTCGACGACCGCTTCAAAATCTGTACCGACGTGTACATTGTTTCAGTCGACGGGCTAGTCGACGAGAGTTTCCTCGTCTCTACCAACTTCGACAACGACGCCACGCGCGTATGTGTAATTCACCCTGTCGTCGACGTCTAGTCTGACGACGTCCACGTCGACAGGGATGACGACAGTGATTGTGTCGACGGCAACCACGTCGACGACGGTGGCCCTTTCCTCATCGAACATCTTCGTCGACGACTCCGTCAATGACCTCGTCAGCGATACAAAATGTGGCAATTTCTATAGGGAGACGTCACATAACACCAGAAATGACTTCTCCCCGGAAACTGACACCCCTGCCTCCAGCTCTCCTTTTAGAAGAGGAGTTTTCTGAGGACGATGACTGTCCTTATGGTGCTGCCGTTAGCCCATCTCAGCTACATGTTCAATATCAAGACTGACTCTGATGAGTACTACATGGAGCAGCAACAATATGAGCCACAATTCAGGTCTCAGGAGCAATATCAACAGGAGGTGGTCTGTATGCCATCTTCCCTCATTACGGACTTGCAGTTCATGCTATCTGATTACAGGAGGAGATTTCCAACGCAGTCTCCTGTCCAGGAAACAGTGCAAGTGCATCCAACTCCACTGGCTCTTTCGGTTTCACCACAGCTTCCTCCTCAAACTTCATTGCCGGAGTTACCTGTACCGCAGCAAACAGTGGTTACTGTCCAGGATGATACATCCGATGATGACCAGGGGACAGCAACGATCCCGAATCCTGACATGGAATGGGATTATTACATGATTCCGGATCCCGCCTCTCCTGTTCCAGAACCGGCAGATTCCCCTCCTGCAGATATTGGAGGCTTTCATAATCTGATGGAGAGAGCATCTAAGCGTTTCAACCTGCCCATTCCATCAGTGCAGTTGGACTGCTTCTTATACGACTTTAAAGAACCATACAGGAAGTCAGTATGCTCTATCCCTATCGTGGGTCACGTCTGGGATGAGGGGATAAAGGTTATGAAGTTGCCTGCCACAGTCATACCTGTGCTTCCTCGTCTGGGAAATAAGTACAAGACCCCTGAAGATAGACAACTTGTCTTGTCTTGTCAGCCAGCAAAACCGGATTCGGTAATTTCTCAAGCGGCCCAGAGAAAGTCTAAAAATCCGGCAGCCTCTCTCACCACACCATCGGATAAAGAGGGCAGACGGCTGGATAATGCTGGGAAGAGATTCTCTTCCATGTCGAGCCTCCTGGTTAAGACAGCCAACGCCTTGGCGATTCTCGGAAGGTATGATCGCCAGATGTGGTGTGATCTGTCTCCTTATCTAGATCAGCTGCCGGATTAAGCTAAAGTGGAAGCCAAGAAGATCCTCCAGGTGGGAGAGAAAACATATTTGGAAATAATTGACTGCGCAATGCATATTGCCACTACAGCCTTCTGTTCCCTAGTAGGGGCAGCAATCCTTTGACTCCAAGGCTGGCTTTGTGCCACTTGGTTCAGGCCGGAAGTCCAAAACAAGATCCTGGACCTTCCCTTTGACGGTGAGGCGCTCTTTGGGATGCACATTGATGATGCGCTGCAAGATACAAAGGAAACTGCAAAATCCCTTGGGACTCTACAATACCGCAAGGTCCCTTTCCGTGGAGCGAGGGGTAGAGTCTTCTCCTCCTACAGAGTCGGATATTAGCAGCAGCGCTATTCCTCTTCCTCACAGCCTTCTCAATAATACCAGCCGCAATATTCTCAATGACAGGGCCAGTCGTCTTCTTTCTCTATTCCATCATCGAGGGGATGACCAGGGCACCAGGGGAGGGATTCCTCTAAGCGCCAGCAGTGGCTTCCTGGCTCTTCCTACTGTTCCTTTGTCCCCTGTAACACTAGTGGGGGGCAGGATATCCCAATACTACCACAACCTGGCAACTAATAACATCAGATCAATGGGTTCTCAATATAGTTTTGTAAGGCCATACTCTGGAGTTTCAACATCAGCCACCATCCAAAGCCCCTCGCTCCACCGAATCCAAACATCTACACCTTCTACGTCTAGAAGCACACCAACTACTTCTCAAAGGAGCGATAGAACCGGTCCCTCGATTCCAGTGGGGAGAAGGATTCTATTCCCGGTACTTTCGTGTTCAAAAGACCGTAGGAAAATGGTGCCCTATCTCATAAAGCTCTTGTTTCGTATGTTCTCCTTGCAGGACATTTTGCGGCTCCTCAATCCAGGGGATTACATGGCCACCCTGTACCTTGAGTATGCATACTTTCATGAACCCATCCACCCTGCCCACAGGAAGTTTTAAAGCTTTACAGTAGCCAAGAGCCACTTTCAATTCAAGGTCCTGCCTTTCGGACTCCGATCCGCTCTGCGGATTTTCACATAGGTCCTAGACCCTGTCGCAGCATTTCTCAGGAAACAGAAGCTCCAGGTCTTTCCTTACCTGGTCGACTGGATGGTGAAAGCTCCGTCTCATCACGCAGCGGAAGAGGCTGTCAGGACATGCACACAGCTCCTCCGTCACCTGGGGCTCCAGCTCAACATGGAAAAGTCAGTGCTGTGCCCGTCCAAGTTAACCCGGTTCTTGAGGGCCATTCTGGACACCTCTTGCGGCAAAATGTTTCCCTCAAAGGAAAGACCAAAAAAGCTGATGACCTCTGCTCGTCGGTTACAACAAAAAGGGTAACTTTCAGTTTGCGTCTAAAAGTTACCGGGGACTCCCATCTCGATGACGGGGAATGATACAAGCAATGGAAATCTATGAAAGTTACTAATACTGGAGAACCAAAGTTACAGGTTAGTAACTTGTTTTCTTACTTCTAATGGCTCGGTCTTATTTGAGTGTGAGAATGCAAAATAGTATAAAGTAACTATTAATCAACTTGTTGTAATTACAATTGGCTATGAGGCTGCAGAGTGTTTACTCTATGTGTTAGTAAGGGCCAAGAAGGTCCTGTATGACTTTGAATTATATATAACCACACCCAGGCTAGACTTGGGTCAGCCCTTTACACCATACCTGGGCATAAACATTTGTTAGAGTATTTGCCAGCATGACGGGAGGGTGCTGGTCCGGACTGCCATTTCTATTGCCAGTTTGGACCCAGATAAGGAGCTACCACACTGTTCTCTATCTAGGTCCACTGGACTGGAAATTGGCTCCTGGGATTAAGGATCATAGCCACAAAAGTACTCAAAGAAGACTTAATTTATGGTAGCTCTCTTTACTACCATTACCAGCTGGAAATTAAAAACAAGCATTTGCCATGCAATAGGTCTCGCATTACTGATAGTTATTGGCGTTGCAAATAATAATGCGATGCCAAGGGCTCATACTTTCAGTAATCCGAGACCTAGTGCATTACAAATGGTTGCGTAGTGATCCAGGAACCAGCATTGTATGTCTCAGTGCAGTACCGCAAACTGCTCCTAGAACTCCCTAGTGAGCAAGGCACCAGCACTGCATATCTAGGTGCAGTACAGCAATCTGTTCCTACAGGTCCCTAGTGAGCAAGGCACCAGCACTGCTTGTCTAGGTGCAGTACCGCAAGCTCCTCCTAGATGTCCCTAGTGAGCATCATAAAAATGTGAAGATATGGTAATATTACTATACCCATAATGCATTGCATGCAAGACAGTACCTCAAGTACATTCAATTGCTATGTCCATGTATACAATTAGTAGCTTTGAAATGTGACAAAACAATTATTATATTAATTCTGGATTAGGTTGCGCTCTCTGTGGAGCTGATGAAGGGAAATTTATAGAAGGTCTAATATAAATGTGAGATGTGGTAGGTGCAGTACCACATTTTCTAGTCTTTGGGATAGCAGCCTGGTGTTGCATTTCCCCTGTCCTGGCTGCTGAATGAACACCTCTTTTGGATAGATTCCCAACCTAACCGACGATGCTTTGTGGTCTCTGGAGGTGGACACCGGGACCGGGCAGGGAATGGCTTACCCACGCCGTGGAGCTCCGTGCGGCGTCCTGAGGTGTTGGCCGTTGGTGTCCGGTGGTCAATTGGGGTATGCGATTTCTATGGAGATGGCCCCTACAGTAACAGTCCGGAACAGGTGTGATTGACTGGTGGATGCTGGTTCCCTTGGCGGGCGCCTCCTGATGCCGCTGGATTACTGATAAACTGCGCCCCATTTAGTCGTCTGTTCGCATACCTCCTTCCCGGATAGCAGCGCCCGTGAGGGACGGAGGGTTGGGCCAAAGCTTGGAGAGCTACCTCGTGGGTTTGTGACACCTGCATATCCGATCTGTTGAGCGCTACGGGGTGCAGGTGCGGGTTCACGTATTACAGTGCTAGTGGACTCCAATCTGGTGTGGTGCCATACCCACAGTTTGCTATATTACGGTCGCGGTTGCAGTGACGGTGAGTTCGCACTTTCCGAATACAGACCCAGAATGGCGACTCAGCCTGAGGGCGAGAGACAGCCGCCTAGATCGACTAAGGGATCCCGGGCCGTACAATCTAATAAGCTGGACCGCTACAAGCTGCCCAAGGGCTCGCCCTGTGGGTCAGGACGGATATTGGAGGGAGGCAGGGAGTCCGTGGACTCTGTGTCAGAGCCTACACTACAGGATGTAATGGCTGTCATTGATGGCCTCAAGACTTCCCTGGGGCAGCAGATAGAGTCACAGGACCACAAGCTGGATACAGTGAACATTGAGGTTAACCTGATTCATGCCGATCTCACCAAAACCAGTGAGAAGGTTAAGTCGTTGGATATCAAAGCCACGAGCTTGACGGATGATGTCTCGCAGCTGCAGCAGGATGTTCGGGATCTCAAGGCTTCTGGTGACCTGGCACATCGCAAGCTGGATGAATATGAAGGAAGGGTCCGAAGGAATAACATCCGCATAATTGGAGTTCCGGAGAAGGCTGAAGGTCTGACCCCTGACCTCTTTGTGGAGGATATTATCCTTAATCATCTGAAACCGAAAGGGTTGGGAAATTTCTTCACAATAGAACGTGCACATAGAATTCCGGGAGGAAGACCGAAGTCGGGGGCCCCACCGTGTCCGATGATCGCAAGAGTGCTCTACTTTAGAGATAGAGACGCTATCCTGCAGGCCTCCAGATCTGGGGGCCCTTTGAGGTATGAAAATTCCACCCTTAACTTTTTTCCAGACTTCACTCAAGTGGTTCAGAGGCAACAGCAGAGTTTTCTTGGAGTCAAGAGGCAGCTCAGGGATAGTGGTCTGAAATACGCTACGCTGTTTCCTACCAAGCTGCGGGTTGAGATCGAGGAGAAAGTTTGGTTCTTTGATGACCCGGCAATTGCTTCTGACTGGCTGGAAAGTCTTTCCCCTCGGGGGGGGATCCCCTGGGGGGAGGCGGCGAGGATGGTCATGGTGTACAGGAACAAGACTGATAAGTATTGAGTTGTGTGGTCAATGCGGGCTGGTGGGTGAAGAGCCACTTGCGAGACATTTCTATGGGACTACCCCTGTTGCATTAGGCACGGGATATGACCACGATGGGCGGGGGTGGGGATGCGGGATTCTGACGTCCTCCTCTAATCTATATTTAGATAGTTGGTTAGTTAGACTATGGGGCGACAGGCACACTGCGAGTTGGGGGTTGGCGGATGCCGAGAGCAGGGGTGCAGGGTTGGGTGCGGCGGGGTGGGACTGTTTTTTTGTGGTTGTGATTCTTTTTTTGTGTTTTTCCTTTTTTCTTTTTGCGTCAGGTGATAACGATGTTGTGAGATGCTTGCTATTCGGGTCGCATGGCGCTGGGTAGTCGGGGATTGGGGATGAGAGTGCTGAGCTGGAATGTGAATGGTTTGGGTGACAAGATCAAGAGAGGGATGGTCAGCCAACTTATCAGGAGGCATTCCCTAGATGTAGTATTGCTGCAGGAGACACACCTGGTCGGTAACAAGTGTATAGCCCTCCATAAAGGGGGGTATAAGTTGGTGGCACACGCTGGGTTCACCTCCGGGTCCAGGGGGGTTGGGATTTTGGTTAAGAACTCCTTTCCCCTGTCAGTGCAGGCTACATGGTTGGATCAGAAAGGCAGATATGCGGGAATCTCGGGGCTTGTGGAGGGTAAGATCGTCACCTTCTTGTCGATATATGTACCTCCAGGCAGACACCTTTCGAGATCTGGGATCGGTTTTTCTTGCGTTACCCCTAGGTAGCCTAGTTTTGGGGGGTGACTTTAATGCTGTGCTTGACGGGGAGATTGATAGTAACCCACCACGTGTGCTCAAGCAATCACAGAGATGGCTCTCGGAATTTTTAGAAACGTTAGGTTTGGTCAATAGCTGGCGGGTACGTAACCCAACGCTGAAGCATTTCACACACACGTGTCAGCTGCACATGGTAGCTTGTCGCGATTGGACTACATCCTGCTGCCGGCGGCGATGGCGCCTATGATCCAAGAGGTGAAATACCTCGGCAGATGGATCTCTGACCATTCCCCACTGTGGATTCAGCTAGTATCCGACAAACCTGCGGCGGGTAGGGTAGCTCCACTTAGTGCCTGGCAGTTAAAAGACCCGGCTATCAAAAAAGAGGTGCTTAGAAGGTCTGACCTCTACTTCCTGGAAAATGTGAGGTCAGTTGACTCGGCACAGTTATTCTGGGAAGCGTACAAAACGGTAACGAGAGGTGAGATTCTGTCCTTAGTTGCAGGAAAGAAGAAGAAAAGCCAGGCCGAGGTAGCTCGGAAGGAAGCGGAGGTTATACTCTTGGAAGAAAGAGTAGCTGAGTCGCACACAGATGCGGAGCTCCACCGTCTGAGACTTCGGCAAGAGGAATATAAAGGCCTTGTGTGTGATAGAGCGATCGCTCATAATAGTGCCGTGCAGAGTCGCATATACGAGCATGGCGATAAAGCAGGTAAATTGATAGCATGGCTTGAGCACGGTAAAAGGGCCTCTAGGCTGGTACCGAAATTAGAGGGATTGGGGTCGTGTAGAATTACAGATCCACAGGCGGTTGCAGATGAGTTTTCAGTGTACTATAAGAAGGTCTATACTGCTGGTAGTAGGTATTCCGAGACTGAGAATAGCGATATGATTAGAGACATTGTTATGCCGAGTCTGTCGGAGGAGGATAGAAAGTATCTTGACTCTCCCATCTCCGATGATGAAGTGGCACAGGCCATAAGGCAAATCAAATCAGGTAAAGCGACGGGCCCTAACGGGATACTGATTAAGTTGTATAAATTAAACGCCAGCCGACTCGCCCCACACATTCGTGCCATGTTTTTGGAGAGTAGGAAGAAGGGCTGGCTTCCCTATGACCAACGAGTGGCTAATATAGTGGTCATACACAAGGTGGGAAAACCCAGGACACAATGTTCTTCTTATCGGCCTATTTCGCTCCTCAATGCGGAGCCCAAAATATTAGAGAAACTGCTTGCCACTGGGCTGGTCAAGGTGATTACGTCTTCGATTCACCCGGACCAATCTGGCTCTATGCCGCGTTGTAATACTGCGCTGAATCTGCGGCGGCTGCACAGTATCCTTGGGGGTTCCTCGCAGATACATGAACCAACAGTGTTGGTGTCTCTGGACGCCACTATGGCGTTTGACATGGTAGAATGGCAATATATGTTTGCGGTGTTGGCAAAGCTGGGCTTTGGGCATGAGTTTATCGGTTGGGTACGACTATTATATGCAGAACCCCTGGCTAGGGTGGTAGTTAATAATTGTAGGTCCAATGATTTTTCTCTGGAGAGCGGCACGAGGCAGGGATGCCTGTTGTCCCCATTGCTTTTTGCGCATGTGATGGAACCTTTAGTGGCCTGAGTCCGATGGGATAGATCGATACGGGGCCTACGGTGGTCGACTGACTGGGAAGATAAGTTTCACTGTATGCGGATGACGTTTTGCTTTATCTTACTAATCCCAAGGACACCTTGAGCAACTTCTTGGATGTATTGGATATCTTTGGTAGGTACTCGGGACTGGCCATAAATTGGACAAAGTCAGTGCTCTTTGTCCTTGTAGGTGAACCGCCGGTGGTCCCGCGATCGTGTCCAATCCAGATTGAGATGATAGGATTTAAGTAATTGGGTATATTTATTACACTTGATCCGCAGCTGCGGTCCACCAATAATCTTGCTCTCCCATTGGACAGATGCAGGAAAGATGTGGAGCGCTGGAAAGCTCTTCGGCTGTCCATGCTTGGAAGAGCCGCTCTCTTCAAAATGATGGCCTTAACCCTGGTTCTTGTATGCGTTGCAGAACTGGATGGATCCTGTACCGACCTCCTATTTTAGGGGGATAGAGGCTCTCCTGAGGCAGCTCCTGTGGGACGGTAAGCCCCGAATAGCGTTTGTCAAATTAACTCTTCCATGGTACGATGGTGGGATCGGTCTCCCAGATTTAAGGAAGTATAATTGGGCTTCACAATTGGCTGCTGTGAACCACATTGTTTACGGACCCCCCGGTGACCCGGGATACGCCATGGACCGAGGTCAGGCACCGGGAGGGATGATAGATTGAGCTCTATATGCCAAGCTGGGGAAGTTCGCGTTAACAGGCCCGACCGCACATGCAGTGCAGATGTGGCATGTGGCTAATACATATCTAGGGTGGGAAGGTGGGCTCACATTGGTCACTCCCCTGTTGAACTCAGAGAAGCTGGGTAGCCTGTGGAAAACTAAGGGGTTCGACAAATGGGACACTATTGGGATCACTCATATAAAAGATGTTTGGGGGAAAGACGCAGTGCATACATTCGAGTCTCTCCAAAAAATATATAGTCTGCATAATAATTAGCATTTCCGATATTTGCAGGTGAGACACACTCTTGCCGCACATGTGCCTAAAGACACGATACCCCCAAAGTCGTCGCCTCTTGAAGATCGGGTGCTAGACGGGCATATTCCCGAGAAAACTATCTCTTTGATATATAGGAAGCTGGTCAACAACATGGAGAGCCCACTGGGGCGAATCAGAGCCCAGTGTAGTATGGATGGGTTGGAATTGGACGATGAAGACTGGGTGGAGGCAGTTTCCTCTCCAAAGGTTGTGGCGATTCAGATGAGGCTCCGGCTAGTACAACTGAAGATACTGCACAGGTCATATATCACTGGGCCTCGACTGGTCCGGATGGGACGAGGAGGGAGTGGGGAGTGTAGGAGAGTGTGGAGAATCCGGCACCCTAATCCACATTTTGTGGCACTGTGTGGCAGTACAGACTTTCTGGACAAAGATTCACAATGTACTCGGAGATGTTTTGGGGGTGGAGTTATTGCCGGAAGCCCGAAGGTGTCTGTTGAATGTGTGGGAGCCTACGGATCTGAACATGTACCAGAAGCAGTGGGTCACTCTGGCATACATGGTGGCCAAGCGGAATATCGCTCAGCTCTGGGGTGCTAGTCAACCGCCCCGAGTTACTAAGTGGGCGGAAGACCTTGACTGGTGCATGTTCAGGGAGGAGTTTGTGTTTGTAGCCAGAGGATGCCCGAAGAAGTAGGGGAAGGTGTGGGGAGCATGGAATACTCACCGGGGTGAGATTTGTGGCCCACCGCTGCCAATTTTGGGAATGGAAGCGCAGGAGTCCCCTTGATCCTAGTATCGTATATTATTGATTGTGATTCTGTATTTGGCCACAATGACCTATGTGTTGCAGACTGTATGTAATCACCTGGTGTATTTATTATTTGCTCCTTTTTTGTATTGTCCTTGCTTTATTCAATAAAAAAGTTATTTAAAAAAAATCTATAATTGGCCATGAGAATCTCACTTGGTAAAGTACTAGGAGAAGAGGAATACTGGGGGTCTTTGAACGAAGTCTAGAGGCCACAGAAGCAGATGGCGAATTTCAAATAGCCTTTGACCTTTTTTTCCGGACAGATTCCATCAATTCTTTAGACTTGCACGTCAATGAACAGTGCAGTGAAAATAGTGTCTTTTGTGTGTATTGATCAAGGCAGATATAACGTGCATTCGGCTGCAGTGCACTTTCAGAGCTAACCCAAGTGAACTAAATGCTTGCCCATGGGGTCACCATGATTATGTGCACTAATCAGGTGGTTTTTGGTCCTTTCCTGAATGTAGTTGGAAATGTGTTTGTTGGCAGTGCAACATCTGAGGAATGGAGTATCCTGGTAAGGTTAGGCAGAGATGGAGAAAAGAAAGAGGTACACATGCTGTCTTAATGAATTCTTATTGAGCTACAAATGGGACTGTTTGATGACCGGCTTGACGGCAGATGGGTGGGTGGGTGGTGGCTGCAAGAAGTGCATGGTCAGTTGGACAGTATTTACAAAGAATAGTCAAAGAGCGTCTATGTGACCTGTTTGGTAAGTATGCTCATTGACATATGCTATGCATCGCTGGATTCATTTGGCATGTTGTATCGTGCTTATAATTCGTTCTGGGGAGTAATGTAACCGTTTCAGTTGAATTCTTGCAATATTTGAAGTAAAATAAGTATAACTGAAACATTTAAAATGAACAACATGATGGATTCCTAGTTGATGCCATTTTTTTCTCCCGCCTCTTCCAGCCCTGCCATATCCACCAGGTCCCATCAAGATACTGGCGAAGGGTCAATTACTCTGCATTGCAAAGAAGGCCACGCAGACAGTATCTTGGCAGACTTGCTTCCTGTTCCCAAAGAGTCTTCCGTATGTATACAAATATATACGTATAACAATGCAAATATTGTTTGTGATATTAAAAAATTGCTATCAAATATGCAAACTAACATTTAATAATTTCCCGTTACGGTATATAAAAGATTATTATTGCTTCTGATTATGAAGATAGGGGTGCAAAAGATGCTCTTTGTGACGTCTTAAACTGTAGATGGCAGCGTTACTGAAATGCTCTCAAGATCACCAGGTCCATTTGCAGGCTGTTCTCCAAGAGACAATCAGGTATCACTTGGGTGATGTAAAACTAATGCTATTGCTCAAGTTTAAAATGAAAATGTATGTATTATTAAATCATTAAATTTAGGCGTGATACCGCCTTTCCTCTGTTTATTTCAATGACAAGGGGTTGAGTGAGAGTTCAGTTTCAAAACCCCTACCCCTCGAAGAAACTTTAAAATGTTGCACTAGGAAAAAAGAAGGCAGCGTCTCCTAAATAGTGAATAACAAATAAACAAAACTGTACCCTGATTTACGAAGTGCTTTAGGATAGTGCCTCTATCAGTGACATCGACAGCTGTGTACTTTACTGTTTTCTTTTTTGACGGCCAGTTTCATTTTTTTATATATCTTTATTGACTTTTTCCAAACAAACATCACTGATATCGGCATGTGCCAACTCATGGGAATACATTACTGATTGTCCAAATTCCACATATAACTGGCCATAGCCTAAGTACAACAACAGTAAGGTCAATCTTTAATCGGACTTCTCCCCCACCTGTACATTATGTATGATGCCTCAATCATGGACAATCCCACGGATCCCTATTATAGCCCATGCTCCCAAGCTTCTGCGCTACGGATCAGCCAAGCAACCCCCCCCACCCCTCGCCTCCCCCAACAAAAACTACCCCCTCCCACCCGGCCATGTCTGGGGTACAATCCCTTATGATATATCTTGGTACACCGAGCTCCCCCGCTCCTCCGGTTCCCTACCCAGGAGAGCTATAATACTCTGCCTCCCCCAACTCCTCTGTGTTGTCTGGCTCCCCTCTTGAGTGTATGTTCCCCCCGCTACATCATTGTCGGCTCCGTCTGCTTCCCCGTTTACCAACTCTGCCACCTTTGCCTTCACGCCTGTACGTCATCTTCTAGTTCTCATCGCGTCTGGTCTGCTGCCTCCGAATCACCTTGGCATTCGCCCATTCCTGCATATCCGGCACCCACTGTAACATTCTGGGCAGACAGCGACCCATCCACGAGATGGCTATCTGCCGATTTGCAAGCACCAGCACCAAGAGAACAAGCTTTGTACTAAGGTTCTTGTTCTTAGGTCGAGGCAGCAATCCCAGTAACACCACCAGGATCTCTCCTGCTATCTTCCAACCTGTCGCCTCCCTCGGCGCCACCAGAACTTCAGTCTAGTATCCCTGAAGTGCAGAGCATGTCCAAGCCATGTGTATGAACGCAGCCTCCGACTCTCAGCACCGAGGACATTGCCCTGATCGGTCCGGATAGATCTGGAGGAGCATTTTCGTGTCCGATAGGTTTGATGGACATAATTAAATTGTATTAATTTAAACCTCGTGTTTGCACTCACTTGTTTAACTGCTTCATGGATCTTGATCCATTCCTTGGCAGTGAAACTGTCCCTCGTCAGTGCCTCCCAGTTCGCTTGAATTGGTAGCACCCCAGTCACTCCATCAACCCGGATCGCCCGGTATATATGTGAAATCAGCCTGCAGCCTTTACCCATCATTAAAAAAGTCTGTAGTACCTGGGAAACTGGGGGTTCATCGCTACCTGTGCAATCTTTTCATACTTTACATCTTTGCCCCGACTTTTAGAGGGGAGGCAGGTGGTGAAGGCGGCGGCCACACAGAGAACTTGGGGTACCGAGATGCAGCTCCCACAATCCTTTGGGCATTTTTGAGGTGATCTAGATAGGCGGGAAAGGGCCACGGGCTGCCTGACCTCAAAATGGCGTCCATCCCCGACTATAACCAGGAACTTAAAGCGACACTGAGCGTAGGGCCTCCATAGGGCAAACATACATCGGTGACCATATAACAGCACCAAAAGCTCAGTCCCTGCTCAATGGGGAATCACCCTAAAGTTAACTGTTGTGCAGCACCTGCTTTAGAGATGGCTCTAGGCATGGAGTGCAGAGCCACTCACAGGGATAAGAACGAGGAGGGCGCAGCCCCGTGCGGGGAGCGCCCCGCAGTCCCTGTCGCCGCCCCAGCCCCGCTGCTCACGCTAAACGTTGGCGGCTACCTGTACATAACACAGCGGCAGATGATGCAGCGCTACCCAGACCCGCTCCTGGAGGGCGCGGTGAGTGGCCGCACGCCGTTCCAGCTGGACACCGATGGCAACCTCTTCTTGGACCGTGACGGACTGCTCTTCAGGCACGTCCTCAACCTTTGCTCATGGACAGTACAGCTATGACTTTGAAACAGACTGCCCTCCTCCTCCTGGCTCTCTTACTCATTTCCCCCTCTAGTCTACTGTCCTGCCTTCCTTTCCCTTTCTTTCTGTTCTCCCCCTCTTCCTTCCCCTGCCCCCTGAACACCTGGCTGAACGATGGCAAGAATTCCCTGCTCTGTAAATATGTAATATTTGTAATCCTGAGTGAATTTGCAATTTGTATATATTTTTATCTCTAACCACTAGTATATGTAGTAGTTCTTTGTAATTACTACCATTCCTATGTGATTTTAGAGTTTATCTGTTTGTATCTCTTCCTTGAGTAACTTTACATATTGTAGATTTGCAATGTTTCCCTCATTTCCCTCCACTTGTATATATAACTCTAACCACTAGTATATGTAGTATACCTTTGTACTTACTACCATTCCTATGTGATTGTAGAGTTTATCTGTTTGTATATTTTCCTTGAGTGACTTTACAACTTGTACATTTGCAATTTTTCCTGTTGATATCTCCTATGTAACTATTGTAATCCAAAGTCCTAATGTAACGCAACTGGTTCTTTTGTAAATTGCTCTGACACCTTCGGGTAATGTTGGCGCTATATAAATTCGCAATAAATACAGTAAAAAAATTAAAATACTGGGAGCTTTGCTGTTCTTGTTGATTAATCTCAGCGCCTTTCATTTCTGTGGATTCCCAGCTACAAGTAAAGCATGGGCTTTTAAAAATAAATACCCATAGTTACAATTAAAACCTATTTACCTGCTTGCAGTGCTCTCATCAGGAATTAAAACTGATTTTTCAGGCTTTGGGTAGTGAAACTTGTGGCAGCATCTGGACAGATGGATCTTGGTTATAAGGTAGGCTCTGAGCCCGTAGGGCAGTGCACTCTTTTTAGGTCCGATTACAGAGAGCTGCGCCATAAACCTGTAATGGCCATCTGGCGCCTACCTGTACTGCCAAACGAGTCCCAACTGACCACAGACTCTCGGGCCCATGATTGGGCCACACAACATGTATTAAATGTGTGATACCTTTTAACCTAATCTTGTAAGGCTGGTCTGTGGAGAGACTGCTCTGTTACCTGTTGGCCACCAGGCATTTGTTTAGCAAGTTTCATGCCTGCCAGCAAAGAACATTACCGAAGCGCAAAGAAGGCATTTCATCTATGACCATGTTATCTTGTGTGTATTTTTGTAGCACACTATCACCTGTGAGGGTATCCTGGTGCTTGGCAGATTAGAGGCTAGCCTCGAGGAGACTTACCCAAAGATCTAACACATAGATTCATCAAGCATTTTTGCGAGCGCAAACGGTGCGAATCGCAAAATTCGGCCGTTTGCGCCCGCAAAAATTGCATTTGAGATTCATCAATGGGTCATGTACTCGCAATTTGAAAAATTGCAAATAATTGCGATTTTTCAAATTGCGATCGCATTTAAGGAATCTCAATTAGAGATTCTTTAAATGCTATTCATGATCCATTTCTGAATTGTGAATTCGCTTTTTTGGCCGCTGTTTACCGCGAAGTCTGACTTTGTGGTAAATAGCAAAAACTTAGAAAAATGCACTTTAGGTGCATTTTTCTAAGTTGGATGTTACACACACACATGTCCTGTGGACATGTGTGTGCGCAACATCAGTCTACATTCTCATTTCAGGGGTGCTACAGGGTGTCCTTTGGACACCCCTGGCACCCTTGAAATCGCATCCTTATTTGCGATTAGCAAATTGCTAATCGCAAATAAGGAATAACTCCCCATTCATTCCTATGGGCCTTTAAGGAACATGTAGAAATCACAATTATTTTTGCGATTTCTACATGAATCCCGTTTTGCGAGTCTTTAATAGCGATTCCTTAATAATCGCTATTAAGGACTCGCAAAACGGGACATTGATGAATCTAGGTGTAAGTCTTCAACTTCTTATGCAATTAAAGACGAGAAGAGGTGGCTCTGATATGGTGTGGGAGGTCTTTTCATGCTTTAGCAGTGATGTAAGAGAAGGCTCAACTTCCTAACCTACTTTCGCGTATGCATGGGATCTGTGCTAGTGAGAATCTGGTAGAGCGTAGGTGTCTGGAGGGTTGGTGGGACTGCACATGGCTGTTTATGTAGGCTGGACTGGTGTTGTATAGTACTTTGTATGTGTGTAGGAGAAGCTTGAATTGGGTATGCTTATGTATCGGGAGTGGATTGAGTTCTTTCAGGTGTGGTGTGACCTCAGACCAGAGTGAGAGGTTGAGAACCAGTCTGGCTGATGTGCTTTGGACCGTCTTTAGTCTATTTGTAAGTTGGTTGGTGATTCCGGAGTAGAGGGTTTTCCCATATTTCAGTCTGCTGGCAATGAGGGCTTGGGTGACTTTCTTTCTTGTGTTGTTTTGGTAGCCACTTGAAAATTGTATTCAGGATTCTCAGTATGTGGAAGCAGGACTTGGTGATGGTGTTGACCTCGGTAGACATATCCAGCTTGCTGTTTATAATGATCCAGTGGATTTGTGCTTGTGGGTTGCGAGTGGGGGTGGATCCGAGGTCTGTAGGCCACCAAGTGGAATTCCACGGCAACGCATGGTGGGGGGGGCAAGGGTCTGATAGGTCCCTGTATTGGATGGCCTTCATGATTGTAGTGGTTTCCTCTGTGGAGAAGTTGTTCCAGATGGTCAGGGTGTTGCCTTTGTTCGATACCAGTAGACGTGTTACAAGGGTGCTGGGGTCCAGTTATGGGTCTGGAAGGTCATTACACAGTTTTTGGATTGGGGTAATGTTGCTGGTAGTTGCTGTAGGTGTGGTGAAGTCCTTGATGATTGTGAAAATTCTCCGCCTCCATTCTACTTGCGTGCAGTGCTGTTTCATCATTCTGACTGCTTCTGTGTACTAGCTGGCCCACATTCCTGTTCATTGCGTTTTTGGCTTATGGGCGCAGGCCTGCTGGTCTAGAATGAGGACTCGGACTCTCTCCTTTCCAGGGTCGGATGATGTGGGAGGGCTTATGACTTCTGTGATTCTGATATGCACTACTAGAAATACTACATTTCTGGGGGGGGTTCAGTAGGGGAGGGGCTGACATCCTTGGGGAGCGCCGAGCCAGTGGTTTGGCTTGGCTGTATCAAAAGATAATTTGTTTTTCTTCAAATTTTTCCTTTTTCAGAAAAACGAAAAAACCATAGCAGCAGCGGAGGTAGCTCTGTTATCTTGCGTACATTGGCAGGAACCCAGCGGTCTGCACTCCTCCGATTAATTTAACTCAGACTCCAAACATAATAAAAATATATTATAAAGATTATTTAAAATTAATTTTTTTTCTCAAATTCCTGTGTTTTAATTAACTATGTACGATTATATCACTGAATTGACTGATGTTTCTTTAATTGTCAAGCAAGATTATATTATATTAATCATATACAAGTGGGGTTTTAGTAGAATGATGAACCTGAAGTGAATTACTTTAATGTGATCTCAAACAGGTTGGTGAAGGAAAATGACACACAGCTTGTTCAGGTGGGAATTCCGAGTATTGAGCCTACGTCTCCAGGGTGCACACCCTGCAATTCAAACACTGTAGGGTCGCATCCTTCTTTTTTCAGTTTAACACCAAAGATCAGTGCTTTGTGTTGCATTATTTCGGGAATTAGTATTAGTCTATGGAGTTCAGTAAATGCACTTATTACACCTTAAATCAAACTGACACTGTGGACACATATATACATGTATGTGGTCATACGGGTTAAAGATGTTCTTTTCGGTTTGGACTGTTTCCACAGACAGTGAAGAATAAACACTTTGGCAGACCTTGCCTGTCCAGAAGCCATGCTGCGCTTCACTAGGCTGGAAGAGTTGTAACCTAAAGAGCCAACTTTGTGGGGTCTCTTTGGTTTTATTAAGTATTTTATTGTGGTCATTGAGGTATTGAGCCTTTCCTAAAATTGTTCTTCTCAATTCAAGGGAGCCAGCAGTAACAGTAACATAAAGTAGCATGTCCTGCCTTCCCGATCTCCACTGGCTGGCCTGGCTTGACAGACAGACAGATTTTAGGAGGAGCTCAACACTTCAGTGACCACAGTTACATAATTAGCCAAGCAAAGAGATCATATAGCCCCAGCAGGGTTTGCTCCTCAGGTTATAGTGCTCCGAAGAGACTTGGGCAATGTGCAGCTCGGCTTCAGAGAGCTGTGTCCTGTCTGCCACTGTTACATCTTCAGTTTCCAACTCAAAACCTGATGGAGGAGATATAATGTCCAGTGCATCCCCTCAATCCATTATTATCGGCGAGGGAGTGCTCATATGATGGTCACTTCTTCTAGGTCATTACATACAGTGTGTACAGTCTTGGACTTTTGTGTTGTGACAACCTCATACATTCTGGACATTAAACTCTTGTGAGCTGCCATTTAACTTATTCTGGTAAGACACCTGAAATCGCTGATTTATATGAAAAAAGTTCAGACCTGGATGCAGCATCCAAAACAAGCATTGAAAATGCAACAGGTCTCGCCTTTGGTTAAGTTAAAGCCATTTGCTTTGCTAATGGTATTGTATAGCAAAGCACGAACATTCAGCTTCCTTGTAAAAGGATGCAGAATCATCACGAAGGGCGCCTGATTTTTTTCAGAGCTCAGTTACTCTCCAGCTAGATCTGCACTTTACAAATAAACTATACAAACTTAACATGAAAGCAACTTTGTGAAATGCCTGTTAGTAAAGTGCTGCAGGATAACTATTGCATAGGTACTGATAAAGTCCTTTCCATACCCCTTGTGAGAGCCAATTACCTAAGTAAGGCTGGGTCCAAAGGTCTTCATAAAATAGCACCTGTGAAGTTGGTTCACAATCTTTCACTATCAGACTATTTCAAGCAGCAATGGATGTTGTTAATGCCATTAGAGAATTAACCAATTCATAAAACATTTTAAAATCTCTGCACGGGTCTTTCAATGCCACACCAGGCACATACGCACACACATACTAAAAACACCTTTTAATTGAAACCTTCCTTTGAAGGAGGGTAATTTAACCTTAAGGATCTACATAACATGCACAGTAGTAGGTTGCCAAATAGAATGCAACTTTCATGTCAAAAAGCTTACAGTAAAATGTGTATATAATATGACTAAATTCAACCTATTCCTATTTGTGGAATCTATTTCTCTGATAATTCTCTTCAGACTTTACACCACTTTCGAAAATGCTCACACTGGGCTGACTGTGTAAGGAAAGAATGGTAGACACTTTAGCGGGTGCAGAAACCGGTTTAGCCAAAGAAAGTATTGGCAAAGCCAAAAGTCCTGCCATTGGAAAGAGTCAAAGTTTTTGCAAAAATATGCAAAATCCACAAGAAAGTTTGTTAAAAAATAAAGGTGTGGCCCAGCAGTCCAGGCACATCAGCCCCTCTCTTAAGCGCACTCCTCTTCCAAACTTATAAGGAGGGAGAGAGCACACTGCCTCACATTCCAACACTCAATTTGCACAAATGCATTATGGTAAATATAGTGCATGATAATACTTACTTCAGTAGTAGTCAGGTTGGATTGGGATGCAAAATAGGTGCGGGCACCCTAAAAAGGGTGGCCCACATTTGCGGATTGCTCCTTTTTACAAAACACTGCTTAAGTGTTATGAAAATAAGAGGGAGGGTTGTCTTAAAGGAGGCATGTTTTGTTAACTTAAAGGATAAACCCTGCCAGGGCTCTTTGTGCACAGATTAGTTCACAATGGTGAATAACACCGGACTACAAGTGAAGCCATTTCTGCTCAGGCCCCACCCTTGCACAATCTGCATACATTAGTAGGCCAGCCCTGCGAGAGACTGGGAATGACACCTCCTTGGTAAAACTGAGTCAAAAGAGGGCCATTTGCCGCCAGTATAAGGCCGTTCGGACCCCACTGGGCTGTTGGTGGCATATGAAGCCATTAAAGATAATGGGGTAACCCAGTAACCCTCAGAACCTGGGTAGGTATGCTAAGGAAAAAATGGTTCTGTCTGGAAACAAGTATAATTGATGTACCGTACTTAATACGTTTCAAAAAATATATTATTCATCATGTAGTAAATCAACACACCCAGGGGAAATGACAACTTAATTCAGAAGGTGAATTCCTTGTTTAATTATACTTTTTAGATATGCAAGGTAATAAATGGCTGTCCAAAACATAAAACAACAATCAAGCAAGTGAAGAGTGGTACAATTAGTGATTGGTCGTGATCAGTGACAAAGTGCTGTACAAGAGTGACATGAATAACGCATATTTACAAATATGAACGGTATTTTACAAGTATGTCCACAGTGAAATGCATAGACCCCAACAGGATATAATATTTCCCTGTTCTAGTTGAGGAGTTGGGTGGACAGATTGAGATAATAACGTCGACGTTTTGACCCTAATACTAGTGCAGATTCATAAGCATCTGTGGTGAGTCTTCATCAGGACAGGGGAGGATATGACAGCCTAACAGCTTGAAATGTGTAGCACATTGATTTAGTACGTCCTTATTCCTGGAGGTGTCAGCCGACACCTTACCCTCACATCAAAGGATTGTTGTCTTTTCAAACCATACAATTATGTCATCAACAGCCGGTGGAATGGATTACAAAGGGGCTGCTGTAGCGATCACCAAAGTCCGTCCGAATCTTTTGCAGAAGAGTGTAAGGTGTCGGCTGACACCTCCAGGAATAAGGACGCACTAAATCAATGTGCTCTTAAACATCTAAACAAAGTGGAACTGAACCCCATTTTTTGGGCTGGTTACAAGTTGCATGTAACAGGCGTGTGTAGAAACTGCACATTAAATTAACATTTCTGTGTGGTAATCCCCCACCAATATCGTGCAATTACGAGTGCATTTCACTGGAATGGTTAATACCTGCAGTCCCAGAGCTTCACCAAGCGCATATTCCAGAGAATTAAAGCTCACATTTACCACCTGCTTTGAGCTGGTGGGAGATGTGAGTTCAGGGGCAGGTACTGTGCGTTGGTGGTGGAATGGTAGAAAGAAGGTGAAAAAGGTGCCCTGGAAAGGGCTCATAGATGTTTGGACAGGACAGAGTCTTTGCTGCTGTTGGAGTCAAAGCTTTAAGCAATTTAATAGCCTATTTTTTTCTGACTGGCAATTTCAGGTCGGGTAAACTGAGTGCAATCCCACATGGTATTTCCACTCTCCCAGACTCTTCATCCACTCCTCTGTGTTTGGTTTGCATCTCGTTTTGAAGAAACTCCATGTATGGCTACATTCGTAATATCGTAAATATGTGTTTGTAACTAAACAGCAGTAACACTGCTCTTTAGTTCAAATTGTTTGGATTATATCTCAGAATACAGGTCATGCCAATTGTCTTTCTTCCATTAGTTGTTCTCCATAAGTTTAGCACCCCCAAATCTTTTCATCAGTCCTACAAGAGTGGTCTCAACTTGTGGATGCATCCAGTTTTACTGTGCCAGGTGCTGTTTCCCTTCTTGCTGGGGGCGTAGTTTCCCTTGGAAGTCAATAAGTAAGTACATTCTGAGAAACATCCTTTACATTGTTGTGATTATACCGCGATGCATTTAGAACGCAGCCATTACAACATAAGTCGTTACATCGACTTGCGCTGGATGGCGCTATAGCCTAAGGAATAGTAAGATTTACTATTCCAACACCTTCCTTTCTGTACGTAGACTGGTGTTGAAATAGTAAATCTTACTACTCCGAAGTCCAGCGCCCTCCAGTGCAAGTCGTTGTAACGACTTGCATTGTAAAAACTGCAATGTTATTACCGCGATCATTTAGATTTTGTTGTAACATCCCATATTCGCACATTCTACTAGACACAGGGCCCATCTTATATCCTAGTATAGTGGAAATTAATGGAATTCACCAATGAAACCTCTCCGTACGAATACACGCCTTGAATTTTGGGGGGAACCAATTGGGATTAAGTACATCTTGCTCAAAGTTCCGTTTGGTCTCTCGTTGACGATCACCCCATGCTGTTCTCACAGCTGTGGTCCCTTGGTGATTGCAGGCATGCCATAATGTAACCACAACTTATCTGTTCTACTCGGATAGACCCTCATCTGATTGTTGCTGCCAGAGCTGACAAGAGCGGTTGGAGTGAGCACTTAGCACATCTTGAATATTAGGTTTCGCCTGCACAGTGCTTGCGCTCTGCTTGTGAAATCTATTGTATTTAATATTAATCTTAAAAGAGGCTTACATCCCGCCCCTCCTTTTCATTAGTTTGTGTGCTTCCCACTTACTTTTCCTATTGATTGTAGCATACCATTTCCTGTTGTTCTCCGTGTCTTCTTCTTATCTGTGTTCCAAGGCCAAAGTACTCCTTTACATCCACTTGAATTTCTTTGTTATATTAATTACGAGCGGGCATGCCACTTTTGTTTACTTACTTCTTGGTGATTCTGCTGCTCTGAACTTCTTTCGTATTTTAATTATGAGCGAGCACGCTGCTTTTTTCGACCTACTTCTTGGTGACTGTAATGCTGTGCTATTTAGAGAATTTAAATGTAATATTTCTATTATTTGGTGTGAGTTCTACCCATATTTGTACATTTGTAAGCACTAGAAGATTAGGGATTTCCTTACAGGATGTTGCGCCAGTGCAGAGACTCGAACCTGGTTCCCCAGCTCTAAATTCAGCAGTTCTGGCCTCAACGCCACAGCCTTTCCCTTCTTGCCGAGCCTTGCGTTCTTCAGCTCTTTGAATGGAGGGCACTTTCAGTAAATCAAGCAGAGGCATAGCAAGGATGTCTTATGCCTTAAATACACTCCCTATGACTGCATCATAGTATGCCCATTCATTTCAGTGGATTTGTAAATTACCAAACCAATTGCCTGACAAGTAAACATTATTTTATTTTCAATTACTATAAGGGATTTATAACATCTACAAGACTTCTACAATGGCTACAGCTGGCGACTTTTAGAACTTGAAAACAACTTGGAATGTTGGGGTTATGTACATTTGGGAAAATTAGTTTACAGCTTTGTACCCTTTCAAAATGCACTTTGTGCAAACAGCATCCATCAGCAAGAGCTTTTTCTTGTTGCTTCCCCATCGCCTTTGCTTCCTCATCATTGGTGGGTGCTTCCTCATCATTGGTGGGTGCACTCCTCTCACCTTGACACCTCCATGGCTTCCGCTCCCTCTCCTTCCAAGACATAACTCCCTTTTGGCGGAACAACCCTTTTGGCTGATTTGTTTTAAGGAGCAGCAGGATCTTGCTGCAAGTGCCAAGGAAGGCTGCTTTACACCTTTTACTATGCAGTTCTCCTTCGCACAAAATCTCACCTCTTTCAGACTGTTTACCCAGTCCATCCTAGCTGTTACACAGCCCTAAAAACCAAGAGATACTGCTGCAAAACTCCACTAACAGTCTGTCGTTGTTAAAGAACACAATTTACAGCCTGCAGCAAGTAGTTTGATTTCTCTGCATTTTCTGTAGTTTGTCATGTAAGGGAGGGGTAATTGTTATGCATTTATAATGAGTTAAATTCTCATGCTTGCAGTCTAGTGAAATGTACTATGTGCTTTACATGAGCACCAGTTACTTCACACATTCATTTTTTTGTAGTCATAGGGGGAGATTAAATGATTTGCCCTGAATCACAGGATGTTGAGCCAATGCCGAGACTTGAACCGTGGTCTCCAGGTCTGAAGTTGGTAGCTCTGACTTCTATACCACATACTCTTCTCGTCTCATTAGTATGTTTTCTGGGACAGAGACAAGCACAGAATTTCCCCCAGAAGTTCACTTTGCACTTAGCCTATTCACTTGTGTTGTTTGTGTGCATTTCCTAACAAACCCTCCTTACAAGTGCATCTTCAGGCCATCTCGCTCCTCCCCGTGTCTTGCAGCGTCCTTGCAGGTCACACCTCGTTGCTTCTTCTCTCGATTTATTGGGTGTCGCTGAGTCAGCGTGCATGCCCTGCTCGGAGAGACATTTAGGAGGCTTTGAGAAGTCCTCCCAAAGCAGCGATCAGCTTGCCAGAACGCGCACAGTCGCGCGCGACGTGCACAGCACTTTTTCACGTCGAGGCTTTGAGAAGTGCTCCCAAAGCGGCGGCCCAGCACTTTTTCACGTCACGCTTGGACCACTGGCTTCACCACTCGCGTTTTTTTTTTAAATTCATTTTTGTTTCATACATGCTGGTGTCTTGCACTGTTTTTTGTTCTAGGAGGGGTTTTCCGAGACCCTCTGTGCCAGGCGTGTTCGAAGATCCCATACCAGTGTCCGACATTACCGCCGGCTGTCATTTTATTTGCTTTCTAAGCCACGAACAAAGTGATATTTGTGTATTAATTGGCATTTTGTGCATACGTTTCGAGGATATACCCACTTCTTTGCGTGGAAAGGAGTTTAGCGTTTTTGGGAGAAAATTTAAAAGTTGTGGAGGGAATTGACTGAGTCATCTTGCAGTTATTAAACAGCACTGAGACAATAATATTGACATGTTTATTATCCGACCGAGTGCATGATTTCACCGGGGTGGTACATTGAAGCAACGGGATTATTTCAGGTCTGACACAAGCTGGCTGCTTTGATTGAAATTGGTGTGGGGAGAATGTGCGCTTCCGGTCTTTTGTGATGCTTAGTGCGTTAATGCGCAAGGTGCGGAAGTCCGCGTGCAAACCAGGGGCAGTTTCTAAACCGTTGACCGTATGAACTTTTTATTCCGAAATTATTACAATGAGTTCCGTTGAAATGGGTAAGAACACCTGTTATTTAGAGAGCTGTGAAGTCGCGAGACGAGCTGCATGCTCACAAACAATGCAAATGTGTCTTCCTGTTGCCTTTCCATGTCCGCAGGCTGCAACGCAACCCTTTGACTTTTAATATTGATCCTTGATTTTTCGCAGTAGGTTACTTTAGTGTAACCTAAATCTCAAGAGCAAGAAAATGACACTAGTAATAGAGCGTAAAATGTGCCGAACATCACACATTGTCTCAGCCGGAAATGCAAGACTTCCAGCTCAGCTTTCTAATGATGCCACTTTGCCAGTTTTATTTTTTCTGTTTGTTTTTGTAAATCAAAACCAAAAAGTAGAGAGCAAGGACTATAGGACGGTCCTCCTTGTCCCTGTCAATATTTTGTAACCAAAGAAGATGGCCAAGAAAAATGGCTGTCTGACACTAGAGTATCTGGCACCTCAAAGGTTTGTTAATAAAACCCTCACACACCAACCTGGTTGGTGTCATGCTTCATCATGGGGTCCCAGCCGGGTAGGAGAATGCTACCCAGCTGTGCTACGACACCTGATTACAATGGAGTTGGTTTTGTGGTGTAGTGCATGTGATGAAGTGGGTGAAAAGTTATAAAAATACCTCCAGATTGCTACCCGATACTTTATTCGTGGTGATTTGGGGTATGGTTAAAAAGGCAAGAGAGTGGATAATGGGCTACAGGTATTATGTGTTGCTGTTTTTTATCCTCACATGTTCAACATGTTTCAGCCCGTTGCACAAAATATTAGGGCTTTCTTCAGGACCTCTCTAATCAAAGTGAGTGATGTGAAAAAGTGAGTGGTAAAAAATTACCACATGAAAAGCATTTTAAGACTCACGCTAAGGAGTGCTATGTATGCGTGGAGGACTGACCATATGTGGGTCCTCTCAAAATGTAGAATACCTGTTGCTGTTGCTTTCCTTTCCGTTTTCCTTTACAGGTATTCTACATTTTGAGAGGACCCACATACGGTCAGTCCTCCACGCATACATAGCACTCCTTAGCATGCTTTTCACACTTTTTCACATCACCCACTTTGATTAGAGAGGTCCTGAAGAAAGCCCTAATATTTTGTGTAATGGGCTGAAACATGTTGACCACCTGAGGATAAAAAACAGCTACACATAATACCTGTAGCCCATTATCCACTCTCTTGCCTTTTTTTTGTCAAAGATATGTTTATTGATTTTTTTAAATACAGAGAAAATAAATGCGTCAGTCCCGCACATCATCCCACGCAGGGGGTAGCATTGAAATCCGCCCACACGCATCACGTTACGCCGGCCAGAGCTCCCCTAAACCAGACCTGCAATATACAGAATAACGCTTCAATAGGTACAGTGTCTGACACGGACGGGGGCTCCAAGCGGTCTGTGAGGTAAGAGGGAGATCAACGACAGTCAGAGCAGATGCATCCATAGCAGTTCGGCGGGACCTACGTGGACCAGGCAGAAACTAAAGGCCGCCGCCTTACGCTAGATCAAACGGCGGGCTTCTATTTGCAAGTTCCCTGGTGGGGATTGTCATGGAAGAAGCGATATGTGGGATGCACATTAATAACATTAAAACACAACCCCCCCTCCCCCCTCTCCCCTCTCCCCCTCAGCCCTCCCCCCTCCCCAGTGGTGGTAGCTACTTCAGAAGACACGATTCAAGGTACGTGATGATGGGAGTTCAAAGTTGAAATAGGTGAAGGGATCTAACACTAGCAGGACATACTGCAGATGGCAACCCCTTGGAGAGAAACGTGACCAGTGGGCCCCAACGGAATTCAAAGTTCTTAAAATCATCCAAGAAGATGTCAGCCATCCTCTCCAAACTCAATAGCGTCCAAAGCCACGAATGCCAGAGGCAGATGGCTGGTGCCTCCCTCCGTTTCCACGCTGAAGCGAGGGTGAGCTTGGCCGCCCCGATGCTGAGCCACATAATCTTCTTGTCCGCCCTAGTCTGATGTTCGAGACTAGGATCACGGAGACCCAGTAGGGTAGTGGCCATCGAGGTAGGAATAGGGTATCCCAGCATCTCCTTAATTTGGGCCAGAATTTCCTCCCAGTATGGACGAATGATAGGGCAGTCCCACCAGATGTGCTGAAAGTCTCCCAGCAGCCCGCACCCCCTCCAGCATTTATCAGAAGTGTTAGGAAATATCTGTCGCAGTTTGGCTGGGTGAAGGTACCAATCCATCATGGTTTTCATGTGTACCTCCCTAAGCTCCACAGAGTGGTTAAACTTGGCTATGTCTGACCGTAAGTGTGACCACTCCGCCTCGGAAATGTCCCGTTGAAGGACCCCCTCCCACATGGACAGGTATTGAGGTCTAGGTGAGATCGCAGTAGAAAGTAGGAACCCATATATGAAGGTGATAGCACCCTTCATGGAGGAGGTTTTGGTCAGAAAGGCTTCGAACTTCGTGAGGGGGCATGTGGCTGCATCTCTCACCGGAGGAGACATTGCCCAATGGAGTAATTGAGCGTGGTGGTAGCGTTCCTTCTCCTGAACCCCGTAGTCCCTCTTACAGTTGTCAAAGGTGAGTGGGTCACAGTCATGGAATAGGTGCGTTAGTGCCAGACATCCCCCTTCCCTCCAAGCATCAAAGGGGCCCTCAGACAAGGCTGGGGGAAAGGCGGGATTAAAGTATAGGGGCGTAAAGGGGGAGGGAAATGTAGTCCACCTATCGTCCCTGGAGACGGAGTCCCAAACCTTCATAGTGGTGCAAGTGGGGGTACTGATGTAAGCATTTTTGGGCCTGTCATTCTTGGGCTTCCACACCAGGTCCCAGACCGTCCTCCCCGCCACGCTCCGATCCATGTGCAGCCAGTGTTTTTCTGACACTTGTTGCGACCATTCTACTAGCACTCGACGTTGCGCCGCTTCATAGTATAGATGTATGTCAGGTAGCCCCACCCCCCCTTCTTTCTTTGGTCTGCGCAGGATGGCGAAGGAGAAGCGCGCTCAACCCCCCTGCCAGATAAAGCATAGCATCATGGATTTTATTCGTCGAGTTCAATGGACAGGACCTGGAACAAGTATAAAAGTTTGGGGAGAAGGGACATTTTAACCGCATGAATTCTCCCCAGCCATGATATGAACATTGGCTTCCAGCGGTTCAGGTCGGCCTGAATCTTGGTTAATAACGGGGGGAAGTTGGCAGAGTAGAGTTTCCCCAGCGTGGGAGTCTGGTGGATCCCCAGATATAGAATAGATGTACTGGCCCAAGGAAGGGGTGTCAGCGTCGTGAGACGGAGGACTTCAGATTGGGGGAGCGTGAGGTTAAGTACGTAGGACTTATCATAGTTGACCTTGAACCCCACAACCGCTTCAAAGCGCTCCAGTTCCGCCTGCACATGGGGGAGAGATTGGGCCGGGTCAGAGAGGGAGAGGAGGACGTTGTCCGCGAAAATAGTGATCTTATGCATCTCCCCAGTAAAGGGTAGGCAGTGGATGTCGGGGTTAGCCCTCACCACCAGTGCCAGAGGTTCTATGCTTAGGGTAAAGAGTAGAGGCGAAAGGGGACACCCCTGTCTAGTGCCCCATGAGTGTTCGAAGAAGGAGGACGTATGCCCATTCACCGCCACTCTGGCCCTGGGGAGAGGTAGTTTGCCCGAATCATTGTCAAAAATTTAGAGGAGAAGCCAAAGGCGGTTAGCGTTTGAAATAAAAAAAACAATCCACCCTGTCAAATGCCTTCTCGGCGTCAAGCCCCACCAGTACCGCCAGGTTTTTGAACCTATTGGCCTTTTCAATCAGGTGTATCACCCGTCTCGTGTTGTCGTGGGTCTGTCGTCCCTTGATGAACCCTGATTGGTCGGATGTATGAGTGCCGGCATTATGTCATTGAGCCGTTGGGCAATGATGGAGGAATAAAGTTTTGCATCCAGATTTAGGAGGGCAGTCGGTCTATACGAGGCGCATTTACTGGGGTTTGGGTATGATAGATATCAGGGCTTCAGCCATCGTACCCGACGTCTCGCCTTCATCCGCCATGCTGTTAAACAATCGGACTAAGTACGGGCTGAGTTCAGAGGCAAAGGTTTTATAGAAAGTGGCGGTGTACCCATCTGCCCCCGGGGCCGTATGGGGTTTCAAAGCCTTAATGGCCGCCATCACGTCATCTCTCGTGAAGGTAGCAGAGAGCGTCTCATTCCACTCCGCTGACACCTGGGGCAACGGTAATGTCTGCAGATATTCTTTTTGCGTGGCAGCATCAAGAGACTCCCCCGAGTAGAGTGTCTTGTAGAAGGAACCAAAAAGCTTGGCTTTAGACTCATCTTGGTGTTTCAGCACCCCCTGAGCGTCCTGAATCCCCCCAATGTATTCCCTTTCTCTCTTGTCCCGGAGCTGCCTGCCAAGATGCTTCCCCAACTTGTTGCCCTGGGAGTAGGACAGACGTCGTAATTTTAGCAGAGTATATTCTGCCCTGTTATTGTAATGCGCCCGAAGCTTACCCCTGACTGCCGTGAGCTGTATTATTGCGCGCCTGGAGGGGTTCGCCTTGTGTGCTTCCTCCAAAGTGGAGAGTTCCTCCTCTAATTTCTCCCTTTCCCGACCTCGCTGTTTGTTAAGCGTGGCATTCAGGGCCATGCACTGCCCTCGAAAACAAGCTTTAAGGGCGTCCCAGGTGGTAAAGACCGAGGTGTCCCCCGTGTCATTTAGTGCAAAAAACTCCTTTATAGCTCCCCTCAAGGTGTTACAGGAGGTTTTGCCCCGGACTAAGGATGCCGGGAAATACCACCTAGGGCTAGTCTTGCTCTTCACCCCCCACTGAAGGCACACTGCGAGCAAGCTATGATCGGACACCGATAATGGGAACATCTTGGCCTCGCGAAGGTCGCCCCGGAGAGACTGACTCAGGAAGAAGTGATCAAGTCGGGAATAAGAGCGATGAACGTGTGAGAAAAAAGTGTAGTCTCTAGATTGCCATGCATCGAAAAGGCCCATATCCAAAACCTTCTGCTGCGACTCAGGGGAAAACGAGCCCATGTCAGATCTTTGTGAGTGAGTACTATCCATTTCTCTCTGCCAAACCAAATTGAAGTCCCCCATAATAAGCAGTGGTCCCTCAGCAAAATCTATGACCTTTCCTAAAAGAGTGTGGAGGAAGCCATTCTGACCGTTGTTGGGTGCATACAGTACGACAAAGGTGCATAGTCTACCCCGCAAGAGGCCCTTCACCATGACCCAGCGCCCCTCTTTATCACTTTGTACTGCCGTAAGGCCACTCCTGTCTGCTTCGTGGAAGCGGAAGACCTATAAATAAGTGGGAACTGTTTGTGCTTAAGGCGTGAGTCTTCCAATTTAGTCAAGTGGGTCTCTTGAAGGCCCACGACATCCAGCTGGTGGTCAATGATATATTTCCAAATCTTTTGACGCTTCTGGGGAAAGTTCAGCCCCTTAACATTCCACGTCCCTAGAGTTAGCGGCATCATCCAGTGTGGGAGGACCCCTCAACTAGCTCTGTACCATCAAGGATCGGACCCCTGCTACCACCACTACCCCCCCTTCCCCCCTCCACCCCCATAAACACCCCAAGAAGCCCGTGCTCAACATCCTTGAACCGATGTGGAGCCCCCCACCCCCATTCCCCTCCACCCCCCTCCCACCCCTCCCCCTCAACAAAGAGCCCCCTGAAAAACATCAACCCCAACAGTGTGTCCAGAACCCCCAGCAGAATTAAAGTAGGGGGTGAACGATAGGTGGTCGCACCGGCCTTAAGGGCAGGGGAACGTGGCTTCAGCCCCCCCAGGCACCAAGTCCTGATGCAGGACATCCCCCCAAGTAAGGACTTGGAAACATTACCCATCTGGATCATGCGGACAGTCCCCTCCGGCACCAGCTATCGGCCCGCAGGGGCCAAGCAAAAGACTCAGTCCTCAAGTGTCCACTGGAGAGTCTGTCACCCGGGCCACGGAAGCCACTGCCGCTCCTCTTTCTCGCAGGCTGACAGATAGGTCGGGTCTCTTTGTCGCTGCCGGTTTGCCAACTGTCTGCCACTCCGAGGAATGGCGCCGTCGTCTGGTAGGGGAGTCGCCTGTGTCCGTCGGAGTAGAGGGGCTATCCAGACCCAGGAGTTCACGGGCCGCCTCTAGCGATCGGACCTGGATCAGCTTGGTCTTCCATTTAAAAATAAGACGGAACGGGTGTCCCCACGAATAGGGGACTCCTTGTTCCTTCAGAAAGTTAGTGATAGGCCGGAAATCTCTCCGCTTAGCCAGGGTGGAGGCCGCTAGATCTTGATATAACACCGGCCGGTGATCTCTGAACTCCAGGGGGGGCGTGATCGCGTGCCTTCCTCAGAATCCTTTCTTTGAGCTGAAAATCGTGGACACATACCAGAATGTCTGGAGGGGGGGCCTTGGGACCCCGCGGTAGGCCAACCCAATGCACCCTGTCCATTCGAATCTCCTGCAGATCTTCCTCATTCAAGATGTGCCGAAAGAGGGCCTCCACGTAGTCCTGTAAGTCCGCCCCCTCGCCCTTCCATGACACTGCTCTTATTCGTATGTTGTTGTGGCGCGATCTGTTCTCTAAATCCTCAGTGTGCGCCTGTAGATCTAGGTTCTGCTCCATGAGGCGCAAGACATCTTGCTGGAGCCGGTGCACATCCTCCGCAGTCCCCAGATCATGCTCCTCCAGCGTCGCAACTCGTTCGCCCACTGCATCCACGTCCCGTCGCACCTCTTTCAGATCTGACGCCAGCTGGGAGCGCGATTCCACGATGTCCTCCTTTATTACCGCAAATAGTTCCATCATAAAAGCTTTAGTGGCCGGCGCCTCACTGTCGTCTCGGCGCGGTGACTTGTCAGCAGTCGGCGAGGTCGTTTGTGGCACGTTTTTCTGGGCGCTGTCCCTCGGTAGCTTGTCTTTTTTGGGCCTATTTGCCGCCATCTTGTCTCCCACTGGTAGCAAGGAAGGCACGGCGTCCTTCGTTTGGTCCCCCCTGCTTGCGGCGCTGTCCCACCAAGCGTGCCAGGCCAGGCGTCCGGCAAGGCTAACGCGGGACCCCGATAGTGCTCGGCCGGTCTCTCCTCGCATGCGGCAGACCGCCCTTCACCCCGCCGATGGAGCCCTCCAGGCCGCTCCGGTTAGCTGTCTGGGGCAGATGCGGAAAGGAGAGGAGTAGCCCCCATTAGCCAGGCACCCAGGGTACCAGAGTCTTCTTATGGTTGCACTGCCTCACCAGCTCTGCTCTGGCTGTAACTGTCGAAATGGTGCGGGAACTCCAAGGCCCAGACTTACATAGGTCCCCAGGTGTCCCGAAGGCCTCCCTGATGCCTCCCCGGCGGTAGGCACTGCTGCGCTGAAGGCGAAGGACGGCCGCCGAGCCCCTGCTTCACCCGCCGGCCTCCGCCTGTCGCTTCAATGTAGGCCGCCACCGAGACTCTGCACGCAAGAGCTAGGGGCCTGAGACCCCCCGTCGGGCCTTAAAGGAGCTGCCGGTCCCCAGCTCAAGTCCCCTGCAGGGTGCAGCGCTGTCCACCGAACTGCGGACCGTTGTGCAGGGCTCTCACTCCCTGTTTGTTGCTCGGCTCACCTTCACGGGTTCGCCGCCGCTGGGTCGCGGGGCTGGACGCCGCCTCTCCTTAGCGGGACCCCCGGTGGTCTTCTACTCTGCTGGGCCGCCTTGCCGCGGTGTCACTACGGGCTCACAGGCCTCCCTCAGCCCCTTGGTCTGCTGTGTGGAAGAGTCCGCCAGCGACCGGCGTTTAGTGGTACCGGCCCCAGCACCTTCCACCGCCGTTACTCCGGACGCCCCACGGGAGTGCAACAGGCCCGGACTGCTGTCCACGCGACTGCCTGGTCTCCAGGCGTGCGTAGGCCGCCCCGCGGCGCGTCCCCGTTCCTGCTCACCGCTCGAAGAACAACGCCGCTGGGACCTGCTGGACTGCCCCAGGGCACTGGACACCTCATCTGAGCCGTGGATGGGCGCCCTGCAGGGAGATATACAATGCTATATGACAACCGGCGCCGGAGGGACTGAGAAGCAAGTCCTACTCCGCCGCCATCTTAGCCACGCCCCCTCTCTCTTGCCTTTTTAACCATACCCCAGATCACCAAGAATAAAGTAACGGGTAGCAATCTGGAGGTATCTTTATAACTTTCCACCCACTTCATCACATTCACTACACCTCAAAACCTGCTCCACTGTAATCCGGTGTCGTAGCACAGCTGGGTAGCACTCGGCTACCCGGCTGGGACCCGATGATGAAGCATGACACCAACCAGGTTGGTGTGTGAGGGTTTTATTAACAAACCTTTGAGGTGCCAGACACTCGAGTGTCAGACAGTCATTTTTCTTGGCCGTCTTCTTTGGTTAAAAAAAAAAAAAAATGTTTTTGTAAGTCGCCTATTCACTGCTTTTCCAGAGTGAATTCGGGAGCAGCTAACAGTGATTAAAAAATGTGCCACACATTGTACCAAGGTGAAAAGCCAGATGTTCATCTCCTCTCCTTAGCAATGACAATTTACTCATTTTATTTACGTATTTTACAAAGCTCCGACATGCCACCTCACAGCCGCTTCAAAGCGCTTAAGTGGCATTTGTACTTCATTGGACCGACCGCCCATGCAAAGCTCATCTTATTGGCCCCTTCAAGATGTGTTGCTGTGAAGAATTATTGCCCCTGGGATCCGAACCACAAGCTTAAAGTTTAGGAATATTTCACAAGTCCTTAGAATTCAGAGTGAAAGCGTTGGCTTCTTGGGCAATATGTGTAGACAATTGTGCTATAAAGTGAACTATTTGACCACATTTTGGAAACATTGGACACTGTGTTCAAGGTTTTTCTCCCTTGCAGAGTCTAAGCTGTTGAAGAGGCATGTGTTGCAGAGAAGAAAACAAACATGCAGTGCACCCAAGCAAGCTTGGGTATCACAACTCTCTTTACCAGTTTCCTTATCACCACAGTGATTCCGCCGCAAAGGGGTTGCACAGGGCGCACCACACTGGCCCCCTTCCACCTATGGAACAGATGCAGCACCAAGGCAAGGATTGCACTGCGTTTCATGTGCGCAAATTCGAAACCTTTTCGAAGAGGTTAGGACCTGTGGACATCTTAAGGATGCTAGAGGGCCTAGGCGAAACGTATTCTGGGGCCCCTATTCAGGACCGCTTTGAATTTATGATCCAATGTCAGCTCTTTCATGCCTCTTTGGCCAGGTCACTGACAGTGCACAGGCGCACTCCTCCAAAGTCTAAATGTGTTTACATCTAATATTCGGGATTAGTGACGTGTTTTCAATATTGTAACACAGCAGCAGTTCAGGAATATTACTGCAAATAATCTCTTTGATACCCTCCCATTCCTCATATGTGAGGTCCTGTTATGATCAAAATAAACCTTATTTACGGATGCTGCATGCAATGAGCACATTTCTCTGCAAAATATCTGCAGTAGACTCTCACACATCACCCACATTAAAAATCTGTTTATGTAGCATATTTTTAATGTTAGTACTCTGTCTGGTAAACAGCAGCCCAGTGCTGCTGTTGACCAGATGGCCACACGTAAAGGTCAGGAGGGCCCGGGCAATACTTTGTGTATACTGCCCTAGTTGCTCAGTTTTGAGTGACAGCGTGCTTTAAAAGTAGATAATTAATTTATTCATTCATAAATGTATGTGTGGCGAAGTGAAGCACTTCACTCATGTGATCAGCAATAGCTTTCAAAAGAACAAGCATTGGCATAGCCAATAGGTATCGCCTTTGGGACCTTATAAGTGTTTAGCCATGCAACAGTTGATGTTGTTGCACCAAGGATATTGTGCTGCATAACTAAATACTTATAAGGTCCCAAAAGCGAGACCTATTGGCTAGGCCAATGCTTGTTTTATTTATTGCTGTTTCCAGAGATATAGTTCCCTTCTTTTTGACATAATTAGTCCATATCAAATAAACTAATCTGTAGATGTTTTAAAATCGTTTCCCTTCAGACTACAAGGATGAACATTAGGTCCTCTCTGCAGAGGTTCTCAAGGGACCCACGTGGCACTTATCGCTGCAGGATGTATTACTAGTCAGCAAGGCGCAGCCAGCGACACGCGGCACAATCTTGGTCCCCGGCCTCATCGGCATTCACACTGTTGCTTTTTTCTTTGTCCTCCGCCCTTTACCCAATCTCCCGCTTTACAATACAACCAGTAACAGCACAACATATTGCCTTTCTCAATATGCAAGTCATACACTTTAATGGAGTTTCAGTAACTTGTATTGCACACACAACTCACAACAAAAACAAATTTTTATTAATCACATAAGTAAACCCTGTGGTATTTACCAGTGCTTGTTTGAAGTGTTAGCAGTGTCCAGGGCTTCTGCTGACCTGTCCACACTGGTCTGATGCTCTTAGAGGAGCACACAGGATGATTTCCTGTTTCATTGAGAGGGTGTGGTATTATATCCGACAGAAAGGATGGTAGAGTAGTGTGCAGCACAATGCAGCAGCTTGTAGAGGGACACGACACCCACAAACTCAACGCACTGCTGTGTAACATGGTATCCCACATTCTTTTCTTGTTATCATATATTAATTCGGTCCCCCCACCCCCAGTTCTGTCCCAGAGAAAGATATTACTTGTGCTATAAATCTGGAATTGCAGTTTGTTGGACCATGACCCTGTCAGCCTCTGATGTGGCCGATCCCTCTGAATGCATAAACACACTCCTTGACAATGATCTCCTGAGGGAGCATAACGTCAGCGTTGTGCTGGTATGTTAAAGGTGCTTCCAGATTTAGACTGTCATTTAACTCCAGTACTTGCATTGAATTCCCCTCCTTAGGAGGTTCACGCCTCATACGGGCGGCATGTACAAGTAAGCAGGGCACCTACGTTCCTTTCCAAGTGGGATGATCACCTTCCGGAAAGTTGGCTCTGGAAGTGCTAAGACTGTGCTCTTCACTTCCACTCCATCCACAAGAAATAAGAAGGCACAGATGAGAACACACTGGACCCGGCCACCTGTGCTCGCCACTTCCACTCCATCCATTCGAAGCGGAGAGGTGCAAATGTACACCACTGCAGCCACTGTGCGGTCAGTTCTACTCGGTCCAGTCCAATCGAGGAGGCACAGATGGACAACACAACTAGCACTCTTCACTCCTTCCACTCAAAACAAGGATGCAGGGATAGCCAACACAGCAGCCACTGTGCTCGAGGAGGCACAGGTGGACAGCATAGCAGACATCGTCCACTCCACCTTTATCCATCCACTTTAAACAGAAGTGCACACGCGCTTTCCACTTTTACTCCATCCACTGAAAACGAGGAGGCGCAGATGAGCAACACAAGAGACACTGTGCTCTCTACTTCTACTCCATCCACACAGAACAAGGAGGCACAGATGGACACTGTGCCCTCACGGTCAACTCTGTCCACTTCCACTGGAGATGCAGATGGACAACACAGCTGTCCTGTTGGGTGATGTTCCATCATTTTCAAGGCCTGACAGCCTATTTTTTAGTATGTTCTCACCTCAATGCCACCAAGGTCTTACCTTGTAAAGCAGTCTTCGCAAGAGTGAATAAATAATGGCAATTCTTTGAAACTGTTGGACGGCTTCTAAAAGCGTCAGATCACGAGGATGCAGATTATCAGCTGACCTGAAAAGCCGCAGACAATGCTTAGTTACCAGGTGTTTACCCAGGATTCAGGGCTAAAGGTTTTTATGAGCATACTAGTCCCTTAACATAAAGTAGTGGGTGTCTAGGTGATAGAATGGAGTGAGAGGGATTTTCCTTATATTACTAATTGAAATGCATGAACAAATGATAAATGTTTACTCGCTTGCTGGTTTACTTCCATTTTGTACCAGCCTTCATGTAACATTGTCAACATCGTTGGCAGAGTGTGGGCTGCATGATGTGGACTACGGATTATAAATTACCCCTTTGTAAGTTTAAGATGCTTGGCAATTCGAAACCTGACTTAAACACATGTCATTACATCACAGAACTGTCATTCTGACTAGTAAGCCTTCCAGGAAAGCCAGCAAGTTTGGACATGTCACCTACAATGAAAGTATGCAGGCAATGCTCCTTGGGAGGCCGTGCTTCTGTTGTGTGAAGGGTGGTGCATCACTGTGGTGCTACCAGGTCTTTGGCTGAATTGTTTTTTAGTGCTGAAAGCATGATCCGTCCCCTTGGTCACGAAGCCAAAGAAAAGTTAATTACTTTCTGGCTGCACAGTTTGTTGTCCGCTTAAACAACATGTCACGGTTTTACTATCAAAGGGGCAGATCCTTACTCCTTAGTGCAGAGAACACAGCAAAAGAAATTGGAACAAAAATTACTCAAGGGCAATAGATTGAAGTTAATTTTATAGTGGGGATATTTGTTCAACTGAACGGATACTCCCTTAATTCTTTGCGACTGCTTATGTAGATCATAAGTCACTTTTCATTTGTAACAATAACTTCTTTTTTAATTTCCCCATTGTCATGGGCTGAGAGCTAGCATGATAACTGGGCACAGCTGAGGGTTTACTTTCAAGCTATCACTGACCACAAAAAGGGTTTTTGCACAAGAGGACAGTTCTCCCCAAATTCCTATATGTCCTTCTGCACCAATCGGATGGCCCTCCCAGCATCGCCCATTAATTGGAACTTTGTAACACTAAGGCCTCCTTCATTCTCGAAAATGTTAGGACAATCCATGAAAGTATCCTGGTGAGTACTTCACCCGCTAAAGGCATGCAATTGGGGATGCTGCACCCAGCTGGAGACTCAACAGGGACCAGTTGGGTATACAGTGCACTTTCCCAATTTAGTGTTCTATCTGTGCCCAGAAAGAGACTGAACTTGGTGGTTGGCCACTGATCAAATGCATGTTTTATTTGTTTTTCTTTATGTTGTGTTTCATTTTTTTTTTGCAGTACTTGTTTACTAATATCGAAACCACTTCTACAGAGTTTAAATAGTATAGTCCCATCTGTGTCAGTGATACAGGGCTCAATAAAAAATCTCAAACATATACCGACACATGACATAAAATCGAGAGTGAAGATGGATATCTAAGAATCTTGAGGGTAGGCAATGGAGAGGGGTTGGGTCTATAGTACCACCTTGTGTTGAGCAGTAATTTGTATGAGTGACAGGAACCCCCTAAAAAAGGAAAGTAGAACAATTAAATGTTTAACATTCTAAACAGTTCAAAGATGTGCCTTAGTCGTGATTGTTACTCATTCCTTCTCATGTCTATCATTGGGATGACAAACAACTTCTTATAAATCCCACGGTATCAAATACATATGTATCTAGAACCCTAATCTAGAATCTGTGGCAACACCTAGTAACATTGTGGGAATGTTTAAAAATAATGATATTAGCATAAAAAATTGTCAGGCCGCACACCATGATCTTACTGTTGATCACTGTGTATAATGTAACCCGATAATGTCTCAAATTTCTCCATTTGATAATTCTATTACGCCATTCTTTCACAATGAGATACAGTCATCAATTCCATAGACCATTTCTCAGTGGTGTGTAGTGAGAGTTTGTGACATAGGCGCAGAATACCCACTTTGGCTTCTGTGAGCGAATCGTTTCCCATCTGTGGATGAGTTTATATTCGAAACATCATGGCTAAGGGTTAAGTATTTCAAAGGTGAAATAAAGATACTATCTGACATGGAGAGTTGTAACTAAATGGTTGGCCTAGTTGTAGAAAAGTGTACACTGGGCCATATATTGTGAAGTAGGTCACACTCTTGTGCCCCATACCGTTGAGAATAATAATTCAGCTTTGCGTAGTTTTGTGGGAGACCAGTACGATGAATGCAATATCTCAAAGTATAGACATTTAATTCTGGCTTCCCTAAGAACCTTGTCATGTTTTAATAGGGCAATTAGACCAGTCAACTTTCATGCATTATTTTCTTAGGAAAGTCTACCAACGTAGTTTGGTCTCTGCATTCATAGGTTATCTATTAATATGTACTGGAAAGGAGAACTCTAACGTTTCCCCACAGGTTTGAATACCGTCAAATAGGTAAAACAATAATGCCAAACGAGAGTGCCTCCTGCCTACCCTGTATACAACTATGTAGTTGTATACAGTCCCATCACTACTTCGCAGGTAGGTTTCCTGTGATCAAAGGTCATTAAAGTCCTTACACTGTCTAGTAAAGAATATTTGATTGAGAGGTTCACAGCCTATTGTCAGGACTGTGGTATTCTATAACGTTGTTGTGGAAATAATGTATGGAAAGAGTTTCAGAAACCTGTAACTTGTGTTTCTAAACTGTCAGCAAGCCCCTTATCATTGGATTGTCATGTGTGCATGGATGTCTGTAGCCTAAGTATACGGGCAGGGGAGTATTATTGAACTGCATGTGTTTTACTCTCTGTTTACCCACATGTATTTCTGTTGAACATGAGTAGGGAAATTCTCTGTTTGACAAGGGTGCGGAATAGCAGGATATCATGAGTCGCAGTAGGCGCTGGCCTCGTGACATAGTGTAAACCCATGGTGTTTGCAGTGTCAGTGCCCCAAATAAATATATGATTTAGAGGATTGTGTTATTAGTAAATCTGCCAAAACACAGATTTAGCATTTCTGCCTAGGGTGCTGTATAATAAGCCTTATTTTGGATTCTCTAAACATTGAAAATTATGCCGATAGACATTAATCTAGCTATGCCCAGATACAATAGTAACTCGGCAAGCTATAGTAGCCGGTCAACCTTTCGATGTAGTGTCCCTGATCTGTTGTTTTTTCCCACAGTTAGCTCCTTCAACACATGACTGGAAGCCACTGAAGACCGGCTCAAGCATGTGGAAGAGCGCATAGATCCTCAAACAGATAATGCACAGGATGTCAAGTTGGCAGAACTGTGGGAGAACCTATCGTATTAGGTGGCGCCTTCAACCAACCACTGACCGACCGCACCCAATCATTGCTCATCTACTGCCCACCAACATGCTAGGCTCATTTTATAGGCTGTTAAACAGAGCAAAGGTCCTTTTCACATTAACGGCCACTCAATCAGAATAACAGCTAATTTTTCTTCTGAAGTAAACTTAAAGATTAGAACGTTATTGAACCTGCAACCTATACTGCATCAAAATGAATTCAAGTATGGACTATTGGATTCAGATGTTATGCTGGTTAATCTTCAAGGAAAGATGACTGAATTTGAAGATCCAGATGATTTTAAGAACTTTCTAGACTCCAAGGGCCAGATGTAGGAGCCTAAATACCGGTCAGTAACGGCCGATTTCGGCCGTTACCGACCGGTATTTAAGAATTGACATGTAGGGGCCCTATTTTACCGAATCGGTAAAATACCAATTCGGTATTTTTACCGAATCGGTAACTTCCCGATGTAGGTGGGACTCTTCTGAGTCAAAAAGGCCTTACAGATTCGGTATTTTACCACCCTAAGCTTTTTTGACCATTCTGACATGGAAATTTAGGCACCTCAACATAGGTCAACCCGCCAGTATCCCTACCACACACAATTGACTCAAATAGTGCAATCACTGGCTTCAAAAAAGGACACATTCAGGTATCTGCTGACACTATTAGACCAGGGCAGTAAAAGACTATCCATCTGTAGTGTGGACTTCTATGATAAGTTCATATGTGTATCTTCAAAATAATGTCCTAGTTCAAATATGCTAGATAAGTACTTGTTGTAATTACTGAATTACGACGTTCATGCTTATTTCCCCTAGTGAACACCATCCTCACCTCCTCGATGATTTACCTAGATTACACTTTGAACATATAGGCTATTATTCTCTTTCAACTACCTGTTGTTGATCCCATGTATTCATATACCCATCCCCGGTGGGAATATGAGAAAGCAACCTTAGTCTAAAACCAGTCTATCATGTTATTCATAAAACAGCCAGGATAAACTTTGCCAAGTGAAAGGAATGTTCTGGGTTACAGGAGTTAAAAGATCAGTTAACGGCAACTCTGCCTTCAGATTTTGTGTTTCATTATATTCTTTCTTGTGGTGAGAATTGTAGGATCAAAACTTGCACTGATGCTGTCTTATGTACACCATATCAAGATCCACCAATACTACTCTGAAATGTTAGAGGAATACTCATAGTTATGGAGCTAATTTTGGGACAGGGTGACACTAGATCAAAAAGTTGATCAGCTACTATTTCTTGCAGAGTTGCCACTTTATCTAGGCGTAGCTAGAGGAACATCTATTTTCAGTATTTTCAGTGTTTCAGATAATCCAAAAACCCTAGGCAATAATGCTATATCTGTTTTTTGGCAGATGCACTGCTAAAACCCATCTCTAAATTAGGCAGGAATGATAGTGAATCCCAGTGTCACCAGGGATTTACAAATGATCTATCCCTGTCGCCCCTGTGGGCCTTTTAAAGGTATGGCCTGGTGGAACTGTTCCAGCAGTCATCCACGACACTGCTGCATTCGATAATACTGCACAATTTGCATTACTAATCTGTGTGAAAACTTCCTATTTGCTTCCACCTATGGCCTCATTACAAGTTCCTTGAACTTTTCCCCCATTTCTACTGCTACCAGGCTAGAGTTGCGGATGCCAGAGCTTTACATTGATTGCGGGTAGGGGCGACAGATATTTTCCGGGGATTATGGTCTTTACTCTGAGGATACCCTCGTAAATGAGAATCACTGGGAGAATGATGAATACTGCACACAATGTCCCCATGTAATTCTGAAGTTTCCAAGAGTTTGAATTGGGTGTATTCACAATTGTATCTGATCCACTTCGTGTAAATGCCATACTTTATTTGAAAACGAAAACATGTTTATAAGGCAAAACAATACTGTTAAACCTAGTGATTTCTTATATTTTTTACTTATTGAATCTTCCCAGGAAGTTGAAACGTCAGTTGTGCCAAAGAAGATAAGGTCATGTTCCTCTTTAGAGTGCATTCCTTACCCATGTCTTAAAAGAAAACCTTTAGACGCTTGGCTGACACAAAAACATACACAGGTAAGACATATAATTAATGACTGTTTTCATGAATGGGTCAGAAGGTTCATACACTAAGGTATGACGATAAGGAGAATTAGAAATTACAAATATGGTGTGCTCTTATACAACAGGTGATTCTTAAACTTTTGACTCCTGGGGACCCCCACGTAATCATTACTGCAATCCAGGGAACCCACTGAATCATTATTTTTTTAATTATTCAATCTCTTTCATTAAAGTTTGCGTTCCATTGCATTCAACAATACTGAACAAACAACAGCCCTGCTCTACACTGCCGTTACATGTCCCTACTGAATCCTTATTGGAATCTGGAGACTGAGTCATCACTAGAAGCTGTCTTAAACATTTTTTAATCGCAAAACAATACACAAATGCAGAACAGGTATTCATTAAACAAATACACAAATAATGAAACATTTTATTTAATATGCAAAGACATGTACAAAATAATCAAAATGCTAATTTTAGTAGGAAGGTTGTTGCTTTTCTAAATTCAATTGAGGCCACTCATCATCCTTATTATAATTCTGTTTGATGAACTTGCACTACTCCCACAAATCAATCTGAGGATACTTTTAGCCTCCAATTTCAAATTCCTTCTCATTTGCAGAACATTTTAAAATTTCAGTTGTACATTTTTCTATACACTTTATTACTCTGTAAATATTGTTGATTTTACCGAGCAGTTGCAGACAACCCCCTGAGTAGGCTTCACGGACCCCCAGTGGTCCCCGGATTACAGGTTAAGATCCACTGACTTACACTATTCATAAACAAATATTGATTGTGTCCATTTGGGTGTGTTACCTTTACTTCAGAGGCTGTACTTGGGGAGTCATTCCATCGTAGGAGTTACATTGGTAGTCTTTATATCACAGGTAAGTTTCAAACTTTTACTTCACAAGTCTTAACTTTGCAGGTAAGTTAGTTTTAAGTGTCCTAACCATACCATATGTGCCACTGAGTACTAGTACAGTCAAACCATCAGCGCCAGTACAGTGCGTTCAAATCAGGAGAACTGGGAAGGGGCCCAAGGGGCGAATAATGATACCTTGTACCTTGGTACACAGGAATGGGAGGAGATGCTAGCCTCATGTGCTCAAGGTCCATCTCACACAGCTGGTTTGCAAGGAACTGAAGCTAAATCAGGTCCTGAAAAAGAACCTTAGGTGGAAGGCGTTTGGAAGCCTCTCCTAAACACCTTGCAGTTGTCAGTAGAAGTCCTGCAATATCAGTCCAACAAAGTTGATATTCACCTATCATTACTTAACACTCGGCCAGTTTTTGTTGTTACAGGTATTGATGAAAATCTCTACAATCTAAATATGCTAATTAAGTGTTCCCAATGAAATGCTCAACTGCTGCAAGCAAGTTGCTCCTGCACCCCATTCGTGGACAAACTATCCTCCGTGATCTACTCACAGACTTAAAAAAAAAAACACCAAGCCAGCACCAGGGGGCAGCCTCAGCCACCAACTTGGAGCCACAAGGCCCACAACACATCAACATACTGAAATACTCTGCAATGGGCAACCCAAATCAAAACATTAGTGGTTTTCCATAGGGACTCTGAACTCTCCACCAAATGAGCAGGAGGCAGCCATCGAAAAAGTTAGATTCCAAATTGGCCAGGGCCTCAGGCCAGCACAACAAATCCCTGTTCAGACGGAAGCAGAAAAAGGGAAGGCCAAAAAAAGAAAAATGCCACTACTAACCCACACACGGGTGAATACTCCATATTTAGAATAGCGGCTAGGTCTGGGGTGCTGGAACACCCTGAACCAACTCCCCAACCACGAGCCCTGGAAGCCTAGCCAATGAACGAGCTGGAGCAAGTAACTTTAAATGCTGTATCAGAGCTATTGCTGACACCCAGGAGATAGAATCAAGTAGCAGAATCACAGAAACGGGAAAGATCATAGGCTGCGACACTGAGCCCGCCAGATGGGAACACCTGCCCATCAGGTACAGCAGCACAACACCCAGGCAGCTCCCTGAGCACAAAGAATGGAGCCACGACTTGGTTTAAGTCTTCTCTCAGCACTGCCCACCAAGGCGAGGATCCTGCAACAAGTACACAATATCCTGTGATGCCAATGCAGGACGATCAGCAAGACACAAAGATCATAACTTTTTTTTGCCAGAATATAAATCCAAAGGCACGTGTTACATTTTAAATAGGGGCAATGTTTTAGGCTTATTAGCTCTGATCCCAAATTTAGACAACCTAAGGTCAACAGGCCTTATTTTAATTGACTTTATCAGTGCTGAAAATCTATCAAAGAATGAAGGCACCATGGTCACCTGGAGCACAACTGAGACAGCCTGGAAAGTGCTAATGGAATGGTCGATTTTGCAACACAAACAAATTGGGGAATAAGGTTGAGACCCTATAAAGAGCCAGGATACGTTATACCTGTGCTTCACTCAGATCAGACAAGAATGGGTGCCTGGCCAATGAAGTCCACACCCTCTGCTTAAGGGGGCTCTGGGAAAATCACCATCAATAAGAATAGCATCGAATGAACAACCTGGGTCAACTCCAAACCTAGCTGGGCAAAATCCGGTCAACCGTCTGACCGCCAAGAACCAGCCAGGTCTATTCACTTTGCTCCTGTAATGTCAATGACAAATAATCAGAGTCTGAATTCCTACTGTAGATACAGTCTTCTGACATTGTTCTCTTCCAGGACACTTGGCGTTCAGAACCATTTCACATACAGGGCTTCATGAACTTCTCTGGGCCAGATTGCAAAAGAGCAAAACATGGGCACTTAATGGGCGGCCTGACAAACTATGCGTCTGCAACAAGCGTAGGCTCAGCAAGGGTACTGCATTCTAAGTAGTCGGCAATGAATGCAATCAAGATGATAATTCAACACCATAATGAAAAAACTGAGGAGCTGATCATTAATGTCTACACCCACCCTAAAAACAGGTCAAAGGCTTTAAGACTGTTTGTAGGGAATCTTAAGAGCAAACCTCTAATTTTGAGGTGTCTGGCTACTTTAATTTACATCTTCTAGGATCTTTCTTCTGAAGAACTTATTTCAGGCTAATCCCAATATTCGAATCTATCAGCCACGGCAAATTAAATAGAACTGGTAGACAACTCTTAAGTGACCAAGAATGCTAAAGCTTCTGAGCCCTCAATGGCCGGTTCATCAGGGACAACTTGCCGGCAGCTTCTTTCCCCCCAAACTCAACTATTTCCACTTTAGACTATACCTTTTGTTACCCTCTCACTGTTTCACAAGGTTTATTCATACCACTTAGAGGTGAAGGCAGACAGTGATCCCCTTCCGCAAGAAATTAGCTTTCCCACAACTCTGGCAGCAGTTTGCCGTACAGCTGAAGCACCCGGCTCAGCGCTCACTATTAATTCAAAAGAAAGAAATACTCCCCTTCCACTATAAACGACCTGCCGGAAGCAACTGAGACTTCGAAACAGCAATTAGTGGTAACATCCAACGGTGCTCTAATAACCTGGGAGAGTTTTACTAAAGAACATCATCCCCCAAAAATAATACTGGGCAACTGGAATGAAGCTCCCAGGCACAACGTAAATAATTAAAGATAGTTAAAAAGGCAGCAAACAACACACTAAGAGCTCTTCACCGTAGGCCAGGGTATTCTAATCTACAGCTAGCCTTGCTAAGGAAACTGAAATGGGACATATATATGACAGAGGATGATCAGTTCTGGGCCAAGCTACTCTCAGATATAAAGAATAATGACAGCATACTAATCTCGGAAACAACCAATAAGCTACTGCGACCTGTCCAAGGAGGAATTATCTCAAACGTATCCAAGTAAACTTGGACAAACATTCTTTTTGACCATTTCAACCTGAAGTCGGCCAGAAGAGCCAGGCCCGGTAGGATCCCTGCAAACAACCCCTAATAGCACTGACTCTAAGGCATTCTTCTCCATTTCAAACAATTGCATCTCAACTAAATGTTCCAGCATTGACAGAACAAGTTAATCAGACATCAAATAGCAAAGGGCAGACGGGAGGGGCCCGGGGCCCAAACTTCATTCACTATGCGTTCTTCAAGCAAAATGCAGGATACTGGGCGGAGATACCCGAGCCAGTCTTTCCTCAAATGAGCTTGTGGGAGCAATACTTTCTTGATGGAGAGGATCTATAATCTCTCCTATTTGGAGACAAATGTTCAGCAAAAAACCTCTGCCTCATAGCACTGATTGATAATTTTTTTTTTGTTTAAATATCCTTTATTGAATTCACAGAAGAAATGAAATCGGGAATGTTACATCACACATTACCACATCTGAGATGTCTGTCATGTTCGCGGGGCGCGTTACACAATACAGTAGTTCTCCGCTTCATACATCATGACAATGGTTCATCACAAATGTTCCAACCGTGTTGGTGCAACAAAGAAGATGACATTACAAGATAAACAGCGAAGGAAAAAGCAACGGGGGAAAAGGAAAAGGGGATTATGGTCTTCTGATTTGGAAACGTGGTGTGCATGTCGAGTGGAGGTTGCATCGATGCGGTGGGGGCGCGTGGGCTCTATTGAGTAATGACTATTGGTGCGAGTTCAGCTTTGGGGAGGTCCATGTTTCAGCTGTGGTGGGTAATTGGCAGGTGGAGAGTGTCGGGAGGTGTATCACCATGGCCGTCATCGTGGGCTGCCAGCAATAGGTGTATCAACGGCATTGCCCGGGCGTTCGTGTAGTTCCCTGCCGGTATCGCCTGGGTTGCAGCCTATATGTTCTCTGCTCCGCCCAGTGCCTCCGGATCCCTTCCAGAGGGGGAATCATTGGAGGGGTTCTGTACTAGTTGGCATTCCCTATGAAAGGAGCTTAGCGTGTCATCCCATAGCGCCGCAATTGGGAACTGTCTTAGACCTGCTGTTTCTTCATTATGGAGGGTGGTGCTTTCCGCTGTCGCCCAGTTGTCTAGGGAAGCGTGCCAGTGCTCCGTCAGGGGTGGGGTAGTTCGCTTCCAGTGTTTTGTGATCAGTCTTTTGGCCGTGAGGAGGCCCAGGTCCCAAAAACGAGAGGGGACTCTATTTAATTTGGTTCGTTTATATAAGCCTAGTATGCATGCCTCCCATGTGTGCGGTATCGGCATGGCTGTGCATCTCTCCAGTATCGGCAGCACAGTCCGCCAGTATGTCTGTATCTGTGGGCATTGCCACAGCATGTGCAGTAAGTCTGCTCCCACCAGTGCACATCTCGGGCAGCTATCTGCGGCGCCCGGAAAGTACTGGTTAATTTTATCAGGTGAGAGGTATGCCCTATACAGTATATAGAACTGAATCAGTTTGAAGCGTGCGTTGCGGGGAATGTTCCTGGGGCCCATCAGCACCAGCGTCCACTCCTTGTCCGTCCAGTCCCTCCCCCTGTCAACCGCCAATTTGTCGCGTAACGGCTGTAAAGTGTGTTGCGTGTGTGACAATAGTGCTTGAGTCAGCCAATGCACCACATGCGTACCGTCCCCCATGACATGTAGGCTCTGGATCAATTGGTGTGTGGGTAATTCCTCAGTAATGTTACCCCATCGTTGTGCATAAGCCCTAACTATGGAGGCGTGTTGTATGAACTGTCCAGCTGGTAGACCCGCTTCGGCTGTCACAAAAGGTATCAGTGCGCCATCGGCGTATAAGTCCGCCATGGTGTCTACTCCGGTGCGTGTCCAGTGTTCCAGTGCCGTTTCTGTGACAACGGAGGTGGTCTTTGGGGTGCCTAGAAGCGGGAGTGCCGGGGCATATGGTTTGGTGTGGTTCGTGAGCCGTAAGCTCCTGACATAGCATCGTACCGCCACATCTACATGTAGTTGTGACGTTCTCCTCGGGTGTTGCAGGGGGTGAAATAAGGTATGTATCTGTGTGGAGGACAGCATATCTGTTGTCGTGGCTGTGTCCTCCAGATGATTTCCAGCGAGCCAGGCAGTTACCCATTGCAGTTGCGCAGCTAGATAATAAAGTTCTAGGTTTGGTACTGCGAGACCACCCTCACTAATTGGCGCATACAGTTTTTGCAGGGCCACTCTAGGTCTGCCAGCATTCCATATCAGGTCTCTGACCATGGTTGCCAGTTCTTTGAAGGTGTGGGCCTGAAGGACAATCATTTTCGTCAACGTCACCCTGCTCGGGACATTGAGCGGTAGAGTCTTCCAAAAGGCAATCTGGGCCCTTATGGACGTTATGGCGCGTGTTAGGTTGCCGTCCAGGATGTCCGGGGGTGTTCTGTAAATATAGATTCCCAGATACTTGAACGTGGTATGGTGCCACGGCAAGTATTCGCCATTAATCCTAATTTCAGGGTCTGGGACGTCGGGATTGAACGAATACGCCCCTGATTTGGCCCAGTTTACCCTGAGGCCTGACATGTTCTCGAAAGACCGGAAGATCTCCCGAGAGTTCCGGTGGTATTTGGGTGAGGTCCCTGACGTACAAGAGTAGGTCGTCTGCATATAGCGAAACTATGTGCACACCGTCTGCCAGTGGGATGCCCCAGTGCGTGCCCCTGTTGCGCAACACCTCAGCGAGGGGTTCTATTGCCAGTGAAAAGAGTAGTGGGGACAGTGGGCAGCCTTGTCTGGTGCCGCGTTGCACCCTAATGGCGTCGGACACCAGCCTGCCCGTGCGGACTCGCACCACAGGTTGCCTGTACAGCAATCCGACTAGTTCAATATAGTAATCCCCTAGCTCAAACTTGCGCATCACTGCCAGTAGGTAGGGCCATTCGACCGAATCGAATGCCTTCTCCAGGTCAAGAACCAGGCAACCCGATCTTGGCCACTCCTGTACCGCGTACGTCTGCACCCGGAACAGCCTCCGTATGTTGTGGGAGGTGCATCTAGTGGGCACAAAGCCGTTTTGGTCACTGTGTATCAAGGCGGGCACCAAGCCTGCCAGACGTCGGGCCAGGGTCGAAGCCAGAATCTTATAATCGGTGTTCAGCAGCGCAAGCGGTCTATACGAGCCGAGGAGCGTGCCATCTCTACCCGGTTTGAGAAGGGACACCAGTGTCGCCTCATTCATTGACCGGGGTAAAGCCGAGTCTTCCAGCGCCGCTGCGTACACCTTGAGGAGCTCCGGGATCAGGATATCGGAGCAGGCTTTATAATATTCCGCTGGCAGCCCATCTGGGCCGGGGGCTTTGCCATTCAAGAGGGCAAAGATGGCTTCACGGAGCTCATCTGCTACCAACGGCGACCCTAGGTCATCCCGCTGGTCGTCTGTCAGGGCAGGCAGCGCGACGTCGTCTAGATACGCAGTTATGGTGGGTTGCGCAGTCAGAAGTCGGGTCACATATAGCACGCTGTAGTGCGCCACAAAGGCCTCATGTATTTTCGCCTGGGTATATACCTTCGGGCCATCGACTGGTTGTATCGCCGTCACTGGCGTTGCGCGTTCTTCGCGTCGTATCAGCCAGACCAATAGCTTACCAGGCTTGTCCCCAGTGTGATGTGTGCGGGCTGAGTGCGCCTTGTAATTAATGTTTTTCAACCTGTCAATCAATATGGCATGTTCTGCCTGCGCCTCCAATAAGTCGGTGGTCGCGCCTGTAGCTGCTGCTTGTTCCGCTTGTATCAAGTCCGATTCTAAGTGTCTGAGATCCGCCTCTAACTGTCGTCGGGAATGGGCCTGGGTTCCTAGACATTGTCCTCTGAGTACTATTTTAAAAGCGTCCCATTCAATCTGCGGTGTCGACGCCGTGCCAGAGTTGTCTTCGAAATAGTGTGCTGTTTGCGTGCATATGGATCCTCGAAACGGGCCATCCAGTAGTAAGTCAGGTTGTAACCGCCATGTAGGGATCGGGGGCCGTGGTTGCTCCCATGTCAGATCCAAAAGATGTGGGTTGTGATCTGAGTGTGTGCGGCCCATGTAACAGGTGTTCGTGACATGTGGTAGGATCCCATTGGTTACCATATACCTATCAAGGCGTACATGTAGGGCGTGTGCTCCTGAATAATATGAGTAGACTCTGGAGTGTGGATTACGAGCGCGCCATGCATCATGGAGATCCCACTGTGCGGACCATGCCTGGAGTGTGTTCGCAGTGTTTTGCGCCTGTGAGTTGGGTGGTGGGGGGTAGGATCGGTCCAGGGCTAGATCTAATGAGCTGTTGTAGTCCCCACCAAGCACCCAGGGGACACCATGCCAGGGGGCCAATGTGTGTGACAATTGGGCAAGGAAATCCGCCAGTCCAGTGATGGGCGCATACACGGAGGCTAGCACCAATGGGTTTCCATCCAGCCTTCCGTGGACTGCCACGTATCGCCCCTCGGGGTCCACGTGGACGTCCACACCAGCGTCCCCCTAGCATATGATGAGAAACCCATAGCATATAATTGGCCACGCCACCTGCGGCGTAGTGTGGGAGTTTCCGTGGCGGAAAGGTGTGTTTCTTGTAGGAGGGCAATATTACGTGATGGCGTTTGAGGTACGAGTAGATTTGGTAACGGCGGGACGGTGTGTGTATACCCCTCACATTCCACATACATATCTTAATGGCTGTCATTACAACTTTTCAACGACATCCCTTTCCCAGACCTCCCACCACCTCCCCGTAAAACTCGCGCCCGTCATCGGGCAAGCAGTCCCTGCAATCGAGTAAACACATAAGTTGGCACACCACTGCACTGAGACCATAGGAAGGGAAGGAAACATGGCTAACGGAACAATAAGCCAATGAACATTATGAACTTTCAAAATACCAAAAGGTCGGATGCGAAACGTGCTCCCGTCCATACTCTCTAGGAGAGCAAGAAAATTCAAATCTAAGGGGGTGTTTGTGCTATGTGCACGTGAGCAGTGGTTTCAAGTCAATATAGTTGTTATGTGAAGGCCTACCGCCTTCCCGGGAGGAGTGTGCCAGCCTAAACCGCCCGCGCATACAGTGTGCCCCTTCTGTACATGCATCAAATTCTATACTTTACGTGTCCCAGACGATCTGCTGCCAGGTAAAGTGAAGCGTCTCTCTAGCTGTACCCCGGCCAAGTGCGGGCACCCAGTGTCGATTCTTGGTCTCTTGCTCACTGAAGAGGCTTCAAGTGCGCGCTCGCCTCATGTTCGACTTGTAGGGTCGAGGGTGTAGGTCGCTGCCTTGTGTGCCCCCTGCCACCGCTGCTTCGCGGCTACATTGGCGTGTTCTGTCAGATTCGCTGCGGTGGCTTTCTGCGATTGTCTCTACAGGTTGCTGTACACGCTGAGCAGTTAGCTGATGTAGTCCGCCGTTTGGGGAGTGACGTCCGGTCGTTCCTCTGATGTCGGGGAGTCCGATATACCATAAATGGCTTCGTCGTCGCTGGGGAGGTCCTGCGCGCTGCCGCCCGCCGCGTCGCTCTGCGCGGGGGATCCGCTGAGTTCCATCACTAGGCGGAGGGCGTCTTGTTTCTCCTGCCTCGCAGCGTCTGCTGGAGGGGAGGGTCTTGTCGCTGTTCGTGTCTCAGTCTCAGTCTACGCCTTCGCCTGTGGCCTCTGGATTGTCGCCGGGGTGCAGGACCTGCATTCGTTCTGGGGTCTGTGTCTACTCCGCTGTCCAGCCACGACTCCACTTCTGTGGGGTCCGTGAAGAAATGAGTTCGCTCCCCGGCTACAACTCTCAATTTCGCAGGAAATAGCAAAGAGTATTGCAGGCCCAACTGCCTCAGGCGTTTTTTCACCGCCATAAAGGAATGTCTTTGCCGCTGTACCTGTACGGTGTAGTGCGGAAAGAACATTACTGACGCGTTTTCAATCCGGATCTCTTGGAGTTTGCGTGTTTCTCGCAGTATGGAGTCTCTGTCTCGATAGTTCATTATGCGGAGCAGCATGGGCCTCGGGTTGGAGCCTGTTGCTAGAGGTTTGGTGGGGACTCTGTGGGCACGTTCTATTACGAAGTGTGGGGAGAGTGATCCCTCCGGTAGTATGTCCTTTGGCCACTGTTCCATGTGTTCCTCTGGGGTCCTCCCTTCCCATTTCTCCGGGACCCCGACCAAGCGCACCTTGTTCCTGCGGGTCCTACCTTCCGCATCCTCGGCTCTGTCCTCCAGGAATTCCACCCTGTTCAGTAAATCCTGTATTTGCTTGTGTGACTGGTCGGCTTGAGGCTGAAGCGTCTGCATAGTACCCTCCAGAGTTGTGGTGCGGTCTGCCAGTTTTTTATGGTCCGCTCTCAGGTGTGTCAGGTCTATGACCACGCTATCAATTTTGGTGGCCAGGGAGGTGCGGGTCAGTTGTATGGATTCTTCTAGCCTCTCCATTGCTGCCAGCATGGTGTCTAGTTTCGCCGATGTTTGGTCCGGATCGTTGCTCTTCCCTGATTTGTCCATCTTGCCCTTTGAGTTCGCTCCGCCGGTCCCATTTCGTGTTCTAGGTCCGTTAGACATCTGCGCCACTGCGCTGCTCCCGCACCAGTAGCGTGTTCCACCCCCAGGGGGCCAGCCTGCGCGTGCGTTTGCCGTGTGGTGGGGCAATGGACTACCCCTCAGCGCTCGCGGCCCGTAGGTGAGCAGGTGTCTGTGTCTGTGTCCTCGTGTCGGCGGCCTGCGGCGTCCGGCATCAGCTAGGCCGTCGCGTCTTTGTTTGCATGGAGCGCGGGGCCGGCTCGTGCCCCCCTGCGGCGAGTCAGGTGTGGTGGTGGGTCGTGCAGGCCACTGCGCCGCTCACGTGGTGCAGGTAATGTTGTGGGCGGTGTGCTTCCCCGGTCGCGGGCGCCCGCGTGTTCCCTCCACCTCTGGCCAATACGTGGGTGATTCGCCCCCGTTGAATGCGCCGCTGGGCGCCAGTAGCTGCGTCGTCAGTCTGACCAGGTCTGCCACCCAGTCGCGTACCACTCACCACTCGTGGCCGCACAGCACCGTCACTGCTAATCGCCCGGTGGGGGGGCAGGGCCTCAGGCACTCTCGGTGGGCAGGTGTAGGCCTCCGCTGCCGGTGGATCTGCTCCTCTCCCCCTACCTCCGGTCCATGGCGGTCAGGTCGGCCCCATCCAGGTACACTCAGTTGTCCAGCTGGTCAAGCGTCGAGACAGTTGGTACTTGGCATGTAGGTCCCCCGGTCAGGCCAGGCCGGGTCCGTGCTCCGTTCCCGCACCGCAGCTCCGTGCGTCTGCTCTGCGTGCAGGCCGCAACTTCGGGCCCTCGGCACCTGCTGAAGCCTCGGTCTTTCCTGAGTGCCCGCCGAGGACGGGGGCGATGTGCACGGCCTCAGCGCCGCAGAATCCTCGGTGCGTCCCGCTGGAACCGATCGATCCCAAATTTGGCAGGGTGTCCAGGGGCAATGTCTGTCGTTAGCGCCGGTGGTTTTCAGCCGGCTGCAGGCAGTGTTTCACCGGAGAAATGCGCCGGGAAGGGGAGCTCAGAGCAGAGCTCTACCCCAAGGCGGCCATTCCCGATGCGCGCTTAGCCACGCCCCCCATAGCACTGATTGATAATGAGACTAAATACTTCACTGGAACACTGCTTGAGGAACTATCCAACTGGGCTTCAGATTAAGCCATAATTCTGCTAAACCGGACAGGGTTTTCCAAACTGATGGGTACCACAACTAACATCTTGGCCCTATCCCTCCTGGTTGATGCGGCAAAAGGCTCCAGGATGCCTTTGCACATCTGCTTTACCGACTATATGGCAGCTTTTGATCATGTGGATAGGGGCAAACGTTGGCGTAAACTAGCACATTGGAACATTCCACCGGCTCTATTGAACAGGCTATACACGGATATGTGGGTGCAGGTTAAGTTGAGCACTAGAACACACATCTCTAGACCATTCCCAACAACTAAAGGATTGACGCAGGGGTGTGTGCTCACTCCCACTCTGTTCCACTTTTTTTTTGAAGACTTAACACCAAAGTTAAACACCTGCAACTCCCAGGCACCCAAACTGGGTGACATGACCCTCTGTAGCCTTTTATATGCTGATGACTTTGTCCTGGTGAGCCACACTCAGGTGGGTCTGAACATCACACAGGAATATTCAACTGAAAATGTATAGACCATCCATTTAGAAAAAAAAACCTTGTCGTTCAGCAACGTAAAGAGAAGACTCACAACCTGGTACTGGGCCAGGAAGAGAATTGACTCAGCAATTGAATATAAATATCTGGGCGTAATTATTGACACAAATGGATCCTTTGTTGCTCAGAAAGAGGCCATGAAGAGGAAAGGAATGGCCCTGGCCATAACATTCAGAAATCTAAAGAGAAAATGATCAGGTCCAACATTTGACTCCTTTTTGTTCGGATCATGTAAGCCAATCTGCTACCCACTATAGCATACGGTAGCGAACTAATGAGTGGAAAGGATGCCACCATCTTCTACAGCATCATGACTAGAACGTATAGAATAATCTTTAACCTTCATAATTACACATCTCCGGCTCAGATTAGGTTACAATTTGGTCTGAAGACGCAGACTTTGGCAAGACCAGGGGGCGGGGAGGGGGTCTACATAAACTGTTGTAATAAGATCGGGAAGGCTGACCCCAACACCCTGAGTTTCCATCTGTGACAGGATTTGCAGAAAAGGGGCACTTCGGTTGCGAGACACTACCTCGATGAACCGCTATCTATTACTGGGCTGATCCATCTCTGGGAAACAGTTAGCCTCCAAAATGATGATATTCCTTTCAATGACTGAGGACAAGGCTTCTTTAGCATGTAGAGCCCATGCTTGGCTGTCTCTAAACAATTATAGAACAGCTGCACCTCAACAATACTTCTATATTACCCACACAAACACTGTTAAGGAGAAGTTCCTGAAGTACTGCTCAGTTTTGCTTCCTTCTCTGTTAAACTTTTCTCCCTGGCAGTGAAACCACATACAGAACGATTGCTGCCTAATCTGCAACTGCAAAGATCTTCCACACTTGATATGCTCCTGCAAGGAGTTAATGGTTGAATGGAGTCTGCTACTAAAGGCTCCTTTTAATCAAAAAGGAATATGCAAATGAAGGCACGCTCTGCTGACTTGCTTTGCCCCAGGGGATCCGCAGCTGAACTGTTGTTTAGTGAATGTCTTTACAAAGGTGGAAGCGAAAATGGCAATAAGGGATAGACAGCTGCTAAACATTTATAGTGACAGAGAGTAGACGAGCCTTGGCCGCAGCCTATTGTCTAAGGAGAGTATTCTTTCAATCAGGCAGCAGCACCTCACCCACATGACTTTGATTACTGCTAATCTCGAATAAGGATCGTGCGCAGCAAGGAGTTGCAAGCCAGCGGGCGTGGGTGGGTACAAGGCCTAAGTTGGCAGGGTATGCCCAGACGTGGGTCCCTTGCTCACTCTACCACTGGATTAAAGATAGCCTGGCTGATGAGGATTATGAATCCGAAACCGGTCCCAGGATGCTTGTTTCCTGTCCAGGGAAGACATGGCTTGGCAGTTCGGGCTGGACTGTTCCCATGAGGCACAGGGTCAGACTGATTTGCATATGGCCATGTCTGAACTGGGGTGGTGGAGTGAGCTAAAGAATGGTGATGGATACACAAGGACGTAGGTACAGAGGCAGGCCGGAAGCTGGAAATACGGGCAAAACGGATAGAACCCTGTCTAAAATATCGTCTGAACATACTAAGAAACAAATGGATCGGGGAACAGAAGAGCAACCTCATCAACAGGAGGAAGCGGGATCCAGTGGCAGAGTAACAAATGTTGAGGTACAGGCGATGTTCACAACGATACAGGCCGCTCTCACCAATATAGATGGGAAAATAGACTCTCTCGCATTTCGAGTGGACAGGATGTCTGAGCGCCTTGATAAGCATACAGAACGACTGGACATGGCCGAGCGCAGAATATCTGATGCCGAGGACACTCAAGTACAGATGGATGCGAAACAGACAAAGATGGACAAGCAACTGGCGGCTATCTCGGCAAAGGCGGAGGATTTGGAAGCGAGATCCCGCAGGAACAACATTCGCCTGACGGGCATTTCGGAGACAACAAACACGGGTCCTATGGAACGGTATGTTGAGCAACTGCTAATTACAATGCTGGGCCGGGACACGTTCCCCGAGATATTCATCGTCGAGCGAGCGCACAGATCCCTGGCGCCCAAACCGCTGACCGGTTCAACACCGAGGCAGATTATAGCACGGATACTGAACTATAGGGATCGGAAGGCGAGAGAGTTAGGAAAGCTGACACATGAGGGCATGGACATATCAATTTACCCTGACTTCACGATATCTGTACAGGAAGCGAGAAAGAAGTTCAACCAAGTGAAACAAAAACTGAGAGACCTAAACATCCTGTATGCAACGCTATATCCGGCAAGATTAAGGGTCACGGATGAGGGAAAGGCAAAAATCTATAATGACCCTAAAGACGTACTAAAATTCCTCCAACAGAAAGAACATTCAAAACCCAGATGGAGATCACCGCGGGGAGACCTGGAGGAACAGCATACAACCTCGGACGTGGAATAACGGCGCATTGCAATAGCTAACGACCGCCGCTAATACACTTGGAGAAACCTGATGGGCCTAGGAGGCGAGGTACGGTTGCGTACTGAAACAGATACTGGTAGAAGTTGGTATTGTTGTGTACTGGGCGGTAGAAGGCTACAGCATACTTTCCAGGAACTGCGGCATAACCGAAGTGAGCTTTAAGTGACCCGCTGGACTACAAAGCAAGCAGATGGTGGATGGATGACACCCGACCGGTCAAGTGCCCAGCGCAGATAAGTTGAACAACATTGTACTATGTATCACTTGGTAAACTGATGTACTGGGTAGTGTGACTGAATATGTTTGAACTGTGCGCACCCTCAGAGACATTACAGACTTATGGCGGATTCGTCAGGCGCACCTTTAAATCACATACCATGTTAAATCCAGTTTTGATGTATACATCCTTGCAGGGTGTTTGCCCATGTGGGGGTCCCACAGGAAACGGGCTGGCAACCCCCGCCCTCTTGTGTACGCCACATTAGCTTGTTGTAAGGTTTTTTTTTTTCTCTTTCTCTTTTTATTGATGTTTCTCATGTTTAACCGCCATTGGAGCTAGGGCGGAGTGGGTGGGAGTGGGGAGTTGGGATATTGCAAAATGTCTGGCCGACGAAATGAAACTATTGACGCAACTGCCACTGCACTCATACACTGTACAAGGACTAATGCAACGCCAAGCTGTGCTATATGCACATGGCTGACACTTGACTGACTGCTAGAAAATTAACGTTTCTAACATGGAATGTTCAAGGGTTCAAAACCCACAAAAAATACGTAAAGTACTTGCAATCTTGATAGACATGGTGTTGGTGTATCGTGCCTACAGGAAACGCATCTAAACCCCACAACTGAAACACGGGTGGGCACCAGGTGGGCGGTATACCGCTTGGCATCATCGTACTCCACGTATGCAAGAGGGGTTCTACTGCTAGTCAGACGGAATACCCCATTCCAATTACTCCATGCTTTGCGCGATGATCAAGGTCGGTACGTTATAGTACAAGGCAATTTTGGGGGCTCAGCAGTAACTGTGATAACTGTGATCACATCATATGGCCCAAATATAGATGATCCCGGTTTCTATGCCGAGATATGGGCCAAACTTAGAGAGTTCCAGAGTGCGCCAGAAAAATGGGGGGAGTTTTCAACACCTGTCTGGACACAGCACTTGATAGATCGATTGGTAACGAGAGGTATGGCAGACGGGCAGCCAAAGCCCTTAAAGATGGTATGGTAACATGGGGAATGACTGACATATGGAGACTGAGAAATGGGGATCGCAGGGAAGTCACATGCACATCTACGACACACAATACGTGGTCTAGGATAGATTACTGGCTACTGATGGCAGAAGCATGCACATGGACATGAGCGGTCAAACATCTGCCCAAGACACTGTCAGACCACGCCCCGGTTAGCCTCACGTTGGAGATCCCAACTCACATACCTAGACATTTCACATGGAGACTGCAAGGTAGCGCTCTGTTAGACCAAGTCTTCAGGAGCGAGCTCCGACAGGCAATTGTAGACTACTTTGAGCTGAATACCGGATCTGTGGACAGTGTGGGGACATTGTGGGAAGCATTCAAGGTAACTGTTCGTGGTCACTGTATTAATAAACATGCTGGGATCCTGAAGGATATCCAACAGCAACTAACCATAACAGAAAGGGACATTGGTGCACTTGAAGCGGAACACACACAGACACAAAATCCAATTTTATTGGAAGGATAAGGGACAAGATGGAAGAGTACCAGAAATATGCCATGGATGAGGTAAAATACAAATCAAAACGATACATAGCGAGGAACTATGGGGAGGGTGGTAGACCGGGGTGTGCTTTGTCGAGCAAGATTAGACCTTCTTACACAACCCCATACATACTGCAGATACGGGATGCAGCTGATCAAATGCAGTATGACACTAAGTCCATATCTGAATGCTTCCAGAACTACTACACACAGCTTTATGATCAACAAACCAGCACTACAACGGTAGACATAAACCACTATCTCCAGGACGTAGCCCTAGCATGTCTCTCAGACACTCACCGCAAATTCTTAAGCCACCACATCACAAAAAATGAACTAACAGACGCAATAAACTCATTACCAAACAACAAGGCTCCCGGACTAAACGGGTTGCCTGGGGAATTCTATAAAACATACAAAGATCTATTGATACCCCGTTTGGCTGAAATGTACGCAGAAGCGTATGACGAAGGTAGCCTCCCCGCATCGCTGAGAGAGGCGCTCCTGGTGACCCTCCCCAAGCCAGACAAAGACTTATCACGTTGTGACTCGTACCGCCCCCTGTCATTGATAAACATAGACAAAAAGATTCTAGCAAAGGTCATTGCCACTACGATACAATTATTGCAGGGGAAGTTAGTACTACCCGATCAAGCAGGTTTTGTACCCACTAGATCAACTACCCTAAACATACGCACCATTTTTGCTCTATTTCATGAGCCGGATCCGGACCTGCCAGCGGCAGCGGCCTTGCTAGATGCTGCAAAGGCTTTCGATTCAGTGGAGTGATCGTTCATGTTTGTGGTGCTACATAGAATGGGATTCCTGGAACACTTTATAAAATGGATAGAAATTTTATATCATGCCCCCACAGCCAGGATTCGGCTAAATGGACAAGTATTGGACCCTATAGAGGTAAAAAGGGGACCGAGGAAAGGCTGCCCGCTATCACCGTTCCTTTTCACTCTGATTCTGGAACCCCTTGCATGTAGGATTTGTCAATGCCATCGGGAGGCTGCATTACAATTTAGCTTACGTCCCATCAGTATATCATTATACGCTGACGACATGGTATTATTTACACGTCACCCTAATACACATTTAAACAGCCTCATACGAGAGTATATCCGTTTTGAGCAATATGCAGGGATAATATTTAACTGGGACAAATCGATGGTTATCCCCCTAACACCGGCTACAACCCAGCCAACGTTAGACTATCCTCTGAGATGGCAAACTGACCCAGTGAAATATCCGTGGATATGGATACATAGGGACCCAGAACTAGTCATAAGGGAAAACTATTGCAAGGCACTGACTAAACTTGATGAGCAAATAGCTAGATGGATACAGATGCCCCTGTCACTGGCGGACAGGATTGCACTGCAGAAAATGGTGGCGTTACCCAAGTTTCTATACCTGTTCATTAACATCCCAATCTGGCTCATACAGGCCTTTTTTGTAAAATTGCGGTCAACAATGCAGAAACTAACGTGGGCGGGCAAACAGGCCAGCGTCATCTGGACTATATTAACGAAGCCCTACCATATGGGAGGTTTTGGGGCACCAGACCTACAACTATATTTCTACTGCGCACAAGCGCAACATGCCCACTATTGGACCAAACAACATGGCTACATTTCACATGTGGCAGTGGAAACGAATAGTGTACAACCCGCTCCATTGATCACTTTCTTATCAGACCTGAGGCCTTATGCATATAGCGACACGATTCGGCCTGTCCACTGCACATCGAATGCATGGCACATACTGGCACATAGGGCAGACAAGCTGCCTGTCTATGCACCGGCGCTTCCCCTAGCCAATCACCCGAAACGATCAGTGACAAAAGAGAAGAAAATGTTACTACTAATGGGGGAGATGAACCTCTATACTATGGGGGATGTTTTCCCTAATGGTAGATTCCTACAAAGAAAAGACCCATCGCTAAGCACACACAACACACTAATGAAGATATTTACACATATGCGGCTGCAAGCAGCGGCTAAAGAACTATACAGCACCTACCCGGAAGAGCCACCAACGTTACAGGCATTACAGGCCCTACTAACAGCAACAACACGACAGAGGTTAGTCACCCGACTATATAACGCGTCTCAATCAGAGCAAAACGTAGCGGTCAATAGATCATTAGCAAAATGGGAAAAACTGCTAGGAGACAAGATAGAGGAGCAGGATTGGGAATATAGCTGCACACATCTACACCTACTGACATCAAACTGTAACCTACGGATTATACTGTAACCTACGGATTATACACTTTAAATTCCTTCATCAGTTTTATTACACCCCGACCCAACTCCACAGATATGGCCTAAGACCACATGACTGCTGCCATAGGTGTAATGCCATGAATGCTGATTTTCTCCACTTGGCGTGGGCATGCCCCCAAATACACGGTTATTGGCAAGAAATTGTAGAGGCGTTGGCAGCAATGCTAGCTGAGCCGGTGCCGAACACGCCATTAGTATGCTTATTGGGAATTTATAAATTGATACCGTCAAGAAGGCGAAAGTTTCTGGTGGTGGCACTATTGCTTGCAAAACGAAGGGTAGCCATTAAATGGGGTAGTAAACGCCCCCCAAATTCAAGGACTGACTCATGGACATGACATACTGCAGGGAAACTATGGAGACATATGCGGAGGAACTGCCACCCTCGTCAGGACCCCGAGATTTTTGGGAGCCACTGACACAATACCTCCTGACAGTACGTGAGGATAATGATTAAATGTAAATTGGTGGGACTTTACAACTGTGGGTGTGACTCTATTCTAACCCTCACTTCCTTTTGCAGTTATGGATATGACATGAAACTCTATATTGCAATCTCATGTATATAAGTATTGTAAAAATATTTTAATGTCGCACAACGAATTGCAGAACTAAGTTGAAATAAGACCCTTATTGCAGATTTATGTGGAGATGTACAATCTGTTGGCAACCTAGGATATGTGAAACGAAAGCTATTTGTAAATGTTCATTGCAAGTTCACGAAGTCATGTGATATACCTTGTAACAGACTAACAGTCTAGAGTGTATGGCATACCTTGTTGACCAGATGAAATAAACAAATTTATATAAAGAATGGTAATGGATTAAACCCAGATCAGTTGACTGGTGGTGAGTGTTTGATTTGCTCAAACGCTCCGTCCATCATCCCCTTTGGTATCGCTTTGGGCAGAAGGCCTAGCCAAAGGCCAGGCCCTGCGTCCAACCATGTACGGCGATGGACATCTTACTTTACATTAATAAGCCACCAAAAGTATCTTACTTGGCATTAAAAAAACCTTTTACTACCTACTTTGTTTTCTAAAATGTCCTAAGGGCTTATTCCATAATTTAATGAGCATTAACTAGGATTATGTCAGCATTGATGGGATTTGAGATGTCATCATTGAAGTAATTTAGCATGTCATGAGTGATGTAATACATGAAGCAGTTCATGGCAACTAGAATTTAACTCTGATAAAACAGAGATTGTTATAACTAAAAAAAAATGATGTGGAACCTTTCTTTTTAGTCCAACTTGATGGGCATCTCCCCACAACCTAAGCACTCTGTTAAAAGCCTAGGAGTCCACAATGACAAAGACCTTTATATAAAACCCCAATTAGGTCCCTTTTCCTCTGCCTGCTTTCTTCAGCTGCGAAAACTCAAGAAGATCAGCAAGTTTCTCACCTCCGAAGACCTGGTCCAGGTTATTCTTGCCTTAATCGTTTCATGAATCGACTATGCAAATTCTCTTTATTTGGGACTTCTTAAGTGTTTCTCTTGTAGACTCCAACTCACAAACCCAGACAGCCAGACTTATATTTCAACAACCAAGAGACTGCCACATTCACTGCTTATCAGTTGCTCAATGTACCATCTTCAAGTCAGGCTGTATCACTTTATGGTAGAAGTCCTGCCTTTATAGCAACCAGAATTAAAAACAAATACATCCCCACCCATAGTTTAAGTCAGAGATTGGGAGGCTCCCACTTCTCGGTTTTTGCCCCCAAATTTGGAACTCCATTCCTCAGGAGTTCAGATCTACCCCTTGCTACTCGAGATTCCGGCAAATTTGACTTGGCTATTTAAACAAGTCTACGACTAACTGTTTTTAGGCAGGCTTTCCTTCTGTTACCTAGCGCCATGAAACAGATTGGTGTACGTGCGCTCCAAAAGAACCCTGTAACATAACATGGCTGGGGCGCAATTTATATTTAGCTCTCTGAACTATAACGGGTGAATTTCAGTGTATTTGGCTTTTCAAACATTAGTTTGTGTATTATTTCAAGGCCTAGCTATAAAATAATATTTTTTGTCAGTTAATTTCTAGGTTTTTTAAAAACATTTGTTGGGATTTAGTTTGAGGAACCTTGATGATCTGGTGAGGTAAGCAACTGTCAGTCCAGATTGGAATAGCTTTTAAAAGTTGTCAATGGAATATAAAATAAGGCAGGTTTTCATTTTAGTCTGCTAGTTTCAGTGACTCTGGCCATTATGCAGATGTAAAGATCAACCTGGTGATGGCAGCATCCTGAATTTTGGCTGCACCTCATTGAACACTGTCACCTGTCAATCTCTGCAACAGCTCAGCTGGACCTTACACATAGGTTACTTTTCACTCACCCACAACCTCTCAAGAGAGCAAAGATACTGAGCAGAGATTTTGAAATATCCTCATGGATGCTCTACATAAAGACTTTGCAAGACTTGGAGCCACTTCAAATCCTAGCATCAATGCTGAAACCCTCCTACAGAACCTCAGCAACAAAGTCTAGATGACAGCAGAAATCCATGCTTACTATATGTTGGAACGCCAAAATCTAAACTATCCACCACTTGAAGTAACAAGAATCTGATTGACCCCAGATTCACTATCTGAAGACCTTACCAATTTCTTCAAAGAAACAATTGAAAAATTATTGCACCACACCGACTGCTTTTGGGCCTCATTAACACCCTCTTCACATAATAGCTCACTAACTTACTCCCTTCTTTGAAGTTTGTCTCCTACAAAGATGACGTCATCCCTTAACTAATAATGAAACTAAACCCAGTTCATAATCTGCATCAGATGGACACTGTTTTTCAAGTAGAAATTAAAGAACAATTGAATAGTCCTTTCCTGGGCCATATACAAGCTGGAACATTCAACAAGTTATGATGGTTGCCTGTGTCAAACACTGCCAAGGACTAGGAAAAGAAGGCAGGGGGTCACCATTATACGCTCTACATGGCATGGTACTCTAATTAAAGGGTTGTCGAGCCCAGCTGCACTGTGATCTGAAGTGGGGCTAGAAGGATTATAGGGTGCTATGTTGCATTTGGTTTGTTATGGAGCTGGATGGTGATGACGTGCTCAATGATTTTGCCTTAATGTGGTAGACGTGATTGTCGAAGTTGTTAAGTCCAGCATGGGCTTTTTCAGAAGTGGAGAAATCTGTGAATACTTACCAGCCTCTGGAAAGAGGCCTTGTAGAAGATGCTAAATGGCACCATACTGGTACCATTTAGCATTGCACAAACTCAATCTAGGCATCATTCATCCTCAGTCTTTACAAGGAATCACTGGAAGTCCTACAGGCAGACCCCTCAATATGCAGCTGATGTTTAGCCATATCTAAAGATATTAGTATGACCCTGCAAGCCTGGATGTGGAAGTCCCACCTCAAATTAAATCCAATCAGGACTGAGCTTTTCCTCATTGCCAGCACCAGTAAACCCCACTTGGTTCATGACTGCTATTGAGATAAACCAGGAAGACTTAATCCATCTACTCATCATTAGTGACCGATCCCTTGGCTGCCATTTGCAATGTGTGTTTGAAAGCTAAGCTCCATGTCCAGACAAAACCAAGACACATGGTATCAACTTTCCCTGGCTGAAATTTGAATCCTTTCATAGCAAAAACTGATTTTAGAATGATGCTACAGGCTCTATTCTGGTCTGGTGGCTCTGGCGTTCTTCCCCCCCAAAAAAGAACTTTCATCCACCAGCTTGCCTCACTCAAAGGACTCTGAAAGTTCAATATATAATACCTCTGATGATCAGACATCAGCATTAAGTTTCTCTGCATACATTCATCCCCTTCAAAACAAGCTACATTATATTCAAAGGGGTCCAAGGTGGTACCTTACAGTTACAGGCTTTCAAAATCTTAATATCAGGGATGCAGGTGAGGTCTCTGAAAAACCAGTGGTAACAGCACAAGCAGGCTAGAGACCAGTAGATGCAAAAAAGAGAAAACCACACCTTCTCATGCTATTCTTCCAATATAAATCTTGCAGGCTTCATTCATCTTCTGCTTCAGAAAATAGCTCAGGACCCTGCTCATCTAGCAACACCTCAAAAACTTGGAACTCCACATCCATGATTCCAAGGATCTCCTTGCCTCCAGAGGTTTCCCCTTCCCAGTCTAGGCACAGCAGTTTACTGTGTAGCCCTCTCAATCACCAGGCCCCCATCTTAATCCTTGCCTTCACCCTTTTCACCCTAACCATGAGCCTCCTCTGTAATCTGGCCTCCCTACATTATAGCTAGTTTCACACTATATACGTCCATGTATGTACTTTAGGAATAGCAGTAACAAACACATTACAGTGGAAGTATTTTTACTCAGTGACGCCGGCCTGGATCCCGAGTTAAGACATCACCGTTATTTACTCAGATGGTGGTTAATGATTGTACTGCATAAACTTGTTTTGGGGTATCAATTCTGGATTCTTTGTTGTGGAGATTGAGATGCCGATTTTTTGCATGAATTAATATATCCAGGCCTGAATAGGATTTGAAGCAGATACTTTGAGATACAACACCAGAGCAGGGAGGAATTAATACACGGGGTCTTAAAATTGAGTGGGAGCCTCCATTTCACGATTGAATACAGTTGTTCTGAGCCCTGATGATGTCCGTTCCGGACGAAACGCGTTGGCTGTCATGTATTATCCAAACTGTATTTAATTTGGATTGAATTGGACTCTGTTTACACAATTGGAAAACGAAACTTCTGTGGCTGATTTTTGGATAAACTGTGCAACAATAAAACTTTGGAACACAATACTTGTACCCAAGACTTTTTCACGAATAAGACTCTCCTTCCTTGCTATTTTCATTTGTTTGGATCTTTTGGGGCCTTAACGGTAGACCCCTGGAAGACGAGCGTATGAACTGTTTATACTTTATGATTATTGAACCTACTGATTTGTGCCATAGTGCTTGTCTAGTCACCCTTACCGTTATTTAAGTAATTGTATATTACAGAAATCACTGAAGACTGTCTAATGGTATCTGTGGTTCATATAGTAAAAAAGGTAAATCAATAAACTGTACACAATATGCTTTACTATTTAAAACGTTATTGCAAGTAAGGCTGCGCATGACAGGCAAGTAGATTATGTAGGTCAACTCTTAAACAAGAAATAAAATTGGTTTATTACAAATTATGTTCTACAAATCTAATTTCCCTCTTTGAGAAAATTACTAATTTGTTAGTGGAATAGGATTCCTGTGTTACCTTGGATTAGTAAAGCTTTAATAAACAACTAGTAAATTGTTTGGGGACACACCACACGGTAAAATATAAAATTAACTTAGTATAACTTTTGAATATCACAGATATTGTTCAAGAACTTTGAATGTGACCAAAGGTAGACGTTTATGAAGAGCCTCCGGATTGGGGAAAGTTCCTATTTTGTAAATGTTGTTTCATACATTTACACAAGAGATCTGTTGTAAATTTGCTAAGCATTGAAGCGTGAAAATGTTGTGGTGCGAAAATGTTGTGGTGCAAATGATGTATGATTCAAATCAAGGGAATATAACACAATGTACATGAGACAACTTCATGCTGTGCTTTACAACTCGTGTACAAAGTGCAACTTAAGCAGACACAGCAACTGCTTTCCACCTCAACTTCTGCTTGATTTGTTCACATTAATTGGACACGTGAAGAAGAGCCATATAAGTATGTGTAGCTCACTGAAATAATTCCTTGATCCGCTACCAAGCATTGCCTGCTCAGTCCATTATTTCCACTAAACTCTTTTCAAATGTGTATATGAGCAGCTGGCTTTCAAGGGGAGAAAAATTATGTTTTGTGGGAAGGCTGCCGACTGGTTGACATTTGTTTTTTATTTAAATGTGTACTCATGTGTACTAATGGAGTACTAGTAGTTGGCCGGATTTGCCACAGAAGGTAGGTTTTTCATCGCTCCTCCAATGTGGCAGAGCCATCATCTTCTTTTTTTTTTTTTTTTTTTTAAACCTTTATTGAAGCATTCAAAAGTATTACAAGCACAGGCCTACAACCACAGGGGCCGGCCGTAAACTCAGCAAATCAAATAGGAAATTTACTTATCAGTCAACAGCCCTGGCACCAGCTGTGATGCAAGTTACAGCGTATGGTAGAATGCGATATCAATAAACAGGATAATACAGAGGTTTCTTTTTTTCAGAAGCAGTAGTGGCATTACTATAAGAGGCGTCACACCATATAAGAAGGAGCAATTAGAAATGGGGGGATGTACCTCGCACTGCAGTCAATAGAAGGTAACGAATAATGTAGCCGTAGTAACGCAACGCCTAGCAGAGGCAGACAAGGAGTAAAGGATAATCTATTAGCGAGCGATCTAGTGCGAGTACCATCCAGAAAACCCACTCTTAGGAGACAGTAAAGTAAAAGCTAGTATAGACGCCCAATAGAGTAAGAAGTAACTGAAGGATAAACAGCCAACCACCCTGAAAAGAAAGAAAGGAAAGAAAGGGACCATAGAACAAAACAAACTAAAATAACAAACCCACCCGTATGCCCCCACCCAGCACCCCTGTAATGGCTACGGCCTACCCCACTAACAGCGTGCCTGTCGCCCCGGAACTCGCCCTAAAGGAAGGAAAAGAAAAGCGGAGGAGGAGAACAAAAAACACACTCCCGGGCTCCCTTACCCCCCGCCATCAGCGACCTCCCCAAGACGTATTATCCACTGTTGGAAGCAAAGTATTAAACCCCAGCCTGGGGAGGACATCAACAAAACCACCCGACTCCCGTTACACTATAAGGTACAATCCCGGCACATACCACGTAAATTAGCAAACCCTAAAAGTCAAAGTCAACCCTGGCCAGTACGGTTCTTTATGAGAGCCCTTGTGGCCCAGGCCACAGTCACCAAGAGGAAAGTGAAGCGTTCATAAAAGTTCAAGTCAATGAAATCGGATCGAAGACAGGATAGAAGTTCACAACATCCACAAAACCGGCAAGGAAGAGTGAAGAAGAATGGCAAACCTCTCCGATAGTCACTGAAGAACTGTTTGTGGCGATCAAGACCTTTAGCAACGATGTTCCGCCGAGCAGGGTCCGAGCAGGGAAAGCTGACGATGATCATAGGTGCGCTATCTATGAAGCCAGAGTCATCAAAGCGGGCTGAATCAGGCTTCCGCACGGGGACCTCAAAATGGTAGGCAGAGTACTCCACGGGAACCACAGTTTGCTGATGGCATGTCGGAGTGTCGTCGTCCGGTCTCAGACAGACGTTGCCCAGCGTTACAGACCACTGATGGTACATGACGGTGATTTGAGAGTGGAGTGCCCCAATGGCGGCCATTACGGACCTCAACGTTGGTGTGCCGTCTGTCCCCTCCATCACCTCCCGCGAAGCGACGAAGCAGGACTCGAACCCCGGAGAGGAACAACTCAGAGGCACCAGGCACACACGGAGCCGATGACAACAGTGGGCGCTCTCAAAACTGGAAATATCGACACCTTTGCCGCTCGCGGGGCCCAAGCCCGTCAACCCCGGCCCCCCCAGCAGGGTCTCCGGGCGTCGGAGTGCTACCGATGTGCACTTGCGTCACTGTACCGTGTCCTTCGCGTAAGCCGGTTACTGAGTAGCCAATCGTAAATGCAAGTATGATCCGAGTGCAGAAGACCAGCCGCAACCCTGGTCTCACAGCCGATGTTGATCAACTCTAACCCGGACGGGCTAGAAATCGAGGCCCCGGCTTCAGCCCTGAAGTAGGCCGAGAAGAAAACACAACATATCTTCGTCTCCCGGTAAGTTGGAAATTCCGGGATTGCACCGCAGGAGTCAGGAGCACTTCATGTGCACGGGAGACCGGCGTGAGGAAAGGATAGAAAGCAGGATATCCGAGCTGCCAGTGGAGGTCGGCGGAGCTGGGAGCTTATGCGGCCATCTTGGTTCGCAGCGTAGCTCCTCCAGAGCCATCATCTTTAAAGTTTAACAGACCTCATATAACAACCCTGTGAGATCCTTGTGATTTAGTTCTTTTTAGTTTTTCTTAATTTTAAGTATCAGTGCTTAGATCACGGGTGTACGTTAGAGGCAGCATTGAAAAGGTACATCTACCATAGTAGGTTTCAATGGAACAGTCTGCCTTCTATGTAAAGACTTTATTGAAGGGTTACACAACAGTTTCTTTGCTAAAAAAAAGAGCCTGTTCATTCGAAACTAGAACTTGCGTGAATTAAAGATGATTTATTGTTACCACAAGAAGCGATATTGAAGTACTTCTCATTTGCTTTTCTTTTTCCAGGCTTTGGCTGAAAAGGAAAATTCTGAAGTTAGTTCTGCTATCCAGTGTGTGCTCAACAGAGAAACCATCTATGGAAAGGTTGGAAAATTATTAATATTCACTGATGTTGTAAAGGCCAACGTTTTTAAGGCATACTTGAAAATGTATAATAGAAACTTTGCACCATTTAATGGCAGGTGAACATGAGAGAGCTGTGGAGTACAAAGCAATCTGCATTTTTATTGGCTGCTGGCTGGTTGATATCTACCACAGAGATTCATATCCAGAAGCTGAGATAAGCCCCAATACAGTCACAACCAGCATATCAGTGCATGTCGTTTCTAGAACACCTAATCTGTGAAGGCATAGAGATTGATGAGACATTTGTCAACAGGAACCTCTCCTCATTCTTGGACGATCAGGGAACTCTCAACCTACTCAAACTGGTTTTGGTGCAGGAAACCGCACAGGAACCGTTCTCTAAGTGGTAACCAATGAGCTAAAAAGAATTCTGGATCTAGGCGGCAGTTATATTTCTGGATTTAAGTGCTACTTTTTACACTGCATCGCACCCAATACTCAAAGATTGGAAGAAGCGGGGATCAAGGGTACAGCTCTCAATCGGCTTGCCTCATTTTTCAGCAATAGAAGGTTCCAAGTATGTGAGGGAACTTTCTGCTCAGACCCACAGGCTTTGGAACATTGAGTGCCACAGGGCTCGTCATTAAGCCCCACACAGTATAATGTCTATGTTCGAGCACTGGCAGATATCATAGCTGGGCATGGATTCTCAATGGTGTCATATGCTGATGACACACAAATAATCACCTCAGTAACACCCAAAACTGCAGCACTCTAGTCAACAACATGCCTATTTAAGAGAAGTTACTAATTAGATGTCAAGCAGCAGTCTGAAGCTTAACAGAGACATAACTGAGGTACTGGTAGTTCACAGCAACCCTTCCCACTGGGCAGACCTATATTGGCCTAACTGCCTAGGAGCCTCCCTCCTAAAACAGAAACACAAAGTTTTGGTTTCTGGTTCGATAGTTACCTCACTATGGAGGTTCAAGTGAGGAAACTAGCAGCCTGCTGTTTCTGTCTACTTGGGACTGAGGAAGGTTCTGAGTTGACTTCCCTCTGGCACTCGCAGAACGGTAGTCCAGGCTCTTCTGTTGTCCCGCCTAGACTACGGTAATTCACTACACTTGGGTAGTCCTCTGTTTGCGGTTAAGCGACTCACAAGTGGTCCAAAATACTAAAACAACCTGTTACCTTGTCCCTGGCGTCCCTTCTCTGATTGCCAGTATCCAATAGAATGCAATTTAAATCCCTCTTCATAGCCCGTTGGGCAATGCACAAGAAAAGCCCTATGCGAATGACATGGCATTTAGCACTGGGAGACCCGTTGGGTATCTATGTGCTATAGAAGTGCCTAGTATGGTATAGTTCAAATAAAGAAGTAGAGGCTACTCTTGCTACCAACGTGTCCCAGAACTGCAAAACACGCTGGGAAAATAGCTTTATAATTTTTCACTTTACTGTGTTCCATGAGTTAGTTTTAAATTGAAGGTGTTTTCAGTCTGTGAAAATTGTTTAAAGTGTGCAGTCTATCAGAGGTTGCATCCTGTTTAAAAACAGTTATTCGGGCCAACATGGGAATAAACAAAATAAATAACTTTTCTCCAAAGTTTCCCTTTCAGATATTTCTTGAGGGCTATTCCCGAGTTGTTTTATTGTAGTAGTCATAATCTTACCTATGCTTGCAGTGTAAGGCAGCTCCGTAAGTCAGAAACATACAACCAAAACTGATATATTTTGAATGTTTCTTTGTTTGAAGCACACCTGCTTTCAGTTCTGTACAGGAAAGAACAAGATAGAACACTAAAATAGAAATAAAAAAACATTCTATTGCTACATATGGAACTGCAAAATTTGTAGTTTACTACAGAAATAGGAAGTGAAAGAATGGAGGCCCAATTCTATTGGTTCACAAACGAGCGATTTACTTGTGAAAGCACTGGTGCTTGATTTTAGCACCCACAGTGCTTTGTCTTTGTTTCTGTGTTCCAGAAAACAAGACGCTTGCTTATTTTAGAATATGATTATATTTGACTTTGAATGTAGAATTGATACCATATAAATAACACGTTTCTTCACATACAATATGTATATTTTAAATGTGTCAATATAGAAGTCTATTTGTGTTGCTAAAAAATTAAGTTGAAAGCCGGTGTATTAAATCTGATATATAAGATTTGTATTCAATCCTTGCACTATCAAGCAGTTCAGTGCATTAGAAAGGATCTGAGGAAAGAAATTGGACGCACTAAGGGAAACATTAAATCTCAAGACACTGGGGTGTGCCAGAGAGCCCCGCTACAAAATGGCCACCACTCTTTGAGGCTCCCTGTGGAGGGTGCCCATGCTGATGGTCCCCTCTCCCTTCAATGAACACCACAGTGTAGCGAGAAGACTGCTGACGGGTGGATTCCTCAACATGTTGCTTGAGGCCTGGTCTGAGCCTGCGCTCCCTGCCTCCGCCTCGGTGTGGACTGAGACGTTGAGAGAGGCTGCTTGCGGTGACTGGCCAGCGACGGGAGGGTTGCTCGTCTGAGCCCCAGCAGTGAGTGGTGTATGCCGCAACCAAGTCGACCATCAAGGCCGGTGCAGACGGGTCACACAGTCCCCCGCCAGGGGGAGGTGAGGGAGGCGCCTGATTGACGTGCTAGGGCCTGGGTGCTGGGCTGTGCTGTTTGACTAAATCTTTATTGAGTCCATCCAGCACTCTAGTTTTTTGTTTTTTCTTCTTGTTTAATCCATTCGTTGTTGTGCAACATTAACCCAGTGTTTAGTCTGAAAACACTTTGTGAACATATGAAAAGATTGGGAGTCAGCGGGCAATCCCGTTGTCTAGATGGTAATGTTATGCACACTTTCACTAGAACCTGCTTGGTTCTCTTCTGGTAAATTCGTAAACAATAATAGTCCATTCAATAAGATTATTCTTGTTTCAAACTCTCATATTTATTAATTTCATCTTTTTAATTACTGCGAATCCTTTTGTTTCCATGACATTTCATATTAACATTTCCCATTTACCCAATGCATTTCGGGTCTATGGTGACCCTTCTTCCGGGGTCTCTATTAGAAAAATCAAGAAAAAATGCAATCAGCCTCATAACCATCTCTGTATATATACAACTACATCCCAATACATTGGTTAACACTCTATCTTTATATGCAAACGAAAAAATCATGTCATCTAATCATATGGCAATCCCTAAATAGCCCAGCTTAAAAATGTTCACCCTGTTTCACGAAGGTCTAAAACCGAAAATGACCGTTGCATTAGAAAGAACTTCTAGCGCGACTAGGAGAAAGTTCTACCTACGCGCTCTCAAGAAATATGTCCTAACATATTCTATGAAAATAATCAAATGAAACCAAAGTTTCTCGAGCTTAACAAACGCCCTGCTTTTCATTAGCGCTTACTTACTAGGAAATGCGAACGTCCTCAATTTCCGAAATGCCAACCAATCCGCTACTTCCACACATTTGGTGTATGGCTATATAAAGCACTATGCACTGTGATTGGATAAACATGCGATCACATGCTGGGCTGTGCTGTACCATGCGTGTGTGGGCCCCCCGAAGAAAAGAAGCAATCGGTGGAAGCTGAGCCCCCTGACATTCCCTGTATATTGGTTGCGGTCCACCAGGCAGCCCACATAGAGAGGGAGACGCTTATCCAGCTGAGACATGACAACCCCAGGACCCAGAAATCATGCTAGAGCTTCTGCATGCATAAATAAGTTAAGAGCACTAGGAGTCACATTGATCCGGTCCCACGACATTGGAAGAGCACTGTTTTTTCTGGGCAATCTGGTGGGAGGTCTGCTATAGGCGCCAGCTGCCAAGTAAATGCTGAGAGGCTGCCTGGATTGATCCCCATGTAGTCTGCACAATCTGTGTGCCACTAGAGTAGGAATTTGCTTGCTGGCCACCTCATGCGGACAACGCTCCCATCAATGGTGGGGAGGCAAATCCGCAGGGGACCCAGGCCTGCTTGTACTGCCCGTGAGTGGTGCACCGGGGGGTTGCGGGGCTTGTTAGGAGTACAGGAGGCCCCCTGCCTCTGAACTGAGACAGTCTGCATGGACATTGTTCAAGTGGGCTGCTGATTTTGTAAATTGGATAGTGTTTAGGCTCATGCCCGGGAGGCGTGGGTCTGCTCCTGCCCCCCGCACCCTTGTGGGGGAGTGGCAGGACCCACAGGATGTGTTGTCAGCCTGCTGCCTGATTCCGCAGTCTGCTGCACGGGTAAAGCTACACGTTAGGGGAACGACGATGCCAGGCTATCCAAGGCACATTCGAACAGCGCTGGCAAACCTCTACGATAGATACACCCCCGGATGATCAACAGCTACGTCACGCAGACAGAGAGGGATTGACTCAGGCATCTGACATCCGCACCATGGTCTTGGACCTTAAGCAGAGTCTGACTGCTATTGATACTAAAATAGATCTCCTCGCAGACAGATTTGACAGCCTCAAGGACAAAGTGGACAAGTATGACAAACACATCCACCAAATAGAGCTTTCCACATTGGAAATGGAAGATGACTACTCGGCAACAAGCGAGAAGTTGCTCCAGATGGAAAACGTGCTGGAAGTGATTCGAAACAAGAATGACAATCTGGATGCTATATCGAGAAGAAACAACCTCTGCATTGTAGTTATGCCAGAATCGACGATGCTGGTGATGGGCCATATGGAGGACGGTGTAGAAGCAATGCTCCGTGACCTGCTTGGAGAAGCACCCCAGCATGCTCATTGCAGAAAGGGCCCACAAGTCTTTTGGGCAGCGGCCTCTCCTGGGCTTGCCTGCACTCCTCATTATAGTCAGGCTGCTAAAATATAGAGACAGCGACACTGTTCTGCGGCTGGCAAGACATAAGCGGCTACTTCACTACCAAGGAAACAAACGCTCCAACTTTCCTAACTTTACCATTGTGGTGGTCTGCACCTAGAGACTTTTTGCCAGCTAAACGCATTCTACTACGTATGGAGGCTAAATACTCCCTCTTATACCCTGCCAACCTGAGAATACTATACTCTGGCAAGACCCACTATTTCACTGATCCCAAAGCGGCCACCATGTTCGCTCAAGGAGTGATCACAAGAGGTGCTGGTCCGGGCCATATGAGCTACAATGACTGATTTCTGGCTGATCGGAAACTTTGCACTAGGAAAGATGGAGGGGGGCTGCTGCTGGTGGCCCTTCCGGGGGGTTAGGGACTGCCTGAACCTGATTCTCCTCCGGCCACCCAGTCGAACACCGGCTGAAGAGAGTTCTGAACCTCCAGGCTGCCCCACTTCGGATGAGTCCTACACCATTCCCCCTTCAGACGGCACTGTACCTAGCCCCCAGACGCCAGAGAGGTCAGGTGGACACAATTGCATGCACAATGTCCGCATGTAACAAGCTCCGCAGACAGGCTTGCTTGGACTGCCTGTTTTCTCCCTCGATGCCGATCAGTGGACACCCCTGGTTACTGTTCACCCACGCCGCCAGTACTAGTAATAGGTTGCCCCATTTGCAGCTGGCATGGGCGCTTTGTACCTGGATGGGACTTTCATTGAACTGCAGCAGGTCCTGCAAGACCCTGACATGACTGTTCGCAACAACTTCATATAATACCAACTCTGAGAGGCAGTTTGGGGGATTCATAGCTCCTTCCCTGAGGCTTTCGCTACATTCCCCGAGCTGGAGGAGACTCGCCAATCAGTCCTCACGTAGGTTGATCACGAGGCTTTATATGGGTATGCTGAACATGGTGCCAGTAAGGATTCCCAGTAGCCTGCAGGCTTGAGACTCAGACCTTGAGACCCCCTCACTGACGACCAGTACTGCTGCATCCAATCCTGCGCGCTCTCCCCTAACTATAAACTGCGCCTTCTAAATTTCAAATATCTACATAGGCTATACCCCACAAAACAAGGCACAAAATGGGATTAATAGATGATGCAGGCTGTGTGAGCTGCGTGGTGCCTTGCGCTGACTTCATCCATTTGCCGTGGGATTGTGCAAGAGTGCTGAGCTTCTGGGGTGCAGTGGATATGCGGATATCAATGTGCACCCCCTGGAGCGCTCGCCACATAGTGTATTACTGGTTTACATGAGGGATGTCCTTAAAGGCATGCCCAAGTTAACAGAGCTTCTCCTTGTTCTGGCCAACTGCTGTGTAGTGATTCATTGGGGGCAGGCGTCCTGTGCCGCAGAAGACCACAAGGCTCAAGGTTGCCAGGAACACTTGACTGCCTATTGAGAGCTGATGCCGATGAGGTCTCGCCCCAAGGATATATGGACCTCGCTGGAGTTGTACCATGGCACCCTGACTGATGCCGAGGTCACTGATGTTGCTACTGCTGAGACTGACTAGCCAGGCCCCCTTACACTGTGCTCCGCAGACTATGGTCCCCGAGAAACTACTGGAGATTGCAACCTACTATTTTATTAGACGCAGTGTTCCAGGAGGAGCATAGGGAGGAAATCACAGATTTTTTTTCACGTAACAAGGACTCGGTTGACAGTGTGGAAATTGTGTGGGAAGCGTTCAAGGTAACGCTGCGTAGCTTTTGTATAGCGAAAGGAACTGGGGTACTTAAGGATATTATGAATACACTCCGTACGCTTGAGTCCGAACTTAAAACATTAGAGGGAAAATTGGCTATAAGACCTGATGGCATAACACAATCGCAGTTTCGAACAAAACTCACAGCTTATATAGTTGAGGCTGGTAGGGAGGTGCGATTTCGAGGGAGGTATTGGACGGCCCACCGCTATGGCGAGGGGGAGAGACCGGGGAAGGCACTGGTGGAGACGATTAGGAGATAACGAAGTTCTAATATAATACTGGAACTGGAGGGGTTAGATGGCATTATGTACAGGGACACTGCGAACATACTCAACACCTTCATTGCGCACTACACAGCGTTGCATACAACCACGAGGACGGAGACACTGAATCTAAATGAGTACTTGGGGGAAGTATCGCTGGGTTGGTTGAGCGACGTACAACGGAGTTTCATATGTGCCCCGTACGAACTCGATGAGGTCCGGGAAGCCATCATGCATATGCAGTCGGGTAAGGCTACGGGGTCAAATGGCATCCCTGTTGAGTTTTATAAAACTTATATTGACATGATGGCTCCCATACTGTGTGAGGTATATGAGGATGCCTTGGAGGTAGGCCATCTCCCCCCCCCTCCATGAGGGAAGCAATTATCATCTTCCTTTTAAAGCCAGGGAAGGAGCCAGACCACTGCGATTCCTATAGACCCCTGTCACTGCTCAACTGCGATGTTAAAATATTGGCTAAGCTCATAGCTACCCGCCTTGGTCTTCTCATGGAACATTTAATACTACCTGACCAGTCGGGCTTCGTACCCGGGCGTGCAACATCCTATAACTTGTGGACTCTATTCACAATCTTGAATAATGTGTCTTCGGAGTTGCCTTTGGCGGCGGTTTTCCTAGATGCCACAAAGGCCTTTGACTCCATTGAGTGGGACTACGTGTTTGATGTAATGTCCCGTATGGGATTCCGCCCCCTTTTCCTCTCCTGGATACGATTATTGTATTGTTAACCCACAGCTAAAGTGGTAATTAACGGTAAACTTTCTGAGAGTTTCTTGATAACGAGAGAGGTACTAGGCAGGGTTGCCCCTTGTCGCCCCTGCTGTTCGCGATTGCCGTGGAACCGCTGGCGGCTAAATTACGACAACACCACTGTGACAAGGCACTGCAATGTAACATGAGGCAGATATTAGTTTCCCTTCACGCTGACGACATCACACTTTATATACGTAACCCTCAACAGAATTTTAATATTATCCTTCGAGAATTTATAGTGTTTGGTAGGCTCTCGGGAGTCCAGATTAATTGGGGCAAATCTTGCATCTTCCCCCTTACTGATGCAACGAGCCGCTTCCCCTTAGATTACCCGATGGCATGGTGCGAGGATGAACTGAAATATTTGGGTGTTCGCGTGACAAGGGATAGAGAGGTACTGATGCGTCTTAATTATGGAACCATTATGATGCGAATCACAGATAATATATCAAGATGGATCACCCTCCCTCTCTCCATGGCGGGTCGAGTATCTTTCATTAAGGTGGTTATATTACCACAATTACTTTACCTGTTTCTTAATATGCCCTTTCACCCGGGAACATTCTTTTTTCAACAACTACGATCGGAACTGACGCGATTAGTAGGGGGGGTGGGACCGCGAGATTGCAATGGAACGTATTAACAAGGCCATATTCCCAGGGAGGGTTTGGCATACCTAATATTGAATTATATTATTACAGCGCACAAGCGCCATATGCCCATTTTTGGATACATCAGCCACGCTATATGCCCCAGGTAGCAGCGGAGCATTGGCTCGCTCTACCTATCCCCATAGATAGGGCCGTGTATACTACGATCCCCACGCGGGATAAGGCGCCAACCACGGTGAGTTGCACGGTGGCTGCCTGGGCACATGTGTGTAAACTGCTAGATGCGCCTATGCTTTATTCGCCACTGCTACCACTGGTGTATCATCCCGCCATGCCCCTACTGCAGGAGGCACTCTTCCACAGGTTTAAAGAACTAACTCGGATACAAACATGGGGGGACATGTACCACGAGGGCAAATTTTGCACGGTAGAACATGTATTACAGAATATTACACAAAAATCACTTGATACTTTCTTGTACATTCGCTTACGGCAGGGAATTCGCACTGTGACTCCTGATTTCCCTGTGGAGCCACCGACTTTTACACCACTACACTTGACACTTCAGAACGAGAAGGCCAAACGCTTGGTGTCTATACTATACAAGGCAGTACTTTCACAAAAAGTTGAGCAAGCTGCAGGGGCGAGGGAAAGATGGGACTACGAACTAGGTACAGCACTAACGGACAAACAGTGGGAGTTCTGTTCGCTACAGACTGAAAGAATTTCAGCTAGCAGTAGGCTGCGGATTAGTCACTATAAATTCCTGCATCAGTTGTACTATACCCCAGCCAGACTGCATAGGTACAAACTACGGGATACTGATTCTTGTGACAGATGTTGAGCTGAAGGCGCCGATTTCCTGCATTTGGCATGGGGCTGTCCGGCGGTGTATGAGTATTGGACGCAGATTCTTCAGGCACTGTCCACTATGATAAATGGCCAGATTGATATGTCACCACTGATGGCTTTGTTGGGGTATGTAGCGAGATTACGAGCAGAGCATCGTAAGTTTGTGGCCTTGGCGTTGCTCCTAGCTAAAAGAAGAGTGGCATGCCAATGAGGGAGAGGTAGGGCGCCCAAGTTTAAGGTATGGCTTAATGATTTAATATATTTTCAGGAGCAGCTGACGATCTATGCGGAACTCCTACCAGCTGCATCTAGGCCCCGGCACATCTGGGCACCACTGCAATGTTATTTACTGACACACTCTCAAAACAGTTCTCCTGTAGAGGAGTGAGTCTATTGGAGAATAAGAATTGTCATATAAAACTGTGGAATTCCTAGAATTAGGCATAACTGTATCTGCTCTATGGTGTGGAGTGGACCTGAGCGGATGCTTGAGTATTAAAGACCTGACTGACTGATACCCTCCTGGGTGGTGATGGGAGATCCCCCTTTTCTTTCTTTTTCCCGCCTATATTTTCTTTTTATATGACCTTGTACTCTTTCCTGGATCTTAGTTCTTTTATTCCTCATGTATTGGTTATGTGCTATAATTAACTTGTTTGCTTTGCCATAATAACATAACATAATTTGTGACTTTTCTAATGTATACTTTAATGTATACATTTTTTTAAACTTTTTTTATAGATTTTTTGGAAAACCATCACAAACATGGTACACATGTAGTCACACACTTACAGTTATCTTAATTTTTCTTTACAGTACAAGCAATTGTCATTAGCATAAATGAGCAGTCCTCTCTACAATGCTTTCGGGTATGGCGATGGTGATGGCTGGAGTGGAGGTGGGGTTTAACCAGGTCTCTGTGAGGAATATGACGTTCGGGTGAGGGCTGAGATCATCTCCCAGATCTCCGTGGTGTGTCTGCTGAGTGATCGTGCATTGATTAGGATGCACAGGAATTTTGCTGCGAACGTCTCGCTGGACGTGGTGGACATGGTCACGATTGCTGTGTTTCTCGTTTGGTTGGTTGCTTCGGAGCTGAAGATGAGGTGGTAGAGTCAGCAGGAGATTTGTCCTCTGGTAGTGCATAGGGATGTGTGGTAGCAGTGGTTGTTGTTGTGTCTGGGGTCCAAGGCTCGGAGATCTGCGGCTGTGTAGCTTCGTGGGGTGTGTGGATGAATCAAGGGGTCCTGGCGCTGGACGTGGTCGGTGCACGGCCAGGCTTGCCTTTGGCAGATCCACTGCGTGTGGCCGTGCAGCAGCCTCCGTAAGTAGTCCTGGAAGGTGGAAACGGCTGGCGGGGAGGCAGGCGAGCAGGAAAACGGGGGGAGTGGGAAAATGGCAGGCAGGGGGCAGTAACCATCCACTAATTAGACCAACTGAACAAAAGATGCCAACAGCAGGAGAAGTAAAAAAAAAAATACCTCAGATGTAAAGATGAAAATTTTAAATTATCATCAATTTGTGGAAATTTAGTTCGTGTACTGAACATTATCTACGCCATCTTGCAGACTCACGTATGAGAATACACGACAGCCATTTTAGGTACCATGGTCTCCCTGGTCACGATCGCCCGTCAGCACATTTCCCTGACCATGCAAGCCTTCCCCGCGCACCCTGGCTGCCCCCGCGCTCACATGCACAAGCCATGAAACCCCCCATGACTCTGTCTCAGGGAATCACACCCCGCGCCTGACCAACACCTCCTTCCCGTCCATGAATACCCCTCTGTGGATAAACCCTTCCACCACGCTCGATTGTCCACACCAGTCCTTTCCGTCCATGAATACCCCTCCTTTGATGTCCCCTTCCTCTGAGCCTGAACGTCAGCACTGACTGCTGGTCATCCTTTAGCCCGAAGATACAGTTTATTGCCCATTACCGTACGCCCTCGCCTCTCCTGAAAGAGGCCACTATTGATCATGACATCCCCGCCCCCGGAGATTCGATCAGGCGCACACATTCCAAAGAGATCGGCAGAACACTCAGCTGCGTGATAGCACCTCCCAATCATATGAGGGGAAAGGGTCTCTACTGTTGTCATGTGTTGGAAGGGGTTGGAACTGGGGGGTGTCGGAGATATCGTTCTGATGTCATTCTCATGCTCTACAATGTCCCTGTTGTAATAAAGGACGTTCACATGTCTTAAACCAGTGTATAAAAGACCAGGTCTCAGAGAGGTAGAGAGAGCACCTCGAGACGATACCTCGTTGTCCGATCTGATGTGTTCTACTCCGTCGGAATAAAACTTGTTTCCTGTCTTCCAGTCTCCAGCGCCTGCCTCTTTATTTAGTAACTTCGTATGGTATTAGAGGCGTTCCACGCCGGGCAAATTTAACTTAGGAAACAACTTCTGAAATCGCCTGACCATTGTAAATTGATCTTTATCAATTGGCGCCCAACGTGGGGCCCATCAGCGACACGTGGATCCAGTGGGAGAGGTCCCGACGACAGAGTGAACGACTGCAACGATCGGAAGAGCTCCTGTCCGATAGACCCTCGTCTGACAGCCGATCATCTGAACTTCACTGATTCCGAGCAGACCTCTCCCGAGTGATCTACGGTCCTGACTGGGAACCACCAGGAGTGCCGCGATAGCAACAGAGAATAGAGGACGATCGGGCGCTGGAAGCGGAAGACGAGAAACTGTCCATGCGGTCCGGGTAAGGTCGTGACACACGACAAATTGCGAAATTGATTGATTGTTTGAAAATACTAGTATTGCCTATTGATTGCTTCTGGGAGATTCTCTATTTGCAAACGAACACAGAGTCGCCATACTCTGTTTAATCTTTGCAGATAGTGAAGGGTAGGCAACGCAAAACACGTCGTGCCTATTTTTTTCTCCCCATTGATTGATTGATTGAATCGAGCATTGAATTGTTCGAAGTTGGTTCTCTTAAGGATCTTCTCTGTCTACAAACGGGGAAGAATAGGAATATTCTCTCTCCCTTTGCCGATAGTGAAGGGTAGGTAACGCAAAACTTTAACACGTCGTACCTATTCCACTCCTTCATTGATTGATTGTTTGCCCAAACATTGACTGTTTTGGGAATTGGTTCTTTCTGGAGGTATTCCCTGTTTGCAAATAGCGTAGAATAGAATATTCTGTCCAGTCTTTGCAAATAGTGAAAAGATAGGTAGTGCAGGCTTTTGCCCCCCATTGTAATCCGTCATGCCTATCTTCTCCCCATTGGCTCATAGTTGGGTCAACCCAGACCGCTTATTAGAGATGAACCATCCAGCTCCACTGGAGGGCACCCCTAATAAGGACATGTTTACTAAACAAGGACTAGTCGCTATAGCTTATAGTAAGTTATGGCATAAATATACAAAAAGGGATCCTAAAAACCAGTGGCCACTGATAGGTTCTTTTGATGAAAATAAAATAAAAACACTAGAAGCAGCTGTAAAAATAAATAAGGTAACGCCCACTATGCTTGTTAGTATTGGCATGTGGCGCAAAGAAGCAGACCATCGAAAAAAAAAGGAAGAAGCAAAAACAGTGAAAGAATTACGCAAAGCAGCCCATCTGGCTGCAAAAGAACTAGATGAAGAAATAAGAAGAAGAGAGGAAGTTAAACAAACGCAAGAACCAGGACTGACAGGTCAATGCCCTGTCAGGACCACCTCTGCGCTCTACCCGGAGATTCCCTCCAAACAGCGGGCAAATGACGAGTTACTGCTCGGTCCTCCAATTATCTACATGCCTCCTCCATATGGTCCCTGCCAACCTCTAGCACAACACTCACCAGTTCAAAGTGCAGGCATGGGTGACCACAGCGCTAGTGCCCCGGCTCTTATGGCCTTCGCACCAGCCGCGTTGGTAACAATAGCAGATGAGCATGAGACCAACAGGCATCTAACAGCTAGACCAAACAGGTTGAGCAAAGATGAGCGGGATGGAATCGACCAAATAGCAAAAACCCTGGTAGAACGAAAAGAGAGCGAAGAATATACGATGAATATGCACAACTCGCATGCCGGTAGTCACAGACGGCATTTTATTTTACGGTTCAGCTACCACACCCTGAACGCGTATGAGGATAGGTACCAGACTAAGGGTCCTGCTAAAGTGACGGCTCTATATAGAAGGGTCGATGTCGGAGATGGGGCTGAAAGCGATGTGACGGACCTCTTCATGCAAACGCTTGAGGTCTTCCGCCACCTCGCGGAACAGAAACCAGAAGTCAAGATCACAGTCCCTGAGACGATTGGGCCCTCATTAGAAGCAGCCAACACCATGATGCCTATCAGAGAAGCCGCCCCCTATTGGGTTCCCCCAAGAGGTCAGGGAACGAACGATGATATCAACCATGTAGATGCCAAAGGGAGGGTTGTGTACAACTGGGTTTACCTACCATGGGATCGGCAAGATATTTTAACTTTTAGACAAACCCTGCCCGATTTAAGAAAGAACCCTACAGCATTTTATACTGAATTAGGCACAGCCTTGGGCTCAACCATAATGACTCTAGCGGACATGGATTTGTTTTTCGGGTTGTGTCTGCCGGCTGATGTGTGGAAGCAAATCCGGAGAGCCGACCACACAGATCTGTTCGGACACACCTGGACAAAACTCGATGAACTAGATAGGCAGCGAGAGCCCGGAAAGAAACCTGTAAAAGACATATTGGAACTCCCCGACAAAATAGTGCCGAAGCTAAAAACGTTGATCCCAGAAAAGAAGGTAGACTGGTCGATAGTCACGGCCTGCCGCCAGAAACCTCAAGAGGACGTATCAGAATACTTCTCACGATTTTAAACAGTGTTCTCCGACTACAGTGGCCAAGACATGACCACCGCAACCGGACAACACCTATTCGTGCAGAACTACGTAAAGGGGCTATCGCAAGAGGTCTCCCAAAAGTTACAGACTAGCGAAAGTAGTTGGGGAGCCTCTAAACCTACAGCTATCCTTCAGATGGCTCAGTATTACGAACACCAAAAGAACGAGAACGAAAGGGCAACTGAGAAAAAGGACCTAAAGGAACGAGTAATGATTGCACAACTACAGGGAGTGACCACAGGGAGGGAACGGTATTGGGGAAATTACCAGTCAAATACCCCTAGGAATTCGACCCCTAGAGACCGCAACCCCACCCCTGGCGCTCCACGAACCGACCTTGATGAGAACCAATGTGCATTTTGTAAAGAATTTGGACATTGGAAGTCTCAATGCCTAGCCCTTCGGGAACTGATTAAAAATAAGGAGACATGGCAAATGGCCCCAAAACTGGAGGGCAGGGACGAGGACAGACCCACGACACCACCAATGACCGATCTGGTAAATCAAACACATTTGACCGCCCTCGACAGAATCAGTACCAGCAGTCCGATGGCAACAATGCTCACGACTCTGCATAGGACTGCCAGGGGCAAGGGAGGGATCCAGTAGAGCTCTGTGTTGACCAGCAAGGTCCTTATGTCACTGCCAAGGTCCTGGGTACAAAGTCTCCATTTTTGGTAGACACTGGAGCGACACGTAGTGTGTTATCAAAACGACTGATTCCAAGGGTGCCCTTGTCTGGCTCGCACATTACCTCGATAGGTTTCGATGGGACGCCCTCCACTAATCCCCTGTCGGTACCTATCTCCTTTGACCTAGGAAACAATCCCACTGACACGACGTTTCTGCTCTCCTCCAACTCCCCTGACGCTATTATGGGTATTGATTTACTGAAACATTTCCGAGCTACTATTAGGTGTTCCCCGGAAGGAGTCCGAGTCATCCTGTACGACAACCCGAACTTGACCGGACCCTACCCCGCACGACATATGTGCACTTTAACAGATGCTGACCTATCCTTGCTCGATTCGTTACCCCTGCACCTATGGGCCAGAAACGACTCGGATGTGGGACGAATGATGATCGATCCTGTACACATAACTGTTCGACCAGATGCAATACTCCCGAAACTCCCACAGTACCGGATATCGCCCGAAGGCGAGAAGGCGTTGGTAGCAATTATTCAGTCCTTGGTAGATGCAGGAGTGGTAGAGGACGTGGTTAGTAATGTCTGCAATAGTCCAATCCTACCCATTGTTAAGAAGCAAGGTGAGGGGGATGAGAAAGCGTACCGCTTCATCATCGACCTGCGAGAAGTCAACAAAGTGGTGGTGCCACAGTACCCCGTAGTCTCAGACATCGCCACCATTCTGACTCTCATCCCGTCCACTGCCACCACCTTCACCGTTATAGATCTTAAAAACGCATTTTTCTCTATCCCCATCCATCCAGACAGCCGTTATCTCTTCGGTTTCACTTTAAAAAAACTTTCATACCAATTTTGTAGAGCTCCCCAGGGCTACACTGAAAGTCCCAGCATTTACAGCCAGGCCCTAAAAAGGCAGCTGGACGCCGTCCAGCTACCAGATGGAGTGGTGTTGATCCAATATGTCGATGATATCCTTTTGGCGGCCGACACCACTCCACTTGCAATCACAGCCACTATCCAACTCTTGCACTTTCTCGCGGAGAATGGCCACAAAGTCTCCAAAAAGAAACTGCAGTTCTGTAAGTCCCAAGTAACATACCTGGGTCATCTCCTGTCCAAAGAAGGGAGAAAACTTACACCCGACCGAATCCAAACCATCCTAGACACCCCTATTCCAAAAACACAGAAGCAAGTCCGTTCATTAGTAGGCCTTACTTCTTTCTGCCGACAATGGCTACCAAATTTCAGTCTCATTATAAAACCCCTACTTTCCCTGTTGACCAAAGATGTTCCGTTCCCACTCCCGTGGACCCCTGAATGCCAAGCATCCTTTAAGGAGTTGCGGGATGCCCTTTGCTCGGCACCCGTTCTAGGAACACCAGATTACTCCAAGCCCTTCTCCCTCTACACTCACGAAAGGGAGGGATGCGCATTGTCTGTTCTGACTCAGCCCATCGGCGCCAAACAGCGCCCTTGTGCCTACTTTTCTGCCACTCTTGATCCAGTCGCCAGAGCTCTACCAGCCTGCCTTCGAGCAGTAGCCGCTGCTGCTGTCTCTATCCGACAGAGTGAGGGAATTGTACTTTCGAACTCCCTCACAGTATTAGTACCCCATGCAGTTGACACGCTTTTGAACCAGACAAAGACTCAACACCTGACCAGTGCACGACTGACAGGATACGAATTGACTTTGCTTGCGCCCCACATCACCCTGAAGAGATGCACGACATTGAATCCTGCTACACTGTTACCCTTGCCTGAAAATGACCCCGATGTGCCCCCTATACACGACTGTGTGACCCTCACGGACGAACAGACTAGGAGTAGAGTTGACCTCCGAGACATTGCTTTCGCAGACCCTGACGGAGAACTATGGGTAGATGGCTCTTGCATCAAACTCCCAGACGGCACCACTTCTGCTGCCTATGCGGTAACGACTGCTCGAACAGTAGTTGAAACAGCTTGCATCACACAACGATCCGCACAGGCAGCAGAACTAATTGCCCTCACACGAGCATGTATCATAGCAGCAGGAACCACGGCAAACATTTACACGGACAGCCAGTACGCCTTCGGGGTAGTTCATCATTTTGGGATGCTGTGGAGGGAAAGGGGATTCCTGACGTCTCATGGTACACCCATCCTTCACGGAGATTTAGTCTCCGCCCTGATTGAAGCAGTCCTTCTCCCCACACGATTAGCAGTGATCAAATGTCAGGCACACAAGAAGGTGACAGATTTAGTTGGACAGGGAAACGCACTAGCCGACATCACTGCCCGAACCACAGCTGAGAATAGGGCCACGACACGCATGTATGTGACCAGGTCACAAGCAGAAAAATGGACCAACGCTAGGGAAACGATCAGGGATATCCAATCGGCCAACACACCACACGAACTGACTGAGTGGGCACGGGTGGGTCTAAGGGATGATGAAGGCTGCTGGCGGACAAAGGACACAAACAAATGGTTACTGCCTGATGCATACTTGATCCCCATACTGACAATGGCACATTCCCCTGCACACATAGGTTCTGCCCCCATGATCGAACTCATTTCCAAAGTCTGGCACAACGGCAAGATCCCCGACTCAGCCAAACGCCTAGTCCAACAGTGCCTTATCTGCTTACAACACAACCCCGGGAAAGGAACTGTAGTACCCCGGGGAGGGTTTGGGATCCCCGACCACCCCTTTGAGGTCCTCCAGATGGATTACATCCAATTAGAGAGGTGCCAAGGCTTGAAGTACGTATTAGTCATTGTATGTGCCTTCAGCAAATGGGTGGAAGCCTATCCGACCCGTGATAACACTGCCATGACTACTGCCAAAGTACTACTGAAGGAGTTTTTTCCCCGCTACGGCCTTTGTCGAATTTTATGGAGCGACAATGGCCCCCACTTCATAGCTAAAGTTATCCAACTCATCCTGAAGGGGTTGGGGGTCAAACAAAGGTTCCATGCGGTCTTCCACCCCCAATCCGCTGGCCTGGTTGAACGACACAACGCTACACTGAAACTGAAACTGTCAAAAATAGTGGCCACCACAGGACTTAAGTGGCCAGATGCCCTTCCACTGGCATTGCTATCGATGCGCTCCACCCCCACTAAGCATCACTTGACCCCCTACGAGGTTGTGTTTGGACGGCCTATGAACCTCTGGACTGCCCCCAAACCAACCTCCATTCATGACGTCCCCGACGTCCTGCTGTCAGATTATTTGTACAAGTTAACTAAGACATTGTCTGTCATTCATCAACAGGTGCAGCAGGCCATCCCCGATACTTCCAGGGGTCCCGGTCACGATATCCAACCGGGTGACTATATCTTGATCCGGAACTTTCAACGAGCGAAGAGTCTGGAACCCCGGTGGACGGGCCCCTGGCAAGTACTGATCACCACTCGGACGGCTCTTCGAGTGGAGGGGAAAAAGAATTGGCTGCATGCGCACCACTGCAAGAAGATTTCCTCGACCCTGGCCACGACAGACAACGTCAGCACCCAGGAAGAGCTCCTGAACAAAGACCGACCGTCACTGAACTGCTATCCTGATACCGAGGCACTTGAACTTGCAAAACACTCTGATCCCACTGTGCCATCTCGAGAAGGGTATTTCCTGCGTCGAAAGGAGGGAGCTTCGGCTAAGTAGGCCACTGACTAAGTTAAAAATCTCAGAACGGTGACCCAAAGCAACCAAGGGTTACCTGGAGAGAAGCTAAACTAAGTCTGTGGTTCTGCCCACTACCGAGCACCTTGAAGATGAAGATGATGGAAGCGCCAGATAAGAAGATGATGGAAGCGCCAGATAAGAAGACGTCGAAAGCAACAGGAAATACCCACTATAGGAATCCAAAAACTGACAATTTGCACAAATCAAAGACAATTGCTTTCTTCATTATCTCCCTGTTCTGCCTCCTCCTCATGACTTCCTTCTGGATCCTGGAGGAAAGCACGCCCGCTCACCAGATGTTGCCAACAACTGTCCAGCCAACAACCGTGAAAGAGCACCACCTGATCACCCTTTCACCTCAGCTTCGAGAAAGGCGTAGGGAATTCTGGAACAATTCCTTTGTACAACTGTTGCACCAGCACAACCTTGCTGCAAATGCCACAAACTGCTGGATCTGTGGGTTGCTCCCACATGCTACCGGACACTCCATCCCCTTTATTCCTTCACCTTTCTCAGTTCACGGCTCTTGCCTCGCCTGGTTGATCCTCATGCAAGAAAGCCACAAGGACAATGCTGCTTCTGGTCAGACAGTGTCGCACTTCTACTATGGGTTCTGGCCGAACAACACAGGAAAGCCCTTTTGTCCCGCAATTGCAGGTTCAACCTTTCTTACGAACATCCCTGCCAACGAAAGGGTCGAAATGCAGGTGCTCCACAATCCAGCCAGATCCACCTTCTCCCACCTGCGGAAACAAACGGCTGCCACCCTGACTGCAGCCCTGTCTGTCATCAATGTCACAGGGCTCGTATGCCTCGAAGGACAAGGAACGCAGCTGGTGGGTCACAGCTCTTGCCGCATCACCAAAACATTGGCCTCAGCTAACACCCCCTCCTTTGTTGCTTCCCCGAATATGTACTTTGTTTGTGGCACCAAAGCTTACACGTGGCTCCCAAAAGGCTGGAAGGGTACGTGCTACATCGCCTTCATTCTTCCTCCCACGTATGTGGCTCCAGCCAACCACCACCGGCAAAAGCGCGCTGGAGATGTTGAACAAGCCGACTCCACCGGAGCACAGTTCCTAGATGCAGCAAAGGGACTTGTTCCTCTGTGGGGACCAATGGCAAATAGCCGCGCTATCCGACACCTGACTCAGGCATTAGAAACAACCATTAACATCACCGCTGGCGTCCTCGCCAACAACACGGCTGAGCTTCAGGCAGTCCGCCTGGTGGCTCTTCAAAACCGTCTTGTTCTAGATGTGGTTCTGGCCGACCGAGGAGGTGCATGCCGCATCATCGGCTCCAGCTGTTGCACCTACGTGCCAGATAACTCACCTTCAGTCTACAAAACAATCGAACACCTCCACAGACTGTCCTCGGAGGTTCACCAGGAACAGGAAGGATGGTCGCTTGGAGGCTGGTTCTGGGACACTTTAAAGAACTGGGGATGGAGAGTGTTAACGTTTTTATTGATACCAATCATGATACTATGTGGGTGTTGTTTAGGTATTCAATGTTTACCATCTTTATGTGCACTCGTTTCCAACTGCATGTGCCCGAAGACTTTGAACTTTAAACCAGAGCACATGAGTCCCCTATACGAAATAGAAGTGCGTGGTCTCATGGGGATTGATCCGAACTGACAAGCTGGCGAGACATGTTAAAGGGAGGACTGTGGAAATTTAGTTCATGTACTGAACATTATCTACGCCATCTTGCAGACTCACGTATGAGAATACACGACAGCCATTTTAGGTACCATGGTCTCCCTGGTCACGATCGCCCGTCAGCACATTTCCCTGACCATGCAAGCCTTCCCCGCGCACCCTGGCTGCCCCCGCGCTCACATGCACAAGCCATGAAACCCCCCATGACTCTGTCTCAGGGAATCACACCCCGCGCCTGACCAACACCTCCTTCCCGTCCATGAATACCCCTCTGTGGATAAACCCTTCCACCACGCTCGATTGTCCACACCAGTCCTTTCCGTCCATGAATACCCCTCCTTTGATGTCCCCTTCGTCTGAGCCTGAACGTCAGCACTGACTGCTGGTCATCCTTTAGCCCGAAGATACAGTTTATTGCCCATTACCGTACGCCCTCGCCTCTCCTGAAAGAGGCCACTATTGATCATGACATCCCCGCCCCCGGAGATTCGATCAGGCGCACACATTCCAAAGAGATCGGCAGAACACTCAGCTGCGTGATAGCCCCTCCCAATCATATGAGGGGAAAGGGTCTCTACTGTTGTCATGTGTTGGAAGGGGTTGGAACTGGGGGGTGTCGGAGATATCGTTCTGATGTCATTCTCATGCTCTACAATGTCCCTGTTGTAATAAAGGACGTTCACATGTCTTAAACCAGTGTATAAAAGACCAGGTCTCAGAGAGGTAGAGAGAGCACCTCGAGACGATACCTCGTTGTCCGATCTGATGTGTTCTACTCCGTCGGAATAAAACTTGTTTCCTGTCTTCCAGTCTCCAGCGCCTGCCTCTTTATTTAGTAACTTCGTATGGTATTAGAGGCGTTCCACGCCGGGCAAATTTAACTTAGGAAACAACTTCTGAAATCGCCTGACCATTGTAAATTGATCTTTATCAAATTTACCAAATACCAAAGATTTTAAGTTACCAAGTTACCTAGCCAGGCAGCTGTCACCTGACAGCAGGACCGAAGAGAAGGCAGAGAATGTGTCACAGTCTGATGGAGCTAGGCAGCGGGGGAGTGCTCACGAGACCAGAAGGTCAAGGGCTACTCACTGAGACAGTGCAGCGGCCTCCATAAGTAGTCGTAGGCGGTGGGAGGGGCAGGCATGGAGGCGGGAGGGTGAGGAGCGGGAAAACAGCAGAAGTGGGCAGGGAGAGTAACAAACCATCAATTAGATCAACTGAACACAAGTTTCCAAAAGCAGGAGAAACCAAAAGGACTACCACAGATATAAAGATTAAAATGTAAAATTACCATCAATTTTCCAAATACCAAGGGCCATATGCATCATTGAAAATAGTGGTCGCAAAGTGGCAGATTCGCATGCAAAAATGGCTATTTAAGTAATCGCTAAATTTGTGATTACTTAAATTGCAATTGCATTTAAGGAATCGCAAATTGCGATTCCCTAAATGCAATGCAACAACAACAACCAAAATTAGATTTTGCAATTAAGAAACGCAAATTACCATCAACTCAAAGTTGATGGTAATTTGCGGTAACTTGAAAAAGTTCTGTGTTGCACACATACATGCACTTGGGGCCTGTGTGTGCAACATGTGTTGACATTGCAATTTCAGGGGTGCTTCAGGGTGTCCTTTTGGCACCCTTGGACCCTTGAAATGGAACGCGGAATTTGCGAGTACCTATTTGGTACTCCCAAATTGCACATGCAATTCCCATTGATTCCTATGGGCCTCTAGGCCCATAGGAATCAGGGCCTCTAGGCCCATAGGAATGAATGGGAAGCAATTCCTTATTTGCGATTCGCAATTTGCGAGTCGCAAATAAGAAATATGTAGGAATCGCTATTTTCTTTGTTATTCCTACATACATAAGGAGCTGCGATTCTTAAATTGCGATTTCTTAAAAATTGCAATTTAGGAATCGCAATTCCTAACTTTGATGCATATGGCCCCAAACGTTTTAAATTACCAGCAATCTACCAAAATGATAGCAAATTTAGAGTTACCAGCATTTCAAGTTACCTAGCCAGGCAGCGGTCACCTGACAGCGGGACCAAACTGGAGTCCTTGGGGGCAGAGAACGTGTCACAGTCTGGTGGAGCTAGGCAGTGGGAGGAGTGGCGCACGAGACCTGGAGGGTTGATGTGCTCAGTCTACAACTTCAAATGTGTACAGACAAAACGCAGCTTGTTGTATGCTCTGAGGAACCTTATACAGGCGTCAGTCATACCTCTCCGTGAAACCTGGAACTATAAGAGCAATAAAATCAAAATTCCTCACCTTTGTTATCAGGCCTCACCTTCCCCCTCGATTCTAATAACCCATGGAATTCTATCTGTTAACTACCATTACCAAACCAGCTCTCGAAACCAAATAAACTTTGTAGTTAATACCTAAAATAGTCCTCTCGCAGAAATCTCACTCCATTCATCACTGTGGTTCACTTCTGGGCCATTATCCTCTCCAGGATTGATTGTACCGATTTTACAACTTGTCATTGTGTTGATCACCCCCAGTGTTCATTGTCCAACAAGCAATCAATACAAAGCATCGCCGGTGAGCTTTTTAGAATGAATTTCAAGACAATCTGTACTCATTCACAAGCTTGTAAACAATATCAGCCATGAGCATCTTCAAGGCCTTATCAGAAGGTAAATACCTCTCAGAAACCTTGAGTCTTTCTCTCATCCCACTCCCTGAAAGCCCCGATTCTTCTAAAGGCATCACATAGATAGGCACTGATATACTGTTCAAGGTTCCTATTGGATGAACACCCTCCATTTACAGCTAAAAGAAGAACATCTTTGCTCCTGTCTGTGCCAGTTTTTCCTCTAAGCAAAGTCTGGAACTCTTGAACTTTGTGAGAGCATGTTACCCACTCAGTAAAGAAGTAGCCAAATAGCCTAGTCGCTTACAACTTTTCAGCTTAAAATGTTCATTGAATCCCCCCTCCCCTCGTCCCCACTTCATTGTCATCCAACTCTGTAGTCCTGCTCTCTTCCTTTTCTGCTTTGTGATTTTCATGTCATTGCCTGTTTAGAACTTCTATCCAGAATCGGTCTGCATGCCCTTAATTTACTTGATTTCACTATGATATTGTTTGTTTCAAATAATTGCTTATTGATGGATTAAAAGAAAGATTTGTTACAAAGCATATTTTCTGTTTGTAATCCCATCAAGTAGGAATTTGACAAGTTCCTGAGGAACCAAGAAATACAAACACTGCGAAAGAAAGAAATTCAGCACAAAAAGTGGCTGGAGCGTGTATCGATCCCATTGCTGCGAACTATAGATAACTACATAGACCAACAGACCTACAATGAGATTGTAAACAGACGACAAAAGCAGTTCGCTCAGTACTTGGAGTACTGTAACAAGAAGGTGCCAGTAAAACTTTATTAACTTCTCTTTGCACTAGGCACATAATAAATGATTTATTGAAATCGCCTAAAACAAGAAAGCAGGAACATTTTGGCATTGATAGTCTGAGATGGGTGAAGTATTACTTTTAAGATGGCATTGTGCATCTTGTTGTTTGAAAAGCACCTGGTGCTTACTTACCATTGATACCACAATGAGGTGCAGAAGCGCGCCTAATACCTGCTGGCAGTGGCATTTGTACCTGTTATTTTCTCATGGGTAAATTGTGGTAAAATACATATAGCCCTCTTTGTCGCCAGTGATAGCTCAATTAACCAACTTCGTGACTAGTATCTTGTAGAGTCTCCCATGCCTGTGAGTCATGGGGATGGGGCGGTCGGAGGGGGACCTTCTCTGAAGCTTCGTTTGTGACGCGTTTGGTGGGTACCGTGCCATGCCATCGAAAACGATGAACTGCCCCAGCCACATATATATGTTTACATCAGGTTAGATTAAGTGGCCCCAAAAGCAGTCAGGCTAGAGTTGCCAGCTGTAATAGCCTAACATGTCCCTTATGGTGCTTGATACTCTTATCAGACTATTACAATGTTGCGGCACCTCCATAGATGCATCATGTCACCGTGTTCTGCACATCTCCGGCAGCCTTCATCAAAGGCTATTCAGAATTTTGCACTTTGTACTACCATTTGTGCTTCAATTTGTTGTGGTCATCTTTGTTTTCTGCACTTGCTTTTAACTAGGTCTTTACAAACATTACCCACCCTTTCTCGCCTATTGGTCTTACCAGGTGTACTTACCACTTTCTAATAAACGCTTATTTAGGCAATTCTGTGGCATGGTAGGGATATGTTAAATACAATAAATTAGGCTTCCTTGAGCTAGGATTAGATCAGACTTTTCGAAGGTGTCCTATTTCTTGCAGCTCGTAATCTATGTTTCAGGGAATATTACAAAGAGTCTAGTGTTATCTATCACTTTTCTAATGTTAGCTATCAATTTTCTGTAGTTTACAATTGGTTTAGGCTGATGAAATAACCAGGTAGTCCCTTTCAATCAATCAATCAATCAATCAAAGATGTATAAAGTGCAGCAAATCACCAGTGAGGGTCTCAAGGTGCTGGAGTTACCGGCTTAAAAAAAGAAATAAAAATGTTACGAAGGAAAAGGCAAAGGCACTCAAAAAAAAGGGAAAAAGCAAGGAGAAGACAGGAGCAAGAGCAATGCAGCAGCACGGGAAGAGCTGGGCATGGGTCCTTCTCAATTGGGTCATGCTTTAGCCTCCATTAAGTAGGTATTGGGAGGAGCGATGGAGGCAGTGGGCTGGGCTAGGCAGAGGAGGCAGCAGGCAGGAGCGGCAATGAGGGAAAAACAAGGAGAAAGCACGGAAAAGACACTAAAAAAAATAGGGGAAATACAAGTAAAACGCAATGAAGACAAAGGGGAAGCAAGGAGAAGGTACTCAAAAAATGGCAGAAAAGCAAGGAGAAAGCAGTGAAAACGATGGTAAAGCAAGGAGAAGGCACTCAAGAAATGCAGTGAAAACAAAGGAAAAGCAATTAGAAGGCATGCAGTGTGGGGAAAAAGCACGGAGACAACAGGAGCAAGAGCGATGCAGCAGCATGGGGAGACTGGGCCTGATTATTTAGGGTATATAACCAGCATTTGTGTATCAAATGTGATTTTACAGGTTGAAACTTGCTATGAAAGCAAATTTATATTAAGAGAGAATAATAAGGCTTATAGTTTTCCTTTATCTGCAGCCTTGTGGCATATATCTAATAGGAAATATCTGGGTGTATCAATGTATGGTACCAAAGGACGCCCACTTTTGCTGCTGTTTTGGGTCCAGGTGTAATCCGGCATTCTCTGTCTCGTTATTAGTCCATTCCGCTGCTCCACTGATTTGGGTTTTGTCATACTAAGCCAATATGGTATAGGCTGCTCTGCCATTCTTGCTTTTGGGAGGCGTATGTTTCCCCCCTCCCCATAGAAATGTTGCTATCCAAGCTGGAGTAGGCTGAATACATTGCACTCTGAAAGACTTGGAAAATATACAAAAGAATGAGCAGGGTAACCATCTTGATTGTTACGAACCAGTCAATATAGAAGACAAACTGCAGCTATGAATGAGAGGCAAATGTCCCAGGAAAGGTAAATCTTCCTAATGGCAATGACCTGTACTGTACCCTATAGTGTAACATTAGCAGTGGTGCAGGTCACAATTTTAAATCTAATGTTAATATTTGTTGAAAGTACACTAATTCTAGCAACTCTTTGTAGGAGACATTACATTGATGTTTTGCTTCTGTTTTCAAATAGGGATATGTATTTTTAGAAGACTATGATCCATCAGAATACAATCCTTTTTTTCTTTATCTCTGGAAATCATACCTTAAGGTAAGGTACCTCCTATTTACAGTTTAGGAGTATTATCAATAGAGAAAGTCATAGCAATAATGGATGTCTGCCTCAATTTAGCCCATAGGTTCCCTAAGCCACTTTTATAGTACTGGTTGTTTGCACTTTTGTACCATGTTGACATCTCAGTAGACTACATTTCCATAACTGGCTTTCATTGAATGTCCCACTGCACCTTGCACCCACCATTAAACTACACACCATGTTTTAGTCACAGTGCACTCTGGACTGAATTCCTACACCCTCAAGCAAAACACAGCAACGAAGGCACTGTCAGCTCAACAGCAGTGTTCTGCACCACATCAACTTACATCAAGACCCACTCAGCTAAAACCATGATTGTACTATACCCAGACGTATACGTTGTTGCATTATAGCTACCTACCTGAATTGTGATGCCAATCTAAATATCACTTTCGTGTGTTGGGCAGTCAAAAATCTGCCACTCAAGAAAGAGGTAAATGACATCCAGTACACCAATTCATACACAAAACACACTGCAGAGATCTTCACCTAGATCAAAACCATTTATTTTCCCGTTAACCCACACAAACACATTCAAAGTAGACATTAAGCAATCTCTAAATTAACCATACACTATCAAGCAACGTAGACAACCGAACAATGGTATTACCAGAACCATAAGACTGGGGTCCCATACCAATGGAACCATAAGACTGGGGTCCCATACCAATGGAACAATACTATCCAAATGCCAATAACATGATCTGAATACAGTGAAAATAGTTGAACCTTTGAGACCCCACCCACTGCCCCAATGAGTTGATAAAAACGTTCTGAGTTAAATTTACGAGCATGTATACTATTTCCAGAATAGCTTGTTGATATATGTCTCATTTAATAAAGGCTATTAATTGCTCCTACAGGAATCCACTCAACTTCAGTGTGCAATGTTCCTCCTGCCTCATTTGATCAAATTATACAGAAAAAAGCAGTTGTAGGTTGTCAAGTCACAGAATAGCTGGATACAAGCTCTGAAGTAGCCTACACCTCTCTAAAGTTTCTGGTTTCCCCTCCTTGCAAGGCTATCAGACCTTGAATACAAAAGTAGCTTTTTAAACCTAAACCGTCTTTAATGATTACCTTATTACACTTATGATGAGCATAACTGTCTCATTGCCAATGAGCTCCCTTCATGGCAATTCCATTGTCTACAAAATGTCCGTTGTTGACTGCCCTGCTGTCAACAACTCTGACATTCTCAGCGACTGTCAAAGACTAGACGCTGTGAAGATCTCTGAAGTTTCCTAGTTGATTTCCAGAGAAAAATACAACTTCGCCACATAACTATGGTACCACCCTACACTTACCATTTATGTGAAAGCTGTCAAGTATTTCCTTAAAAGAATCTTGGTTAGTGTAAAAGTGTGGGTTTTACCCCAATGAGAAACAGAGTCAGGCTGTGTGAGATTAAGCCTTTATTCCCGGAGCGCCGGGATAACGTGCATTCACTTGCTGCTAGCCGGCGGCACACAAAATGGCCGACTTCCGGTTCCGGAGCCTAAGCTTCCGGATCCGGCAATAGCTGCCAAACAACTAGAACGATGCCACATATCTCCCCCCTTTACACAATAAACAACATAATTAAGGAAAACACTCTCTTACTTAATGTCCATATCATAGTCCTCAAACCTCTTGGGAGTTCTCACAATTCTTCCTGCTCTCGTTCTCACTGCTCCTTCTACTCTCCCATCTCCTTGTCTGTCCATCATTGCAGTCCTTCCTCTGGCTTCTGTGTTCATCCCTTCTCCAACCTTTCTCTCTTCTCCTTCTCCCTTCCTATTCGCGCTACCACCTTCCTCGCTCCTTCTATTGCTCCTGCCGTGCATGGTTTCCTTTTCCTCCACTTGCGGTGTCCTTCCATCCACTTGCTCTTGTCCACCTTCCCAACTTTCCACTTCACTTCTCTCTGCGTCTCCTTCTACTTCCTCATCCACTCCCGTTGTCCACTTCAGTATTTTGCTACATTTGGCCATTCTGTCCTGCGACCACACCTTGCCGTCGCTGAGTAGTGCCGATCTGGCAAATGGCTCAATCACCTGTAGGGGCGGAGTGAATTTACTCTCTCCTTTCCTCTTCAAGGTCGCTACTTTCACCCTCACCCAGTCACCTTTCTCAAGGGCCACTCCTTGCACATTCCGTCTCTTTTTGAACTGTTCTGTGTGTGTTTCTTGCGCCTTCTCCAGGTTTCTCCTTACTATTGCTGGTGACCATTTACTTTGCACCACCATCTGCCTCCACGCGATGTTGTCCTTGGTGAAAGGCTCTCTTCCTCTTAACACTTTAAAGGGGCTGTAGCCTGTGCTGCCTGGCGTGATGCGGTAGGCCCATAGCATCTTGGGCAGTTCCTTCTCCCAATCGAGTCCATCATTTATCGCCGCTTGGATGGTTCCCATGATCACCCGATTGAAACGTTCCACAAGGCCATTTCCCGCTGGATGATATATGGGGGTATGTTTTACTTCAATCCCGTTTCTGGACATGTAGGCCTCCCATTTAGCCGAGACGAACTGGGGTCTATTGTCGCACGTTATGATCTTTGGGATTCCTTCCTTTATGAACACTGCATTCAAGAAGGCGATCACCGCATCCGAGTCCACTGTGTCCTTCACTTCCACCTCCGGCCACTTGGAGTACCTATCCATCAACACTATTGCATACTTCTGGTTTCCCTCAACGTCCAGGATCGGTCCTATTATGTCGATGGACACCATTTCCCATGGTCCTCCCGGCGTGGGGAACTTTCCCAACTGTGGTCTCAGCATCACTTGGGATTTGTCTGCTTTGGAACAGGATTCACATTGTCTCACGTACCTCTCTATTTGGGCGTCAATCGCAGGCCACCAGTACGCCTGTCGGGCCAGGGCCTTGGTCTTCGTGATCCCCTGATGGCCCTCATGGAGTAACGCCATTAGGTGTTCAATAAGGCCCCGGGGGGGATGACCTTGTCTCCTCTGAGCAGGAAAAGGGGATCCTCCCCCAAAGACAGCTCTTCTCTCACCTCCCAGTATCTCCTCAATTCCTCCTTAAGATGCCTCTTCTCGGGCCATCCGTGGGTGACGTATCCTTTGATTGCTTCCAAGTCCTCGTCCAGCCTGTAGGCCTCCATCCATTCTTGCGCACTGATCACCTGCTCCATATCCTGCAAGGTCGCCACCACGTAGCCTTCCCATCCAGGTTTCTCCTGTACCTCCACTCCTTCCATGGCTGCTGCCCTGCTCAGGAAGTCTGCTACCTTGTTCTGGGGCCCCGGTATATACTCCACTTCATACACAAAGTCCAATAGCCTTCGTGTCATTTTGGCTATTCTCGGGGTGGCGTGCGCATGTCCACTTGACGTTAGCACCTTTATCAGGGGTTTATGATCTGTGCGGACCACGAACTTGGCTCCCCACAGGTATTGTCTAAAGCGTTCCATCGCCCATACCACGGCCAGCATCTCTTTTTCAATGACGATAAACTTCTCTTCGTTTGGGGCCAAGGATCTGGAGGCAAAGCTGACTGTTGATACGTCTCCTCTGTCGGATCTTTGTATTAATACCGCACCTAGGCCTCGGTCACTGGCATCAGTGGTGAGTATGGACTCAGCCGTCGGGTCAAAACCTTCCGGTGGTATGGCTTCTCCCATTTCCTTTTTTAAGGACTCGAATTCTTCCTGCTCTTCTTCGGCCCACTTGAACCCGTGTCTTTCCTTCAGCAATTGGCGTAGGCAGTGTGTCTTGGTGGCAAAGTTGGGGATGAATTTGCTATAAAATTCGGCCATGCCTAGAAACGACCGGACGTCTTCTTTTTTTTCCTGGGGCAGGTGCGTTCTTTATCGCCTCCAAGTTGGCTCTCTTAGGCACAATCCCCTGTTCGCTAATTTCATGACCCAAATAGGTGACAGAAGGGACTCCGAACTTGCACTTTGCCCATTCCGCCGTGAGTCCGTTTTCTTGTAAAGTGCGCAGCACTATGTGGAGTTTCTCGTTGTGTTCTTGCTTGGTTTTCCCCACTACGAGGATATCATCTTGGAAGAATTGGATTCCCTCCATCCTCTGAAAGAGCCTGTGCATCAGTGTTTGGAATACCGCTGCCGCGGATGCCAGCCCAAACGGCATTCTCACGAATTTGTAACATCCGAAAGGTGTTATAAAGGATGTGAGTTGGCTGCTGGACGGGTGGAGTTTTACTTGATGGTAGGCTGACGACAGGTCGACCGTTGAGAACCACTTAGCTCCCTTTGTCATAGCCAGCATCTCATTGATGCGTGGGAGCGGGAATTTGTCTATTAGAATGTTTTTGTTAAGTTCTCTGAGGTCTACACATAGCCTCACCTTCCCGTTGGGCTTCTGGGCCACCACTAGGGGGCGACAACCACTCCGCGCTCTCTATGGCCTGTATCACTCCGCTCCTTTCCAACCTGTCCAGTTCGTCTTGCACTGCCTCTCTGCATCGAAATGGAATGTTTCTGACCTTGTGGATGACTAGTTTTGCTCCATCCTTCAACCTTATCAAGTGCTTAAACTTGATCAGCTCTCCAATCTGTCCATTGAACACCTTTGGATATTCTCTGTGCCACGCCTCCTCTTCTTGCCTGCTCTCCATGTCCATGAGTAACACTTTCTCTATGCCTCCGGGATTTAACAGGATGCCCAGGGCACCTTGATCTTTCCAGCTGAGTACTGATGGACCCTTTTCCGCTATGTATAGTTTGCAGTTGGCTTGCCTCCCTTTGAATTCGAATAGTAGCGGGCAATACCCTAGCATGGGTATTCTCTGTCCGGTGTATGTGACAGGCCTCACATCCATGGGGTGCAGTTCAGCTTTTATTTTGGTCATGAACTTCTCTTCCCACACTCGCTTCTGGACGATAGTGATGGGAGCTCCTGAGTCCGCGATCATTTCAATTGGTACTCCTCCCACGTGCATGTCAAGCCTTGGTTTATCCGACTCCTTACCTCCCATTTCTAGGACTTGGACATTGATGTAGAGGAGTTCTTCCTGGTCTCCTTCCTCTTCTTGCGTTTCTTCCTGTTCCTGGTTTCCTTGGTCTATGTACTTGATGGCAGTTCTTTTGGACTTCCTACGACACACTTTCTCATAGTGTCCAAATATGTTGCAGAACGAACATTTAGCCCTGAACGCTGGGCACACCTTGTCGTTGCCCAGATGAGACATGCTTCCGCACCTGTAGCAGCTCGGTCTCACGCCTCTGCTTGTCTTCGGGTTATCTCCTCCTATTTGTTGATTTCTCCTGGTGTCTGGATCCCTTGGTGGTTCTCGTTGCCTGGGTTTTGCTCCCTTGTTGTGTACCATGACTCTGCAGACAGTTTGTGTTCCTCCTCCGTCCTTCCTGGCTGCTTGTGCGCACCGTTTGGACATCTCCGCCTTCTTCACCATGGCCCACACCTCTTTTAAGGGAGCATATCCATTCACCCACAGTTTTTCCTGCACGTGCGTGCTCGTCGTGTGCATTATGATTTGATCACGTACTAGGTCGTCGTGTAGGGCTCCAAATTTACACGTGAGGGCTAATTTCTGCAGAGCCGCCACGTATTCATCTATCGTCTCACCGATCTCCTGTTTTCTGTGGAAGAAGGTATGTCTGTCAATGGCCACGCATACCACCGGCCTGTAGTGTGCGTCCAGGTCTTCTATGGCATGCCGGAACACGTCCGTGTCGGTCGCATCCCTGGTGCCTTTGACAATAGTGTCGTAAACTCTTAACCCCTCCGGGCCCAAATTGTGCAATAGTATCTTCTCGTGTAGGCGGTTTCACTTTCATCCTCCAAGGCTTCCAAGGAGTTGAGGAAGTATCTCTTCCAGTCTTCCCACGGCATCGTGGGTTCCCCTCTCTTCGGAAGAATGGGACCATGTGGGTGAGGGAAGTGGATGGTGTCGCCATCCTGCCGCCGCCCCTCGGTACTGCCAGGGCGGGAACCGCGTGGTTGGGCGGGCTGGTTTCGCTGTCTTCTTCGTCGTTCTCTCTTCTGTCCGCTCCTCCAGTCGCACCTTCTACCCTGTTGTCAGTTCGTGTTCTACCACCGTCAGTTCTGCCTGCCACCTCACCCCTTACTTGCTGATCCACCAGCGTGCCTGGTGCGGGGCGGTTGCCTTCTGGGGTGGCTCCCTTCCTGGGCTGCGTTCGTGGTGGGTGTCCACGCGGCCACCACGCTGAGTGTAGCTGTTCCTTCGCCTCTTGTAACCCCTAGTCACCTCTTGGATGGCGGCGTCCTCCTTTTTGAAGGATGGCAGGGGATGTGAGTGTCCTGCTTGGCGGGGTGGTGGTACGCTGACTGCCCGTCGGCTGGTGCACTAGCCGTCGCCTCTGCCGCGCTCCGGGATGTCTCCTGAGTCTCTGTGTGGTGCTCCGTGGGTTCGGGGATCTGTCCTGTAATATTGCAGAGAATTGTTTTTTTTTTTTTTTTCCCTCCCGCGGGACCAGCGTCGCTAATGCTGGATCATATCCCGCCTCGTCGCCATTGTAAAAGTGTGGGTTTTACCCCAATGAGACACAGAGTCAGGCTGTGTGAGATTAAGCCTTTATTCCCGGAGCGCCGGGATAACGTGCATTCACTTGCTGCTAGCCGGCGGCACACAAAATGGCCGACTTCCGGTTCCGGAGCCTAACCTTCCGGATCCGGCAATAGCTGTCAAACAATCAGAACGATGCCACAGTTAGGAGTTAAAAACCACAACAGGCAAAAAGATCTTTTTGGCAATCTTGAAGATTCTTGATTGTAAATGATGACTAATACAAGGGGAGATTACTATAGCACCAGAAATAGTGTAGAGAAATGGTGAACTGTCATAATATCGAAAAAAAAATATCAAATTGACATAATATAATTTTTTTAATATATATAAAGGGCAGAATATCGAATTGCCAAAATAATGTGGTGCAGAATATCCAAATTTAGGTAAGAAATATCGATTTCCATATTATCGAAGTTAGGAATATTGAGTCATAATATAGTTGTTAAAAATAATGATTTTTTTTTAGTGTTTTAAGTGTTAGCATATGTGTTAAAAGTATGTATTATTTTTGTAATGTGTTTGAATTTTTTTTAAGTAATGAATTTTGTTATTTATTTTTGCGTAATTTAATTCCGTAGCGGGTTGTGGGTTTATGGGGGAATAGGGTGGGAAGTAATTTAATTATAGTAAATTAAATATTAATTTTTAGGAATTATTAATTATTGTTAATTTAATTTTGTGTTTTAGTTCTGTAGCGGATTGTGGGTTTATAGGGGATTAGGTTGGGAAGTAATTTAATTGTTAATAAGTAATTCTTTATTTTTATTTATTGGTATTGATAATTAGTTTATTGTTAAATATTAATTGGAAATTGTTATCAATTGGAAATAATATTTTATTAATTGGTAATTAATGTTTATTAATTGATTAATTGATAATTATATTAATTGTATTAGTGTATTATTCATAGCGGGTTGTGGGTTTATAGGGGAATAGGGTGGGAAGTAATTTAATTGTAATTAATTATTGAAATTATTTTTGTGTATTGAGAATTAATTTACTATTAATTAATTATTAATTAGTTTTTTTATTACTTATTAATTTTTGGTATTAAACATTAATTGGTTGTTAATTAATAATATGTAATTATTTTTTATAAATAATATTTATTGGTATTTATAATGAATTATTAAATATTCTGTAATTGGTAAATAATTTTAATGAATTTTTTATTGGTAATCATTACTTTCCCTACTGTTGCACTCACTGGAGTGGGAATAGTAATGTTTACCCTCCCGCTATCCAACGCTTTCCCTACTGTTGCACCCTTGGAGTGGGAATAGTAATTTTTACGCCTACGCAATCCAAGGCTTTCCCTACTGTTGCACTCTCTGGAGTCGGAATAGTAATTTTTACCCCTACGCTATCCAATGCTTTCTCTACTGCTGCACTCACTGGAGTGGGAATAGTAATTTTTACCGCTACACTATCCAATGCTTTCCCTACTGTTGCACTCCCTGGAGTGGGAATAGTAATGTTTACTCTCCCGCTATCCAATGCTTTCCCTACTGGTGCACTCTCTGGAGTGGGAATAGTAAATTTTACCCCTATGCTATTCAACACTTTTCCTACTGTTGCACTCTCTGGAATGGGAATAGTAATTTTTACCCCTACGCTATCCAATGCTTTCCCTACTGTTGCATTCACTGGAGTGGGAATAGTAACTTTTACCCCTACGCTATCGAACGTTTTCCCTACTGTTGCACTCACTGGAGTGGGAATAGTAATTTTCACCCCTACGCTACCTAACGCTTTCCCTACTGTCCCACTCCCTGGAGTGGGAATAGTAATTTTTACCCTCCCGCTATCCAATGCTTTCCCTACTGTTGCGCTCTCTGGAGTGGGAATAGTAATTTTTACCCTTCCGCTATCCAACGCTTTCCCTACTGTTGCACACTTGGAGTGGGAATAGTAATTTTTACCCCAACGCTATCCAACATTTTCCCTACTGTTGCACTTTCTGTAGTGGGGGTAGTCCATTTTACCCTCCTGCTATCCTATGCAAAAAATATTGAATATTTTTTAATTAATATTACGTATATATATATATATATATATATATATATATATATATATATAACAAGAAATGTATGTTCATTTTTTTTAACTGTGAGATCAAAAAGGACTAGCCTTTTTGTGAATTTACATAGACTCAAGACTGTAAGACAGGGTAGAAACCCTTTTGTTTGTTCATGAAGCCCTCACCCACCAATCTGGTTGGTGGCATGCTTCATCATCGGGCCCACCCAGTGACACCGAGTGTGTCCCGGGTGTGCTTCGACGCCTGAATACAGCAGAGCAGGTATGTTTCTGAGTGTGCAGTGTAGTGACGTGAAGGTGAAAATTTAAAAGCTATACAGGGGTCCCAGTACCCGAGGGTAAATTATATTTTAATAACTGGGTCACTGTTAGCATTAAAAAAGGCTGTTGGATGTTATAGGAGTGTTAATTAGGGTCTCCTACATCCAGGTGTGGTCTACATGTTTTAGCCAGGCCTTTATGATTAAAACTGGCTTTCCTCAGGACCAAAGTGTGTAGGTGCAAATTACTTAATTTTAAGTAATTGTGTAATTTTGAAAAATGTGTAGCACTCGCTAAGGTGCTTTACATGTGTGAGGGGGATTCCCTCTTAGAGCATTACTGGACATACAACGAGTATGACAAAACACACATACAGGGGAGAGTCTTAGTATGGTAACATATTCACAAAACAGTTTGATTGCTGATATCTATTGTGCTGTGTAGACGATAAATAAGTGGCAAATGGTGTAGCCATATTGGTGGTATGGCTACGGTGAAAGTTATCATATATACATGACGTTTTGTGGTGGGCTAAGCATCGTAAGCACAACAACACAAAAAAACGGTGGTAAGTGCATGAAGGGAAGATTATCCTCACGTTGGCTTGTTGCCAAATTTGCCCCATGGAGTAGTCCGGCAGAGGAGTGGACCCTGGGAAGATAAAGGGGCTCTCAGGGGGTTAGGGACCTGTGGAAAGAGAGCTTACCCGGCTCATAGCTGAAGCGCTCGGTTTACTTCCAAAACTTTAGTTCTGTGTCTGCGTTGAACCTCTTGTTGTCTCTGCGGCCTTCGTAAGACTGTCCTGGGCCGTGTTTGTGCCTTAAATGCAGTCTGCATCATTCGGATCACCTGTGCAGGGAAGGACAGAGAAAACAGACTGTGCGAGGACACGCTGAGTCATGGCTATGCTGCGCATGTGCGGGAGAGTAGTGTATCCTGCTGTGAGTATGCCCATGTGCGGGAGAGTAGTGTATCCTGCTGTGAGCATGCCCATGTGCGGGAGAGTAGTGTATTCTGCTATGAGCATGCACGGTACCGATTGTCGGCCCCTGGGCATTGGGTGTGGCTATGTAAGCTGTACCCAGTGTACACAGATTAGTGTACAGGTGTAGTAACATGAACGGTTGGGAAATAAAGTGCGCTAACTGGGAAAAATTGACTTAAAAAGTGCTGTGGGGTTAAGTTGTGAGGCCAGGTGTATTATAACTGGCTAATACAACAGAGGGACATTTAACACGGAGAGGAATCAAGAGTAGTGTTCCATGTGAGGAGAAAGAAATTCATGTTTTCAATGAGATCCAGGGTATGGAGTCATTCAAGCCCAAACCCAGTTGCTGGGTGGAGAGGCGATATATCCATCTCTGTTCTTTTGTATGAAGGATCCGGTCATTGTCTGTTTGGTTAATGTCAAATTGTTCAATGACAGTCCAGGACATGTCATTTGGGGTGTGGTGTGCCGTGAGATAGTGCTCTGTCAGTCTACTGATGTTTTTGCAACACCTGATCGTGCTTCTGTGTTCAACCATTCTAGTCCTGATTTTGCGGGTCGTCATGCCCACGTAACGGACCCCACAGGGGCATGGTATGAGGTACAGAAGGTTGCTGGAGTTGCAGTTGGTGAGTTGGCATTGTGTCCAGATTTTTGCAGGTTCAAGGTTGAGAGTTTTCGTTGGTTTAGTGAGATGGCACACACTGTAGTTGTTGCATGGATAATGGCCAGTGACTTCTGGGAGGCCCCAACAGTTGAGGACTGTATTGTCCATAGGTTTAGGACTGGCACTAGTTTGTCTTTAAGGTTGTTAGCACGTTTAAATGCAAAGCGCAGGATCTCCCCTTCTCTGGTGCCTGAATTGATTATCTTCAATGTTTGCGGATGATACTAGAAACGTGATTTGACGCTGTATTGTAGGTGGTCACACAGGTCATGGGTGGTGGTTCCTGGTCTTTTGTTACCGTTTCCAGTAGCGATTCTCTGTTTATATTGCGGGCCCTTTTGCTGGTTTTGGCAATAATGGCGTTGGGGTATCAAAAAAAGACCAGGGGGAGAAGAAGGACGTTACCAGTGCTGTAACTCGAGCCAGTGGGCCAGAGCAACCCCCAACGTTTGGAGGATCATGAGGCATTGATCCAAGGAAACAAAGTATGCCTTTTTCCCTGTATAACCTTGACTTACCACGCAATAAGTTAATTCCTAATGACACAAGGAATTTAACCCTCTAGAGTGTGTGTTTCATGTTATGTGTATGTCTGTAATGTTTTTTTGACCCTTTTTTACAGGGTCACCTGCACGAGTAGCATGACAGTGTTCTGTCTAGTGACCCAACACCATTTATATATTTGTTACAGGTCACTGCACCATGTACAATAATGAGGAGTGGAGTACTACATTGTGATCTTTTTCTTCCTGTTTTTCTTTTAGGTTATTTGCATACTGGCAGAGAACTTCATTGAATTTGTAGGCACATTACAGTACTACATCGCCACTCTTTTGTAAATACACTGTTTTTACTTAGGAAAACGTGAGTAAGGTGGGGTGTGGTGCACCCTGTCCTGAAGAAGGAGTTGATCTCCGAAACATGTCGACGCACCCAAGAGGCGATGTGCTTAATACCACATAATCACCTCAACCTGCACCCTTTTTAACAGTACCAGCCCGGGGGCTCATTAAAATAGTTCTGACCTACCCCACGAGCCAGGCACTTTTTAACCATTCACTCACAAAAATTCCTCCACCACATACTCACACCCAACCCTCACATACACCACACTTAGGGGCCTATTAGGATGGCGGATGGACCTGCGTCCGCCCGCACGCCACCCCCGAGGTGGAGGGGACGTCCGCAGGGGCTGCGGCGTTCCCTCCATGCAGATTAGGATGTGACCGCAACCCTGGCGGTCACATACCCTATGTTTAACATTGCGGCGGGTGCTGCTTGAAGCAGCGCCCGCCGCAAGGTTAAAAGTGCATGCTTTGCATATGCATGCACACAGCGGCAGGCACCGCGCGGTGCCTGCCGCTGTGTGCATGCATATGCAGGGCGGTACCATAGGTACCCCCCATGTGCACCCCCCACCACCCTGGGGGCTCGCAACGAGCCCCCAAAAAGAAAGACCACATGCTTTTCCACGGCGGAAAAGCCGCCGCGGAAAAGCATGTCCTCTGTCCCATCCTAATATGGCTGGCGGTGTCTGATAGACACCGCCACCATATCAGAGCTTTTCCGCCACGGTCGGAATGCGACCGCGGCGGAAAAGCGGCGGACGGTTTTCCTGACCCACCAGCCATCCTAATCTGGCGGTGGGTCTTTGGAGCCTCCGCAGCGGTGAATCCGCATCCTCCGGGCCGGCAGTGGCTTCCGCCGGCCCGGAGGATGCGGATTCACCGCGATCCTAATCGGCCCCATAGTCTTTATGATCAGTGCTCCCGCGTAGTCGTAGGTCGCAGCACGCCGCATCCCGTAGAGGGGTGCGAAGACCCCAATGATGAAGCATGACACCAAGGGTCCTTTTGGTGTGTGAGGGGTATTTAAAAAACACTGTGTGCTCCCCACCAAAGTAGGGAACACATCACCCAACCAGGTGGATTCTTGTTCCTCTGTTGTATTAGCCAGTTATAATATACCTGGCCTCACAACTTAACCCCACAGCGCTTCTTAAGTCCTTTTTTGCCAGTTAGCGCTCTTTATTTCTCAACCGTTCATGTTACCACACCTGTACACTAATCTGTGTACACTGGGTACAGCTTACATAGCCACACCCAATGCGCAGGCGCCGACAATCGGTACCACGCATGCTCATAGCAGAATACACTACTCTCCTGCACATGGGCATGCTCACAGCAGGATACACTACTCTCCCGCACATGGGCATGCTCACAGCAGGATACACTACTCTCCCGCACATGCGCAGCATAGCCATGTCTCAGCGTGTCCTCGCACAGTCTGTTTTCTCTGTCCTTCCCCGCACAGGTGATCCGAATGATGCAGACTGCAATTAAGGCACAAACATGGCCCAGGGCAGTCTTATTGTGGCCGCAGAGACAACAAGAGGTTCAACGCAGACACAGACCAAAAGTTTCGTGAGTAAACCGAGCGCCTCAGCTACGAGCCGGGTAAGCTCTCTTTCCACAGGTCCCTAACCCTCTGAGACCCCTTTACCTTCCCAGGGTCCACTCCTCTGCCGGACTACTCCATGGGGCAAATTTGCCAACAAGCCAACGTGAGGATAATCTTCCTTTCATGCACTTACCACCGTTTTTTGTGTTGATGCGCTTACGATGCTTAGCCCACCACAAAACTTCATGTATATATGATAACTTTCACCCTAGCCATACCACCAATATGGCTACACCATTTGCCGCTTATTTATCGTCTACACAGCACAATAGATAACGGCAATCAAACTGTTTTGTGAATATGTTACCATACTAAGACTCTCCCCTGTATGTGTGTTTTATCATACTCGTTGTATGTCCAGTAATGCTCTAAGAGGGAATCTCCCTCACACATGTAAAGCACCTTAGCGAGTGCTACACATTTTTCAAAATTACACAATCACTTAAAATTAAGTAATTTGCACCTACACACTTTGGTCCTGAGGAAAGCCAGTTTTAATCATAAAGGCCTGGCTGAAACATGTAGACCACACCTGGATGTAGGAGACCCTAATTAACACTCCTATAACATCCAACAGCCTTTTTAATGCTAACAGTGACCCAGTTATTAAAATATAATTTACCCTCGGGTACCGGGACCCCTGTATAGCTTTTAAATTTTCACCTTCACGTCACTACACTGCACACTCAGAAACATACCTGCTCTGCTGTATTCAGGCGTCGAAGCACACCCGGGACACACTCGGTGTCACTGGGTGGGCCCGATGATGAAGCATGCCACCAACCAGGTTGGTGGGTGAGGGCTTCATGAACAAACAAAAGGGTTTGTACCCTGTCTTACAGTCTTGAGTCTATGTAAATTCACAAATAGGCTAGTCCTTTTTGATCTCGCATATAAAACCCCGGGGATACGGACTAGCTACCTAGTCCTCTCTCTCTCCTTTGATAGTGATACATTTTTTTAACTGGCATTGATTACTTATTAATTTTAAGGTTATTTAAGTATGTTTAAGTATGTTTTAGTTATTTATATGTATTATTAAATTCATTTTACATTACTTTTAAGTCATTTAAAAAATATATATATTTTTACTAACTATATTTTTTACAACAATATTTTGGATTTGATATTTCTGTACTTACCTGTTTGCAGATAGGAATTTGATATTTTGGCATTCTATATTTTTTCCTCGATATTTTGGTAGGTCGAAATTTTGCTCCTCGATATTCTGTCAGTGATCCTAGAGAAATAACCTGGCATAAGGTCTACCGAACAAGAGAATAAAAGTAAGGAATCCAGCTACAGAAAAACAGAGCAAAAGATCATGGAGAAAACGGCTTAAAAGTAGTCGATTAATTCAACAAAAAATAGGGGAACAGTTGCATTCTGACACAACCCGCTCAAAGTAAACTGTCTATATGTATCCAAGCAGGAAATGACATTACAGGGAAGGCAACTATTTTGAATAGAAATAGATTTATAGCTAGCTTCTCCTTCAGCATAATGAAATCTTTTAGGTACAAGAACACCTTATGTGTCATCCGTCCACTTATCCACATTCTGGCTGGCGTCTTATCAGGGCTTTGCCTCATACAGCCAGTCATGTTCACGGAAACACTAATACTGACAGAACAGCCTGAGAGAAGTTGCCACACATCGCACTGATCTGAAGGATCAGAGATGCGTTGCCTCCTGTAAGGACCCCTCTACAGATGTAACGGCACCATGGCTATTCATCAGTACTGGTCTCCTCCCTGTGATGTCCACAGGCTCAGGGGTGAACCTGGTATTGTCTTTTAAAATACTGACATACACCAAGCAGATTCTTGAAGAGGCCAATTCAAATGAAGCAAAAAATCAATAGAATCAGCAAATGCACCTTATGAATTGAGTGAACAAAGGGAAGAATCCGAGGAAAAGGGTTTTCTTTAAAGAGGATGAGAACAATTTCAGAGATTATCACCCTTGCAGCTATACTTACCAGTGTCACGTCCTTGGCCATGTGGTGCAATGCTTGTGGACTTTTTGCATTAACTACAGAATATGGTGCATGCTTCAGCCCTGAAATACTACTTGAACATTCTTACAGTGATGCCAACACCTTAAGTCCCTGTGAGCCCCCAGAACAGACAAGATGCACAGTCCTCACAATTATTCCACTACTAGTTGTCCACATCTGATCTGATCTGATATTTAAAACACAAGAGCTCATTAACATTCTATTTTAGATTACAGCTACATTCATGTATCAGAGCTGACTACCGTAAACCAATATTTTGGTCAGTCTTAAGACCACTCCTTCAAAGTTCTGTGTGATACTTTACCAAAAATGTTTTGGCCCTTAGAGGTCAGGTTACTCTTTTTTTTATCAAAACACTTAAAATAAACTGAGAATACTAAGGGCCAGATTCATCAAGCTTAAATCCTATCGCAAAGGGCCAGATTCCTCTGCGAGCGGTATTGCATTTGGGATGCATCCTCCCAAATGCAAAAATCGCTAATTAAGAATTCGCTAAATTGCGATTCTTTGCATTTAAGGAATCTCAAATTGAGATTCCTTAAATGCAATGAATGAAAGTGAATAAAATAGCGAATTCGCTATTAGGGCACGCAAATTACCATGAAGTACATCTTCGTGGTAATTTGCAAAAACTTTGAAAAATGCACTAAAGTGCATTTTTCATAGTTTCATGTTGCGCACACACATGCACTAAGGGCCTGTGTGTGCGCAACATATGTGCACACATCAATTTCAGGGGTGCAACAGGGTGTCCTTTGGACACCGCTGCACCCTTGAAATCGCAATCTCAATTTGCGAATCGCTAATTGCGATTAGCAAATTGTGATTGTCTTCCCATTCATTACCCTGTGCCTCTAGGCCCATAGGAATGAATGGGGATATATTCCTTAATTGCGGCTCGCAATTTGCCTCTCCGCGGCCTTCGACACTGTCTGCCACCGTACCCTAGTGCAGCGCCTCAGCAACATCGGAATCCAGGAGAAGGCACTGGAATGGATCATCTCGTTCCTCGCCGGAAGGACACAGAGAGTCCGCCTCCCCCCATTCACATCAGAAGCCACCGAAGTCATCTGCAGCGTTCCTCAAGGCTCCTCGCTCAGCCCAACCCTCTTCAACGTCTACATGAGCCCCCTCGCAGCCATCGCACGCCAACACAACCTCAACATCATCTCCTACGCCGACGACACCCAGCTGATCCTCTCCCTCACCAACAACCCCGCCACCGCCAGAGCCAACCTACACGAAGGGATGAAAGACGTAGCTGAATGGATGACGACCAGCCGCCTGAAACTGAACTCAGACAAGACGGAAGTTCTCATCCTGGGATCCTCACCCTCCGCCTGGGACGACTCCTGGTGGCCCCACGCCCTAGGCAGCGCACCCAAACCAACAGACCACGCACGCAACCTGGGCTTCATCCTGGACTCCTCCCTCTCCATGACCAGACAAGTCAACGCCGTCTCCTCGTCATGCTTCAACATCCTGCGCATGCTACGTAAGATCTTCCGATGGATCCCCACCGAGACCAGGAAGACGGTCACCCAGGCCCTCGTCACCAGCCGCCTGGACTACGGCAACTCCCTCTACGCCGTAACCACCGCCAAACTCCAGAAGAGACTCCAGCGGATCCAGAACGCCTCAGCACGACTCATCCTGGACATCCCCTGTCGCAGTCACATCTCCGGACACCTGAAAGATCTGCACTGGCTATCGGTCAACAAGAGAATCACCTTCCGCCTCCTCACCCACGCACACAAGGCCCTACACAACCAAGGCCCAGGATACCTCAACAGCCGCCTCAACTTCTACGCTCCCACACGCCAACTTCGCTCGACCGGCCACGCCCTCGCCGCCGTCCCCCGCATCCGAAGAGCCACCACAGGAGGAAGGTCCTTCTCCTACCTGGCCGTCAAGACCTGGAACTCCCTCCCGAACCACCTCCGACTGACCCAGGACCACCTCGCCTTCAGGAAACAGCTCAAGACCTGGCTGTTCGAACAGTAGCGGACCTCCCCTCCCCCAGCGCCTTGAGACCCACCGGGTGAGTAGTGCGCTTTATAAATGCTGTGATTGATTGATTGATTGATTGATTGAAATATTAGAAATCGCTATTTTTGTAGTGATTTCTTGATGCATAGCATTTTGCTATTCCTTAATAGCGAATCTGTATTTTTCGCTATTAAGGAATAGCAAAATGTTTTCTTGATGAATCTGGGGGTAAATTCCCATATCCCATAAAAATAGCAGAGTTCAAACCTTCAGAAATATGTCACTGATAGTTCCAGAAAAACATTATCTGTGCTATTTTGCGCTAACCCTTTCACTGCAAGCTGCCACCATTTTTACATAGGTCTGCATTTATGGTGAAAATAAATTTCACTTCAATGTAAAATGTTGAGACTTTTGAGGTTTAATAACCTTAGCTTTCATGTATGTACATATTTTCTGTAAATCTGTTTTAAATATGCTTAAATGACAATAGCTTATGTATTAAACATTCTGTGATTGTTGTTGAAGGTTTCAACTCCACCATTACATGATCCTTTATTGAGACAGTTACATGATAAATTTGAGGAAGAAGGAATTGTTCTTCATTGTGAAACAGGTATGTATATGTTTCTGCAATATTGGTAAATATTAGGTTTTGAAAGATTTAATTAAAGTGTGTACTGCTTCCTCAGCAACATCTGCATTCATAGAAACCTAGAATATTCAGTGGGTGAAAAGACATGACATTAGCATGGTTTTTTTTAAAAAAAAAAGGAAAAAAAGTAATTTGATATGGAGTAACGAATATAACATATTCCGAAATGAGTTGCTGGTAACAAATATCATGTGAGAATGGGAAATTTCCAATGTTTCTATTACACATTGTGTCAGTGTATGTGGCATGGGAAGCAACTAATGGTCCTGAGACAGCCGCCTGTTGAACTCTACAGGCTAGTACGTATATCCTACTTTATCCACCCCAAACCTTGATCTGGGCCACTGTGACTACTACGGCTGCCATCAGGTGAAGGCAGGAGGTAATTTGGTAGCACTGTGTTGCACGCTGAGAGTTGGAGACTTCGTGACACATGGCTGTGGCAGCTTCAGGATGACGCCAGAGTGTGACGCCAGAGTGTGATTGGCTCTGCATGAATGAGGGTGGAGAGAGAATCTGCACAAAGGTAATGAGTGGCAGGTGAGTGCTAGATCGGAGGCAGTGATGCCCTCTCTGGGGAATCCTGGTGGATGGAGCTGGGCAGCCCAACGGACACAGCAGATGAGAGCACACTTGTGATGCTTTGGCCACAGATAAGTACCTCCATCCTGGAAGGCAATACGAGAGGGTGACCAAAATCTAGCAACTCAAATGAAGAGGATAATCTCTGAGCAACACCCTGCTCAATACTGATGACATGGAGGCCAGGTCATGTAGATAGACAGCATTCTGACTGTGAATAAGGACTCCAAAGGAGCATTACAACGTAAAATTGGCTAGGTAGCAGTAGACTTTAATTTACACAGAGTTGGGCAACAGAAAACAGTTGAAAGGAACTCCACTACAAAAAAGACTGGATGAACACCAAATCTCAGTGAAGGAGATCCAAACACAAATGACTAGGGCTGAAGAAGCAGAGGAAAGATCCTGCCACAACAACATAGGAATGGGAGGCTTACTAGAGTGAGCAGAGGGTTGAAACATTGTGGCTTTTCTCAAGGGCTGGCTACTGGAGAAGACGGCACCAGAAAGGCTAGTGCCCCACTTCATCACTGAAAGTACTAATAGAATGGCTTTGACCTGCTACCAGCCCCGGGTGTGCTACCATGTCAAATTGTGACCCAAATACTTAATTACCATGACAGAGATGCCATTTTGCAATCAGCCAGGAAAATTGTCTCACTCCTGGTGGACAATCGGGGAATTTTTGCTCTCACTGACTGCATTGCAGTCCCAGGCAAAACAATTCGGATTGGACAAGTCAGTGGGCCTTGCACAACTTCAAACAGATCTCCAATTCCAGTCACCAAAGATGAAAGAGACCAAGAAGTGGCAAACAGCGGTGTTGGTCCAAACTGAATTCAGAACAAAACGAAGCTGCTAAGGAAAGTTGAGTACAGTTAGCCAAAGAGATTCAGCTAGAACTACAGCTAAAGACTCCAATATGGACTATGGATCTGAGCACTTAGGAACTTATGAGGAGGAAGAAGAAGAAGAAGCAGCTGATGATCCTGCAATGCCAGTGGTAACCATAGGTCGTAGACTGAACTTTTCAGCAGACTGTTATATCATTAATTCAAGTTGGTGGACAATGACTCTAAGAGTACTCATTCTGTAGGCTTGAAAAACCCCTTGAACATATTTAATAGGTCTGATATTGGTGAGATTCTTGACTGTGCAGATTTCAGGCTGACACAACAGCAAGCAATTTATGAGGGACTTATCGGAGGGCAGAATAGTTGAAGCCGAATGCCTATAGAGCACACAGGGCATCAACACAGGACACGTTTCACCTACGCTACTCGCCCGAGTCCTAGACACAGGAGTTGACCGGTATTTTCAGTCAACAGAGGGCATAAGGCGGTTTACTCTTGGCCCTGGGGGGGGGCAGGTTGGGTTGTTTTGTCTTGTGGTTAGAGTAAATAGGCACTTGCACACAAAAAGATTATTTGGTACAGCTGATTAATCCCCCGTCCCCGTCCACTCAGTTGCTTTGTTTTCTATCCATCCTTTGCGCCTTGATGCCCTCGGGTTAAGTTGCGCTCATATAAATCGCGAATTCATTCATTCATTCATTTGCATACCCAGGCTATTGTCTACAGCGGGTCTTGTCTCTGCATTTCCTGGGGACATCCTCTCTACACTCACTCTTCTATGTGCATGTCCAACCTTTCTTCTGCTCAGTTTTTCAGTGTGTCCCACAATGCCCCTAGTATGAGTATTTATAAGCTTTTCTAATGGGTATCTTAGCTTGATTCAATAGGTCTTACTATACTTGGCACCAGTGTATGGTAACTTTGTGTTAGGGAAATCATATTTTACTCCCACCGTCTCTCTTCTTCATTGCATCGAAGTTTCATATTTCTGTTGAGGTGTAAATAACCTTAAAAGGTTACTTCTGGCAAAAATCCTTTTCGGGGTCCTTGTTCAACCATAAAACGTTCAGTTAGGGTTGAAGCTCTTAGATTGTTATTAACAGAAAACTTTCATTTTACCTAATTGCTATTATTTTAAATAAGTTTCAAGCTTTTGCTTCATAAGATAGTATTTTTTTGATATAGGGTAAATGTAGCAGATTGGGACACACCTAGACACGTGCTGTCCGATTGGATAACAACTTCTATATATGATTTGTACAGAAGAGCCTCAACTTTATGCATTTTATTCAATGGACCCTAGTATCCTTATACATTTGTATCTGTAGACCCCAGTCCCTTTATGCACGTTTATCTATGGATTTGGTGAGTGAGGAAGTCCCTTAACTGCATTTATAATTTTTGAGTTGCATTGGATTCAAGCTGGGGCCTGGTTTATGTTTAATTCGTGGCTAAAGGCGGATATTCCACTCATTCCCTTTCAGCATTTAACTGACCTCTATCGTCTCCTACAGCATTGCTGAAAACCATGTGTGTTAAGACTATTCTTCTTTCTTCTTTCTTTATTTCGACAATATTCGCCATAAAAGATATCAAAACATTAAACAGATAAAACCAATACAATAGCGATGAGAAATCAGAATCACAAGAATGGAGGCGGAATAAGGTAGCAATTGTCCAAATAAAACATAGCTTAGTTCCAGATTACTTTAGTCATGAATACAGTCTATCATAACTAGTAAAAAAACGACCCATCAACCACTAGATCAGTTGCTAGGAGTAAAATGTATACCAATAAATGTATGTCTAATCAGTATTGGTTAAAAGCCTTCGCTTGTGCCACATAGCTTCCAGAAATTTCGCTACAGCAAACACTGTCGCGGTTGATAGATCTGTTTTAAAAATCCTGTATGCCTGCATACAGTGTGTAAAACTCATGTTTTTGCAAATGGGTACAATCCAATACCTTCTTGCCTTGGCATATGCTGGGCAAAAGAATAATATATGTAAATCAGTTTCCAGCTCATAGTTGCAACCAGGACAATTTTTAGAGGAGGTCAGAAACCATTTGCTTGTAAAGTTTCTGATCGGCAAGGTGCCATACCTCCATTGCAAGTAGAGTTTCCTGGTGTTTTTAGGATAAATCTCATCTGAAACATGCTCAAATTGGTAGCAGTCTTTAGTCTTTAAAAAATAGTTCTGTCCTGGGGGCGTGGCTAGCAGCCAACGATGGCGGCCGCAGCTTAGGGAGGCTCCTGGGCAGAGGCGGCTTTCCGCGATAATCCGCATTATTATCCTGATCATCGCTGGCGGAAAGGGGCGGACCGGACCCGGGGTCCGTGCGGCGAGCAGCGCTGAAGTTCCTGGGAGCGGCGGCGGCCGGAACGGGCGAAATCCCACGCTCGAGAGGCGGAGGAGGAGCTGGGCCTGACTGCGGCCGGGAAGCCGCGGATTGCCGGTGCCCTTGAATCCGGCCGGAAGTGTCCAGCGAGCGGGGGTGAGTGGCAGGAAGCGCCGGCCCCCCGGACACGACACCCCGACGGCCCCGCAAAACTTCCCTCACATCCGCCCAAGCACAGGGCGCACTCAGCGACGGCCCGCTGGCATTCCCCGGACTCACCTGCACCCACCAGCGGCGAGACGGGAGCGGCGAGGGCTCGACCCAGCGCCGCCATTACCCAGCCACAAACGGCGGAAGACGCCCGACCCTGGCAGCGGCCGGCAAAGCCATTCAACAGCCGGGTGAGGTGTGCGGCAGCCACAGCAGACGGGGGCTGCTGAAATTGTAGACTCTCCGGCGGGTGCACAGGGGGCCATACTCGCGTGGCGCCACCAGCGAGACAAGGGCCTGGGCAGCGCCCACATCGAGGGGACACTGCGGAGTGGCATACTGTGGCTGCCCCGGCCGGCGCGAGTCACAACCTGCAGCGCACCGCCGGACGCCCTCAGTGGAGCCCGGTGCCGGGGGGAGACCCGGTGCCTAGCCTGCACGCACTCCTGAAGTGTCGCACCGCTACACAACGGCGGGAAGACGCCACCCCCTGCTGCGGAGACCATATACCTCGACGTAACCTACCGCTGGTGCGCAAAGGAGCAGCTCGTCACAACCCGCGCACGATTACTCTACCCGCCGGCCTGTTCAATTCACGACGGCACCATGTCCAACAGGGGCCCCAGGAACACCTCCACCCAGGCCAAATTGGACAAATTCGCATACGAGCGGCACTCGCCGCCCCATGACCAACGCAAGACTGGCGGAAAAGCGTCTGAGACGGAGGGGGCGAAAAAGGCCACGCTTGACGATGTCCTGGCTGCACTAGCCCAAGTGCAAACGACGGTGGGGGCCACGGCAACGGAAGTCACCTTGATAAGGGCGGATCTACAGAAGATGAATGAAAGGGTCAAACAGGTCGAGGTGGTCACTAAATCACTGGTTGAAGATGTATCCGGATTGCAAATAGCGGTGGAACGGCTGCAGGCCGATAACAAACTGCTTAGGGACAAGCTGGACGGCCAGGAAGGGCGCTCCCGACGCAACAGTGTCCGAATTTTAGGTGTGCCTGAATCAGAAGACACGGGGGCACTGGACCTCTATGTGGAGGACTTGGTCAAGACTCGGCTCCAGCCCAAGGGACTCTCGCACTTCTTCTCCATTGAAAGGGCGCATCGCGTCCCGGGAGGAAAACCCAAGTCCGGGGCCGCACCGCGACCGATACTGGCCAGGTTATTCAATTTCCGTGATCGGGATGCCATTCTGCAGGCCGCTAGAGTGGCACCGGCCATCCAAATCCAGAACTCGAAGATTGCCTTTTTCCCAGACTATACGGCTGAGGTGGCTAGGAGAAGGAAAACGTTCCTGGAAGTAAAAAAAGCCTTGAGGGACCGAGAGCTGCCATACTCCATGCTGTTCCCGGCTAAACTGCGGGTGGTAGCGGACAAGAAAGTGTGGATCTTCGACTCCCCTGAAGTGGCCCGGGACTGGCTGGATGGTTGGCACACCGTTGGACGACAGCGCAAAACACACAGACCGGATAGAGCCCGTGGAGGGGACAGCAGAGCGGGCTCGCAAACATCGGGACGAGCAGAAGGAGAGGGACACTCGCCGGCTCATGGGTTCGAGGGAGGAGGCGAGGAAGACTGAACCCGTCCCTGGACCCAGAACACTAAGCAGTCGCCGAACGCCGAACTGACATTTAATTTCCACAGCTGCACGTAGACGCCGGCATGGCTACCCCAAAAGCCTTCAGGGAAGCCGCCTGCCTGGGGAGACGCTCTCCCCCCTACAAGCAAGTACTCTGGTTTTGGGATGGGTAAAGCACTCTGCTAAGTTGGGGTGGCGGGCAGTTGGAGGTCCGTTAAGCAGGGGGGCAGGGAGGGGGGTTTGTTTTGAACTGTTTATGTTAGGAAGGCGCATAATGGGTTGCAGACGATGTTTCAGTACCTATGGGACTCAGCCCACGTTGCTGGGAATGAACAGTGATGCTATGCCCCCATGATGCTTCTGAACACTTTGCTGCGCGACGACGCAGCCGATGCACTGATTACATCTCTGGGGGTCTACATCATGCGCCTCATGCCACCCGATGGCTAACAATCCCGCACCGGCAGAAGGGGTGACTCACTCTGACGCACAATGCCCACCTCTGACCTTGATGTCCTGGAATGTGAGGGGTTTGGGGGACAAAGTTAAGCGGGGATTGGTGTTGACGGCAATTAAGCGCCTGCGACCTACTGTGGCCCTGTTGCAAGAGACACACCTAGTGGGGGGGGCTACGAAGGCCTTGGATAGGCGTGGCTATAAGATGTGGGCTCATTCTGCCTTCACGTCCGGCTCCAGGGGGTCCGGCGTTCTGGTACAGAAGAACTCCCGTTTCATGCCCCTATCGATTAAAACGGATGATCAGGGCTGCTTCGCGGCTGTGCAGGGACAGTGGGAGGGGAAACTCTTCAATTTGGTATCAGTGTATGTGCCACCGGCTTTACATTCGGTCCACCTCCCAAGACTAGGGGACTTCCTTTTAACTCTTCCAGAGGGTGAGGCCATACTAGGGGGGGATTTTAATGCGGTCGTAGACCCACACCTAGACAGGTACCCCTCCCCCAACCTGACAGGGGGGGAAACATACTTCCGAAGATTTACCTCAGCCATGGGCATGACAGACATCTGGAGACACTTACACCCGAGCACGAAACAATACACATTTCACTCCGCGGTGCATGGCAGCCTGTCTCGCATCGATTACTTCCTGTCACTGGGGGAGGCCCTTTGTCTTGTAGACGCCCTGGAGATTCACCCTCGGGGCATTTCTGACCACTCACCGCTCACACTGACGCTCTCTCTACAGACGAGGGCACGTAAGCGCCTTTACCCCATGCACGCAACATATTTAAAAATCCCACAGGTTCGCAAAGCACTCAAGCAGGCCACAAACCACTACTTTCTCGAAAATACCCATTCGGTGCGCTCCCCGGCAACATTATGGGAGGCCTATAAAACGGTTTTACGGGGTCAGGCCATTAACACTATCTCCGGACACAAGAAACAACAATCTCAGGAGCTGGCCGACCTGGAGATTACGTTAAGAGAGCGGACAGCGACGCACGAGTCACACCCTTCTCCCACTGCCCTGCACGCACTCACACTCCAGCAGCAGCTATACAATGATCACCTGCGGAGGACGGTCAAGGGTCTCTTAACCGACACTCAGAATAGGATCTACGAAGTGGGGGACAAAGCAGGGAAAATGCTGGCGTGGCTCGATAAACGTGATGGTAGCTCCAGGGGGGTCCGATGTCTAAAAGATGAACAAGGGGAGACACACACGGATCCAAGGCGCATAGCGGACCTACTCGCGTCCCATTTTGAGCGAGTGTACACCCCGACTAGCACGATTACACCTGAGAGTGCCAGGGCGCTCCTGGCGCCAATTGAGATTCGGACCCTCTCACCGGAGGTGTCGAGCGAGCTAGAGGCAGACATCACCGCCGACGAGATCCAACTGGCCATTAAGGCGCTAAACCCGGGCAAGGCACTAGGACCGAATGGGATACCCATAGAATGGTATCAAGTGATGCCGGACACCCTCAGCACGCATCTGCTGGGGATGTTCCAGGACTGCCTGGAGAGGGGTTCCCTTCCGCCGGACCAGCGGGTGGCTACCATAATACCTATCCCCAAGCCGGGTAAACCCCCGGAGGACTGCTCCTCCTATCGGCCAATTTCATTATTAAACGCGGAGGTGAAAATCTTGGCCAAGCTTCTGGCGCAGCGGATCCTGCCCCATCTGTCCTCAATTATACACCCGGATCAGTCCGGGTTTATGCCGCACAGGAACACAGCGCTAAATTTGCGGCGATTGCATGGTATCCTGTCCAAAGCTGACACCATCACCATGCCGGCGGTGGTCCTGGCTCTTGATGCCAAAATGGCATTTGACCTGGTGGAGTGGGAGTACCTTTTCGAAACACTGACGCATATGGGGTTCGGGCCTCGCTTTCTAGCGTGGGTAAAACTGCTGTACGCGGCCCCGTTGGCTCATGTGGTGGCGAACGGCCACATTTCCCGCACTTTCCCGCTGGGTCGAGGCACGCGGCAGGGGTGCCCTTTGTCGCCCCTGTTGTTTGCCATCTCCTTGGAACCACTCGCGACTCTCATACGTGCCTCCCCCCTCCTCAAGGGTATACCGGGGAGCGGGGGCTGGGAGGACCGCCTGTCCCTCTACGCGGACGACATGCTGTTGTATCTAACAGACCCTGGGGAGGGAATACCGGCCTTGCTACGCATTTGCGATACATACGGCAGGATCTCGGGCTACACATTAAATTGGTCTAAATCAGAGCTTTATGTCCTACGGGGTCCGGCTCCTGACCTAGGCGACACTTGCCCGCTGCGATTGGCAGGAACGTCCTTTAAATATCTAGGCATACACGTCACTAGGGACCCGGCTGAATTCATGGACAAGAATCTGAAGCCGCCCCTGGATAGACTCAAGCGGGATGTGGAATTCTGGTCCGGCCTGCCGTTAACACTTCTCGGCAGAGCGGCGCTTTACAAGATGATGGCGTTGCCGCGCTTCCTTTACGTCCTTGACAATTCACCCTACCCGGTGCCGCCCAAGTTCTTCCAGAAAGTAGCGGCTCTGGTTTCCAACTTGCTGTGGGGCAACCTCCCGGCACGAGTGGCACAATCCAAGCTGCACAGGGACTGGTATGACGGGGGCATTGCGCTACCGAATCTGAAACTGTATTACTGGGCCGCACAATTGAGGCCCATTAATCATTGGATACACGCACCACATACCGAGCCGGCATTTCACTCGGACAGGGAACAGTTGGGCGCTGACAGTCTGCTGGGTCCGCTATATAATTACTGCAAGGTGCGTACCCTGGTCGGCCCCACCAAGTTAACGGTGCAGATATGGCATGCAGCTACGGCGGCTCTGGGCTGGAAGGGGAAAATCACAAAGATGACCCCGCTGTGGGACTCTCGCGCATTAGGTAACCTGCGGAACACCAAGGGATTCGCACAATGGGACATGATAGGCATCTCCGTGGTGGGTGACCTGTGGGAGAGGAATGAGGTGGTCCCCTTTGCCCGACTGAAAGAACTCTACGAGCTCAACGACAGGGAACTATACAGGTACATCCAGGTCCGTCATGCACTACTCGCAGCCATTCCCGCAGACACCCAACTCCCAGAGTCCTCGCCCTTGGAGGATCGCCTACTCACGGAATTCATGCTAGAACGGGCTACGTCCCTCATTTACCGTAAGCTCCTCAATAATGGCCCTGACCCTACGTTACATCTGAAAGAGAAGTGGGAGGGGGAGGTTGGCGACATGGATGACCATGACTGGAACGCAGCTCTTGGGTCACCTAAGGAAATAGGCATCTCGGCACGCATGCGGCTGGTGCAATTTAAGATCCTGCACAGGGTTTATTATACAAGGACAATGTTGCATCGCATACATAGAGCGCCCCATCCCTACTGTTTGCGTGGGTGTGGGGAGGAAGGCACGCTCTTTCATACTATATGGGATTGCCCCAAGATCCAGGAATACTGGAGACAAGTACTCCGCACACTTTCGCAGGCGTTAGATCACTCCATATTGCCAGACCCGAGGAGGTGCCTGCTAAATATTTGGGAACCTACCGACTTGACCCGGTACGAGCAACTTTGGGTCACGGCGGGGCTAATGGTTGCCAAACGCGACATAGCACAACGTTGGGGGGCAGCTGAACTCCCAACCAAGTCCCAGTGGTGCGTGAACATGGATCGAGTGATGTTGACCGAGCGAGCGGTGTACGTCAACCGCGCCTGCCCCGGGAAATGGAATAAGATATGGCTGAAATGGAATGAGTACAGGGGGGACATCTGTGAACCCTTGCGAGAGGATGTGGTGGATGATTCTGACGATGAGGGCGGGGAGGGCTGAACACGGGCGGGGGGATGGGGAGTGGAGGGAGAGTGGGGCGGCTGCGGCGGGTTACCTCTCAGAACCTAGACGAATGAGTCCGAGGGGGTGGAGGCGGGAGGGGTGAGTTGAGACATGTGCGCACTGGGTGGGCTGTCGAGATCCCAAACTTCCAAGAGACGCTAACGAATTGTGGCGCACTGATTCGTGTCTGACCTTACCGTCCTTCCTAACGGTTGTTGTTCTATGTTTGTTGTTTTCCAAAACAAAAAAACGAAAAATTTCCACCAGAACCTTAAACTACTGCATTGAATAATTTGCTCAATTGGCACTTTATTGTTTCAGCTCTCTACATCAAGACTTTTATTGACAATGTGGTTTGGTTATCCCTTTTTGCTGAAAATCTCTGTATACAATGATCCTGAGATAGCGGCCGGCCCTATGGGTTGTAGGCATCCCGCTGTGTGCTCTGCAAAGTGAAATAAAGGTTTTGAAAAAAAAAAAAAAAAAAAAAAAAAATAGTTCTGAAAGGGTGCCGGTTTGTGTGCCCTGTATAGAGGCCATAATTTTACTTTCATAATATAATTTCGCCAGATACTTGAGTGTGACCCTGGTACATGCGGTTTCTGGGTCGGACCACAGTGAATGAAGTCCCAGCGACCCAAGACCGACTTTAACATAATTAAGCCACAGGATTTTCCCCATGTTCGGGAGGCTTAAAATTTCCTGTAGCTCAAGCCTGTAATTCAATAACTCTGGCGTTGACCAGAGCCTCCGCCAAAAGGCCAGAGGCTTCAGTCCCAGGTCCTCATCTATTGGTCTGAGACCTATATCAAGTCTCAGAGGTAATAGTGGAGTGCTCGGGGGCATAGCCTAGAGCTGCCTGAGAAATGTATTCTCAGTAACAACCATCTTTTGTCTACACATATGACCCCAAAGTTCGCCACCATACAAAACAGCTCCCCTAGCCTGAAGTCTATTTTTTTTTTTTTTTTTGAGGTTCAACACTGCTTTATTACATGATAGAGACCAGAGTACACAGCTGTTGGTGCCTACAACCCGGAGGCTGGCAGCGTAGTATAGGAATGTAAACACAGCCTTGAAGTCGGCATCCCTGAGGCCCGACGGCAATGTATAAGCAAGTAAGATAATATTTGGCCAGTCGGCATTGGAGGGTTGTAAGAGGATGAGCAGCAGCAGAACAGTGTTATTCATTTCAACAAGTACTGAGAGAACAGTAGTACAAAAACTTCCCAACCTGGGAGAACCTAAGAGGCATTTCGATCTTCCCTGAAGGATAAAAGAGGATATAATAGCTGACAAATTAGTGAGGTAATGCAGGTAGGCGATGGAATGTAAAGCCTAACGGTTATAGTGCCATACTTTGATAGGGTCCCTAGTGGGTCCGGAGACTATGATATGACCCATGTGGCATATGTGGTGTATTGGGGTGAAGGATGTGTCTACAGGCATGGGAGGCATGGCGTGGAGGGTAACTGCGCGTCCCATGGAGGAAATAGAGGAGGGGAGAGGGGAGACACTTGCCATCAAAAAAAAAAAAAAAAAAAGGGGGGGAGAGTCTCAGTAGGTTGTATAGGGGCATCAGGAACGACAGCTGACTATTCTAGTCCATCCACAGTAGGAGAAGCATGGTCCGCGCCAACCTCTGTGACATGTGGATGTTGCGATTAGAGTGCAAGTCTGTTCCAAGGCCGGACAGCGTGGCCTCAGGGAGGGACAGTATCCCTCTCAGGCGCGTCGTCTGCGGTCGATCGTTGGAGCATGTAACATACCAGGGGGCCCCATATGTCTCTAGGTTTACAGGATGTAGGTAATAAGTCAGCAAATGTGTTGTATTGATCTTGACAATAAGTCAGGTCTGCTAGCCAGTTCTTGAATTTGGGCGCCCTGCCTCGGCCCCATCGACAGGCCACTTGACGTTTGGCCAACAGCAGCGCAATGTCAACAAATTTCCGGTAAGAGCTAGGGATCTGTTGTGTGTATCCAAGTATCGTTACCAATGGGTCCACGGGCACCGCGGTGTTCGTCATGTCTGTAAGGGCACCCGTCACTTGCTGCCAATATTTTGCCACTTGCGGGCATTCCCATGCTAAATGTAGGACATCCGCATGGCTTGCCTGGCAGCGTATGCACCGGTCATCGTCTGCCAAGCCGAATCTGAGTTTGCGCACAGGCGTGTAGTACATTCGTTGTAGGTATTTGTAATGTATGATTTTGAATCTGCTGCTGGCAGACAGGCGAGAGGTGAGCGCACTGCAATATTGCCACTGCTCATCAGTAATGTCCGCATCCAACTCAGTCGCCCAGCGCGCCCGAGCAGTGGAGTCCAACGTCTGCGTAGCGCTCCTGAGCTGACGGTAGAGGCCAGATACCAAATGCGTCCCATCCCGGGAGCTCAGCAGAAAGTGGAGTGGGGGCAAAATTTCAGGTTCGACAGAAAAGTTGGGGAGTATGTCCCGCATCCCTGCGCGTAGACGCACGTAATATAAAAGATCTAGTGGGGTGTAGGCATAAGATTGGAAGAAAAGGTCCAGGGTTTTAAACTGACCATTGACAAATAAATCGCCCCAGCAGGAGATACGTAGTGTAGCGCACAACTTACGAAATCCCTGCTCCTGCAGTAACGTGAGCTCCGGATGGTAGGTAAGCGGTAATTTCGGCGAATAAGGCAGTTGGCATGCTAAGCTCTTGGCTATTCGCCGCCATGCATCCATCGTGCACTAGACAGACGCATTCGGCGTGGTTATGGACGACTCCGGGCAGTGAAGTAATCCCGACAGCGGGAGGGGTCGTACTATCCAGTCCTCAACTGCTATATGCGGCATGTAAGGAGTAGGAGCCATCCAGTGGTAGGCAAAGTGTGCCTGAGCGCACTGGTAGTATTTCTCGAAGTCCGGTATATCGAAACCCCCTTTGTCATAGGGCAAGGTTAGTGTGGTCCATTGAAGCCGTGATTGCTTGCCTCCCCAAAAAAGTCTGCGCAGTTCAGTCCGTAGTGTCTTAAAAAAGAAAGCGCCAGGAAAATAGGGAATGTTGATAAAAAGGTAGAGAAATCGGGGAAGGATGACCATTTTAATTAGGGACGCCCTACCGGCCATAGAGAGTGGCAGGGTGAGCCAGCGGTCCACGGTAGCGGTTAGGTTTGTGATAGCAACTCCGTAATTGGCTCGCAACGTCTCTTCCCTGTCTCGGGAAATGCGGATCCCCAGGTAGCGGAGATCCGTCCGGCACCATTCCAGTGGATAATCTAGAGGAAATTCGCCCACTGCCTCAGTTAGGGGGAAAAATTGGGACTTGGACCAGTTGGTGTGTACACCTGACATGCTCCCAAATACAATGAACTCTCTGAGCAAAGGATTGAGGTTTATCTCAGGGTGCTTGACATATAGCGTGATGTCATCCGCATAGAGGGACACATCAATTTGTCGCTGTAGGCATTGGACCGCGCCGTCCTGATGAAGCTGACGTAAACGGCAGGCCAGCGGTTCAACAGCTATGGCAAATAATAAGGGCGAGAGCGGACATCCCTGGCGCGTGCCTCTAGTGATGTCAATGGACTGCGATAAGTGACCATTGATCAGCACTCGCGCCGTAGGTCGGGTGTAAAGCAGGCGTATCCAGGACATAAACAAGGGTGGGAATCCCATGCACGTCAGAACAGAGAATAAATAGGGCCATTCAACTGAGTCAAACGCTTTGGTCGCGTCGAGAAAGATTGCTGCGACAGGCGTGTCGGGATGCACGGTTCGCAGAAGGGAAAACAGGGTGCGGAGGTTGTGCGATGTGGATCGGCCAGCAACGAACCCAGACTGATCAGGTAGGACAATTCTGGTCATTAGCAGGGATAGCCGAGTAGCCAGGACTTTAGCGAGTATCTTCACATCGCAGTTTAGGAGGGAAAGTGGGCGATACGAATTGCAGGAGCCGGGATCCTTATCAGCTTCAGTAGGGATGTGATTACAACCTCGCGCATAGAGCAGGGCAGAACACCTTCGTCGAGGGACTCTGTGTAAACCTCACGCAAAACGGGGGCCATGATATCAATGTATGCTTTATAAAATTCGGCAGGAATGCCATCTAGGCCAGGGGCTTTGCCATTCTGTAGAGACATGATGGCATCCCGTATCTCATCAAGCTCGAAAGGTGCAGCTAGAAAGGCCCTATCTCCATCGCTAAGCCAACACAATGCCACATCCTCCAGGTAGTCAGTGTAAGATGGTGTAGTCCCCACAGTAGAAGTGTATAATGAAAGGTAGTGTGCCGTGAAAGAAGTGAGTATGTCATCCGAGTTTCTGAGAGTGGCGCCATTTGTGTCTGTAAGTTCAAATATGATATTGCGGTCACGTGTTGGTTGAGTGAGTGCAGCCAGTACTCTCCCAGGCCTGTCTCCCTCACAGTATTTTCGGGCCTGCCAGTATTTGCCACAGAACTTAGTCTCTCTAGCAGCCTCATCTTCAAATTTGGACAGCGTTTCCCTAAAGGTAGCATGCAATACCGGGTCGGGGTCATCCACCATGTGGCGTTCTAGAACGCCCAGCTCATTCTCCAGTTTGCTAATAGTGCGACGGATATCACGTAGGACCCCACAACTCTTGGATATACAATAGCCCCTTATAGTGACTTTGAACGCCTCCCAAATATGTTCCACAGAGTCCACAGATCCCTTATTTCGGGGGAAAAAGGCAGCTATCTCCTCCCCCAGTTCAGTTCGAAACAGAGCGTCCAACAGAATTTCAGGGCGGAGTCTCCAATGAGGTCGTAGGTTATCCCACCCAGGAACACGAAAGTGAAGGACAACGGGGCTGTGATCAGAGTACGTCCTAGGCAGGTGAGACACCCCCTCCAGCTCCGCGGCAACCCCCCTGGTAATCAGAAAAAAATCCAAACGCGCCCATGTCCCTGTGTGCGAGGTGAAATGTGTGCCCTCTCTCCCCATTGGGTGTACGTGCCTCCAAGCATCCAGAAGGTCCCCTTCGGCAATCACTCCCTCTAGCGCCTCACGAGCCCTAGGTTTATAGGAGCACACCCCGTCAGCTCTATCTAAGTGTGGTACGAGTGCCAGGTTGAAATCACCTCCCCAAATGATGTGTCGGGAGCCCGCAGCCAGAATTTTGCCCCACAGAGTGGTAAAAAAAGCAGGTGTGTCTATATTCGGCGCATAGACCACAACAAATGTGTAAGTGTCCCGGCCCAGTCTGCCCCACAAGAGTGCATATCGTCCCTCCTTATCAGCAAGGTCCCCATATCTATGAAACGGCACATTCCGGGCCACAAGGATAGCTACCCCCCTCGCATATGTGGAGTAAGAAGAAAAAATACGGTTCCCAGACCATCTACCGGCAAAGGTGGCCCCATCTCGCGGCGGCAAATGTGTTTCCTGTAACATAACCACCTGAGCGTGATGCCTATCTAGATAGGCAATAACATTGCGTTATTTTCTAGCATCATTCAGCCCCCGGACATTCCAGGACAAGCAATTTAAATGTACATTAGCAGTCGGTAGAGACATTGTTCGGTTCAAAGCAGTAATAGTAGTAGCAGCCAAAGCATAAAGCCTGGGTCTGCAGCGGCTATCCGCCATTGGCTCTTCGCAAGGTCCATGCATAACCTCGTACAATCTGCCTACAGAATTCAAGGAAGTATAGCCTCAACAGAAAACAATCCAACCCCCCTCCCACCCCAGCATCCCAATCATGCCAGTAGCCAATGAGTCCCACCCAGCTTTTCCCACTCCTCCCTGTCACTTCTAACCCATGTAGTGACCAAACAATTAGCAACAACTTGAAGGGGAGTACCCAGAGGGGGTAAAACATAGAGTGCGCACAGCCAACTCTCGGCTCCTAGCTCCAGTTCGTACCGCCCTTGGTGGAGCCTAGAGCTAAGAGAGTGGGCCTTGGTGTACATTACCACAGGTGTGCAGATGCCATGCGACGTCGGCGTCCAAGTCCAGAGCAGGCGCCGCAGTCCATATGTTAAGTGAATGTCCAATAAAGTAGGACAAATAGCCTACAGAGCTCCCGGGGACAAGCGTCATTCGTCCTGCTCCGGTGGCAGATCATCACGTTCCAGCTCTTCTGCAGCATTCCGGTCCTCTTGTCGCGCCCTTCGGAGTGATTTCAGGAAGTCTTCTACCTTTTGCGGGTTGGTGAAGAACCTTTGCCGTCCCTGATGAGTGATGCGCAGCTTCGCCGGGTATAAAAGAGCATAGTCCACTTGGGCTTCACGCAGTTTTTTCTTCACGGGTAGAAATTTACGGCGCTCCTCCTGCACCATCGGCGTAAAGTCCGGATAAATGGAAAAAGTGATTCCATTGTACTGCAAGTTACGTTGAGTTCGGGCTGCTCTCAATGCTGCATCGCGGTCGCGATAATTCAACAGTTTGGCAATAATAGGCCGAGGCGGCAATCCCGGCTTGGGTACAGGCGCAAGGGAGCGATGCGCTCGTTCCACGATGAACTGGGCAGAAAAAACACCTTCTCCGATGGTCTCCTTAAGCAGTTTCTCAATAAACAGTTCCATCCTGCCCGTGTTGGTAGATTCCGGTACATTCGTGACGCGTATATTGTTGCGACGGCTGCGAGCCTCCAAATCCTCATTTTTCGCCGCTATGACTCGAAGTAAATTGTCCATTCGTGCCAGCTGTGTCGTATGCGATGCGGCAGTATCCTCGGTAGTAGAGATTCGCTGTTCTGCAGTCGTGAGTCTCTCCTCATGACGATCCACCTTGTGGACCAAGGCGTCTAGGCGAGCAGTGACTCCATCAACCTTTTCAACCACTGTCGTAAACCCCTGCCGCATTTCCTGAAATAGGGCTTGAAGATCAAGGTCCGTAGGGGGGGGTGCAGTGACCGCCGGAGGAGTCCCACTGGGTCCAGGGCCGTTAGGTACCGATTTCTCACACTTTTTGGCACCGCCAAAGCTCAGCTTCGCCTGTCGTCCATCGGGGCGTCCCATGGCTGTGGAGGGGGTGCAGTCCGTCGACACCGCGCACCTGGGAAGCCGGATGAGTCTCCGGAGGTCGCAAGCAGACTGTCAGGCAGCGGGGGTCACAGTCAGCCGCGGTAGCCCTCGGTGAGGTAGCTGTAGGTAGGAACGCACGTCGCAGTGCCTGTCAGGAGTAGGGTGCGCGTCTGGCGCGGCCTTTGCGAGCCCAAGTATGTCCATGCCAATGGACGATGAGCAAGGGAACAGTGAGGCCTCGCGGCTCAGACGACAACGCAAAATCCCAGGAATCGCAGTGCAGGCAGATCAACACCCAGGTCGCAGCACACTCACTGGATAGGGCTCAGAGCAGTCCCGTACTCCCCCCGGGGCGGTGTTCGATGTGTGCTAGCACCAGCCCCGGGGCTGGTATTGTCCGGTGGGGGTACAACGTGAAAGGGGTGCCAGCATAGAGCTCTCTACTCCTCGGTATGCGTGGGGCCCATGGGAGCGACGGCGTCCACCTGCGTGTTGCACCCCACTGCTCAGGGCCTCAGGTGTGTATGGCCCAACCGCAGGCCGGGCCAGACTCGATGCACTGCACCAGCCCCAGCAGGACGGTGAGTCGGCCTTCTCCCCAGGCGGCCCCCGGCCGTGACAACTCCCTCCGTCCCGCCGGGTGGCTCGAGGAGGTCTCACCGCCGGTCCGGGTGTCAAGGATCCAAGTCAGCGGGGGGGTCGGCGCTAGCAGCGGACCGACCGCAGTGCCACTCCGGTCTAGAGTGCAACGCGGGGCCCCCCTCGCGAGTCCAGGCGGTTGTTCGGCCGTGCGGCCCAGCCCCTCGTGGCCGACCGCGGCCTTGCGTAGTACGTCACCCCCGCGCTCCTCGCCCGGCTGCTCCAGTGCAGGTCTCGGCAGTCGCGGCGTCCGTGATATCTCCGGCCCTGGGATCAGCAGCAGCTCCAAATTTGGAACGGAGGTAGAGGGTGATAGCCTGCAGGTAGCGACGGGCTTATTTGGCGGGTCTGCACCCTGTAGTGAAGGATTTTAAGAAGGATTAATCACCAAGGCGCGGGAGCTACTTATTCAAGCGGCCATTCCGCTCGTGCGCCCTCTAGCGCCCCCCTAGCCTGAAGTCTATATATCTCTAGGGGGGGGGGGGAAATCGGTCTAATGGTTGATTTGTTCATATTTACAAGCCTGGTAATACCTCCCGCCAGTTGGGCCAGTTTAAGTTGGGATTTAATTTGATGGTGTCCCCAAGTCATGCTTTAGTTTATGGTCACCCCAAGATATTCGAAAGTCTGGACCCTTTCCAACCTGGTAGTGCCAATCATCGGGTTAGGGCGTGTAGTTGATGGAGGATTAAAAATCATACATTTTGTTTTAAGAGCTTTAATCTCCAAACCATGTTCAACACAAAATGCCTCAAACCCTTCAAGGACACGTTGGATCCCCATGGGGGATTTGGACAGCAGCAGGGTGTCATCTGCGAACATGATCGCAGGCACTCTGCTACCAGCAAGCTTAGGGGCATCACTGTGATACCGCGTTCAGATGGATGATTACCCCGTTGATATAGAGGCAAAACAGGGTAGGTGCCAATACACAACCCTGTCTCACCCCCCTGTCAACGGGGAATCTATTCGATAACTCACCATTCCTGCCACATCTGACCTGTGCGTAATTCTACGTGTGGAGGCTTATAATTATGTTTAAAAGTTGAGGTGGAATTCCCAGGTCTGTAAGCACAGACCATAGCTTCCCCCGTGGGACTAGGTCAAAGGCCGCACGGAGGTCTACGAAAACAGTGTAAAGGCTACCGCCCTCAGATTTCACCGTTTTCCAGAATAAAAGGGTCAGACGAAAAATGTGATCCGTAGTGGATACATTTTTTCTGAACTCTGCCTGGTATGGGCTCAAGACTGAGTTGTCATCTATCCAGTCCTTTAGGCGGTCTAGGATCAGCCTTGTAAAGATTTTTTGTGGCACATCAATAAGGCTGATAGGCCTGTAGTTGGCCGGGAGCAGAGGAGAGCCTTTTTGAAGATGGGGACAATCTCTGCTCCCAGCCAAGTACCCGGCACCTCCATCCCCCCCAAGACTGCATTGCATATGATCGTTAAGTAAGGAGCCCAGATCTTAGGTTCTTGTTTGAATAAGTCTCTAGGGAGCTTATCGAGCCCTGGGGCTTTTTCGGCCGCAAGTTTTCATATTGCGGCAGAAACCTCCATCTCAGTAAATCCATTCCACTCTTTTTGGGGACTAAGATTTAATAGAACACCTCCTGAATCCCCTACTGGGTCAGACTTAGGTTTTTCATACAAGACACGAAAATGGTCCTCCCACACCTTCGCAGCAATATTTGCCTCAACTGCAGGCGTCGGCTCATCAGACCCTGTCTTCACAATTTGCCAGAATTTGCGGGGATCCCTGGTTTTAAGAGCAACCAACATAGTTTCCCAGTTGTCATGATCCCAATCAACCTTGGGGCATTGAATTAGGCGTTTATATTCTGATCTCCTGGAGTTTATTACCACCTTGCTGCTATTTGGCTTTAAGAACGCTAATAGATCTGATTTAGCCTTCCTACAGGCGGCATTATACCAGGATGCTCTATTGCTCTTGGATACCTGTTTTGTCACAGGGGGATTAAGCACCTGTGCTACTGTACTAATCAATTCCCGGTGTAAGGCCCCAATTTTATTGTAATTCTCAGAGGAATGAGATTGGAAAGCTAAATCAGCAATACCCTCAAGTACTGGCACAACCCGGGCATAGAGCTCCGCAATCTCATTAGGATTTTCTACTAGTTTCGCCCATCTAACTCTACGCCTATTACTGGATAGGATCGCCCTAGAATCACTGGCATCATTGACCATCACATTATTATCTAAAACCCCAGGCAGGGAAAATTCCAGAATCAGCGTGTTATGGTCGCTATCGTATCTTCTAATGGCCATAAAATCACTGACCTTGTCCCATGCACGTGATTCAACAAAAATATAATGCCTACGTGACTCCTGGCCCGATTTGTTATATGTGGGTTTGGGGGGGATATCTGAATGTACAGGTCCATTGCAGGCCCTGATTGAATGGTTAAGCGTCAGGGCCATGATTTGAACGGCTAACGGTGTCCAAGACCTAACCGGTGAGCCCGCTATTGGAGGTATTGCCCACTGATCATCCTCTTCCATAGAAGCGCCGTCCATCAGACTTATTAACGGCTCAAAGTGGGAGTTAAAATCACCCCCTACCACAAAAAATGAACCTTGCGGAATGGTGTTCAAAAATAGGGAGAGCTCATCAATGGTTCGAGATTCTTTTGTTCTATTGACCGGTCTGGAGTACACATTAACCAGTGCAAGTTTGAATGCATTCGGCCATTCCAAAAGCACACATTGGACATCAACGGACTGGGTGTTCAACGTCCTGGCCTTGCATCCTAAATGGGAGCCCACCCAGATACTTAGTCCTCCAGACGGGCGCCCCTTCCCCCCCCATTTTGCCGGGTTTGAAAATGTGACAAATCCACAACGAAAATTGTCCTCTCTAGCCCAGGTTTCCTGGAACATACACACGTCTGGCTTGTCAATAAACGACCCCCACAAAAGCTACGCACCTGATTGCCGCCACCGCCACGAGTCAGAAAGCAGCCAGCAGGCTCCAGGGAACGCCGCCATCTCCGCCGCCACTGCCAAGAGTCCCAGGATACCGGACTCCGCGCCGCCGCTCCGGGAGACCACAAATCCCGGCAGGCCTCGCGGCGGCGCGTACGCAGTGACGCGGGTCGCGCTGCTGAGAGCGCCAGAGCCCTTCAAAGGGAGGAGAGCCCCGGCAGAGCGGGGGGAAAAGCTACGCACCTGATTGCCGCCACCGCCACGAGTCAGAAAGCAGCCAGCAGGCTCCAGGGAACGCCGCCATCTCCGCCGCCACTGCCAAGAGTCCCAGGATACCGGACTCCGCGCCGCCGCTCCGGGAGACCACAAATCCCGGCAGGCCTCGCGGCGGCGCGTACGCAGTGACGCGGGTCGCGCTGCTGAGAGCGCCAGAGCCCTTCAAAGGGAGGAGAGCCCCGGCAGAGCGGGGGGAAAAGCTACGCACCTGATTGCCGCCACCGCCACGAGTCAGAAAGCAGCCAGCAGGCTCCAGGGAACGCCGCCATCTCCGCCGCCAGTGCCAAGAGTCCCAGGACACCGGACTCCGCGCCGCCGCTCCGGGAGACCACAAATCCCGGCAGGCCTCGCGGCGGCGCGTACGCAGTGACGCGGGTCGCGCTGCTGAGAGCGCCAGAGCCCTTCAAAGGGAGGAGAGCCCCGGCAGAGCGGGGGGAAAAGCTACGCACCTGATTGCCGCCACCGCCACGAGTCAGAAAGCAGCCAGCAGGCTCCAGGGAACGCCGCCATCTCCGCCGCCACTGCCAAGAGTCCCAGGATACCGGACTCCGCGCCGCCGCTCCGGGAGACCACAAATCCCGGCAGGCCTCGCGGCGGCGCGTACGCAGTGACGCGGGTCGCGCTGCTGAGAGCGCCAGAGCCCTTCAAAGGGAGGAGAGCCCCGGCAGAGCGGGGGGAAAAGCTACGCACCTGATTGCCGCCACCGCCACGAGTCAGAAAGCAGCCAGCAGGCTCCAGGGAACGCCGCCATCTCCGCCGCCACTGCCAAGAGTCCCAGGATACCGGACTCCGCGCCGCCGCTCCGGGAGACCACAAATCCCGGCAGGCCTCGCGGCGGCGCGTACGCAGTGACGCGGGTCGCGCTGCTGAGAGCGCCAGAGCCCTTCAAAGGGAGGAGAGCCCCCGCGTCGCGGGACGCGAGCGGGACGCCCGGGGCGAAGCCCGGGCAAAGGGCGGGCCGTCTGTGGCCGTCAGTGGACAGCAGGGGCCGGGACGGGCCACCTCCCTAACATCGTTTTTCAAAGGTGAGCTCCTTATCCGCTACTACATTGGGTGATTGTGCGGCTATCAACATGAATACTGACGTTGCAACCCAGGGTGCCGATACCCCCACCTCCCTCATCACATCTTTTGAGACTTTGATTGATTCAGCTTTTAATGAGATAGTGGAGACCGAGAGGAGGTTCTCCATGGGTCCTTTCACCACTAACACTAAATCGAGTGCCACAAACAGCACAAATGGAAATATACACGTATCCCCTGTAATTACTGTGGTTAAGCCATCCTATCCCTCTGTAAATGTGCCTATCGTCTTGGATGACGAAAATACTGTTACTTATATTGCTTCAGACTCTACCTCCCTAACACCAGTTGTGGCTATTTCAAATATGGTATTGACATCAACACCTCCTGCTATCTCAATGTCAATGTCTGATGTCATACCTACTACCACCATGGCTTCACAGGTCGATATTATCACCCTGGATAGCCCGGAACATAGCAACAAACAGGGAGGGGGGAAACGTAAAAGAGGTACCGTTAAGCAAGGTGCTAACAAAAGGAAACAACATCTAACTCATAAGAATCAGCCCACCCCACAAAGTTTGTGGAAGAAACAAAAAACTACGGGGCCTTCAACTGTTGTTATCACGGAGGACAAAGACTTATTAGACATGGATGGACTTGCTGCTGTTGCAGCTTCCATTGTTCACTCAAGTGGGAATTCCAATACTGTATGGACCCAAACCACATTAATGGGGGATAATTATAATCTCTCACGACAAAATGTGAATCTCATTGAAACTATAGTGGACACTGTTTTTAATCGGCTAGAAAAACAAATGATCGGCCAATTTAATAATGTTTTTAAAAGACTTGACAGATTGGACAACCTAGTTAAAAATGGAGAAACAAAAAGGAAGGGGTCTGTCATCTTGGATCAAATTAGAGCCGACCGTCTCTTAAAAGAACTGGAATCTGTAAACAACACATTGTCCCTGAAAAAGCAGGAAATTACCACCGTCTTGGGTGGGGTTATGAGTGACTCTGGGACTTCAATTCCACCTATTGTCCCACCTACTACTCAACCCCAACCAATCAATGGAGGGTCACAATGGAGTAAGTCTAATCTACCCACTGCAACAACTAAATCTACCCCCACACCTGCTCCAGGAAAAAATATTACTTCCACTATCAGTAACAATAACAATGGTCCAATTCAAACTACAATAGCATCTAGACCAGTGGTTACTAATAATAATGAGGGTAAAGGCCGACAAGGACCAAGCAAACCGTTTAAACATCAAGGGCCGGCCTTACATCTGCCTCCGGATGCATGCCCTTTTGTTTTGGTCCTTGCAGGAATACCACCATTAAGGGAAGATCAGGGGGAATCATGGGTGCAATTGCGTAACAAATGCATAGACTGGCTGACCAAGCATAAGGGTGTAGGATATGATATATCCAGAGAGATTCTATCAGTACGCAGGGTGTCGTGGGTCGGGCCTTTGACCAAAGATAAGGAAGGCGATTGCATAGTCCTTAATTTTCAAAACCCAGGGACTGTGAGAAACCTCCATAACAGGCATAGTAACTGTTCTGCCATTTCTACTGTTGTTACTATGCTACCTCTGAGTCATTTTTACAGACAAATGATAATACAACCCCGGCCCCCCTCCATGCGACCTCATTTTCACCCAAGTCAGTTTCAAGCACCGCCTATGTATTGCCAGCAACCGCCCATGCAATTCCAAACCGCTCCATTTCAATTTAAGATGTTTAACAGATATGCACCCCTGTCGGACCTGGATATGCAAGATTGACCCTCTTTGACTAATCTTGCTGTATCACCTTCGACACCTCACTTAGAACCCCAGGCTGCTCCCCAAGTCTTGACGCAAGCTATGTCACGAATTGTTCCAAGTAAAAAAATTCAGACTCAGGAACAATCGTCCTTGGTCCCTGAATTATCTCTTGTTAGCTGGAACATAGCCGGCTTGAAATCCAAGCTGAAAATTGGGGAATGGTTAAATTGGGTTGACTGCAACTGTGATATACTGATGCTACAAGAAACTTGGTGTCTAATTGATCCGATAAAGGAGGGATTTTGCTGTTATAACCTAAAGGCTTTACCTTCTAATATGGGTCGGCCCAGTGGGGGCCTATCCATTTGGTCCAAAATAAAATCCGGGGTGCAAACTAAACTGATCCCCACACCGGGTAATTGTTTTATGGCTATAACGTACATTAACAGAGTGAAATTGTGTATTATTAATTTCTACAATAACCATTTTTTTACTCGTCCCAATGTTAATTTTATTTTATTGTTTGCTTTTATCGATGATATTATGGAAGGTCAAAAGTATGGGCCCTTTGATGGCATTTGCATCGGAGGGGACTTCAATGCCCACATGTATCGTGGGAGCCCACCTTGTAAAAACGGCGAGGAGCTGAAAAACTTTTTAGCATCCCGCAACCTAGTAAACTCAATGGAAATAGCAGGTTCTATTGATAATAGTCCAACAACACCCACTTTCATAGGTCATGGTTGTGCTTCCACGATTGACTACATTTTTACTTGCCTCAAATTAAGTGATATAACTCTAAAAGCAGAAGTTATCTGTTCCGCGTATAGCGACCACTATCCGCTCAGAATATATCTACATATCCCACAAAATTTGAAGGCTGCAGGGAAGTTAGAGTGTGGTCCACATAATCTGTTATTGTCCACTGACAGATTAAGATTAATCTGGAAAGGGGTGGACAATAAAGATATTCTCGCAAGAGTAATCAAAAAACACCCTGAGATTGTAGAGATATGTCTGTCACATACGAGTTCTGGTAGAAATGTGGTTGATGCCTTTGGCAATCTATGTGGGGCCATTAAAAAAGAATCCTCCAAACCATTTAGGCAGAACACAGCACATGGTCCCCGCTGGTTTGATCAGTCATGCTCTAAGGCCAATAGGGACCTGAGGGCTGCTTTGAAAACTAACCCTAGGGACGTGGTAACAGTGAGAGAACTAAGATCAAAATACAAAACTGCCCTATACATTAGATCTGAGGCTCTAGTGATCAATTATTGGGAATCTCTCACACGTGCTGCCAAACTAAAGGATACCACAGGTTTTTGGAGAGAGGTCAAGTCCTTAAGATCTTTTGGCTCCAACATTAACCGAATAAATTGTAACATAACAGGTGAGGCGTGGGTAGAAAATTTTTCCCAAATTTATGCTATATCTGTAACTTCCTCGGATATCGTTGCTCTACCCAATAACACCGAACCCCTGACCTTCACATTAATGGAGGTCGAGGATGCTATAATGGACAGCGCTAGCAATAAAGCCCCTGGCCCTGATGGTCTTTCGATTGACCAAATTAAATCAGAAATTATTTTCTGGGCCCCCCTGTTATGTAACTTATTTAATAATCTGTGTGATAGATCAATCCCCGAATCCTGGGCGAACAGTGTCATCGTCCCGATATTCAAAAAAGGCGACAGGTCGGATCCCGCCTGTTACCGCCCGATCTCACTGATCGACAATACGTTAAAGGTTCTGGGAAGGGTGATTTTTAAACGGATAAGGAACTGGGCAGAGGACAATAATGTTCTCCATTGTAGTCAATTGGGCTTTAGAAGCCAAGTAGGCACAGTCGAGCAATGCCTAAATTTAAACCTAATTATGGCCAAATATATCATTGTTAAAAAATCCCCTCTTTATTTAGGTTTTATGGATTTGAGTTCCGCGTTTGATTTTGTTAATCGTTCTAGGTTGTGGTCACTTTTGCTCGATTATGGTTTGGATGACTCACTGGTGTATTTTCTTTCTGAGCTCCATCGGGACTTAAAAGCCAGAGTACGAATTAATAATGATGGTGATTTGTCCAATGATGTTTTTATTAGCAGAGGAGTTAGACAGGGCTGCGTACTCGCCCCACTGCTTTTTATTTTATATATTAATGGATTGAGTAGCACTTTATGTAGGATTTGTAAGGATGTCCCAATCATAAACGGCTCCCCCATTACTACTTTACTTTATGCGGATGACGCAGTATTAATGGGGCGTACCCCGAATGCTTTACGCATTTTAATTTCTGGGTTTGTAGCCTTCATGTCAGATCTTGGTTTAAATACCAATTTTAAAAAATCTTTCATCATGAATTGCGGTCCAAAAAAGTACAATATTACTTCAATTAGATCTGGTAACAATATTCTAAAATGTACCAACACTTTTCCTTATTTAGGGCTGTTGTTCTCCAATTCAGGCTCATGGCATCCACATGCTGCGCATGCTAGGAATAAAATTAGTAAGTCAATTAATTCAATTTTGTCTCTTCGACAACCTAAATTGGCTGATGTTGTTACAACCCTGCTTAACATTTACAGCACTCAATGCCAGCCAACGGGGACTTATGGTGCAGAAGTGTGGGGTTATTGTAACAGTAAGGTTCTCCAGTTGGAGGAAAACAGATTCTGTAGAAGGGTGTTGGGGGGAGTCCCCAGCGCCCCTACATTTATCTGTCATAATGAACTGGGGTTGCCTTATATTGCTGATTTTATTAGGTCTAGGCCTGCTCTTTTTTGGATTAAAATATGGTTAAATCCAGCAGCATCCCTAACGCGCAGTATAATATCCGACTGCCTGCTAAGTGATAGATCACAGTATATTCCCTGGTTAACTGCAGTTAAGAATAGTCTGGAAAGTGTGGGGCATGGTTCTTTATTTAGCTCTCCTGGTTCTATTGTACCTGCCCACAAGAATAATATTAAACAGGCATTGCTTGTCCTCTATAAAGAGGAACGCATGAGTTCAGAATCTATCAAACCTGCTGTTATCAGATATCTGAGCATTATAGACCCAGGCGGTGATAGCCTGGTTAACTCTTACAGATACCTATCACTACCTTTGGGAAAGTGGAACCGGAGTCTCCTGTTTAGGTTTCGGGATGGAAGCATAGTTAATTTGCTTAGTTTCCCCCTTGGTTACAACACTGGACTCGAAGAGCGGGACTGCCCATGCCCTCATGGTGGAAAACAAAGTCTGTTGCATTATCTCTTTTTCTGTGGTCACTATAAACTGTATACTTGCAAATACTTAATCCCGATTCTCCGCAAATATAACATCAGAGATCACAATCTGGCATTAAAATTTTTTCAAATGTTACATTTTGATGATGTTATATATACTTTAAGCTGTTTTATAAAAGCCTGTGTGAGATCGAGGGCAAGTATGGAACATGGATAATGGACAATAGTTTTATGTAATCTGACGCATTTTTTTGCATTCTATTCGATGCACTTTATTAATTCACTGGAAATTGGATATAGACTTAATTGCATATGTGTTTTGCTATAAAGGATTGTTTTTAGAACTCTGTGATTAAGTACCCCTGTGATTAATGTTTTTCCCCTATTGCGTACTTTGCACTTTATATTGGTACATCGCACTTTATGACATATATGCTGCTTAAGATCTGTATTTTATAACAATTTTTAAACATACGTTTTAACTTGTTTTAATTGTATTCTCTCTGTATGTACTTTTATGGATGTATTCAAAATCCGAATAAAGATCATTTGAATTGAATTGAATTGACCCCCACTCCGGACATGTCATGTTGTTACTCAGCCCTGCCAAATTCCAAGACAGAATTGACAGACAACCTCGATCAGCAATGGGCGTATTACTTCTAGTCAAGGGTCTCTGGGCTGGTATCATTGGGGTCGCCAGGGGAGTATCTATGATGTTTAAACCTTCTGCTGAACTACTACATTCAGTAGAGCCAGGAAATGGATATTCCAGTGGCCTTGGGCGTCTGATCTCCTCCAGATGGAGTCCTTGAGGCCCATCTATACTGGGACAGATTATAGCCACCCCAGATTGTATAGGGTCTTTAATAAGAGGTCCTAGTGACTTGGGTAAACCTGGTGCCCCCTGCCTATATTGTAGTCAGTCGACCGAGTCCAAACAGCTGAACCTGTTATAATGCAAGAATTGGCTGGGTAGGTAGGAGTTATAGGGTTTTTTCCAATTCTCCCTGCTTTGTCCTCTTAGTTCTACTCTGGTCCAGCCCTCTTCTGACTCCCCCCCCCTGGTCCACACCAATTCAGATGGATAAAAGGTGGACAATGGAAGGGCCTGGATTGATGTGTCAGAATCACCTGGCGACCAATTACAGATGTGGGAAACAGTCCTTGGGTCCCTGAAGTTTACCAGGACACAATCACCACTGATGTTTTTGTTGGTATTGCCCAACCAGGGTACCCTACGAACCATCAAAATTTCACTAGAAATCCTAGGGGGGAGTGGTCTGTATTTATTTAGCCAGCTGACAACTTTGTTTTTTAATGATGCAAATGGTTCTTTAATGGATGCATCAAGCTCAGGTACTTCAGTTAGGACAACCACCAAAGGAGCAGCATCAGGAGGTAAGTCGATTACTGTTTTCTTATTCAAGGTGATACCCTCCAATACTTGTTGTCCCCCTTGCGAGTTTGGCTTGTTAGCCACCATGGGAGCATTTGCAGGCGGGTAGGATGGTCGTTCCTGTTTGGCGCAGTCTGAGCTGGGGGCAGGAGGTTGCTAAGGTCTGAATCTTAGCTATGGGCACAACCCCCTTGCTACCCTCAGGGTTCCCCTGTATACTTTTAACTGAGTTAAAATATTCCGCAGTTACCCCCGTGGCTAGTTCTATTTTCGCTAATCTAGCTGCAATTTGCAAAAGTCTTGCTTCTAGAGGACTAAGCAAAGACTTAAGGAGTAAGCCCAAATTATCATTTGCTGTATATTCATCAGCCACCTGCGGGGCTCGGGGTTTTTGTATTTTTAAGAGGTGGAGCTAGTTGGTTTAAATCCTGGGAAGAATTAGCATTAGTAATTGTAGGGGCAGGCTCCTTATCTTTTGCACTGGCCATGTTCGCTAAATGTCCAGAGTGTTTAGCAACCTTCGCCTTGTTACCCCCTGATATTTGGGCCCCTCGTTTCCTTTTGGGTACTGCCCCCTCCCGATTCCCTCTAAGTTGGCGGTTGTTATTCTTAGCCTGGATGTCAACTAGGGGGTTAGCAGTGATGTTAGATGTTACTGTGGACTCGGGGGTAGCCAGTGGGGAATCTATATGTGATGCGGCACAGCTCTCCAAATTTGGCGGGGTGATTGTAACCAAGTTAACAACAGGGTGAGCCGCCTCTCTAATTGGAGTTACCGCATTTGCTATATGACCCAGAGACGATCTTTTAACATTTTCAATCCCCTGTGATAGTCTCCCCTCTAGGGTGGTAATCTCATGTGATAAGAGAGAACTTGCTCTAATAAGGAAATTGTCCATTGTACCTAGAGTGTGGGTAGCTGAGGACAATGCTTTGCTCCTAGTCTCACGCCCTGCCATGCTGCAACCCAATGTTTACCAAAAGACCCACAATGTACAACAAAATCCAATTGTTAGCACAGTTACAAATAAATGTGGTCCAATAGTACATTTAGATTTAGGTTTTAAGTTAGGCCAAGAGGGGTGGCCCGGTCCGGTCTCTACCGGTCTATAACCGGCTAAAACGGGCCCGCCCTTTGCCCGGGCTTGTCCTGCGTAGTGCGGATATGGGCCCTACTAAATAGAAAGAGGTGGGGGCGGGAAGAGGTCCCAGGTGCGGCGGATGTCAGCCCGCAAAGAGTTCTGGGCCTCGCAGTCCCGGACCCTCACAAATTCCTCCAAAGTTCAGCCCGATTCGGCGAGAGTTGTTTTCCAAAGCCACAATAATGGTCCCAGTGCAGGATTAGGGCAGAGTCACTACGCCCACACACTACGGCTGTGAGCTGTAATGATGTGCAATAATCACGCAGACTCAGGAATGCAGGATAACTTGTTTTATTCTCCGGAGCGCCGGGAGAAGTCCCCCGATCTCGCTCGCGGTCGGCGCTGATCTAAAATGGCCGCCTTCCGCTTCCTGTCCCCTTCTTCCTGTTCCGGCAGCCCAAACACTAGTGCGCTACCACATATCTCCCCCTTTTATGCAATAAACAAACAAATACAAAATATAGTCCTTACTTCCAGTTCATATCATAGTCCTTGAACCTCTCAGGTACTTTCACCATCCTTCCGACTCTGGTTCTCACCACTTCACCATTACCTTCTTCTTCCCATTCTTCTCTGCCTGAACTTTGTCCCACTTCATCTCTAGTCTTGCCCATCACCTCCTCATTGCCTTCTTTCTTGTCCCCACTCCTTGTTCTTGCTCTCGTCTCACCTTCACCTTCTCTGCCTTCCACTTGCCGCACTCCGTCTTCTACATTCTCATTTCTCCGTCCGCTACTTTCTCTCTCTCCTTCTTCTCCTACTTGCTCTGTGCTTTCTTCCTCCTCATTGCCCCACCTCAGTATCTTGCTGCATTTGGCCATGCGGTCCAGTGACCACACCTTTCCGTCACTGAGCAGGGCGGACCGGGTATATGGTTCCAGCACTTGCAAGGGTGGTGAAAATTTACTTTCCCCTTTCTTCTTTAGGATGGCCAATTTCACTCTTACCCAGTCTCCTTTTTCTAATTCTACTCCTTGAACGTTGTGTCTCTTGTTGAAGTGGTTCGTGTATACTTCTTGCGCTTTCTCCAGATTCCTTCTGACCACGGCCGGTGACCACTTACTTTGCACAACTAGCTTCCTCCACGCCGTGTTGTCCTTCGTGAAAGCTTCTCTACCTCTCAACACCTTAAATGGGCTGTATCCCGTGCTTCCAGGGGTGATGCGATAAGCCCAGATCATCTTTTGCACTTCCTTCTCCCAATCCAGTCCATCGTTGATGGCCGCTTGAATGGTGCCCATGATCACCCGGTTGAACCGTTCCACCTGACCGTTACCGGCAGGATGGTAGATGGGTGTATGCTTAACTTCTATGCCGTTCCTTGTCGTGAAGGCCATCCACTTCGCTGATGTAAACTGCGGTCCATTATCACACGTGATAATCCTCGGAATGCCTTCCCTGACAAATGTGGTTTGTACGAATCGCACCACCGCATCAGTGTCCACATTTTCCATAATCTCTACCTCTGGCCATTTGGAATATTTGTCAATGAGAACTACTACATTCTTCTGTGTCCCTTCTTTGTTGAGGACGGGGCCCATAATGTCCACAGAAACCATTTCCCATGGTCCATCCGGCACCGGAAATTTTCCTAACGGTGGCCTTAACATGCTCTGAGATTTATCAGCCTTGGCGCATGACTCACATCGCCGCACATGTCGTTCTACCTGCGTGTCAATGGCTGGCCACCAGTACGCTTGTCTGGCTCGGGCTTTGGTCTTGGTGATGCCCTGGTGTCCTTCGTGCATTAGGTTCATTAGGTGCTCCATTATACCTTGCGGAGGAATCACTTTGTCGCCTCTGAGCAGGAATGTAGGGTTTTCCGCAAGCGATAGTTCATCCCTTACTTCCCAATATTTTCTCAGTTCTTCCTTGAGGTGTCCTTTTTCTGGCCACCCGTGGACTACGTATCCTTTGATGGCTTCTATATCGGCGTCTTCCTTGTATGCTTCTTCCCACTCTTGGGCACTGATCACCTCTTCTGTGTCCTGAATGGTGGCCACCACGTATCCGTCCCACATTTTCTTCTCCCAGTCATCCGTGTCTTCCATCGCTGCTGCTCTGCTCAGGAAGTCCGCCACTTTATTCTGTGGACCCGGAATGTGTTCCACCTCGTACACAAAATCCAGCAGTCTGAGCGTCATTTTGGCAATTCTAGGGGTTGCGTGGGCATGGCCGCTTGCCGTCAGTACTCGGACCAAGGGCTTGTGGTCCGTCCTCACCAAGAACTTCGCTCCCCACAAGTACTGCCTGAATCTTTCCATCGCCCATACCATTGCCAGCATCTCCTTCTCTATGACGCTGTACTTCTCCTCGTTGGACGCGAGAGACCTCGAGGCGAAGCTGATCGTCGTGATTTCTCCATTGTCCGCCTTCTGCATTAGGACTGCTCCTAGGCCCCGTTCGCTGGCATCTGTAGTGAGGATGGACTCTGCTCCCGGGTCGAATCCTTTCAGGGGAATGGCTGTACTCAGTTCTTGCTTCAGGGCCTCAAACTCCGTCTGTTCTTCCCGGCTCCACACGAACTTGTTCTTCTCTTTCAGGAGTTGACGTAGTAGATGCGTTTTCGTCGCAAAGTGGGGAACAAATTTACTGTAGTACTCGGCCATCCCCAGAAATGACCGAACGTCTTCTTTCTTGCTGGGCGTGGGGGCATCCTGAATGGCCTTCATATTCGCACTTTTAGGTTTGATCCCGTTTTCGCTCACTTCATGGCCTAGGTACGTGACAGATGTCACTCCGAGCTTGCATTTTGTCCATTCTGCCGTCAGACCGTTGTCCTGGAGAGTCTTCAACACCTTGTGGAGCTTCTCGTTGTGGTCCTGCTTTGTTCTTCCCATCACCAGGATGTCGTCTTGGAAAAACTGCACATCCTCCACATTCTTCAGCAACTTGTGCATTAGCTTCTGGAAAACCGCCGCTGCCGCCGCTAGTCAGAATGGCATTCTCACGAATTCGTAACAGCCGAAGGGCGTGATGAAAGACGTGAGATGGCAGCACGAAGAATGTAACCGTACCTGGTGGTAGGCAGACGACAGATCCACGGTGGAGAACCATTTGATGTCCTTGGTCTTGGCTAGCATTTCATTGATTCGGGGCAAAGGAAATTTGTCGATTACAATGTTTTTGTTCAGTTCCCTTAAGTCTACACACAGCCTCACTTTACCATTTGGCTTCTGGGCTACTACCAGAGGTGAAAGCCATTCAGCACTTTCTATGGCTCGGATTACTCCTTCCCTTTCCAATCGGTCCAACTCCATTTGTACTGCTTCGCTGCTGCGGAACGGGATGTTCCTTACCTTATGTACCACTGGTTTTGCTCCTTCTTTCAGCTTAATGAGGTGCTTGTATTTCACCAATTTCCCTATTTGACCATTAAATACTTTGGGGTACGCTCTTCGCCATGACTCTACTTCGTCCTTCGCTTCCATATCCATAAGCAATATCTTTTCAATGCCCCCTGGGTTGAGTTGTATCCCTAGTGCTCCTTGATCTCTCCAGCTCAAAACTGAGGGGCCTTTCTCAGCTATGTACAGGTTGCAGTTGGCGTGGCGTCCTCTGAACTCGAATAGGAGGGGGCAATATCCCAACATGGGAATTCTTTGTCCAGTGTATGTTACCGGCCGTAAATCCATGGGATGGAGTGTTTCCTTGATCTTAGATGCAAACTTCTCTTCCCATACTTGTCGTTGTATGATGGAGATGGGTGCCCCACTTTCTGCTATCATTTCCAAAGGTATCCCGCCAATATGCATATTCAGTCTGGGTTTGTCCGATCCCTCACCCTCCATTTCCAACACTTGGACGTCAATATACAGGAACTCTACTTGGTCCTCCGCGTCTTCCTGGTCTTCTGCCTCCTCACCTTGTTCTTGGTCTACATATCTAACCACTGCTCCTTTATTTTTCCGGCGACATACCTTCTCGTAGTGACCGAACACACTGCAGTATGAACATCTTGCTCTGAATGCTGGGCACACCTTGTCATTTCCGAGATGCGAAGTACTGCCACATCTGTAACAGCCCGGCTTGCTACCTTTATTCGTCCTGTAGTCCATTTGAGGGTTGTTGTTGTGAGTGGGTCTTCTTCTGTCTTGGTTCCTTTGCTGGTCTCTCTGTCTTGGCCGTTCATCCCGTGACGGCGTCAAAATCTTTCACACTGTTTGTGTCCCGCCTGCCTCTTTCTTGGCCGCTTGCGCACAACGCCTCGACAATTCCGCCTTCTTGACCATCGCCCATATTTCTTTGAGGGAAGCGTCTCCATTCACCCATAGTTTCTCCTGGATGTGGGAACTGGATGTGTGCATGATGATTTGGTCCCTAATAAGGTCGTCATGCAGCGTGCCAAACTTACATGTGAGGGCCAATTTCTGTAGTGCGACGACATACTCATCCACCGTCTCCCCATTCTTTTGCTTTCTTTGAAAGAAATTGAATCTGTCAATCGCGACGCATACGACCGGCCTGTAGTGTGCGTCGAGGTCTGCGATGGCGTGACTGAAGACATCTGTGTCCGTAGCCCCTCTTTCGGCTTTAACTATGGTATCGTAAACTCTGATCCCTTCCGGGCCCAAGTTGTGTAACAGTATTTTTTTTCGTCTCTTGCTCGAGAAGGGCGTGTCTCCCTCTTCTTCCAGAGCTTCGAGATAGTTCAAGAAGTACCTTTTCCAGTCCTCCCACTTCATATCTGGTTCACCGCATTTGGTCAGGAATGGCACCAATTGGGTGAGAGATGACGAATGGACCGCCATCTTGGCTGCGCCTCTCCGGTCCGCTGGGTCTGGGATCGGTCGACCAGGCGGACTCCCCGGCGTGCTCTGTACAGTATTGTCACCTACTGCGTGATCACTGTCGCTGTCACTTCCCTCGTCTTCTACTGAGGGGTTTGATGTATTCTGTAGGCTTTCCCTTCTGGTCTGGCTCGACGAGCTTGGAACCTCTCCGCCTAGTCGCTGCTCCGCCAGGTTGCCGGACCCTCTGTCACTCAGGTCAGGAAGGGTATACACCACCACGTGGCACTATAGCATCTAAGCGCCTCTGGCGCAGTACAGCTCTGTGGGTCGATTTCCCACCTTCTCCTCCGCATACATGCACCCTTGAGATGACAGAGCGCCGCTCTGGATGGTACAGACGGCCGTGTTGGTGGCCTTGAGGTCTCCTTGCTCCTCTGCCACGTTCCGGATGAAAGTTATGTCCAAATATAATGTGCCTTCCTTTTTCGGGGCTCACGTGGTCACTCACGTCGAGTGCTGCGCGTGGGGTCTAGAGACCGACCCTCGTCGCCATTGTAATGATGTGCAATAATCACGCAGACTCAGGAATGCAGGATAACTTGTTTTATTCTCCGGAGCGCCGGGAGAAGTGCCCCGATCTCGCTCGCGGTCGGCGCCGATCTAAAATGGCCGCCTTCCGCTTCCTGTCCCCTTCTTCCTGTTCCGGCAGCCCAAACACTAGTGCGCTACCACACGAGCGGCACCCCATTCACTAGCCCACTATCCTGGTGTTTCTATGCTTTAGCCTAATGAGGGCCTAGGGCCCAACATTACAAGCGGGACCAAATACAGCCGCGTTACCTCCAGGTGCGGTATCTGCTGCGTATGCCCGATTCCGGCAGCTATGCAGGCGTTTCTGTTGTTCTGTCCATTGGAAGTCTGGGCAGGGTGCACTTGGTCAACTCCTGGCGGTCACAGCGGCCGCGGTGCTTCAGCCGCAGCTCCCGCTGTTTCCTGCCCAGTCCGGAGTTCCGATGCGGCCGGCCTCCGTTTAACTGTGGCTCCCGGCCTGCCACGCCAGCGCCGGCCGTCGGTGAGGTCTCGCTGTAGCAGTAGCGGTAGTGGGAGACCAGGTCTGAGCCCAAAAGGTGGATCGTCCAGCAGCTCGAGTCCGCCACTACCTTGACCCTCAAGCTCAAGTGCTATTGCCGCCGGATAATTAGTCGGATGGACGGGGTCGGTTCCAGGACCCTCGGAGCCTCTTTAGGCTGCAGCCATGTACATCGGCTGCTAGCCACGCCCCCGATTGGATAACAACTTCTATATATGATTTGTACAGCAGAGCCTCAACTTTATGCATTTTAATCAATGGACCCTAGTATCCTTATACATTTGTATCTGTACACCCCAGTCCCTTTTTTGCACGTTTATCTATGGATTTGGTGAGTGAGGAAGTCCCTTAACTGCATTTATAATTTTTGAGTTGCATTGGATTCAAGCTCAGGCCTGGTTTATGTTTAACTCGTGGCTAAAGGCGGATATTCCACTCATTCCCTTTCAGCATTTAACTGACCTCTATCGTCTCCTACAGCATTGCTGAAAACCATGTGTGTTAAGAATATTGCTTTTATTCGATGAAAGTAAGAAGTCTGAAAGAAAAGCTACAGGTTTTCTGTTATTAGAAAAGAGTTTGTATTCATCCTGCTTTTTATCTTATAGAGCATAGGTCCTTCATTCATTGGGGTATAACGCAGCTAATTCATCTTTTATAATAGTTCACATATGTCGGTGCATCAGGCATGCCCTCATTTTAGCTGAACAGTGTGTATGATTGGGATTGGGGCACCAGGTGCTTTACGTCACCTGAAGACATACATCATGTTCGCGCTATATAAAACATTATAAATAAATAGTCCTTTATGATGAGTGACATGCTTTTTAAATGAAGCCTTCCTGTTGCAGCAAAACAGTACCTGAATATTCCATTGTACATGGAATGTAAGCTTGGGTCTTTGTGGCTACTGTATCATTGGGCAGGTGGGATGCATAAGATCCGACAAAGGTACCATTCTTATTGCCTGCCTGCCTTACCAAATATAATGACCTGCATTTTCGATTGATTGATCCATAAATTACACTTGAATGGGACAGCAAAATATTAAGGGCTCACTGCGGACCTATCGATGCATACTCCTAAAAGGACTGCGCTACTGACTCGTTCCTAATGTTTTCTTTGATAGGACATAAAGTCACTTCTGTACCTGGGTATACAAGACTCATACATCAAACCTGGATATGGTGATCTTTTTTATCTTATCAACTTCTCAACTTGCTCTTTTCTCTGATGGGAAATGGCTTCTGTCAGACATAGTGCTTCCGCTGTATGTATTCCAGGAATATGTGAATCTGTACCTAAAGGAAGCCTTCAGGTAGCTGGATGGCTTGTTGATACACGTGGGCAGCAGGTGCAGCTGAGTTACATTGAATACTCTCACTTTAGACATTGAGAAGGTAATGCTACGAGTACTGGTCTTGAAAAGTTATTATATTACATTCCAACTTATGTGGTCTGCTGGGTGGTTTACAAAGCAACAAGGTATTTCCTGGGATGCAGCTTGAGGCTATAGTATGTGCTGGAGGACTAATTGGGCCCAAAAACCTCCAAAATGAGGACGTTTCAACTGGATGAGGTACAGATAACTAAGGTGCACAAATGTAGGTATTTGGGCATCCCTTTGGACTCCCCTATGAATTAGGAGCCACTACTTAAATCTTGTGTCCTACACTTCAGAGATCCATAGAATCTGTTTTTAACTTTACTAGCAAATTGGGTCACAAACTAGTAAAGGATATCATTACCATTTTCAGTAGCAAGTGCGTGGCTATAGGGAGTTATGGAACAAGGGTTTGGGGACTCGAGTTGCTACAAAGGGGGGGGAATATGTTTTTATGCGGACTACTGGCGGTTTTAAAATCCACTCCCTCTTTTATGAGTCGTGCTTGATTTTATGACTCACAACATTTGAGTTAGCCAATTTTCACTGTGGTTTAGGGTTTGGGGTTCGCCTGAAGAAAGCTTTACCAGGGATCATTTATTAGATTGTCTCTCAGTGGATAATGCCCTGGCTGGTTTCTTACTTGGATATATCAAATCTGTTTTTAACATCTTGGGGACCTCCGAGTTTTTCTCTAACCCAGATAGCGTAAAAGCTGACTCTAAAAGTCTGATTAAATCCTTATTTTTTGATTGGCGAGGTCGTTCACGCCTCAGGATTTTCCAGGCTTTGCCTGTTTAGTGCAAACCATACTCTTATAAAATCTTTATCAGGTTTACAGTTTTATTTTTGTAATATTTTTAATTATAGATTTTATTTAGATTTTATTTTAATACCATCGACTTCCTAATCGCATGCATTCCGAAAGCAGGGATCGTAGTTTTCATCACTTCCTAACTGTCCTTGTGATAATGCTTCCAAAAAAAGCATATTGCACTTTTTGCTTTTCTGCCCATTATATGCATAGCTATGTAACCGATTTCTTCTTTCAATTTTAGAAAAACCCAGTATCAGACAACAAACTAGCCTTGAAATCTTGCAACACCTTGACTCATTGCATATCTGTTTTGCTGTAATTAATTTTCTAAGAAATTCCCTGGTCATTAGAAAGAGATGTTAGTCTTCATTGTGATGATTTGAATTTCTGTTTTATCTTTTTACTGCTTTAATATGTGAATGTGACGAGGAAGCATAATGTTTTCTCAGTTTGATATACATTTTTTGTCTATGTTCTTATTGTTTTAATATTTGAATGAATTATGTGATAATTGTCCCCTTAAAGTCGTGAAAAGAGCAAAAGCAGCTTTCATACCCCATTTTATGACAGTCTTGAACTTAGCCATATCCTCAGGACTTTATCCGCTGATCTGGAAGGCTGCTGTGGTCAGACCCATACTTAAGAAGCCCTCGCTAGATCCTTCCAGCCTTAAAAACTTCCGTCCCATCTCCCTTCTCCCTCTTCCTGCAAAAATTCTGGAATCCCATCTTAATTCGCATTTGAGTGCCTACCTGAGGGACTATCAGATTCTAGATGACTCCCAACATGGCTTTAGAAGCTCTCACAGTACTGAGACTGCACTCACAATGGTGCTGGATAATATTCGAGTCCAGGTGGATGCAGGTCATACCCCCCTCCTGATTTTACTCGACCTCACCGCTGCCTTCGATACCCTGTCCCCTCACAGACTGGTGGAACGCCTTGAGGAGATAGGGGTCGGGCCGGGCATTGGATCTCCTTGCCTCCCCATTCTTACTAGTCAGAATGGGGAGTTTCTCCTCAGAGCCCTCCCCCCTTGCCTGCGGTGTGCCACAGGGATCTTCTTTGAGCCCTACCCTTTTCAATATCTATGTGGCCCCGCTGGCAAGGGTGGTGAAAGCATCTGGGCTTGAGGTGTTGTCCTACACGGACGACACCCAGATTATAGTCTCCATTACGCAAAAGCTCAGGAACGCTGTGCAAAATTTCAAAGACTGTATGGTGGCAGTCTTATCTTGGATGGTTCAGAACTATCTTAAATTAAATGGCGAAAAGACGGAGGTCCTGGTCTTTGGGGAAGGCCCGGACCTTTGGTCGGGTGAGTGGTGGCCGAATTCCCTAGGTTCCTGTCCCACTCCTCAAAAAGGGGGGTGGGGTCGCACACTACTCACACACCGGCGGTATCGCCCCTAAGTACTCTGGTTAACGTAGTTAAGTGTTCCGCGATGCATCATCTTTCGATCTTCTGCTGTCTTCGCTGTCTTCGCCATCCCTGAACACGTGTTTCGGGGTATCACCCCTCGTCAGCAGGGATAGGCCGTGTACTGGGGTTGCCGATGGCTGCCAAATATCTGCCAGGTATAGTACCACTCAGGCGCGTAGGTGCGGGGTCCCAGGCTCGTCAGCCGGCAGCTCAAGGGAGCTTAAAGATACAAAAAGGGGTGTGGGGTCGCACACTACTCACACACCGGCGGTATTGCCCCTAAGGACTCTGGTTAACGTAGTTAAGTGTTCCGCGATGCATCATCTTTCGATCTTCTGCTGTCTTCGCTGTCTTCGCCATCCCTGGACATGTGTTTCGGGGTATCACCCCTCGTCAGCAGGGATAGGCCGTGTACTGGGGTTGCCGATGGCTGCCAAATATCTGCCAGGTATAGTACCACTCAGGCGCGTAGGTGCGGGGTCCCAGGCTCGTCAGCCGCCGGCTCAAGGGAGCTTAAAGTTACAAAAAGGGGGGTGGGGTCGCACACTACTCACACACCGGCGGTATCGCCCCTAAGGACTCTGGTTAACATAGTTAAGTGTTCCGCGATGCATCATCTTTCGATCTTCTGCTGTCTTCGCTGTCTTCGCCATCCCTGGACACGTTTCGGGGTATCACCCCTCGTCAGCAGGGATAGGCCGTGTACTGGGGTTGCCGATGGCTGCCAAATATCTGCCAGGGAAGAATCTTGGAGTCATTATTGATGATTCCCTCTCCATGACTCTGCAGGTCTCAATGACCGTGTCCACCTGTTTCGGGCTTATACGCATTATAAGGAAAATATCCCGGTTTTTGTCTTTTGAAACCCGAAAAAGGTGGTTGTGGCCCTAATCTTAGCCGGACTAGACTACTGTAACGCCCTCTATTTGGGCATAAACAAGGGTCAGCTTCACCGCCTGCAGCTGGTTCAAAACGCCGCTGCAAGGTTGGTTCTGAATCTCCCGAAGCATCACTCGGCTTCATCTTCTCTCAGCCTGCTGCATTGGCTCCCGGTGGACCGTAGAGTTCTGTTCAAGACCCTCTGCCTCACCCACAACGCATATCATGACCGGGGCCCATCTGGCCTAAAAAGCATCATCAAAGATATATGCCGTCAAGGAATCTCAGGTCAGCAAATCGTAATATTCTCGTGGTCCCGAAGTTCAAAAGATTGAGGTGGGGGGGAACTTTCTCGCTGACTGCGGCCAAGGCGTGGAACTCTCTCCCGCTCTTCCTCTCGGGGCAACAAGAACACTCTGTCTTTCGTAAGTCCCTTAAGACCTGGTTGTTTCCTAAGAGCAGGACCTAAGCATGATTTCCGAAGTTGTCTGTGGGCGATCTGTACACAAGCGCCTTGACGCCCTTGGGCTTAGTTTGCGATATTCAAATTACTCATTCATTCATTCATAATTGATCCTAATTTAAGTACAGTGCACTTTATGCTTCTGCATCCTTGTATGTGGGCCCATGGAATTAATAACAGACAGCTTAAGCTAGCCTTTGTATAACTATAATAACTTGGCTTAATGTAAATCTCTTATATTGTTATTACATTTGTTAGGTGTTCTCTGACCTCGAGGAGGTTCACAGTTTGAATGTCCCAATTAGGGGTCCCTGTTATTATTGTTTTGATCAAATTAATTTATCAGCATATCTTTTATCTCGCTGAATTTGATTATGAATGACACTCCGATATATAGGAGAGTCAGATTGTGGAACAAAACTGTCAGAAAAGGAATGATCTAAAGCTCAATTCTCAGGCAAGGCAACATTTAATGTGTCAAATGTGCAGGTTTTCCTATTCAGAAATCCTATTACCAGAGTATTTCTCCATACGAAAAAAGCTGCCTCGCTGGCACAGACATTGGAAAGTGCAGGACCGAGTCAGACCAGTAGGCTCGTAATTGAAAGACTGGCTTAGGCAGGTGGAGAAATGGTCCACTGTGGATGAAACCTTCCTTAAACTAGTAAAGCAAAAGGGCTTGATATTGTTTGAGCAAACACTCCTATGCCCTTAATGATCTGTTTCCTCCCTAAACCCTCTTGTAATGCTGCGCTGACTGTCCACTGCCAGAACTGTTTGAGAGAGACACCTATGTAAGTAGCGGTTCTACTATGCTCCACGACCCATTGTTGATTGGCCTTAAAGCATCTGTGCATTGATAGGACCTCCTAACCGTTGTCGCTAAGCCTCTCAGTCTTCCTCTTCAAAAAAAAAAGGCATGACAAAGAGCTCTGCACTGATTTAGTTGTTGGGATGCAGTATTTTATTAGTACTGTACCAATGGTCTGTATTGTAAAGTATGGCAGTTAAGCTGAAAGCGGTTTAAGAAAACAAACAGAAGATTTAGAGAACAGAAATAGGAATGGTAATCTAGGGCCAAATTATGACTATTATGGTTGCAAAGTTCTGGTCACAAAGTATTGTTGTGATCAGTAAAGATTTTTAAGAATTAATCAACAGGATTATTTAATGGCTAAAAGCAGTTTTTCAGTTGCGAACTCCGACCGAAAAACTGCTCTGTACATCTGAACCCTGATGCTTATGGCTAACCAAGAGAGTCAACAGGGAAAATATTATAAAGTTTTTAAACAAATGCATTTTAGGCCTACTTGTCCTTTCAGAGTCTTTAGAATTAATTATTCAGAGCTCATCTCCTGGAAAAAAAATCCCTTGTTTGCTACTCACCACGTAAAGCTGAAGGTTATGATAATCTTATTACTTAAACATACTGCATTATTTCAAGTGGTCCTAATATATGCATATTCCAGGCTCTTTTCAAAGCTGCCGCTTTCAGATAAATAATTCCTATTAACGAGGCCTTGCTTGAAAGAGCTAAATATTGTTTATTGTAATCTCTAAAAGATTTTTAAAGGAAGATACCTTGCTGATGCTCAACCTTACAGATCAATTTGCTACCATATGTACATCTGAAATTAAAAAGCCCTAAATTATTTTGGACATGTACTCTGTCATTATGAAAGAACCCTCTTCAATCTGGTCCATACCCTGCTTGAGTAAGTAAAAACAGTGGACCTGAATGGACCAATAGTTGGTGTAATCAGGTTTGTAGAGAGAGAACACTACCCGTATCAAACACACCGATTGTTTGCCTTTATCTTCTTATAAAGAAGAGCAGTTTAAGACTCTAAGGAGGGTGTCCAAAGTTCTCCTTAGGGTTAAGCAAACAGGCATACCAACAAGCCCTCTGTAAGAATCTAACAACTGCAGCTGCAATGGAAAATGGCAAAAGATGTTGAGGCTTCCTCTCTAGAGCTTATGAAGACAAGCTAACAAAGAAGATCATTATATTCGTGCTAAAGCATGAGTCGAGCACTTCAAGAACTTCTATTGTGCTAGAACCCTGAAATGTGAATTGTCAAATGCCCAGGTACATGGAGACAAGAAGCAATTTAAACTTTCTCCAGTAGAGCATCTAACTTTCCTTCCTCCTGAAATAGAGAAAGCAATAACTGCCCAGAAGCTCAACAAAGCACAAGGATCCAATGATGTACATGTAGACATGTTTTAAGATGATGTAAGCTGTTAACTGAGGTCTCCAATTAAATTTCACCTTCATAGTGATCTGCAGGAATAGTTTCCTTGCACAGGATGGGCAGGACATTTTCACCAAGCAACTACAGTTCCATACCTCTCCTAGATGTTGTGGGAAATATCTTTGGACATGTGCTTTGCTAAGCAGGCTGCTGGCCTGGGTCAATCAAGAGTCTATCCTTATTGATGCACAGGCATGGTTCTAGAAAGGAATCCATCCTATCAATAGGTCAATCAGATTGAACATGATCTGTGCCAAATATATGTAATTTCGGAAGATACCATTATATATGGCCTTCATAGACCTCAAATGTATGTTTGACTTGGTCAGTAGAGCAAAGCTCTGACAAGTTGTTGACCTGGCAATTGAGAAAGTACTGCTCCAAGCAATTTTAAATGTGGATGTGGGTGCAATGGGTGAATGCAGCAACATTTTCTCTATCTCCTTAGGCTTTCGACAGTGGGGTACTCGCCTCATTATTGTTTTGTAACTTCTCGAATGATGGAGGAATCTTCCTGGAAAAAGATAATTTATTTATTTTACTTTTCTCCGAAGATGCAGTGATGCTATCACTGATGCAAAATGTTATGCATAGAATGCTAACCAAGTTCCAGAGATATTGTGGAAAGAAGTACCTCCAAATTAAGTCTGCAAAGAAAGAGTGTGGCTCTGTCACCCGCACTCCCCCTCAAGCGGCTATCAAGAGTCAACGGTCAAAAACTTAAGAGCATAGCAACATATGATTACTTGGGTTTATGCATTAACTGCAGAGCGAATTGGCGTAACCACATCAACAAGGCAGTAGCAATTGTCAACTTCTAAAAATGCCACGCTGAGTCTTAGAAACGAGAATGGCAGCCTATCCCCAACTGTTATATTGCAAATATACAGGCAAAAACCAGTTGCACCTGCACCTTGTTTCGGCCGGCTAAACTTAGCGTCAACATATTTAGCACCTTTAAATCTGCTAACATACTTATATTTTTTTTAATTTATGATAGAATATTCTACATTCCGTTTTTGACATTCTGAACCGATCACTGGTGAGACCAAAAGGTCGGGCCTTGGTAAGCTGGTTTGAAGATTGTTTTGTAAAAAAAAAAAAAGAAGCAAGCTGGCACCTTAATGTGACAGGTTGTGAAGGCATTAAAATAAATATTCGCCTATCATTTTAATAGAACTGTAGCAGGAGTGTACTTAAAATAGCTATAGAAACCATTTTAAGTTTTAATGCCAGGGGAATGCTACTCTTCTTGATACTAGAAAATTACGGTTATCTATGATTTACTGTAACCTGAACATATATTAGAAGCACTGGGATGACTAAAAAGGTTGAAGGAATGGAAAGAAAAAAACATTGGTAAAGTAAAGTACTGGCCAAATACCTGGTACTAAAGAGTACCTTTTAGGGGAAAGGGGTGTCATACACATGTGAACCGCCAAAATATTGTCACTACTCTCCTCCATGCTTCCAAGTGTGGCTCTTCCATTAGAGAGGAGGAGCGTCCCCCCACAAAGAAAAGCTGCAGGCCAGAGCTGAAAGAGAAATTGGTAATAAAGTTTATTTATTGCCATTTTATTTATTAGTACCCAACCCATCCCGTACTGAGCGTCAAAGACAGGTGGGCTGTAGCTTCTGAGTGGCAGCAGGGAGCTGTGAGCTAAAGTTTAAAATGCGCATGTCCCTTTGGCTGGCTGTCTTGCGACAGCCAGCCAGACATGCCAATTTTAAACTTCTGTAACTCGGCTGTCTAAGTCAGCTGGGTTAGAGAAAGCACAGGCCTCCAGTGCTCTAAAGCAAGCCTGGGTGGAGTCTGCGGAGTGCCCAAAAAACTCTGCCACACTCCACATGGTTCCGCGAGCGGCGGAGTTTGGTAAGTTGCGCTGTTCGCACTGATGTTTAGCGCTGAAAGTTTGTCCTGTGCTGTAAAATCACCACAAATGGCACTACGCATCATGCCAGAGGTCGCTGCTATTTTCTGCCGCTCGAGTAGATAGTCTATGCAAGTGCCAGATTTCTGAACGCGAGCGGTCGTGACCGCGTGCACTGGGAAATCTTACTAGGAAGAGGTTTAGTGTGCATCTCTGTGCTTGTTATTTATCAATGTTTTGATTAAATGAGGCTTGGGCGTCACTGAAAGCTGTCTGTAGACCAGACCTATAAAGAAGGCTTATGAAGTAGGTTTTTCTTTATAATGTTTAATTGTTTTGAAAATCTTTTGGTGAATAACAATCTCTTTGAATTTACCTATATGTTTTTATATTCGTTACCAATTTTTAATGTCACATGCAGTAATGATTTTCAAATAGTTGATTTGTTTATATCCATTGCATTCTAGCAGGCAATATCTAACCCAGTATTTGTAAAGCGCTAACAAATCACCCCTAAGGGTCTCACGACGCTGGGGGCCGCTGGGAAGATTAGCAAGCAGAGTCACGTGGTGCTGGGCTGAGCTGCCGCCGGAGCCGGGGATCGAACCGTGAGCCCCGTGCTCCAGAGTCTGCTGCCCTGGCCACTGCGCCACACCTCTCCCCTAGATCTAGATGTGTCAAGTTATAGTTTCACTGTTAGTGAAACATCGTATAATATAACCACAGAAAAGATATTTACCATTCTTTCTCTTTGCATGAAAAAATTAAGATGTCTGTTCTGATTGCCGTCACACATTTTTATCATCTAATTCTAGTAAAACTACAACTTGTTTATTAGAAAAAGAATTGTTAGTCCACCTTAAACACTGAGAAATATGACATACTTGTATAATGTGATTAGAATAACTCTCTATAGTATTATTGTTATTTTTTAATTGCAAACTGACTGTTAAAACATATTAAATGTGATAAATTGCATTGTTCCATGTTCATTTTTCTCTCTCCTTCATTCTCTTTTTCCTTTGCTTACTGTCTAGCCTAATTCATCTCCATTATTTACTAGTATTTGCTTAAAATATATATAGCTACCTATATTTATTATTAGTGATCATTATTTTGATTGACCAATTTGTGTTTTGATTAGTAGTTGATTTGTATGTATTTTGTCATGCTTAATTTAAATACATTGCCTAATACTCTTTTTCTACTACAATACTATAATACCTGAATCATCACAGTATGGTCACAGTGTATGCTTTTAACCCTTTGTTATGTTAGCCTTCTTTTTTTGTCTATGGTGTTTGGTAAATTCTAATTAAAACTGTCTCATTGAGTCCATAGCCACGTTGGTAATTGTGTGAGAGATGTCTGGCATAAAAACACTGATTTCCGTCCTGACTTCTATAGGAAGAGCCTTCACAGCCAAGGACATTGAAGCACTTCACAAACGAAAACTGCCATTGGTGCCTTTCGGGCGTAAAATTGCAGGTGGACCTGAATGGTTGAAAACGCCGCTAGGATTCATAGAAAGTGAAGTCCGGCTAAGGAGCAGGTGAAGTAAAAAATATATATATCAGCTACCGTAAAGTAGTATTTTGTTAAAATAAGTTGATGTTCTTGCACTAAATGCATATATGAAATTAAAGGTTTGATGCTCGAAAAGGCTGGTCACAATTGGTGGGTGCAAATTGCACATTGAATGCGACCTGTCTTTCATTTTGCGATGCAGCTTATGTACTAATAAGTCCTCCCACAAAATGTCCACCCGGAGAGTGTCGCAGAACGACATGCCTAATGAATAATAATTAGTAGGTTTCTTTTTGGACCCCCACCTGTGAATGGCAGACCACCACTCTTCTTTCTCATTCATAAACTGTACATATTTTTAAATCTTTCCTCCTTAAAGGACAAGGTGGTGCTCTAAAACTAAAACTGTTTACAGTTTGGGACGGCATCTGGAGGACCATTGCCAAGGCCGCCCACACATTTCCAAAAGTGAAAGCTATGCTACAGGGATAGCTTCCCCTTTGTAAATGAGTTAGCTCCTCCTTTAAGGCGTGAGTAACCGTCCAAATGTTTGCAGCTGCAATCACAAACCATTTATAAATCAAAATACTAATAGGACGCCCCATTCATACACCTGCCTAATTGTGGTTTGCAATGAGTTGCATAACCCCTTTTGCAATTTGTCAAATACTCTCTGAAAAGAGATTTATCACATTGAATAATACAAATGGTGCAGACACAAACCGTGAGTTTTCGAATCACAGGGTTTGCAACTGCTAAAGGTTTTGTGCATCACGTCCTAACTTATGTAAAATTGAAAAACAACTCCAAGAGTGCTTCACTGCATCTCTTCATTTTCTCGGACCTAATGAACTTGCTTCCATATGCATTGCAGGCTTACATCCAGTTGCCTACTGGTTTCATATCTAGGATGGTCATTCTCATGTCATTTTGATTGTTACCTTGTTTTCTTGCTCACTCTTTACTTAGCCCATCACAGTCACAGGATCAATGCTGAGGATTCGCATGCTTGATTTATTTGCCTTAAGATAGCAAATTGGCTGGCCAGTGCCGCGCCGATGCAGTTCCAATCACACAAGCACTGTATTTTTGTAGGACACCTTTTTGTTATTAAATATTTGTAAAAATGAAGTTATATTGTTTAAGAAATGGCTGAGAAGTCCTCAATGAGCATCTCGTCACAGCCTCTCACAGGTAAAACGGTGAGGTGTGGAGTCATGTAACTCTGTCGGCAACTCGTGAATTGTACATAAGAGACTTTTCATCCAAAATTTGAGTGTGATTTTAAAATATCTTGTGCATGTTAAATGAGTTATCTACAACCAATGATAGAAGCTGTTCCATGTGTGGTAAATTAAATTTACTTATTACCTCATTTCTGAATTTCTATGCTTAATAAATCATAATTTCTTGTCAATGCAAAGCGAGGAGTCCGTGGTGCTCAAATGAAGGAGGAGGAGACCAATAACTCGAGTTAAGGGGAGCGCTTCCAGCACCAAGCGGGCACAGGAGCAATCTCTCAAGTCCCTCTCTTGAAGTGGGGGTGTCTTTATTTTCAACAACAGGACATTTATACAGTCTTGGTCACGAGGCAAAATAGAGGAACAAACAGGTCATGGCAGATAGAGGAACAAAGATCAGCAAGAGGAGCAGATTGTGAAGAAATGGGGGCGTGTCTTAGGCTTCCTGAGGGGACTTGCGATGTGAAATAGTCTGACAGTTGGAAGGGGAAGGCTTCCTCATTTGGGGTTTGTGCTCGTGCTTCATGTCAAAAAGAGGAACTATCTTGTGTAAAACAGAGACCATCTGCTCTCTGGCTTGCAGTAACTAATTCTTAAAACAGGAACTATCTGCTGGTTCTGGGAATTGGCTGAAGCACAGGCAAGGGTGGTCAATGAACTAAGATGCCAGGTGCAGGGTGTCTTACAGTTAAGAACAGGAACTATCTGCTGCTGGTTCCCAGAATTGGCAGAACCACAGAAATGTGTGTGTTCACAGTGTACAACCTTGTGCTTCCTCTTTCAGTTGGGGGTGGTCACAGGGCAGTAGGTGTGACAGGCTGAGTTACCAACAATGGACAGGATGTGGCTGAGTCTCTGGCACAACTGGGGGAAGGCACACAGGCAGGCTTCTTGGAATTGGCTCGACCACAAGGAGCAGGGGATTGTGCAAGATTTAATGGGGATGTGAAGGACAGTTTTCAGACAAGTTGCTGAGAGCATGTCACACACAAAATGGGTGTTTGTCTGAGAATAATGGCTACCAGGCAGAAACAGGGAAATGATGGGGCACAATTGTCAATTTTATTTCCACATTCCCTCCTTGCCCCAGAGTGTACCTACATTATATCTCAATTTGCATGAGATCATCTATACATTCTTGTAGCATAATTCTTTCCCTTTCTCTCTGCTGGACAAGAGGTTTAGGAATGCAGTTTGCAGCGCATAGACCGCACAGGGCAGGACCACATTGGATGCAAAGGCAGCATCCAGTTATTATCAAGAATATTATACCTGCTGCTGACAGCAGTTGCCATCCCCAGGACGATCTGACATGGGGCACTAGGAGGTCTCGGTGGTAAGTGGATGGGGCCACAAAGACAGGGGGTAACAGGAATGCTATATAGCAAGTTCCCCCCCAGTTCAAGGGCAGCTGCACATAGGCTTTTTGGCCACAGATGAAATAAGTATGGCGAGATGCTAGAAATGAGGACTTTCCTCTGTCTTCAAAACTTATAGTGGTATGACAGTCACTGTGTCCTAATGGAACAGAGCCATTTTTCTGGATGCACAGGTGTCCTTTTACTGGTGAGACCGAGATGGAAGGGGGACCAGCATTCTTTTTAGGTTTGGTATTTAACATCTTGTAGGACATGGTCATGTTCCCTTGCTTGTATTCTTCACTTTCTAGGACTGTACCTGTCGCCTGAGGATTTCCCTCCTTATTAGGGTAACAGGCAGTATTGAGTACCTTGTTTAAATCCCCCCAAGGCCACCCATTCTTGCATGAATTATTTCCGTCAGGGCAGGAGGTGGGGGTAGTATCGTCAGCTGTTATTAGGGCGAACCAGGCTTCACAAGTTCCATTATAAGAGAATGGGAAAGGAAAAAGAGGCATCCCTCCCTTTTTCTGATGAGGTGGGATGCGGCCACATATCCAACAATTGGTGCTATTACTGGCCTGCTGAGTGTGGTGTAGCATCTGTATGAAGGTATTGTTTCGCAAGGCTAGTCTATGTGCTTGTTCATGAGGGGGTAGGTCATGATAGGTGTGTTCCTGAGTGCTGTTGGGTGTATGAGAGGTGTGTTGTGTTGGAGGAAAAACAGTGTGGAGATTCCAACCAAGACACATCATAACTGCCATGAGGAAAAATAATACTGTCAAACATATAGTAGGACCATTATGTCTTTTTCTAGAGTTCATTTTTTTTTTTCTCCCACATAGTCAAGGTGTTAAAATCCATTCTCATGCTCCAACCGCTTCACCACTGGACCGACGCCCAATGGACTTAATTAGCCAGAGTCCGAATGGCAGACCTTAACTTTGATTTGTAGTCCTGTTGTGGGGTTAGTTCCAAAGGCAATAAAGATTGTTCAGTCACAATGTCAGTGGGATTGGCAGGGCCATCAGCAACAGTGTCTTTTTGTCCAAAATGTTTCCGGCAGTGGCATGCGTGGAGCCAGCCCTTCCTGCCCTCGACCTTCACTGCTGTCCGTGTTGTTAGTAGTACGAGTCTTGGCTTCTTCCACCTGGGCTGGAGGGGGCTGGTCCGGTCGAAGTTCCTCACGAGGACCCAGTCCCCGGGTCGGATGGCGTGTTCTTCCGGGTTGGTTTTGTCAGGGAAGGTGGCAGCAACCTGAGAACGACAAGATTGGAGTGCAGACATCAAGGAAGCCAGGTAGTCAGTCAGCATAGTACTGTCAACATCAGTTATTCTTTTAGGCCTTGGCGTACCCCACATATTTGGTGGTCTGCCAAAGACCACTTCATATGGAGATAAGCCAGTTCTGGAATGGGCTACCATACGCATGTAGAAGAGGGCAACCGGTAAGGCTACCATCCAGTCCACGCCTTTGTCAGTGCATATCTTGGCCAATTTTGTCTTCAAAGTTTGGTTGTGTCTTTCTACAAGACCTGCTGCTTGAGGATGTCTTACACAGTGAAACTTCCAAGTGTACCCTAATAGAAGAGACACTTGCTTCATGAGTTCAGAGGAAAAAGGTTGGCCGTTATATGAGTAGATGACACGGGGCAACCCATACCTTGGGAAAAACTCTCTAACTAATTGTTTAGCAGTTGTCGTTGCAGTGTAATCTGGGACGGGATAGGCTTCTGTCCATCTGGTCAGAGCACACACTACAACTAGCACATACTTGTGACCTCTACATCTCTCCATCTGGATATAGTCCATCTGGAGAACTTCAAATGGATGGTCAGGGGGTTGGAATCCTCCCTGTTCCACCTTTGTGCCTTTTCCTGTGTTGAACTGATTACAAATCATGCACGTTTTAACTTTTTGTTTGGCTGCAGTTCTCAAATGTTTGTTGTGCCATATATTCTGTATGCTGTCTAACATTGCTTTTTCTCCCAGATGCGCTGGTCCATGTATGGTGTTTACCATAACCTGTACCATGGCATCCGGTAGAAACCATACTGCTCTTTCAGGTGTCATCCAGCCTTGATCTGTAAGGACCCCTCATTTTTCCTTCCATTCTAGCAGTTCCTGTGGTGTGGCGTGACTTTGGACATCCTGGATGTCAGAAAAGGGGTCTCGTATTGTATATTGGCGGTGTGGTATACTTAATTCTGTGTTTGCTGCTAACTTGGCTGCACTGTCTGCAGAATCATTTCCTTTTGATATTTCATCTGTTCCTTTTGTGTGCGCTTTACATTTTAGCACTGCGATTTTCTCTGGTAACTGACTGGCCTCTAAGAGGGCAGTGATGAGTGTAGCATGCTGTATTCTGGACCCATGTGATGTGAGAAATCCTCTCTCTCTCCACAATGTACTGAAGTTGTGTACAACTCCAAAGGCATATTGTGAATCTGTGTAGATGTTAACTGACTTTCCTTTTGCTAAGTGACATGCTCGTGTTAGGGCTATGAGTTCTGCTGCCTGTGCCGACAGTATCTCTATCTTGTGTGCTTCTAAAGTGTCTGTACCATTTGTGACGGCATAGGCTGCTGCTAATTCTCCTGTGGGGAGTCTCATACATGAACCATCAACAAAGAGTGTCATTTCTGCCTTAGCAAGGGGAGTATCTTGTAAATCTGGTCTTGGTTTGGTCACTAAATCAATTATGTCAATACAATCGTGAATTTCTTCAGTAGGAGAGGTCAGTGGCAACAGTGTTGCTGGGTTTAAAATGTTACAGCGTCTAATCTCAATGTGTGGCTGAAAAAGTGTCATCTCATATCCGGTGAGTCTGGCTATGGTCAGATGCTGTGTTTGTGTTCTGTTTAACAGAAGTTCTACAGCGTGTGGGACCTGAACTATCAGATGATGTCCCAATACAATAGAATCGCTTTGTCTAATAGCTTGTGCAGTAGCTGCTACTGATTTTAGACATGCAGGCAATGCTTGTGCTACTGGATCTAATGTGCTTGAAAAATAACCACATGGTTTATGTTTGTCTGCTTGAAGTTGGGTCAGAACTGATAGTGCTGTACCTGAGTTTTCTGTTACAAATAATGAAAAATCTTTGGTGTAATTAGGTGTTGCCAGCACTGGGGCTTGACACATAGCTTTTTTAAGAGACTGAAAGGCTTGCGTGTGTTCATCTGTCCAGGGTAATTGTGGAGTAGCGCCAGCTTCGAGTGTTGTCAGCTGCACTAATGGTTTAGAAATGAGTGCAAATTGTGGGATCCACTGTCTACAATATGAGGTGAGACCAACAAAGGCTCGAACTTGTTTCTGTGTTGTTGGTTGTGGTATTTGTAGTATGAACTGGATGCGTTCCTGTGTAAGCTGCCTACCCTCCTTTGACAGCAAGTGCCCTAAGTATGCCACTTGCTGTAAACAAAATTGGAGCTTACCAGGGGAAACTTTATGGCCATTTGCAGCTAGGAATTCTAGTACTAGTAGTGATGCTTCAGCACATGCTGCGTCAGATCTGGCCGTAATGAGGATATCATCAACATATTGTAGTATGGCTGTATCCGTGGGCATTTGAACAGTATCTAGTTGTCTTTTTAATGCTTGGCTATATACGCTTGGACTCTCTGTGAAACCTTGAGGAGCTCTTCTGAATTGGAAACTTCGTCCTTGTAAGGAGAAGTCAAAAAGGTATTGACTGTCTGGGTGAATAGGTATGCTAAAGAATGCGTTTTTCAAGTCAATGACTGAAAAATGCGTTGCTTCCGCATCTATGGCTGTGAGTAGGGTGGAGATGTCTGGGACCACAGGGTGTTGTGGAATGACACATTTATTTAGCTCTCTCAAATCCACCACTAGTCTGTAGACACGTGGTGTTCCTGGTTCCACTTTTTTATGGACTGGTAAAACAGGGGAATTGCAAATGTTAGAAGTTGTTTCCTTAATCACACTGACTGTATTAGGTCCTGAATAATCAACATTAATGCTTGTTCAGCCTGAGGTGGAATTTTGTATTGCCTTATGCGTGGTAGTTGGGCTCCCTCTTTCAGTGTAACCTTGTGAGGTGTTATTTCCATACATCCTACTGTGGTGGAATCAGTGGCCCACAGGGTGTGTGGCAAATCTTTCAAACGCTCATCTAATTCTCTACTTGTGTAGTGGCCCTTGAAATCTCGCAGAAATAGTCTGACACCTGTAGGTGAGCAAACAATGACAGCTCCTAATTCTTTCAATGTTTTTATACCAAGCAAGTTTTCTGGACATGATTTTGTCAATATAAGATCTGTAGTTGTCGTGAGGGGACCAACCTGCAAGGGCAGTGGTTTTGACGTGGCGTTTGTCACAGGTTGTCCAGAGAAACCCAGAGAAATACTTTTTGAACCCGAGAGAGGAGCCTCTGGGACCTCTTGATGGCTTATTATTGTTTTACTGGCCCCAGTGTCTAGTAGAAATTTCCTATCCTCCCCAAGAAGTCGGACCTCTATAAATGGACCTGTCTGATCTACTGGAATAGGGATTAGGGGCAGTTTGTCATCTTCTCTCTCTGGGCAACATCATGAGAAATCTGGGTAATATTCAGTGTAGGCGCTGTCTATAATATTCATTTGGGCCATTTGTGTTGTCAGTGGAACTGAAGGTGTTGAACTGTCTAGGGAACCATTCTGTTTTGGCTGGTATGGGCGTGGCTGGGTCTTACCAGTAGCCAAATTATGCTTTAAGACTGGGCAATCTTTAACGAAGTGTCCCATCTTCTTGCAATAATTACAAGTGCTTTTTATATTTGTCTGGCTACTTGGTGTCTGTTGACGCTGGGGTGCAGTTTGGGCTACTAATGCTTTCATCTTTGTGTCTTTCATGCGTTTCTTATCATTTTCTTCTTCATCCCTAATGCAATTCTGGTGATATTGTAGCATTTGTAACACCTGTGGAGGTGTATGTGCTTGCCAGGTACTTTCTACTTTTAGTACTCTGTCCTTAATGGCTGGCAAGGCGTTATCTACTAATTTGGAAACAAGCAGATGCGGGTAAGCTTCACTTGTCGGCGTAAGGCCGCTATTTACCGCAAAACATTTGTCAAGTCTGGTGTAATAATCTCCTATGTCTTCACCATGTTTCTGTTTGCAGGAGGAAATGGCATCCCAGTCCTCCTTTTTCACTGTTAGTAACTGTGGTAACACCTTTAAAATAGTGCCAGGAAGTGCTTTTAGTCTGTCTCCTATACCTTGACCCGCTACTCTAGTATTTTCGTCATTCTGAAGTTCAGTCCATCTAGTGTGTTCACCTGCTACTTCCCAATCCTTTTCTCTTAGTTTGTCATATATACCTGATGGCAACAATAATTTCAGAATTGCTGTGATATCAGAAAGAGCATATGTTCCCATCATTAATACATCTCCTAATTCCTTAAAGAATCCAGCAGGATCCTTTGAGTGGGAGGGAACCATCTCTTTCATCCTTAGTAACTCAAGTTTTCTCAAGGGTACATAAATGAAGACGCGTTGTAGCGCTCCATTTGTGTCAGTTCTGAGGTGGACCTCTCTCATGGGGAACTGGCATGTTTGAGGAAGTCTATTAGTTGATCCACACGTATTATGGGGAGATCTATATCCAGTCACTTTCTGGTATTTCTGTCTGAAATCTATAAATGTGTTGAGAAAAACTGAACTATTGTGGAGGAACATGTTATCAGCGCAGTCAGACAGAAAATCTTCGAGTCTTGGATCATGTTTAAAATGAGTGTCATTGAGTGTGATGAGATGTTGTACCATGTAGAGACTTGCTAATCTTTGATGTGAGCGTGGTAATGCTAGAAAAAGCTGGGCTATGAGATCATTGTCATATATCTTATATTGAGAAAAGGCAGAGGGTGTTGAATTACTGGAACCTCATATGGAGGTGGAGTATCTAAGAGAAAATTGGTGAAAGTATCCTCTGGTAGTGGGGCTGTAGGCTGTGCTGATGCAATGTTAAGGTTTTCAGGTGCAGATGGCAATACAGGATAAAAACCAGTAGAAATGGCTGATTGTTCCCTTTTATTCCTTTAACTAACTACTTCTTTCCCTACTTCTTGTAACTGTTCTTTCTTGGCCTGCTCTGACATTCTCTTACCCTTTTCAACCTTATGCAATTCCTTCTGTTGCCTCCTATGGGCTTCTTTTCTCCATAACTCTACTGAGTCACTCTGTGACTGGCGGACTCTCTTTTTCTTCCATAACTATTCCTCTAATTTTATAATACATTCCATGTCAAAAGTACCATTTTCAGGCCATCTATATCTGTGTTCTAAGTCTTTAGTATAATCCACCCATAAATCACAATAAATAATTGCACCGTCACCATGTTTTGCATACATGAAGTGTCCTGGAGTATCCCGAGGAGGAAGGGGAATTTCCTTCTCAAGAATACTCCTTTTGGTTGCCATCTTACGTATTTTCGAGAAAATAGGCATGATGGCAAGACTTTCAAAGATTTTAGAAGTGAGAAAAACACAAACAGAACAAATATCTTTACCGTACCCACGAAAGAGGTGAGTCCGTCTTTTATACTAGTTTAGTAGTCCTCACAAAATAAGTGAGAAACCCACAAAAACATGTATCTTTACCGTGCCCACAAGGTAGTGAGTCCGTCTTTTATACTAGTTTTAGTAGTCCTCACCAAAGATAGGTGAGAAACCAACAAAACGCGTATCTTTACCGCCCCCACAAAAGCTGTGGGTTCGTCTTTATACTTTTCAGCAGTACTCACCGAAAAATAACTGGAAGGCCTCTTGAAGATTTTGGAAAAACGCGGCGCGCAGTTTCAAGGTGGGATTTGTAGAACCTCGGACTCGTCTGCTTCGCAGGTTGGGCTTTGGTTCAGGACGTTCCGCTATTTCCTCACCGCCTCGTGTGGATGCTGGGCCGCAGTCGGTCCCCCTCTTCGCCTCGAGGGAGTTAGCGGGAATTCCCCGCGTTGTGCACTTTTGAAGTCCGTCAAAAGTGTGGAGGGGACCGTACCGGGTCCAATATCGCCGGCGCGTGGGGGAAAGGGAATGTCCCTGTTCCGGGCGCCAATTAATGTGGTAAATTAAATTTACTTATTACCTCATTTCTGAATTTCTATGCTTAATAAATAATAATTTCTTGTCAATGCAAAGCGAGGAGTCCGTGGTGCTCAAATGTAGGAGGAGGAGACCAATAACTCGAGTTAAGGGGAGCGCTTCCAGCACCAAGCGGGCACAGGAGCAATCTCTCAAGTCCCTCTCTCGAAGTGGGGGTGTCTTTATTTTCAACAGCAGGACATTTATACAGTCTTGGTCACGAGGCAAAATAGAGGAACAAGCAGGTCATGGCAGATAGAGGAACAAAGATCAGCAAGAGGAGCAGATTGTGAAGAAATGGGGGCGTGTCTTAGGCTTCGTGAGGGGACTTGCGATGTGAAATAGTCTGACAGTTGGAAGGGGAAGGCTTCCTCATTTGGGGTTTGTGCTTGTGCTTCATGTCAAAAAGAGGAACTATCTTGTGTAAAACAGAGACCATCTGCTCTCTGGCTTGCAGTAACTAATTCTTAAAACAGGAACTATCTGCTGGTTCTGGGAATTGGCTGAAGCACAGGAAAGGGTGGTCAATGAACTAAGATGCCAGGTGCAGGGTGTCTTACAGTTAAGAACAGGAACTATCTGCTGCTGGTTCCCAGAATTGGCAGAACCACAGAAATGTGTGTGTTCACAGTGTACAACCTTGTGCTTCCTCTTTCAGTTGGGGGTGGTCACAGGGCAGTTGGTGTGACAGGCTGAGTTACCAACAATGGACAGGATGTGGCTGAGTCTCTGGCACAACTGGGGGAAGGCACACAGGCAGGCTTCTTGGAATTGGCTCGACCACAAGGAGCAGGGGATTGTGCAAGATTTAATGGGGATGTGAAGGACAGTTTTCAGACAAGTTGCTGAGAGCATGTCGCACACAAAATGGGTGTTTGTCTGAGAAAAATGGCTACCAGGCAGAAACAGGGAAATGATGGGGCACAATTGTCATTTTTATTTCCACACATGGCTGGAGACACAACAATGCATTATTTTGGCAATTTGTGACTAATTGATGAGTAAAAAATGTTTCAAATCTAGTCTTGAGCCATGAGAACATTACAAAATGAGGAGACTAAAGGAGTATCCACCAGAAAGAGGGCTCTTGAAGGAGACTTATTTTTTCAGTCACTGTAGCGCAGGGCACACCTCTCACACTGGATGGCAGAGGGGCAGAGCCAATTAGTCAAATGAAGAACAGTCCATTACAGGCAGTGCAAACTTGTAAGCAGGGTGTTCGCCTCAGGAACAGAATGCAAATGTTCTTAGTGTCACGAGCAATCATTGGGTAGATCAGGGAGCTGCTCAGAAGACCAAAGCAGTTTTTGTCAGTCATTTTTTCTCCAGCCGATCTGTGGCTTAGGAGGGCAGGAATGTTGTTTGCCCCAAACATGGAAGGATCATAGGCTCCAATCACTGTGTGCTCAAGGAGCACAACATACACCGAGCACAAGAACACTCAGACATGTGACACCCAAATAGAACGGACATCACACATGGTACATGTCATAACTGCCCACATTTATGCAAAGAGAAAAATGGAGCCCAGTTGTGAGGGAACTGAATGGATTTACCTCATGAGGGTCAATATACCATCTACCTTGGGGGCAGGCAAAAAAAGTTCTGTGCTTTTGAACCATTGATCCAGCTGTCGCCAATAGTCCTTATCCTCATAGGGGTGGGGTAATAATCACCCTCCACCATGGGTAAAAGCAAACATTAGGGCCCCTATCTATAAAGCCTTTGCATTGTCCTTGCATGACGCAAGGACAATGCAAAGGCTTCAGAAATATTCACGAAGCCTCACAAGTCCTTATTTGAGTGGCTTTGTAAAGAAATGTGATGAAATGCCCTGCTTGGCTGCATTATGTTACATCTCAACTTGGGAGGCGTTCCATGGATGGAGCATGGGCGTACCCATGCTTCCATCCATGGATTTTGGGGCATTCCCAGATTTACAAAGACTTGTAAACCTGGGAAGCATCAGAATGCTACGCCTTTCCAAGTGAGGCGTAACAAGTAGAAATATAAATTTTCACTCGTTATTTCCTCTTTCCACTTGTGCAGCATTCTTCAGCACGCCTAAAAAGAGCAAAATGCCTCTAAGGACACCGCCCTGCACAAAAACTATTCTGTCCGTAACACAGACACTTTTGCACCATGGTCAACCTTGGTGCAAGAGTGTCTACATTGGTGCTAGGCAGCACACAGTGTGCAGGTGCAAGGAGAGAGCAGAAATGCTCCATAAGTTTGTAAATGCAGAGCATTTCTGCTCTTTCCCTTTCACTCAATGCAGTGCAGCAACTTTGCCTGCTGCCCTGCTTTGCGGGAAACTTTAGTTAATGTGTCCCTAGGTGTGCCATTGAACCAGCAGAGCCATGCTGTTTGCTGACGGAGCAAAAATGAAAAAGCACAGCTCCTACAGTTGGGACAATTGCTTCGAGTTCACTGCATGTGAAGCATGAGCAGGACAGAAAAGCAAAAAACTGGTCAACCGTGCAAGGCCTTTTATCCCTGTACTTCCACTGAAAAACTTGATAATATCGACCATTGAATCCTGGTCTGAACCATGAAATGCAAAGGAGTCATGAACTGTTGGGCATAAGAAAAGAGTTTGCCTTAATGAAAATCCCAAACTTTACTCTCCAGCCATTTGGTCTAGAAGTGAGTCATAAAGGGATAACTTCTACTTGGAATGGTTCTAAATCAAATTCTATTTGATATCCTTTTATACTCTCCAAGACCCAAACATCCTTTGCCAGTTGTCCTCATTGATCTTGGAAGAATCTTCGGGCCTGATTTAGACCTTGGCAGGACTCCCTTCATCCCTCTGTTGCGGAGTTTACAAGTACTGAGCCTCGCTGACCGTATCCCGCTATTTGTATTCAGATGTGGGCTGACTGAACCACCGTCTGCATCAACAGGCTGTTTCCCATCGCATAAGTGGCACACTTTTGTTGACGCAGCAGACTCCTCTGCTAGCTAATAGTACTCTGTCACCATGAGGCCAGCAGGCTTGCACTGAGCCTGTTTAGATTTTCCTGTTGTGCAGGCGTTGTCCTAGCAGCAGTTTGCTGACGGAGTGAGTCCCTGGTGGAGTGGAGACTGGTAAGTACTACTTACTGTGTCAATACACATATATAATGTTTGCTTCAAAAATATATGGAGGTAATGTTTTATGCCCCTTTCTTTTACATATTACATAGCACACAAACAACACACACTATTGAATGCACACCCATAGGCAACACAAACACAACAACATAATTTCTCTAAGTATCAATACAGGTGTGTTCATTTTACCGTGATAAGTTGTCAAATGAACACTAAACAATTACACATAAGAAAAAACTGCATGTAAGAGCAATGTAAAAATGCCTTAGGGTAAAGCAATTGTCAACATACGATTCATAATAGGACAAGTGTGAGAAAAGCTTAGCTTACATCCCGCCTACAACGGAGTTGATTAGCGTTGTGGTCAAGGAGAAGCAGCAAAGGAAGGACCTGAACACTAGTGTTCAAGTCAGATACGGAAGTGGGGAAACAGAAAAAAGGTATGTTTCTGCCTCATTTCCTTCAATTCCGCCAACTCAAAGTAGGAGGTATCCCCTCCACAGATTCCTTGATGGACAGGCACATCGTGATGGGCCCGGTGGTAATCTTGGCTGGACTTCTGTCAACAGCCACTTTTGCCTCTGAAGCCGTTGATGCTGGATAAATATTCTGGCAGAGACGACAGCACTTGGACGGTCTATTGTCCACAGACCGCCAACATCTAAAGAGAGCGGACATTGAAGCCGTCGTAAAAAATTGACGTCAGTACCAGATCTGCCAAGATCTAATCAGGCCCTTAATCTTCCTCCCACCTTTGTTTGGATAAAACCAGTTAGTCTTCATACTCACCATGTCCTGAATTGGAAGTTTGTCCACATCCTCAACCTACCCGCTTCCTCCTATTCCCCATTGTGGATAGAAATCTGTAATTCATTGGTTACTTCTATAGCTTCCACTATTTTGGTATCCTGAATAATGGGACTTAAAATTTGTCAGTCTGAAAGGTTGCTCTCTCCTTCCAGCCAGTACATAAAACCAGTTTTTTGTAAAAAAAAAAAAAAAAAGTATGCATTGAAATTGTGAAAGTGTGTATATATTTACTCAAACTATTCCACATTCCTTCTCCAAATAAAAAACTTTGGGCATCTTCATTCGTTAATTTTATTGCTATATGTTCTAATTTTGGGTAAATCCCATAAACAAAAAACTAATTGCGCATTGGCACCATCCTCTTAATAAATGAATATTTAAACCTGTCCCATTCAAGTATGCCTCCTCTACTAAAACAAAAATTCTTGCCAATGGTCCCAGAATGTTCAGAACCCTATCTTGGCATTGCTTAAGAGACCTTTCTAAGCACTTTCTCGGCTCTCTACCCAATTTAAATATTTAGGGGATTAACTCTGAGCCTAATTTATGTGTCAATGTGGCCTTCTCATCGATTACAGGACGAGAGCACTCCACTTTCATATTGCTCCTTTCATCCCTTTCCCGTGGTTTCCTGATCCAATGTTTAATGTAATCAGCCACATGTTCTAGGGGCCATCAATCTTTACCCCTTGGGTGTCTTATGTCTCGTGGGTCAAATAATTTCCCCCCCCAAAGGATCCAAACCCAATTTCACATCTTTTATTTTACTATTTGGACCTTCTCCAAATTCTTCATCTAGACATTTGTTATAGTCTAGGTCCAAAATATATTCATCCAAGTTGAATTTATTACCTGCCATTTCAATCCCATCTAATGGAATTTCTTTACTTTCAGTGATTCACTTCGTACCGCATCAGCCACCAACACACCCTGAGTCGCTTTGGGCTCCCTTCTTATTGGAAGTTATTTCCATATGCTTTCTGTTTTTAATACATTTGCCTCATCGGCCTCTATTCATCTCCTCCTCCTTACTGTCTCCTGAGCCACATCATGCAGTTTCTTAGATACAGTGTTCCTTATCAAACTTTCCTGGCTCTTACCTACATTCTCCTTTTCTGCCATAATTATTTGGGACGCTTACCCTAGTTTTAAAACTGGGCTTTCCTTGTTATAATACGCTTTTTTTGAGTGTTATAAAGCCTCAGCAATCATTTGTTTACTCTCCCTGCAGCGAACGCTTTTCGAAGCGTTTCACTGCCTAGCAACGTGCCTCGCACGCCTAATTCCCTTCTAAATATAACCATAAGTTTATGAAGGCCTTTCTCCTTTAAACAATAAACTTTTTGTTAAAATTCATGCCCGATCGCCTTTCAAAATTGACGTTCTTTGCTATGAACATCTTGCACCTTGGCTACATAGACTGTGCACATGATTAGAAGCACAAAAGTCTCTGCACAACTGTCAGCTCATGCACTATCAACGCACAACAGTCATTAAAAAAAAAAGAAAACCCAAGAGCGAGTCACTCAACAGCCGCTCCTTTGCAACCGAGCTGCCCCATAAGTAATAATTCAAAAACACTTTCAATTAACATTGTAAATGTCTTTTGTTCATAAATAAACATCATTCATTACAAAAACTTCAGTGGCTTCCCATCTTTACAATCTGCCATATAGAATGTTTTAAAATCTTAACTCTTAAAACGAATTACCTTTCTAAACGTATCTAAAGTTTCTAAACGTATCTAAAGCTGCTTAATACCCATAAAGTGGGTAAAGTATTCATCATCTACTATTCATACCACATCTTACACATTTAATGCATATCACAATATACTTATCTGCTCAGAAGCAGCAAACAAAAGAGGAAGAATATGGAGGACAAGGAATACTTATGGGGCTGAAGATTCAAATTGATTGTGATGTGTTTTGGGTACTTAAAGCTTTTAATTGTTGCTGTCCAGAAGGAGTAAGTAAAAGACTATGCATACTGCTAGCCTCCTGTCTTGCCATAACATTGGAGGTTCACTTCCAGAAAAGGCATTCAATTAAAAGGCTAATCCTCCCAAGCTCTGCCCTGAAGAAAATACTTGCCCGTGCCTGCTTTGAATCTCCTTCAATTGATGAGATTAGTCCATCTTGAAGCTTTGCTGTAGATAAGAATATTTAGGATATACTTTTTCACTCTGGGAACTATTTTCGACTGCAAGCTTTCTCATCATCCCCTTTGCAGGAATCAGAGGGAAATACTATGTCCATCTCTCAAGGTACGCCTCCCATGGTAAACCTTTTGAAGTAAATCTATTTCTTGCATGTTTTCACTTAATTAGTCATCTCTGCTGAAAGTACCAGAAAGTCGAAGTAATTCAACTATAATTCTTGTCAAGCCTGTGCAGCAAACATTTCAGGCCTCAAGACCATACTTTGGAATATATATTAACTCATTTCCCAATTTGACCTTGTAGGTTAGGAAAAGGAGACTAATCTTTCCCCTCAACAGGGCACATTCACCTGAGCCCTTCAATAAAGGACCTCAGAGCTCACCCCGGCCTCCTCCCCAGGTGAAAAGCCCAGTGTGGCTCCCTCTAATTGTCAGATTTCGAGTTCGCTGTCTAAAACAAATGACAGCTATTACCCTGCCGATGAGGAGACCAGCACATTGCTCACAGACTAAGACAAGTGCCTCGTCTAGTAATGAGCTCTATGGTTAGCATAGCACCCCTGCTTTCAAGCTAGTTGCCCATGACCTAGGAGACTCTGGGACACCTGGGCAATCCTTGTAAAAAGTTAACTGTTGTCCATGGATCCACCCAAAACATAGTTTATATATTTGTAAAGAAAACAGCATTAAAATCAATAAACTAAGGGTCGGATTAAGAGTTTGGTGGACAGGTTACTCCATCACAAATGTGACCGATTTCCTGTCTGCATTTTTACAAGTACCGGAGTAACCCATCAGTCGAACTCTAAATCAGGCCTTAAGTAAATGTGTATATAAGAGATGATAACAAAGGAAGGATAAAAGAGCTTACCCAGGAAATGAGAAAAAACTGCAAGGACAATGCAGACAAAGAAACAACACTTGAGGAAATGGTATGTATTTGTGGAAATCTTCCACATCAAAAGCATGTCCACAATTTTGTATGGTGCCTCAGTTACTGAATATCTGACTGAGGGCAACCTCTGGTGAACTTTCAAGGGCCAGATAGGGTCTAATCCTTAGGAGGTGATGCAACTTGAGCTTTAGCTGCGGCCTTTGAGAGTGGTGGCTCTTCCAATGTCACTCTCAGGCATGTCTGATATGTAGTAAACCATACCACATCCTTTATTGTATCTTATGATGAACTCTTGTGAGCACACCATCTCAAGTATCAAGTGGACTATTTGTGAAAAGTTGTTGTGCTGCTTGTGGCGTGCTGAATTATAGGCTTAATTAATATTTTAGTCTTTCAAGAGAATTGTCTAACTGTTGCATTGGAAAAATGTATCGCATGTTAGTTGGGAGAGTTTGTTTTAATTGAGGTAAGAAACTCAGTCTCACAGTATGGGAGCCGAGGTACAATTCCCAGCAGTTCCTCTCTCATATTTGAAATGCTTTTCTTGAACTGATGGTGATACATCTAGGACGAACAGAGTTTTTTAATGACATTGTTGTGTGGTAATTTGTACCTTTATAATTAGGGCTCCCGGTTTTATGGTATTTGTTTAACATGTATTTATCAATAGTTATTTTTTGGCCATTGTATTGGTATTAATCTATATTTAGTTTGTGGTATGTTTTGTAAACATATGGTGTGATACCTTGTATATTTCTACATGTATTTAACAGACAAACGTGTTCTCATACATTGATGCCTGTAAGGCGATCATTATATAGCTTAAAATAATAAACCCTCCTTTGAAATGTGCATCATAGCACAAATACTTATTGATATATACATATGGTAATGAAAGCAAATCTCTTCGAAATGTTTAACTTCACATGCTGCCAACAGGTACAGCTATTGGCCTGAAAGTCAATAATCTCAACACACTGAGTCACACAAAAGAAGCCAAATTATCTGTATTTCTCCGCTTTTAAAAATAAATACAGACGGGAAACGCAATGTTTTCTTTCTGCATGTATCTGTAAAAATCAGTAAAAACGGAAAATAGGGAGCCTTATTTATAATGGGTGGATCAACTTTTTGGGAAGCGGGAGATGTCTTGGAACTTTTCAATGTGAGTATCTCCTCGTGCATTTGGACTTTGTAATTTCCTTAAAAATCACGGAATGGGGCACGTACACCAGCAAATCACTTCCAGGTGCAGTTCACAGCTCAAATAGCCTCTTCTTTGTTTCCAGTCTTGTGTCTTATGGTCATTCTAGATTAACAAATATATTGAGTGCAATCCCTGATACACTGCTTGCTATTTTTGGAGCTTCTTAAAGTACTGTAGTGCAGCTAGTTTGAAAGCAATTCAAATTTCAGGTACCGGTTAATTACCAGCCTCATGCATATTAAAATACAAAGCCTAGAAAAACACCACGTGCTGCTTTCATCAGTCAAGGCAGAAACTGTGGGATATCTGCTGTAGAGGCGATGATCTGACACCATAGTATAACTGTAGAATAGGCTTTGTTGTAAGCGTACAACCCAAGATTGTAGGTCTGGCAGGCTACACCTATAAAAAAAAACACAGTAAATACCCCAAAGGGTAGTAACTTTCTCTATTCTTTGTTGCATTTTAGGCAGAAGATGATGGGAAGATTCAACATCAGTTCTCTGGACCCCAACTTCAAGGAAGACCAGAGACCAGCATTGGATCGCTACATGAGCGTAGGCTTCAAGAGAAGGTTCCCTGAGCGCACGCCGACCACAAAACAAGCGCCCACTCACAAAGGGGCCAAACTGATAGCAGTATAAATATGTCCTGCTTGCTGCCACACTTGGCCATCCCTTGTGTCAAGTAGTCTTCTTTTTGCACATGGCAACACAAGCAAGCACACTCTTCATCAGCAAAGGTGCACCACCCTGTAAGTGATGAGGCATAACATCTGGAGCAGATGAGGCACAGAAGAAAGGCACTAGCTGTCGATCACACGATGCATCAGTGGGAGTCATGGCGATGTCACAGGTGTCAATGCGGTTTAAAATCAATGACTGCTTGTGGCTGGGATGTCACTGATTTCTAATGGAGGACCAAATTAGGATTTTTGAAGCACAATCTATGAAAAGTTGCATAGTGATGTGCCGATTTACTTTATCTTTCTTCCCTAGGTTTTCTTCCTAAATGCGCTTTTATTTTTCAAACCACTATAATGAGGAAAGTGGGCAACACATGGAATTTGTTTTACATCACTCTTCTTTTTGCTGCTCCTTTTCTTTTTTCATTTCAGCCTATTACTGAAAATGTTTGCATTACAGTGTAGTCAGGAACACAGTAAAGTACTCAAAGAAAATACTCCGAACTGAACTAAAAAAAGAACTGTTCACTCTGAACTGAGTGGTCCACCATGCCCAGCTCCAGGGCAGCTTTAAAAGACAGCCACTGATTATGTAAGTGAATGTACAATGTGAAATAAGAGATGGGCATGGGAAGCCTTCAGAGAAGCTGATGGTTTCCACATCAGGCAGTACAGCAGTGGCAAGCACCAAGATGTACCAAGATAACCCAGCGTTAGTTTCCACTCACTCACGTTAGCGCTACTAAGGCCCTTCCTCCATCCATGGCCCTGTACTTTTCAAGGTTTCCGCATGGACGTCATTTAGGGGTCGCCAGGGCTCCTTTGTGACCCCTGGTACTGCTTTTGCGACCCGTGGCCTCATGGGTGGCAAATTCAGTGCCAGGAACAAAAGCAGCGCATCCATATGGACGTCGGTTGGGGCTCCACTCTCCTAGTTTTCAATCCAGTTATTTTATTACACTAATAATGAATAATATCACGTTATTCACTATTAGTGTAATAGGAAATGGAGTACAATTAGCTGGAATATTTCCTGTCTGGCAGCTGAGGTAAGTAAAATGCGATTTAAATGTATGTTGTGTGTGCTTGCAGGTGAGAGGGTGCTTATGAAGAGAGAGTGTCTGTATGAGAGGATATATGTGTAAGCGTGTGATGTCACTTCCACTACCTTTTGCATTTTGGTGAATTGACGCTCATGGGGTCATGCTTCAATTACTTCGATTTTTAACCTCTTCCGTGCTCGTGACGGAACCACTCCGTCACGAGCCACGGACGCGCTGTGGTGGTGACGGAGTGGTTCCGTCACGGCGCGGCCGCCCCGTCCACGCTGCAGGAATTCCACGCCTGCGCGGACGTTCTATTAAGCGGGCGGGCCGTGACGGAACCACTCCGTCACAAGCGAAGCGCGCCCGTGGCTCGTGGCGGAGTGGTTCCGTCAGAAGCATCCCGGCGCTGCGCGGACCCCCCTGCCCCCAGCGCCACGCGGCCAAGGGGTTAAAATCAATGGAAATGAACGTGAGACTTAATGAGTAATTGGATATTATTTATTTGAAACATTTGTCAAATGCAAACTAAAAATCCAAAACTTTGCTAGTGAGACAAAATATAAAAATTAAAGTATTGTGAAAAAAGAGCACGTAACACTTTAAAGAAACCCTGGTGGATCCTTTAGGAAATTATAATGCACACACAACCGTTCTCAAATGAATATAGAAAATATATATATACCCATACAAAACGGAATGCAAGGCCTATGTTTCGTTAGTTAAAGTTGCATGCCCCTGGTTTTATTTTCTCTCACATTTGACTGACATTGGTTCGATTAGAGGATTTAAAAGTTGGCTGCTATCCATGTTTCCACATGCCAGAGCATAAGGAAGGCCTCTATCTAAAGTGTCAGCACAACATACAAAGACCACAGCAGCTGTAAGGTGTTGTCAAACTACTGTATGATTTACTTGTGCAAATGTTGATTTTACAACAAAGGCAGACAACAGGCGAGATATATTATAGTTAAAGTATATATCAGAAAATATACACCCTCGTTAGATCATTGTCTAAATAGGAGTTGACCAAAAGTTAAAGTATATCTAGCCTGACTGCTTTAGAAGTAGCTGGACTTTTATGTAATCACCTCTTCTAAAAGGAAGCATTTTACAAAGCTGTGTAATGCAGTTCCTTTCTTTTGGGAGGACTTAGGGATACCATACCTAATCACAAATATTTTGATTCCTAACAACAATGCACTGGGTATAGACAAGGGCAGAATGTAGATCAAAATCCAAGATAGGTGCCGTGGTTCTGGGAACCAGTTTACTTAGTTGAAGGTTCCCAGGTCTACATTACTGCCTTAAAGCACAGGAAAACTAAATTCAGTTCTAGTAAATGACCCCAACCGTCAACAGCAAGCGAGCTGGTCTGTTATCAACAACATATTTTCGCTTCTCGAAGAAAACAGCATTATTTTCACGCCTACTTTGTAACCCAATATTGTTGCTTTACTAGTACACATAGCATAAAATTGCCCTCTGTTTTGGGTTGTCCAGCAGTGTCTAAGTGTGCTCCCACTTCGCATGTCTTCTGAAGAGCGGTCTTAGTGTTCGATCTTTAATTGGAACGTTAGAATGTTGCGAGCTCCTTTAGAGACAATGAAGTGGCTCATGGCTAATACTAGCTGTTATAAGCCTTCTGCTCCAATATTTACATTTCTGTTTCTTTGCTTTACCAGCTTTACAGCCCTTCTGCTTTGGGCTATACCAGTTGTTAAAGGCCCCCAATTATAAGCCCTCACCTGCCGCTCCGGCCTATACCTCTGACTCAAGACCTTTCATGACTTTAATAACTGGTGTACCCCTCGGTAGCAGGCTATATTATATATTTACATAACAAAACCTCCATAAAGTCTAGGCCAAGCGTCTCCAACCTTTTCTGTAATGAGAGCTACTTCTTATCAATAAAAACCATCCAGACCTACTAATATCATTAGTGTTGTAATCATGACCACATCAGAGAGGATTATGTCAGTGACAACCGTATGTAAAATTACTTGCACTGATCACCTCAGTGCATCAGGCAAGATTGCCAGTGGTAATGTAAAAAAAACCAACACTTTGTCAATTTGGAATTTCTGTACATGGATATTACATAAGTCATAGCTTAAATGTCGCTGACACCAAGGTAATATTAGTAATAAACCCTTCCCAGCGGGACATGATTTTTCAAATATCAGCTTTACATATATTTTGGCATTTCAAACATCCTCTGATCAGTTCTAAAAATACACACGTTTTTGTCTCTAATACACGCTTTTAAATGTTGGTATACATATATTCATTTAGTGCATCAAAAGCTTCTAATTTAGTAGGGTAGGCTGTACACAGGAGAGCCTTTTAAGAGGTAGCTGGAGAGCTACCAGTAGCTCAGGAACTACTTGTTGGAGAAGCCTGGTCTAAGCAAAGTATTAACCTAAGTTGTACCAAAGTGATTACCATTTAATTGGAACAATTAAAGCTTTTGAATCAGCAAATTAATAAGCATTTAACCACGGTACAGCTTGCATAAATCGTGACATGCATTTTTCAAACATTCATTTTGACACAGACAAAGGAATATTAGGGCTTACGTTTTGTAAAGTGCAGTAGTGTCATGTAAGCATGAATTGCAGCAATGCATATTTTTTAGTAAATGCTTCTCATCAGTGCTGCTACAACTCACCCAAAACCCTCAAACTGCCTGCTAGACCAATGGAACTTGATTACTAGTTAGGTTAAAAGAACCTAGCAGACACACAAAAAAGTATTTTTTTTAGCTCCTCTGACCTCTTTGCTTCTTCAGCCCCTTTCTGACCCTCAATGCGTAGAAAGTAATATAGAAGGCTTAGGGGCAGAGCATCAACTGTTTGCGGAACTAATTGCTGTTGATGAACTTCTGTAGACTGCTGTCGACACTCCCTGTGTTCATCTCTTACTTACATGAACTGCATTTGTTACCTGTGTTGTGTTTTCACTAGTTATTTGTATAGCCACTTACACCTCCTGCGGTAGAGTAGTAACATAGAAAATCAAGAATAAATAAATATGTGTACCACTGTCATAGAAAAGGTCCGGAAAATAAGTACTTAGGGGCAGATTTACAAGCCCCTTGCGCCACTTTTGCGTCACTTTTAACATGGGAAAAGTGACGTACAAATGGCGCAAGGGTCTTGTAAATCTGCCCATTAAACTTTTAGAATGGATGCAACCTTTGACGGACGCTGCCAATAGGTTTGCTATAAATTGAGCACTACCATTTGTGGGCCTTCTCTGCTAAAGGCTTTATGTTCTCCCCTTCGACTGTGCTTAGCTCTGACTATAGATTGACAACGATTAAGCCATTCTACATTCTACCAAATCCAGAACCTTCTTTGTTAAGCACTTGTGCTTTATCAGGGATTCCACTGAAGAGATTCAGTGAAACTTAGTGCATCGAGAAATTGTATTTACTTGTATCCAGTCTTGTGTTAATCCTGTAATTTTGAACTAAATCTCCTTTATGTACTCTAGATTGCTTTTATTCAAAAATAAAAATATTTATAAAATATTGTTTTCTTTTGTGAATCACAAATCTTCAGCTGGTGGATTATTAGCATAAGAGGGAGACAACATCATACTTTGATTCAGTTGGCCTTGGTTATTCAAATGGCACCGGAGGTAGTGCAGCAATCCAAATGGAATAATAGTGCATCTGGGTAAAAGAAACTATCCGTTATGAAAACAATCTTGCATTGATCGAGAAGGATATATATGTTGCAAAGATCTCCACCACTTTTATATAATTATGGGGCCTATTTTTGGGAGACTTGCATCGTGTTTGCACCACACGGTGTGGTACATTCACGACACAAACCTCTGAGTCAGATATTTGAAGCCTTGCAAAGCCACTTTGTGTGGCTCTGAGGGGCCTCATAAATCTGGAGTAACGCAACGCAGCGCAAATCGCTCCGTTGCGCTACTCTTCCCTGGGTAGGCATTCCATGGGCGTTGTGATGGGTGTTCCCACACTACTCCCATGGATTTTGACACATTCCTAGATTTACAAGGACTAGTAAACCTGGGAATGCGCCAACATCTTATACCTTCCCAGAAAAGGTGTAACGTAGAGAAATATCTTTATTTCTCCTCGTCTTTTCCTCTTTCTATGTGTGCTGCATTCTGTAGCACGCAAAGAAAGAGGAAACGCCTCTCAGGATTGTTTTTCTACAGGAAGGCTCACCTTTCTATAGAAAAACAATCGTACCTACAACACAGACAAGGGTGCCTAAGTTGGCGCTAGGCTGCCAAAACGGCGCCTTGGGAAAAGCGCAAGGGCAAAACACAGGAATGCGCCTTATTGTATAAATACGGCACATTTCTGCCCTTTCCCTATGATGCAGGGCAGCGCAGCGCAGCAATGTGATGTGCTGCGCTGCCCTGCACCACAAAAGTCATAATGAAGGCTGATTCTAAACTTAATCCTTAACTACCATTTTCTCCACTTTCTTTTTGTAAAAACTTTTTTTTTATTTTGCAGTATATCAGAAGAAATAGAAGGGGGAGGGAAACAGTAATAGGGGAACAGGAAAGAAAGAGAGGAAGATAGGCGACATAACGCCATAAAGCCCCACACAGGGGGAGCAAAGACAGGGACTGAATCATTGAAGAAAAAGGGCGACAAGGCTCCAAAGTCCACAAGAAGCCAGCAATAATCCGATACGGCCACAAGGAAATGTCCGCTTAGCTCAGTTCTCGTGTAGGACAGATTGTCAACAGTGGACATCGCAGCTTCAGACAGAAAGGACAGCCCAGATATCATCCAGAGTCTAGAGGTCCTCCCTAGGCAGAGCCAATCGCAACAGGAGAAGAAACAGAAGGCAATAACCCCAACTAACCCCCCCCCCTCGTCCCTCCCCAACATCTCCCTCCCCCCCCAGTGGTGGCAGCCAGCAAGCACGCAAGCAAATCAGGTCTTCAGGAATTCAAATCTGGAAGAGATGTAGGGACCTCACTGCTGATGGACATACTGCCGAGGGCAAGCCTCGGGACAAAAACCTCACAAGCGGGCCCCAGTTGTACATAAAATTCTTGAAATTCCCCAGGAAGATATCAGAGAGACGTTCCATGCTCAACAGACGCCACAGTCGGGCATGCCACAAGGAAATAGCGGGAGCAGACGGGGATTTCCAAGCGGCTGCCAGTGTCATCTTAGCCGCCCCTAGGCATAACCACATAATACGCTTATCCGCTCTAGTCTGGTGCTCAAGCAGCGGGTCCCTAAGCCCTAATAAAACAAAAGCCATGGAGTCCGGGATCGGGTAACCCAAAATGTCCTTAATGTGGGATAAGATCTCATTCCAGAATGGCTGAATGGTAGGGCATTCCCACCATATATGGCTAAAGTTTCCCAACATTCCACAGCCCCGCCAACACCTATCTGAAGTAGTGGGGAATATGCGGTGCAATTTAGAGGGATACAGGTACCAATCAAAGACGAGTTTCATATGTGCCTCCCTAAGGTCAGTAGAGTGATTATGCGCCGACACGTCCCTCCATAAGCCCTGCCACTCACTAGTAGAGATGTCCCTCCCCAGGGTGGATTCCCAATGATCTTGATATCGCGGCCGCGGCGCCACAGTAGAGTCTAACAGCAATTTGTACAGGAACGAGATTGCACCCTTCATGGCAGATGTGCGGAGAAGGAAAGATTCGAATTTCGATAAGGGTCTAGTAGCAGCGTCCACTACCGCCGGTGACGTCGCCCAATGCAAGAGCTGAAGGTGTCTGAAGCGTTCTGTCGGGGGAACGCCATAATCCCTCATACAGTTGTGGAAGGTAAGGGGTTCGGCGCCATGGAACAAATGGGTAAGGGCTCTGCAGCCGCCTTCCTTCCAGGCCTCAAAGGGGCCTTCCATCAGCGCCGGGGGAAAGGCCGGGTTGTAGTGAATCGGGGTAAACGGGGACGGGAATGTGGTCCAGCGGTCGTCGCCGCATACCGTGTCCCAGACTTTTAACACCGTGCTCGTGGGAGTGCTGATGTAAGCATTTCTGGGTCTATCTGCTTTGGGTAACCAGGCCAGATTCCAGATGGAGCGTCCCGCCACACTCCGATCCATATGGAGCCAATGTTTCTCCGACATCTGCTGAGACCACTCCACGATGACCCTCAGTTGGGCGGCCTTGTAGTACAAATGCATGTCCGGATAGCCAACTCCCCCCTCCAGCCTCGGACGGCGCAGAACCGAAAACGGAAGCCGCGCTCGGCCACCCTGCCAGACATATCGCAACATAACGGTCTTCAAGCGGCGGAAGTAGTCTGATCCTATCGGGATAGGTAAGGCCTGAAACAAGTACAACAATTTAGGAAGGAGCACCATTTTAATGGCGTGTATCCTGCCTAGCCACGAGATGAATTTAGGTTTCCAACGCTCCAGTTCAGTTTTAATGGAAGTTAACATCGAGGGGAAGTTAGCTTGGAACAAAGCACCCACTGTGGCGGTCAACCGGACGCCCAGATATAGCAAGGACGTCGACGCCCAAGCGAGCGGAGTAAGCAGCCGGATCCGCTGCACCTCCCCTGGCGACAGGGTTAAATTTAGGATGTAAGATTTATCGAAATTAACTTTGAAGCCCGCCACCTCCTCGTAGGCAGAGAGCACCGAGTGGACATGGGGCAATGATAGTGCTGGGTCCTGGATGGACAGCAGGACGTCGTCAGCAAAAAGCGAAATCTTATGCTGCTCGCCTGTAAAGGGGAGCCCTAGAATCTGCTCGTCCTCCCGTACTGCCAAAGCTAACGGCTCTATACTAAGAGCAAAAAGCAGGGGTGACAGGGGACATCCCTGGCGCGTCCCTCGGGAATGGCGAAAACTCGCCGATCTGTGGCCGTTGATTATCACCCGAGAGGCAGGGCCACTATAGTTGGCCTCGATCATTCTAATGAAAGCGGCCGAGAATCCGAAGGCTACCAACGTCTGGTGCAGAAAGCCCCAGTCGACGCGGTCGAAAGCTTTCTCTGCGTCGAGCCCAACCAGCACCGCCGGAATACGAAACCTGTCTGCCTTTTCAATGAGATGGACGACGCGACGCAGGTTATCGTGAGTCTGCCTGCCCTTAATAAACCCCGATTGATCAGGATGGATCAAGGCAGGCATCAGATCCTGCAATCTACCCGCCAGAATGGAGGAGTACAGCTTGGCGTCCAAATTAAGAAGCGCTATCGGGCGGTAAGAGGCACAAGAGGTAGGATCCTTCCCAGGCTTGGGAATAACCGTGATTAAAGCTTCGGCCATAGAATCCGTGGTCTTACCATCACTCGCCATTGCGTTGAAAAGGGAGACTAAGTAGTCGCAAATGTCAGAGGCGAATGTTTTGTAGAAGAGGGCTGTGTAACCGTCAGGCCCAGGGGCCTTGTGCAGCTTCAGGGCCTTGATGGCATCTAAGACCTCCTCTCGAGTGATGGGGGAGGATAACCGCTCGTTCCAGGCCCCAGAGACTTTCGGGAGGGGCAGGCCCTCCAGGAATCTGGATTGGGCCCCCGGATCAAGCGAATCACTCGAGTAAAGCGCAGCATAGAAGCGCCCGAATATGGTAGCCTTGTCTGCATCTCTATGCTGAATGGAGCCCGCATGGTCGCGAATACCTCCGATATAATCCTTCTCGCGTTTGTCCCGAAGCTGCCGGGCAAGATGGCGCCCGATTTTATTGCCCTGGGAGTAGGAGGTGCGTCGGAGACGTAGGATAGTAAACTCCGCCCTGTTATTATAATGGGCCCTCAGTTTCCCACGCACCGCCGTCAGGGGGCGCAAAGTCACCCTAGAGGGGTTCGTCTTGTGAGCCTGTTCTAGAGAGGCCAGCTCGGATTCAAGAGCCTCTCTCTCTTCCCGTCGCAGTCTGTTCAGGGTCGCGTTGAGAGCGAGGCACGTGCCCCTTAAAGAAGCCTTGCACGCGTCCCAAGTGGTATACACCGATGTGTCCGTAGGTGGATTGAGGAGAAAAAATTCGCTAAGAGCTTCGCGTAGAGCTTTACAAGACACCTCATCTCGCACTAATGCGGCCGGGAAGTACCACTTCCTCCAACCGTCCCCCCCGGCGGCCCAATGTAAACTCAGTACCACGAGGCTATGGTCCGAGAGTGAGAGTGGAAAGATGTCAGCTAATTGTATGTCCCCCTGAAGAGCCTGGCTAGTCAAGATGTAGTCAATGCGGGAGTATGATTGGTGAACGCTGGAAAAGAAGGTGTAATCCCTGGCCTGAGCGTGAAGAAAACGCCAACTATCAATCAATCCCATGTCCCCTAGCTGACGTAGAGTTTCGTCTGAGAAGACTCCCGCGTCCGCCCTGCGGCCCCCAGAGCTATCCAATCCCTTGTTCCATATCATATTGAAATCCCCCAGCAAGAACAGGTGACCCTCCACGAAGTTCCCCATCCTGTCCAGTAGTCCCTGTAAGAAGGCATTCTGACCCGCATTAGGAGCATACATCACAGCAAAAGTACACATACGACCATGCAACAGCCCCTTCACCAGGAGCCACCGGCCTTCTTTGTCCGCAGACATCCCCGTGGGCTGAAAATGCAGGGAAGCCCGAAAAAGTAGGGCCACCCCTCTATGCTTCGTGGTCGCAGACGCCCTGTAAATAAGAGGGAACTGCCTATGACGAAGCCTCAACTCATCTCTTCTAGCCAGGTGGGTCTCCTGAAGGGCAACCACGTCTAAGTGGTGATCTACAATGTACTTCCAGAGTTTCTGCCGCTTCTGCGGGGAGTTAAGACCCTTTACATTCCAAGTTCCTACGCTGACAGGCATTAGGGAAAGTAATCACTCCACGCCATGTACACAACCAAACAGCCGCACTCCTTGTACTGGACCCGCATACCCACCAAACCGCAGAACAACATATGAGGGACAGGTGAGGCTGTCATCAAACGCCTGACCTCCCCATACACCCTTCTGTCACCCACTAGATCATCCTCTCTCGTGAATCGGAGGCCAAAGCGGATCTCCAATACCAGAAGATCAGGAATAAGCAGTAAAACACGCATCTCTCCCCACTCTCGGCAATCCAGACACACCACACAGAGCTGCCACCACAGGTCCCTCACGCCCCATTCTCCCCCCCCCAAAAAAAAAACAAGAAAGAAGAAAGAACAAAATGCAATATAGAGCACTGAACCTGAACCTCGCAGTCTTCAGTTCCAGCAGGTCAAGGCTCAGGAGGTCCCTACTGGACTGGTAACGGGGCAGGGGTGTCAACCTGGCGACCCCCAGGTCCAAGGTCCGGGGTGTCTTCTCCAAAAGTACCAGTGTACCCCAGGGACCTCAGGCCAAGAGCCCCTCCGACGCCATGCCATGATGTCGGGGTCACGCTGCACCAGAGCTCGTCTGGGACTCCGTCATGGTGGCGGAGGCCACCGATGCCACTGCTTCTCCTCTCTCCTGCTCTCTAGTTGCTGGATCCGGTCGCTGTCGCTCAGGGGACGGGCCCACCCTGTGCCAGGAAGAAGAACGACGCCTCCGCCGGAATGGTGAGGTACGAGCCTCTCGGGACGGTTCCTCCTCCTCGATGCCCAGGAGATCCCTCGCTGCCCGCAAGGAGTTGATCTGTCGCAATCTGTTCTCCCACCGAAAGATAATCCGGAAGGGATGACCCCAGGAGTAGGACACCCCGCGCTCCCGGAGGAAGGCGGTGACCGGCCGGAAGTCCCTTCGTTTTTGCAAGGTGGTAGCCGCCAGATCCTGATAAAGCTGGGGGCGATGGCCCCTAAACTGCAGGGAGGTGATGGTCCTAGCTTTCCTCAAAATCCTTTCCTTGACTTGGAAGTCGTGTACACAGACAAGGATATCTGGTGGCGGGCCCCCTCCCCTCCTAGGCAGCCCTACTCTGTGCACTCTGTCCATCTGGATGTCCCGAAGTTCCTCGTCCTCCAGGATCTGGAGAAACAAGGCTAGGACGTAGCCACGCAGGTCCCCCGATTCACCATCCCACGGCACCGCCTTGATGCGAATGTTATTCCTCCTGGAGCGGTTCTCCAAATCTTCTGCGTGGGTTTGCAGATCCAAATTCTGCTCCGTGAGCCGTATGATGTCTTGTTGAAGCTGGTGCACGTCATTTGCCAGACCAAGATCATGGTCCTCCAGCGTCGCCACCCTTTCGCCGATCCCATCCACATCTCTCCGCACCTCCCGGAGGTCTGATGCCAGCTGAGTTCTGAGTTCGGAGATGTCCTCTTTAATAGTTGCGAAAAGCTCCTTCATAAAGGCCTTAGTTGCAGGTGCCTCATCATCTGACTGTCTGGAGGACCCGCCAGCCCCAGGCGACGCCGGTTGCTGCGACGACTTGGGGGCCATCTCCTTCACCGTCTTCCCTCCTTTGCGCTGCGTGTTGGACATGATCGCGAGTTGTCGTCGCACTCCCACCACCAAGTCGCAGGGAGTCGCAGGCGGGAGTATGAAGCCCAGGACAGCGATCCCCGGGTTCGGGACTCCCCGCCAGCAGTGCCGCGTCACCCTCCAAAAGCAGCCGCTAGACCCCCTGCCCGCAGCGTGGTAGGCCTTCCGCACCTTGTAGTCTCTGCAACGGTGGCGGGCCGAACCCGCAAGCAGTGAAGCACACTCCTCAGGCAATCCGTGCAGAGGCACAGCCTTCCCCCGTCAGCAACCACTACCACCACGGGAATGCAACAGGTATTAAGCGTGGTCTGCAGGGTAGGGGGGAGCCGCCGCAACGGTGACCCTCGCTATGGACACCGGGCAAATGCAGAGGCACCTTACGAGGCTTCCCAGCAGCGCAGCCAGACAGGTTCCGGTCAAACCGAGAGGTCCCCTAAAAACGGCGCCGAGGGTATCCACTTCGAACGTTATATACCAGAAACACCTCGGGTGAACTCAGATCGCTGCTCCCAAGGGTCGATAGTCCGATATTGGGGCTCTACAGGCCAGGCAACAGGGAGTCCCCCGGGCCAATGGCGGCCAAAGAAATGGGCCCAAGTAGGCCACTGTCCACAGCTACTCTGGGCGCTGTTCCGCCCGTACCAAACAGGGCCGCTTCTGGTCCGCCTCAGAACGTGTGAGACTCAGCCGGCTCCCCGTGTCGGGGCCGCAGCAACTCCAGCCGTTTCTTCCTCAGCCCCGCACCGTCAGGCCTCCATGAGTCGGAGCTGCCCCTCCACGTGTGCGCGCAGCCCCAAGGTTCTCCGGTGTTGGACTCCCTCTCCGGACCGGTGTGCCGTCCCCCGAGCCCCCTCCGAGGCTCCAGTCACGCCCGCCAGCCTCTTTACCCACCGGGTCCCCGACCCAGGGACAAGGCTCACCCCCGGCCGGTCGGCAAGTCTCGGGGGCGGGGCTCGGCAGCGAGCGGCGAGTGCTCCTCCTGCACGCCGGCTGCCGCGTCAGGCGTGGCCGGCCCCCTGGACACCAGAGGCCGGTGCTTCGCAGGCCTCAGCTCGTCCCCGCTCCAAACTCCGTCTCCGGTCACCGTTCAGCTCTCCGATGGCTCCGGACGGCACCCCCAAGCAGCCAGCGACCTCCGCTGCTCGTGCAACGCCGAAAGGAACGGCCTGGACCCCGCTATTCGTTGCTTTGTGGAGTCGGCGCCGGAGAGGCTCTCAGAAGCGTCCTACTCCGACGCCATCTTGGCCACCTTCTCCACTTTCTTTGTTTCACTTGAACATGTTCACTCGAAAAACAATGTTTCTCGAACCTGAAACTGCAGCGCTCAACCTGCCCTTTACTTTTTTATATCCTAATCCACTCACACGTGCACCTCCTTTTAATGTTGTGGGCCTCGTTTTTGCAAATTACATTACCACTAAAATTAAACTCTGAAGCTCCTTTAATTTTCATTGCGTTCCCTTTTGCCACCTCCACCCTGTGCCATCCCCTCCCAATGCAGAGGTTTGAATCTGTCATCTTCACCTAAAGCATCTTCAATAACAATTGCCCAGACTTCTGCCATCTCCTACAACCATCTGCCATTTTATCACTTCTATTTATCCACTCCCCTTTCCTAAACACAAGCTCACTTCATTGGTTTTTTTCAATGGACCTCTAACAGGCTCCATAAAAATGCCTACTTCATCCATCCATTTCCGCTGGTTTCCAGGGCCGTAGCTCCATAAGGGGTGTTTGAGGTGTGACAAGCCACAAACAGATGCATTCCTGGCTTGATAATTGGATCTGGAGGCCCTGATTCAGGACTGCTATGTCTGTGCCCATTTTTTTTGTCATCCTAAATCAGCCCCATAGCCCAACCTAGTGCAAAGTGCAAATCAGTAATGGCAACAGCTCATCCCGAACCTTGACCACCTCACCCCGTAGCCTACTGCTTTTTTAGTTAGTAAATTTGAGATTAACAGTCCTCCACCCCCGAATATCACTGACTAAGCTACGCCCTTGAGAGCTTCCATCAATCTACTACAATTCCACTCAAGCATATGTTATGTTATTGTGAATTTCTAAAGCGCGTGTTCACCTGCAGTTCTCTTGGCGCTTGGATTAGTGTTGGAGTGATCGAAACAGGTCCAGTCTAATTGTGTGCTTGAGTGAAAAGCCAAGTCTTTAGCATTTTTCTGAAACGCAGATAATCCACTTCGAGTCTCAGGGTTGTAGGCAGAGAGTTCCACAGTTTCGAGCCCAGTATAGAGAACCGTGACCCACCTGTCCGTTTGCGTCTGAATCTTGGGACTGCCAACAGATTCATGTGCATGGATCTTAAGGTGCGCTGAGGGGAATATTTGAGGATTCTCGAGGATATTTATTTGGGACCCATTCCGTGTATGGCTTTAAATTGGATGCTGGGGGGGCGCGCACAGTGCCCCGGTGCTCATGACGAGCTCAGCTCGTCATGAGCCATGGTTCTCGTGTGCTCATGACGAGCTGAGCTCGTCATGACCACACCCGTTTGTGTAGAACGTTCGCACAGCAGGGGAATTTCCCCAGCGTGCGAGCATTCTAACGGTCATGACGAGCTCAGCTCGTCATGAGCACACGAGAACCGTGGCTCATGGCGAGCTGAGCTAGTCATGAGCGTGGGAGAGGTTAAACAGAACGCTGCTCCACCGGGAGCCTGTGAAACTCTTTCAGCAGCGGTCTAATATGACATTGTCTGTCTTGTTGGTGAATAATTCTGGCATCTTGATTCTGTATCGTCTGCAGACGATGTTTCTGATTTTGTGGGAGGCCAAGGTACATCGTGTTTTCGTAATCAATTTTGGAAAGAATCAGGGTAATAGTCATTTGGATGCTGGCCTCTCTGCTGAAAAATCTTCTGATCTTCCGAAGTTGAAAGAAGCATGCAGAGGTAACTGAACCAATCTGCGTACTCATAGAAAGATCTGAGTCTATATGTATGCCCACCTCTTAATATTGGACTTAGGAAGAGGTGCAGAGCCTGTTGTATAGCTCCTATATATCCCTATATCGTGTTAAGTTAGCATAGGTACGTTTGAGATTTAAACGCCATTTTTCCTTTCTTGCAACTTCTGCACACGACCCTTATTTGTTGACTTAGCTTTCAACCTAGTAGTTTGCCGTGGTGAATGTGAGAATAATATGTTATTGCTCTGATATCTGCTTTGTTTAATAAAACATGTCTGCACGGAGAGTGCTGAAGTTTCAGGAGCAACACGATATGGAATTGTTATGAGGTCTGATCTCCACGCCTTCATAGTCATAACACAAGTGCAGCCTTTGCCAACTTGGGCTTGAGGCGGGATTGATATTGCTTTGCACGAGAATTGTTAACACACTTGATGCGGTGCACATGCAGAGAGAGCTGGTGTATGCTGATGTGATTCCTTCATGCTAGGACACTAAGGTATGGGCCCGCCCTAAAACAACCCAAAGAGACCTTCTTAGATAATAATATATTATATGTGTTAGGGAGGGTGAGATATAAGTGTTGTTAACTCTTATTCATTACAGCATGTTAACATGCTGTCACCATTCGCTTTTTATGTCTTAGTAACTATGCTGATAATTTTGCTACTGATAATAAGTATACTTGTATTATCAAAGATACTGCGCCTGAGAAGACGGCATTAGTAAATAAACATTTCAAATGCACATGTGTCTTCTTTACTCCATGTTCTGGTTTGTAATGATAATATAACGAAAGAGTGTTCATGAGTCCCACGTACCCTGAGGTACTGTAAGTTCATGTTCTGGTTTGTCTAAACATTGGGTGTTTGATATGTCCAATGAGACACTGTAGCTAGCTCGGTAAGGGGTGAGTTGGTTGCTAAGGTAAGTTTTGGGACATCCTAATTTGCCGAGGTTCCACTCCTCTGTGCACAGTTCTGTGTGAGTACAGAAACCCTGCAACATGGCGCCCAACGGTTTCGGTGGTCTTATATCATGACACTCGAGTAGTTTATCATTCATGCCTTAACCCCTTCACATCCGTTTCCGGAAAACGGGGTGTTGGTGAAACCTACCTATTTTTTGAAATAGGTCTTTATTCAAGCTTGATTCTTACTTAAACGGTTTCTTTGAATTACTACCCAGTTGTGCTACAAAGTATTCTTTGTGTCTTCTTGTTTCCAATTCTGTAATGGCGGCAGCGGTGGCTATTGCGCAGCATAGTCGCGTAGCGGTACGCAACCATCTTCAGACGTACCAGGTCCCAGTAGATGGGATGGCTGTGATTTTCGTGGTAAGTGCAGATCCGGCGTTTCCTTACGAGTTGTTTTACTCTTGGGTTACGTTTCCGGCTGTGGACGCTAATTCTGGTTTGTTCCACTCCTACACCGCCTCGGATGTCCCGGCTGAATATACGCCATACAGGGCATTGGAAATACCTATTGATCATTGGCAGCATCGAGTTTGGTTTGATGGCGCCCTCCCCCACTCTTTGTCCCGTGCGAGGTTAGGTCCACTCTCAATTCCAGGTACTAATTGGCCTGCGTTGGGTGGCTTTACCCCGCACCCGAATCACGGGGCTTGTACCCTGGCAGAAATTCGCAGGCTACATGTAGTTTCCATTTCCGTGATTCGTGCTTTAGTGCAATACATCGGTCGACATCTTCCTGGTGGTCCCCAGGGGGGTGCGGCCGCTCCCATGGAACGAGGCGGAATGCGTCTCAATCCAGTGATGGTAAATTCGGTTTTTGGTGCGCGTCCTGTTGACAACGATGACTTCCCATTCTGGCTAGCAGAGAAGTTTGATCAACTGGAGGCGGTTTTTCCGAATTCTACTCCCGCTGATAAACATAGAATGTTGACGATTACTCTCCCGAAGGATATTACTCCTGAACTTGCTGACTGTGACAGCTGGGGAAAAACATTTGCGGCAGTTTATACAAGGTGCTTCGGCACCCCGTCTATGACTGCCCTGCCTGAAATCGTTAGACGTGTTCAGAATGATCACGGTCCAGAGGCAGCGGTTGAATTGGGTATGCGCCTGTGTGGTTCTTTTGAGATTGTAAGTGATCTCATTCTCTCCAATGTTAAAGGAGATGCAGTTAACTTTCAGGTGTCGAATGCTTTGGCTGCTCTGCCCGATGCCGACAAACCCCGCCAGTTAGCAAAGATTGTGGTGGCCGCTTATAAAACGATTGGCCGCACAAGTAGAGGTCTGAAATATTTTCCAGTGAAGGAGAAAAAACAACCACAGGGGCAATCTGCAGTGACAGATGCCCAGCCAAAGTCCAAGAAACAAAATTGGCCTAAAAAACAGACACAGGGGAAGCAGACAATGCAGACTCAGGGAACTTTTCCTGCAATACAAGCTCCTGCGCCATCCGAAAAAGTTTATGATTTGCGCGACCGCGCGATGATTAAATCACCTGATCGTTTTCAGGGTTCTGATCAACGCTCTCCTCGTTCCTTTCAGGACACATCGGCCCCGAAAACCGGTGGAGGAGGAGGGGGTGGACGTGGACGTGGTGGCCAACAAGGACGTGGTCAGTCCCGCCAGACGGACGGCGCAGTGAAGCAGGAGGATTCTACGCCTAGGCGTCCGCAGTTTGCGAAAAAGAAAGTCGCAGCCTTAACAGCGCATCGATATGCCACAGATAGTGAGAACGCGGCTTCGGAATCTGACGTGGGCTCTGACCTTGCTGGACAGCGCGGCGGAGATAACCATAGTCAGAGAGGCGCTGCGTCCACTACTGAGGGTGACAGCGACTGATGTCTACGTTGTGATAGAAACAGCGGATACGAGACTTGCTCCCCCTGAAAGACTATATGAAATTGTCCTGTTAATTGAAGGTGACATACAGCGTACCGTTAAAGGTGTATTTTGGGAGAATCTGTCTTCTACATATGATATTTTACTTTCGGAGGCTGACTGGCCCCCACCTTTTGTGCTCGCGGCGCCGCGAGGGGAGGAGGTAATCCTACCCAGTTTCGCGAACACTGTCTCGAAAGAGCATGCGCAGCATTTTGCAGAAGAGTGGGCTCGGGCTCTCGCGCCGGCTCTGTACCGTAACCAATGTGGTTGGGATAAATTGTCGCCTTGCCACGAAATTCCGTTGCGGTCTCAGCCGCAGCCTCAACCTCAATATCCCATTCGGCGTGAAGCAAAATCTTCCGTCGCGGAAATCCTTGAACAATTGGAATATCAGGGAGTTATTGAAACGTGTGTGTCACCGATGAATAATCCCCTTTTTACTGTGAATAAACCTGACGGATCATATCGTTTGGTTTTGGATTACCGGCATTTGAACTCGCATTGCCGTAACTGTGCAGTACAGAATACCCACGGCTCTGCCCTAGTGGATAGTCTCGTGCGTAAGCGTTTCAAGACAACGCTTGACATATCCAATGGTTTTTATGCCCACAGATTGGACAGCTTTAGCTCCCAATGGACCAGTTTTACGAGCGCTGGAGTCCAAAAGCAATTCCGGCGTCTTCCAATGGGCTACAAGAATAGTCCTGGTGTATTTACCGCTCGAATTGTCTCTATTCTGGAGGCACTCGACCCTGATGCTTTTTCGTATGTGGATGACATATATCTCACAGACGACGATATTTGGGAGCATCTGTGTCGTGTAAATTCTCTTGTTTGCAACTTCGCAGACATGGGTTACAAATTCAACTTTGCAAAATCGCACATTGCTGAACACACAGTGTTGTTTTTGGGCTATGAGCTCAACAATGAAGGTAGAGGTTTGGCTCCTCACTTCTTGGAGAAGTGCGCACAATTGCGCGCACCAACAACTCTGAAAAAATTACAATCCTTACTGGGCTTTTTGAATTTCGGCAGAACTTACATTCCGGAATATGCCCAGCGTATCAAGCCTTTGTATGCTTTGATACAACCAACTTTCTCAAAATCATGCTGGCTGCCTGAGCATTCAGCCATTTTGCAATCCTTGCAGGCTGATCTGCTCGCTTCTAAATATTTACTGACTCGTGATAACCACACCAACCTGGTCATAAGAATAATTCCTGGGACGGTGGGTTTCACTTACCTCACTTTTAATGAAGGTGACACAGTACCTATTGCTTACAAGTCACACTTGTACACCTCGGCTGAGATGCGGTTTCCCACCATAGAAAAGGTTTTAACTGCTGTACAGATGGCTATTCTAAAGGAACGAGCTCTGTCACAGGGGAAACGCATGCTAGTGGTAACACCCTGTCCTCATTTGGAGGCAGTCACGAAAGCCAGTGTACCAAATTCAAAAGCTTTGCACCCTCGGTGGATTCAGTGGGCTGCGTCATTGTCATCCACGGATGTCATGTTTATTTTTGACGCTTCCTTACGGTCGCAGGAGTTCTTGCAGTATGAATTCGTTCACCCTGCTCCTCTGGCGATGCGACCTTTGGAGGACTTCCATTGCATCATTTACACTGATGGGTCGGCGCAGGTTGCGCATGGCTCTAAACATGCCTACGTTTCCGCATGCGCCATTGTGGTCGGTGCTATGTTGAATGATGAGTTCATTTCCAGGGAGGTACACACGTTGCCCCTGGGCGATTGCACCGCACAATTGGCAGAGCTTCGTGCTCTCTTACTAGCTTTGGAGTACGCTGATCCAAGTGTTACTACTCTAATTGTAAGTGATTCTTACTACTGTGTCCAGTCTTACAATGAAAACTTGTTCTTTTGGATTCAAAATGATTTTCATGATTCCAAGGGTAGCACAATAAAACATAAAATGATCTGGGTTCGAGTGGCAGAGCTTAAGGCTATGTTGCCACTCGTTTATGTGATTCATACTCTCGGTCATCAGCGCGTGGGAGTTCACGCTGTTGGCAACTCGCTTGCTGATGAAGCAGCGAAATCAGCAGTATCTACATACTTAGTTGCAGCAGTTACTAGGTCTAAAACCAAGATTGATAGCGACATCTTGGCAGCGATTGCTGCCTCTGAGAAGGGAAGTAAACATCCTTCGGGATTTCCTTCGAAGTATAAATACCACTTAAGTCCCGAAAAGGTTCCTTTTGTGACAATTCCTGATGTTGGGGAACGGCTGATTCCCAACTCGGATCGCAGAACAGACTTGATTACAGCGGCTCATGAAGGTGTGGCGTCTGCGCATGCGGGCGTCTCAGCCACTGTAACGCAACTACAACAACGTTTCTGGTGGCGGGGACTGTACAAACAGACGCGTGATTATGTCCTTCTTTGTGACATATGCCAGCAGATTAAACCTTCAACTGCTACGCGTCCGCCTCAGACTCAGTTGTACATTTCTAATAAACCACTGGGCTGTGTTTATTTAGATCACTGCGGTCCATTTTCATCTGATACTGCGTATAAATACATCTTAGTAGCAGTTGACTCATGCACACGCTTTGTGTGGGTATGGCCACATCGCAGCGCTGATTCCCGGACTGTCATCAGAGATTTGCGTATCTTTATAGGGATTTTTGCCTGTGGTACCTTCCATTCGGATCAGGGTCCGGCTTTCGCCTCTAAGGCGTATAAGGATGCCATGACTTCGATGGGGGTCCAAGTCAAGTTTTCTTCACCCTACAGACCCGAGGGTAATAGTGTAGTTGAACGAATGAACCGTGATTTAAAGCAATCTTTGACAGCCCGAGTTATAGGCACTGGCAGAAATTGGCTGGCTCACCTCTATGGCGTGCAGCGTGCTCTTAATAATCTCCCTAGAAGGTCTCTGGGTGGGCGGACCCCATACGAAATGCTCTTTGGCATCAAGATGTCCGTCCCTGACCTTGACGGTCTAGACTCGGTGGTTCGCGCCACTTCCTTTGACGCAGATGAACATTGCAATGTTTTACAGAATCTACAAAAGACGAGAGACACTCTTGCAAAGGAACATTTGCCCTCCACATCGGATGATGCGTTGCAGATCCCGGTAGTTGGCTGGCTACCCCAAGTTGGAGAACTGGTTCGAGAGAAGATCGACAACAAGAAAGAGTTTGGTCCCTCCTATCGAGCTCCGGTCCCAGTGCTTGGAGTGAAGGGCACAAGAACAGTCATTTTACCACCACTTCCAGGTCGTAAGGAAAACAGGTTTATTTCTATTGACAATGTCAAGATACACAGAGTGGCCGATTCTTCTTAGCATGACACCGGCTGTTTCCTGTCCTTCCATTGTGAGAAATTCAATTATGCCCACTGCTTCTAATAATGAACCTGAGGTGGCCATCGAATTACCTGCTGTTTCCAGTCCATTATTGAATAATTTACCAGGAACTAACCTTGATGAGACAGACTATACATACCCCACTGATTTGTCCATGCCTGACCTGCAAGCTCGTTTAGCCACGGAATCCAGATTTTCATTTGACTCTACTTCCCTTGCCTCGAAAAAACCCTCTAAAATTGCATTATATGCTAGCCTGTTTAAAAAACATTTTTTGATACCTCCTTGGATATACATTTGGCTGGTCCTTTTTTCAGTTTACCTTTTTATGTCAATTGGTTTTGTGTTTTATTTTTTTCGGATTATGAATGGACACTATGTCGAGGAGAGAACTTGCATTACTCATTTGAATGGAACTTTGGCCCCACTTTCCTCTTCACATTCTACACACAGATTAAAAAGAGACTTGACTTTGGTTAACATCACAGCGTGGCCTGTTCTGGATGGAATCGCGTGGGATGCAGTTCGTTTTCAGATTCATGGTCCAACGGAAGTCGTTAATGTCCCTAATGTACTAAGAGTTAATATGGGGGATGTGGTGAAACAAAACATTCGTTCTGATGATTGGGATGTTAATGCTGTGGAAAGTTTGTTTTCTGATTTGAAATATTATGCTGCTTTTGATGCTGAGGATTTATATTTAGAATCTGCTAATTATGGTGAATTGTTCTGTTACCAACATTATGGCAATCACTTCTTACACAAGACATCTTCCCGAAGGGATGCGGTTAATTTTACTCAGTGGGAACATTGCCCAGCACCAACACAAGGGAGTTCAGAAACGTTTCTTAAAAAGTATACTTATTTCACTGACTTTAATCAGTCCAATCCCGAGTCCTTTTATTTTAAATTTCACAAACAGCCACTGTCCAAGGTTCGACTCACAAATACAAAATTGTTATATTGAAAGGCCTTCCTGGATCAATTAGTTACTGGAGGGTATGAGTTATGGAAGGATACCATAGACCTTAAATCAGTTTGGGGCTCAAGGGCCTGGCAGGTACAAGGCACTGAAGCTTTGCACCGTGCATGTCTCATCCCAAATCATATGTGGTTTTTAAATGAAACCATTTCCCAGACCACGTGCTTTGGATTGGCTACATCTAAAAGGTTAAACACCCCGTCTTTCCCGGAGTTGGAGGAATATGAGAATTGGAGTAATTTTACTAAATTGTCCGTTAGAGATATACAGGCTCTGCTTCTGAATTCCTCCTTTAACATTTCCAGTATGAATCCCAAGGGTTGGCTGCTTTGGCACCGTAGTGCTGATTCTTGCCAAAAGAGATTTTTAAATATAACTGACGGTTTTAAGGCTGTTAGATCTGATCCCCGTTTTGATTTGAGTCATACTGTCACCTCTTACTCTGTTGGCAAGTTGTGTCAAGCTTGGCTGAAACATTCAACTTTACCTGCGGTTAAGTATCACCTTTCCAAACTGAATGCAGACGTGGATTTGAATGATTTCATTAAGGGCCCAGCTAGTGGCAGGTCGAAAAGGTGGTTATATGGTGTTTACAATGAAATTTGGAAACTCTCACAGATTGAGGCTGCTTCACGCCTTAGGGCTATTGATCAGGCAAATCTTGAGAAAGTGCTTGCAGTGGTTGACAATAGCATTAACGTGCTTTCCTCTAGAATTTACACATTAGATAATATTGTGTCGTCTGTTGTTGATATTGTGCATGATGAAGTGTCTGTATTATACCATGGTCAAAATCAATTACGTTCAATCATGCAGTTTGCATGGACACTACAGACTCTAAAAATGGGTAAAGTTCCCTGGGGATACATGAACGTTTCCTCTTTATTTGCACCGTTTAATTTGACAGACAAACAACGCTTGCTTTCAATGCGTGATGCTTCCTTTTCTATGCTCCATATTGAAAGATTGGAATCTTTACCTTTTTCTGTGGCAGAGACCACTGCTGCTACGTGGCTTATCCACGGTTTAATAACGCTACCTTTTTCTTTATATAAGTTTTCAAATTGTATGAAATATGTGCCAATAGGTCGTTTTGAACCCTTAGGTAGCGGTTTTCTTCATGAGGTCTGGTCACTCCCATACACATACAGATGTTTCAAGGATGAACAAGAGGTTTATCTAACAGGGGATGAGTGTACTGAAACGCCAGATCATTCTTTAATGTGTAGACACATACAGTTACACGGTTCATGTAACAAGGACAGACCGAATATGGCTTGCGTTTTACAGGGCACGCCAGTTCCTGCTATCATCCCCACGTTTAAATTGTTAGAGAATGGTAGTTATTTAATGCTCAATAATGAAAACTGTTGTGGTTTAATTAAAGGTATAGCTTTCATAGTAACGGTTAGTGAGCGAGTTATTTGCTGCAGAAATGTTCTTTATCCTCCCACACGTGAACATAGGGAGTCTTCCATTTGGCCACAGATACCGACCTTGGGAGCAGAATTCAGCGGCATGGCTAGAATAAGAGCTCTATTGTCCAAGAAAGAGGTGGCCTTGAGCTCGGCCCGTGAAACTTTCGTGCTTCACATTGCTAACACCCGTACGGAGGTTCAGGCTCTTTTAAACACTGATTTGCCTTTGCATTTCGGAGCCATGGTCCGTTCTATCTTTAACGCATCCTCCACAACGGGCCTAGCACATTTTTTTAAAGTTGTTAGCGGCGGTCTCGTGACTTCCTTTGAGAAGATTTTTGGAGTCATCCCTGCCTTCTTCCATTCTATTTTTTCATCCTTATTTGGAAGGTTCCCGTTTTTGCTTGCTTTAGCGGCTGGCGCATTGGTGGTTTTCTGCCTTTTTAAATATGGATGCCCTTCCTGTGCAAGACCACGCTCAGCTGCTACTGACGCGGTTTCGCAACCGCATGCTTGATTATTATGGCCCACTGCCGTTGGCGACTCTAAGCACGGCTTTTGGATTATCTTTTCGTTTCTCCTATTTCACCTGTGTCCAGCCTGTATTTCGCTGCCTGACCTGTGATTTCCTTTGGGCCATTGATTTGTGTCTCTGCGGACCAATATCTGCTGACGTCGATTTTGATCAACTGATGAGTCCTATCATTGCTCACGAGTTGGTTTGTTCTGACGAAAGGATTATGGCCTTGGCGGTGGCACATGGACTAATGGGTCCCTGGGATGTGTTGTCGGCAGCGCAAAGTTTCTTGGAACGAAGTTTTCTTGAAAACCCACCGAGCTGTCCTCTGATGGTTATAGAGGATCCGGTGCTGGAAGATCACGTATGTTCCTTTCATCTTTTAAATTGGATGGCTGAACTGTTTTCGGATGAGGACAGTGACTTTCTCCTGGAGGCTGTTGCAGCTTACTTTTCATATACAGTCTTATCATAGACACTGCCTCAAATTGGCATGCTGATTGATAGCATTTCCTTGATTTTATTGACTTTTGGTCAAGACATTTTATTTTTGCTTGCCTATTGGCTTGAGCCACAGTATACTTGTGGGCTATTTTTTAGCGTTAGTTTTTATAAATTGAATTTTTATTCATGCTCGTTTATAATTGGATTCTGCTCTCATGTGATGGCACTTCTGTTATCTTATTTAGTCCGTTCTCGGATCATGGGGGGGTGTTGTATAGCTCCTATATATCCCTATATCGTGTTAAGTTAGCATAGGTACGTTTGAGATTTAAACGCCATTTTTCCTTTCTTGCAACTTCTGCACACGACCCTTATTTGTTGACTTAGCTTTCAACCTAGTAGTTTGCCGTGGTGAATGTGAGAATAATATGTTATTGCTCTGATATCTGCTTTGTTTAATAAAACATGTCTGCACGGAGAGTGCTGAAGTTTCAGGAGCAACACGATATGGAATTGTTATGAGGTCTGATCTCCACGCCTTCATAGTCATAACACAAGTGCAGCCTTTGCCAACTTGGGCTTGAGGCGGGATTGATATTGCTTTGCACGAGAATTGTTAACACACTTGATGCGGTGCACATGCAGAGAGAGCTGGTGTATGCTGATGTGATTCCTTCATGCTAGGACACTAAGGTATGGGCCCGCCCTAAAACAACCCAAAGAGACCTTCTTAGATAATAATATAATATATGTGTTAGGGAGGGTGAGATATAAGTGTTGTTAACTCTTATTCATTACAGCATGTTAACATGCTGTCACCATTCGCTTTTTATGTCTTAGTAACTATGCTGATAATTTTGCTACTGATAATAAGTATACTTGTATTATCAAAGATACTGCGCCTGAGAAGACGGCATTAGTAAATAAACATTTCAAATGCACATGTGTCTTCTTTACTCCATGTTCTGGTTTGTAATGATAATATAACGAAAGAGTGTTCATGAGTCCCACGTACCCTGAGGTACTGTAAGTTCATGTTCTGGTTTGTCTAAACATTGGGTGTTTGATATGTCCAATGAGACACTGTAGCTAGCTCGGTAAGGGGTGAGTTGGTTGCTAAGGTAAGTTTTGGGACATCCTAATTTGCCGAGGTTCCACTCCTCTGTGCACAGTTCTGTGTGAGTACAGAAACCCTGCAACAAGCCCAACTCCAAGGGCCAGTGTGCAGGAGTACAAAGCAAGAGTGTGTTTTGGGGGATAATGATTACAGTTTTTTCCGAGTTCAGTTTTAGCTGATTGCTATTCATCCAATTCTTGAAGAATAGCATTGAGTTTCTAAGAAACTCCTCTGATTTTGTTGACTCTTCAATTGTAAAAATTAGCTGCATATCGTCAGCATAGTTGTAAATCTTGATCCCCATCTGACGGAGTCTGGATATGAGTGGACGCATATACCCATTGAAGAGAATTGTGGAAAGAGAGGAGCCTGGCGGAACTCCACAACTCATATTTACAGTATTGGACTTGTAGGGTGGGAACCACACCGATTGCTTGCGGCACTCTAAAAAAGATTTGAACCAACTCAAAGCAGTGCCTCTGAGACCAGCTGCAGCAATATGATCCAACAATATTTCATGGTTAACGGTATCGAAGGCTGCAGACAGATTTGGGAGAATCAAGGCCTGCATGCGGTCCTCATCCGCCTTTCCTTTTAGATCATCTATAACAGAGAGTATGACAGATATGGTGGTCAATTTTTATAATTTCTTGATTATCTGTCTCCTTTCCAATTTTTTTTTTTTTTTTTTTACTTTTCACCCTCTTCCACCTACTGGTACTGCTGTGTCATATTATACATGAGAATCTCTGGGTACTGTCTCGTCGGCCCAGATTTAACACAGCTCAATGCAAAATGTATTTTGGGATTTACTCAACTGCACAGTTACATTGTGTCAGGGAGACATTCCATTGCCTAAACGGTTACTAAATCTGAACCTTAACTTTTCTCCTGCCCCTTCAACAGATTCTACTTTATCTAATAATCTGGCACACAACCTTCTCATCTCCTCTCCTAATGAGTCCTCAAGTGTCAGTTCTGGACCCTCTCTGTTCTCCATTGACACCATTTCCATGGCCACTGTTATCACCTCCTGTGGAGTATCTCCCATTTCTATGATGAGGGTTCCCAAAACACTTTCTCTCTTTCCTGGACACTACACAGGTAGAGTCCACTCACAGCCCTCCCATTACATTTATTTGAAAAGTTTTATATAGCGCCGGCTAGACTCGGAGGTATCAGAGAGCTTCACATGAGATAGGACATTGTTTAGTACATTGTTACATAGTTATATCACTTAAAGTTACCAGTACATGCTTAGGAGAAAAACGTGAGCTTACACAATAATATAAGATATTAGCATATAGCATATCCAAAACACAAGTCTTATAGGGCGTGGAAGGTAGTGGGGGGAAAGGTAAACAGGAGAGGGGAGAGCAGACAGAGTCAGGTAGACCTGAAGTGGGAAAATACTCCAGGGGGAATAAAATAGTCAAAGCAGTCGAAGACAGAGACAGATAAAACCGTGATGAATCGTGAAAAACAATGTCTGGCTGGGTAGGTGACGGCCGAGGGGGGTGACAGCTCCACCGGGCATCAGCCAATGGTACTCAGGCTCCGCGATAAGTAAACATAGTTAAACGTTTCAGCCTGTGGGGCATCGTCATAGCTCCAAAGAAGGCATCAGTCCCCGTGTTGGTGGGAGGCGCTGTACACCTCGTACTCCTGGTAAATAATTTGGTGCAACCGTTGTGGGTGCCAAACCATCGTGGCACGATGTGCAGGGGCAACGCGTCGGCCAGCGAAGCTCAGGTCCCCAGGTAAAGCAGCCCGTCGCTGCGGGGTCCATCAGGGGCGCCATGGCCGCCTCCAGGCAGCTCCCCGGTCACCTGCCCGCCGTACAATCTGAAGGGCTTGGCAGGCTTCACGGCCAGACCCGCCACGGAGCTGGTCGAGTGGCTGCGCAGCCCCATGGCAGCCCCCGCTGGCCGGTACTGTCCCAGGGCTGGGCCATGCATCACAGCACTAACATCCGAGGACACTCCTGGGAAAGGGCCCCACGGCCTGACTCCCGAGCTCTGCTTGGCCCCCATCCCCAGCAGGGAGAAGGGGATCCGGCCTCCTCGGGCAGCAGAGCCCTTTCTTAGGGAGGAAAGATGCGCTGCATTCGTTGTTGACTACCATGGCTGTCTTTATCAGCGAAGGGGCGAAGACAGTGCTCCCAGGGAAGGGTAAACACACTCTGCTGTAGCAGACAGTCAGTCTTCCTCCAGGACTCAGTGTTATCAGCTTCAGGCGAGATGTAGCATTTATGAGTTGTGCCGGGAATAAGTGAGACCATCTCATACAGAATCTCTGGCGATAATCTGGGCAAAAGACCTCACCTGACAAGTGATTGTCCCTAAATACTAAACCTTACCAGAAATTGAAATTTCTGACATATGTTTAAGAATGTCGGACATAGATAATGTGCATCAAGTTATGCGTCCTAGCTAGAAGTTTAAGGGAAAAGTATATCAATTCCGACTACACTATTTTGGTTATATGTCGGTATGTGTTCTTAATCAACCATGACAGGGTGGAAAGTAGACATCTCATCCAGACAAATGTTGCATTGATGATTGAGTCTGTGACATCCATCGAAAATCATCAATGTCTGCTTATCCTCTCTACCCCAAGCCCTCATTATCTACTATTCTGCACTATCCATTACTTTAGGACATTCTAAATGATTAACAAATGTCGAGAAAGTAAAAAGTGTCTTTACTTTTGCCTTAGTTCACCGTTCATGTGATGTGGCACGTCACTCACATATTTACATTTGACAGCACAGCCTTTTATCTGGCATGATACACACTTCTGTGTGTCTTCCATGCATCCATGAGGGAAAGTCTGGTGGTGTGGCATTTTGTGGCGCTTGAACCCTACTCTCTAGGTAAGTACACCACGAGAAGGCAAGATTGCAAGCGTGACACTACTTCATTATCTAAGGGCAACGCTCAGTGGAGTATGTTTTAGGATGTCGACAGGCGGTACACATGCAGCCACTGTGTATTTGGGCTTTACTGTGGCCAGGCATGAACAGGAAACTATAGGCAGCCCTGTGAAATATTTTAATATCTGCCCAAATAAACTATGGAGGATCACAGGTCAAATGACGCATTGTGCATCAGTTTTTAGGTTTCGCCCTGCTCGTTGCAACTGCGTAGCAGTTGTTCCCCCCACGGCGAAATCTCATGATCCTACATATGGGGCTTTGGTTCCGCCTCTGTCTCCCATTGGCTAGCTCCATAAATGGAGGCTAGCCATTGGGAGACAGAGGCTGTCAATCACGCTTTCCCCTGAAAACGCGATTCGGGGGCGTTTCTCGGTCTTTTTTTAAGTCCCGCCCCTTTGTCCTGGGCCGCGCTGTGATTGGCTGCCGGCCCGGGACACCCCCGTGACGTCATTCCCCGGGCCGCGCTGTGATTGGCTGGCCGGCCCGGGACCTGACTTGTTAGTTTTTGTTCCCGCTCCCCCCTCCATTAGCCGTGTTCCTGTTCCCTTTGTTCCCGCCCCCTCCTGCTGTCTCGCAGCTTGTGGCGGTCATGGAGACGTGCGCTTGTTTCTTCATGCAAACATTTTGAAGAGTCTCTCTGCCATGGTTTCCTGAAAACTCCGTGGACGGTTCTACGCAGTGGAATAACCCCAAAAAAATGAGCGAGTGAGTGGGAGTGAGTCGTCGGCTAGAACATTCCCTTGTCACCGCAGGGCACGATTTCAGCTCTTGTACCACAAGATGGCTGTACTGCCACGCGCGCTCTCAGCAGGTAGCGGGGCCGTAGTCGAGAAGCTGCAGGCTGGTTACCGAAGCTGGCCGTGTGCACGCATTTCACATACTGCGGAGCTGGCAGCGTCGGTGGCTCGTGTCCCCATGGCTCCGAAAACCGTGCGAGATAACATTGATAAATCCACTTACACAGAAACATTAACCGAAGGAGTTGGCGAGCTGCCAACAATATGTAGCCTGAAACGGATCTACCATTTACAGCCTCGTTTCCAGCTGCTCTTCGTACAAGGCGATCCAGGCTGTTCTACGTAGCCAGTGATCTCTTGTTATGATGGCTTTTCTTTCCAGACGTTTAGGCATTCGTGCCTATAACATATGACTTGTATCGGATCTATGTGAGGCCATATATTTTTACAGGTTTGCATCTCTTGTTTTATGTTGCCTGGTTTAAAATAACAGGCGTAAGCAACATCGTGTCTCCTTTCACTACACAATAGCTTCTGAGCCTGCGCTCGTTTCCCTGTAGTCTTCGAAGCTTCATCTTTTTAGCAGCCCTTAAGGGGTCTCCGCAGCCTTTTTTTTTTTATGTTGTAGCTGTATACACTCGTGTCTCCAGCATATGACATGTTGTATCTAGTTGCTGTAGCGACCTCTGTCCAACCAGTCCATTTTTCAGCAGAACTCACCTTATGACGATCATTGGAGCCTTCAACACTATTTCTAACATTTTTCATCGCAGTTTAGTCTTTCTCCCCAGTGATTGAGCCCGTTGCCTGATTATTCATTGCCACCCTATATTACTATTATCAGTTTTACATTGCGTCGCTAGTGGCCTCCAATCCATTCCGATCCTGACTGGCGTTTTTCCATGTGTAATTAATATAGCGCTAGTGTGTATCATTATTTGCTAGTCGCAACCTGCGAATGTTTGTCACTGTCCGTTTCCCTACATTTGAAGTGAACAATGAAGATTAGTCGCGGCAGACGGAGCATGTCACGCTGAAGACCTGCTAAAAATCTCATAACTCTCGTTTGAAGTCCAGTAACAGGATTACCAAAACTGCACGTAGTCGAGACCTCTTTGGTTTGTTAATTATTTTACTGTAGTCATTGAGGCTTTGAGCCACTTCTAAATCGTCCCGTTTATACAGGTAGACGAGTTAGCAGAGTAAGGGAAATAAGAGATGCTATGAGGAAAAGAAGAATTTTAGGAGAAGCTCAACATTAAAATGAACAGAAGTAAATACATAAAAAACACGAAGCGGTCTCCGAGCTCCGACTGAGATTGCACCTAAAGTTATAATCCTTCAGATAAACGCATGTGAAGTGCACCATGATTTCAGACGTGGTGTATGTATGGCGTGTCACTGTTTTCGATCTTCACTGTCTGTGTTTTCCACGTAGAAAAGCACACCTTTAAATCTTACGACTACACACATGTAAACATTTGTAGAGTGCAAGTTTGATTTAAGGTGTAATAGATGTACTTACTCCATTCACTACAACTAATTGAATAACAATAATTAAGTAACTGAAACCAAAGCACTGAACTTTAGTGTTAAACAGAAGAGAGAATGATGTACCCTACAGTCTCCGAACTGCAGAATGTGTAGTAATGCAGTCAAATCCCAGCCTCTCCACCTGACCAAATTGTGGGCTCCATGGCGCATTGTTTTACTTAACTGTATGATATTCCTTGACCATTCAAGTTTAATAGCTCAGTTTAGTATAGGATCTGTGCTCTACAAAAACCGGACTTCTAATTGGCTGATATAAAATAATCATGCTTCACAATCAATAATAACATAAACTTAAGCCATATAAAGAGAGACCATAACAAACTAACACATTTGGGGTAACTAATGGCAATTTCGTCAGACCGCCGAGATGTTCTTTATCTTGAATGTTAAATAGTTTAAAAAAAATTACTTTCAATAGATGTCACTAATCTAATGAATTTACGTTAGTGTCTCCTAAAACCTTGGACACAGTTTGTGTTTACATTTACTTTCCTTTAGGCTGTCGCCACTGTTCACAGCCTTTTGGTTTATAGACTACTTAGATTCTTTGTCTCAGTAACCCACTATCTTCTGCTTCTAAATGTACAAGGCTGTCTGCCTTAATAGTCCTCAAATGTTTGCTGACAGTTATAAGCAAACTCTCATAATTGGCAAAAGCTCATCATGTCCATTGCAACTAAGTATTTTGCCCTTCGGGTTGTCATCCATAGGGGTTGACTAAAAAAAAATGTATGCCTTTTGATATAATTTTAACATTTTTTTGTTTTGTTTGCTTAATTAAATACAGTAACATTGCTCCCTCAAACTCTTTTAGAAGTTTTAGTACCCAGACATTTGTAATCTTTGTGTGGTTTATGGATAAGATTAATGTTTGTACTCTTCATCAGGCATTGAAAAATCAGTAACCTGTTACTAGACCTGCAGGTCTAGTGACTTGAATGATTTACTCGACCTAACTGTAATGGTCTTGACCCATAAACTTGTATCAAATTGTGAGATCCTAGGCAAATATTTTATTTCACTGAGTCGCCCTTTCTTCATTACCACATGCAAGAGTATCTTTAAATTCGTGAGTTCAGCATGTCTGCTGTACAAAAAACTCTTGTTTGTTTTAATAGACTACACTTTTGCTCCATGTATAATAGAAATGGAGCCTTTATATAGGGTACATGTGATCCGTGACACGTCTCTTAGTTTCCTAATAGTAGTCATCAGGGTAGGGGCAGGAATGTTTCTCAGTTTATTTTTTAAAACTCACTTTTAGTAAATATATTGCTAAAGCTTGATGTGGTGGTGCACCGTCATTTACTGACACTTTCCGCTGAAATGGCCACCAATTTTCCCACTGACAACCAGTTTTAATAATTTTTGGAAATCGTTTTTCAGCAAATATAATTTTCACATCATCAATTCTAATTAGTTTTGATCCTAATAACATTTTTGTTTCCATCTCACTACTGAAATATATTTCAAAATATTTTTACAGTTGATTTACAAGCTATTTTAATGTTGTGTGCCCCTCTTGATCGGCAGACTGTTCACATTACAAAATCCTCTAACTTTGCAATCGCAAAAGAATAGTAAACACCAATCTCCAGGATAAAATAAGCAGCGGTTTTTCATAAGATGTATCCTGACATTTGATCTCTGTCTTTGAACGTACAGCAAATGTGTCAAGATAAAATCAAGATTTTACAGCATCTTTATTACTCATTCACTTTCTAACTGAACAAACACCTGTTCATCGCCAGCTCTAGTTCTCTCGCCAGACCGGGCCAGTAGAACCTCAAAGTAGCTTGCCCTGAAACAATATGACTCGATTTAGAGATTAAGTGAGTAGATTTCTCCAGCGCACCTTAAGTCCGGTTCTTTCCCTTTTTCAACCAATTGGTTCCTGTGCCACTTAATGTCGGGACCATAAAGTACTTCTGTAGCTCTTTTACCACAGAGATTTACATGCTGGGTGTGTGTGTGTGTGTGGCTCTGGGTGTGTGTGTGTGTGTGGTAGTAATTGCTGTCTGCTGAGCTCGTCCGTAGGGTACAATAGGTCTCACATTTGCGAGAGATTAAGCTAATGGCAATGCCATTTATTTATCTGTTTTCAAAACCAACACATAAATACAAATTTTGTCATTTACAATGCCAATAGCTCCAACTTTTCCAAAGGCGAAACCATTGCATTGTAAATGCTTGTTCTATTATAGTGATAAAAAACATCTGTTTAAATACATTTCTGACTGAGTCCAATTCCATTTTCACACCCCAAGGTTATACAACAATAGTCCGGATCATTTTTGTTGCCTAATAAACACTTAGTTTGCATATCCCAAACTGAAGTGGCTCTTTATTCTTACCTAAACCGGTCGGAATTCTCAATTGCATATATATCCCATCATGCAATGCATCACTCTGCCAAACCCACTAAAGGTGTGCATTGTGAAAACAATCATGGAAATAAAAGAGAGAGCACTTCCTGGAACTTGCTTCGAAATGTGTTAGGCACAACAGATCGTTATCGTGTTGTCGAGGGAAGCGAAGATGAAAGCCAGGTGGCAGGCATCCAGCCGAGTGCCCTTCTAAGCTTTAGGGCAATTGGAAAATAATTAACGGCGGCCCCCGTCGTAGGGGAGCGTCGTAGGGGAGGAGGCACCACCTCGTCACTGGGAGAGTAAAATGAATTACAGGACCCTACTAAGAGAATACTTATGCTCATTGGGGACTCAATGTCCAATCATGCAACGCAGCACTCTGCCGAACCCACTAAAGGAGTGCATTGAGAAAACAATCGTGGAAATAAACAAGCATTTACAATGCAATAGGTCTCCCAGCATTAAAGTTTGAGCTATTGGCATTGTATATTACAATGTGTTACATTAATTTGTTATCAAACTCTGAATTGTTGTATAAAGATGATTTGCAAACTGTCAAATGTTGCTGAATAGTAAGCAACGTTGTGAATAATATTGTTTGCTAGTCATCCTTGGGTACCAGAGTACTTCACTTGAGGCAGCTCACTACTCTGCACTCACTACTCTGCACTCACTACTTTGCTCTCACTATTCACTACTTTGCACTCACTACTCTGCACTCACTACTCACTACTCTGCACTCACTACTAACTACTTTGCACTCACTACTCACTACTCTGCACTCACTACTCTGCACTCACTACTCTGCACTCACTACTCTGCACTCACTACTCTGCACTCACTGCTCACTACTTTGCACTCACTACTCTGCACTCACTACTCACTACTCTGCACTCACTACTCACTACTCTGCACTCACTACTTTGCACTCACTACTTTGCACTCACTACTCACTACTCTGCACTCACTACTCTGCACTCACTACTCACTACTCTGCACTCACTACTCACTACTCTGCACTCACTACTCACTACTTTGCACTCACTACTCACTACTCTGCACTCACTACTCTGCACTCACTACTCACTACTTTGCACTCACTACTCACTACTCTGCACTCACTACTTTGCACTCACTACTCACTACTCTGCACTCACTACTCTGCACTCACTACTCACTACTTTGCACTCACTACTCTGCACTCACTACTCACTACACTGCACTCACTACTCTGCACTCACTACTCTGCACTCACTACTCTGCACTCACTACTCACTACTTTGCACTCACTACTTTGCACTCACTACTCACTACTCTGCACTCACTACTTTGCACTCACTACTCACTACTTTGCACCCACTACTCACTACTCTGCACCCACTACTCACTACTCTGCACTCACTACTCACTACTCTTCACTCACTACTCACTACTCTGCACTCACTACTTTGCACTCACTACTTTGCACTCACTACTCTGCACTCACTACTCTGCACTCACTACTCTGCACTCACTACTCTGCACTCACTACTTTGCACTCACTACTTTGCACTCACTACTCACTACTTTGCACTCACTACTCTGCACTCACTACTCACTACTCTGCACTCACTACTCTGCACTCACTACTCTGCACTCACTACTTTGCACTCACTACTCACTACTCTGCACTCACTGCTCACTACTCTGCACTCACTACTCTGCACTCACTACTTTGCACTCACTACTCACTACTCTGCACTCACTACTTTGCACTCACTACTCACTAATTTGCACTCACTACTCTACACTCACTACTCACTACTCTGCACTCACTACTTTGCACTCACTACTCATTACTCTGCACTCACTACTCTGCCCTCACTACTCACTACTCTGCACTCACTACTCTGCACTCACTACTCACTACTTTGCACTCACTACTCACTACTTTGCACTCACTACTCACTACTCTGCACTCACTACTTTGCACTCACTACTTTGCACTCACTACTCTGCACTCACTACTCACTACTTTGCACTCACTACTCTGCACTCACTACTCACTACTCTGCACTCACTACTTTGCACTCACTACTCTGCACTCACTACTCACTACTCTGCACTCACTACTCTGCACTCACTACTCTGCACTCACTACTCACTACTCTGCACTCACTACTCACTACTCTGCACTCACTACTCACTACTCTGCACTCACTACTCACTACTTTGCACTCACTACTCACTACTCACTACTTTGCACTCACTACTCACTACTCACTACTCTGCACTCACTACTCACTACTCTGCACTCACTACTCTGCACTCACTACTCACTACTTTGCACTCACTACTCACTACTCTGCACTCACTACTTTGCACTCACTACTCTGCACTCACTACTCACTACTTTGCACTCACTACTCTGCACTCACTACTCACTACTCTGCACTCACTACTTTGCACTCACTACTCACTACTCTGCACTCACTACTCACTACTCTGCACTCACTACTCTGCACTCACTACTCTGCACTCACTACTCTGCACTCACTACTCACTACTCTCTACTCTGCACTCACTACTCTGCACTCACTACTCACTACTCTGCACTCACTACTCTGCATTCACTACTCTGCACTCACTACTCTGCACTCACTACTCTGCACTCACTACTCACTACTCTGCACTCACTACTCACTACTCGGCACTCACTACTCTGCACTCACTACTCTGCACTCACTACTCACTACTCTGCACTCACTACTCACTACTCTGCACTCACTACTCTGCACTCACTACTCACTACTCAGCACTCACTACTTTGCACTCACTACTCACTACTCTGCACTCACTACTCTGCACTCACTACTCTGCACTCACTACTTTGCACTCACTACTCTGCACTCACTACTCTGCACTCACTACTCACTACTCTGCACTCACTACTCTGCACTCACTACTCACTACTTTGCACTCACTACTCTGCACTCACTACTCTGCACTCACTACTCACTACTTTGCACTCACTACTCACTACTCTGCACTCACTACTCTGCACTCACTACTCTGCACTCACTACTCTGCACTTACTACTCTGCACTCACTACTCACTACTCTGCACTCACTACTCACTACTCTGCACTCACTACTCTGCACTCACTACTCACTACTCTGCACTCACTACTCACTACTCTGCACTCACTACTCACTACTCTGCACTCACTACTCTGCACTCACTACTCACTACTCTGCACTCACTACTCACTACTCTGCACTCACTACTCTGCACCCACTACTCCTCCCTCCTCCCAGTCTCGGGGGCGGTTTGTATGTTACAGTAGTGGCCTAACAGCCGGAGCTGTCGACGTTGGAACTGGGGAGCCAGTTCGAGTCTCGGCGTCGACTCAGCATCCTGTGTTTCTGGGCCAATCACGTAATCTCCCCGTGCCTAAAAACATGAATGTGTCCTTGTGTGATATTTAATGATGATGCTCGTTTAAAGCGCTCCAGTACCTACGGGTCGAGTTAAAGCTATATAGAACTGCACAAAAAAATAATACTGTGCTCTAAATCAGTCCACCAAACTGCAGCGTGCAATATGGGTTTAAAGATACCATACTCCCCCCACCCATAGCAATAGTGTTTTCACTGGAGTCACCTTAATCTATCCATCGAACTCCAATCTCTGCCCCATTTAAAGTAGTGAGGAATCCATACATCCGTTAATCGTATTTATGAGTGGAATGCAGAATTGGGATGGTATTGAAGGCCAATGTTTGGAAAAAGTTCTGAATATGCCCATGTCAGCTTGACAAACAAAGCTTTCACGTAACCTAAAAAAGAAAAGGTGACCCCCACCGGAAACCACCGGATCAAATTAAGCATTGCAGCCGCAGTGCCGATATTTTGTACAAATCAGCCAGTAAATGGGTATTTGGATTTCAAAAAGAGGTCTGTGAGGAGACACGGGATTTCAACACGGCGGACAGCTGGGGCCGTATTCCGCCGATAGAGAACATTGCAGCCCTCGCCGAGCCGGACTTGATAGGACTGCCCCTCCCCTAAGAGCTCCCATCCGGCAGACGTCACGAGAAGGAATATGAGAGCGGAGCAGCGTGGGATCACAGACCGGCAGAGACGGGCAGCGGGCAACGAGAGGAGAAACCGGCGGAATCCAAGGACTGCACGGAAGAGAACAGGACCGGACAACTTAGTTGTAGGAGGTAGGAGGGGGAGGGGGTCTCGGTGCACGTGTGTGTGTATGTATGTGTGCAACGGGGGGGGCCTCGGTGCACTCGTGTGTGTGTATGCATGGGAGAGTGTGTGTCTCTGTATCTATGTATGTATGTATGTATGTGCGTGCGTGCATGGGCGCTCGTGTGTGTGTCTGTGTGAATGCGCATGCGTGTGGGAGCTTCCCAGGAGACAGCAGCTGGCCACAGCGCTCGTTCGCGTGCGCGTGGCCCGCTCAAATCGCCTCCTCGGAGAGAAAATGCGCGCTGCCAGGTGCTGTCTCCTGGGAAGCAGAGTCAGCGACAAAAGATCTCCTGGCGGACACAGCGCTTACGCGCTGTTAAACGCCAGGAGACCTAAAAAGAGAGCACTTCCTGGAACTTTTAAAAAGCAAAATGCCTATGAATAAGAACTGGTTGCTTCGAAAAGCGTTAGGCACAACAGATCGTTATCGTGTTGCTGAGGGAAGCGAAGATGAAAGCCAGGTGGCAGGCATCCAGCCGAGTGCCCTTCTAAGCTTTAGGAGAATTGGAAAACAAAAAAAAATTAAAAAAAATACATATATATATATATATATATATATATATATATATATATATACACATTAAGAAAAACATAGGTTTCAGGAACGTTATTGTTTTTTTTTTTTAAACTTTATTTTTCAGTCTTTTTCATGGTACATGCTATTCATACATTAGTCATACAACAGAAAAAGCGTTCCATACTTATACTCTCTGTACAATACTAAGGAGCATCAATAGGAAAATACATGTTAATCCGGTTGATGAGGCATCGTAACAAGCAATAACGCCAGGTATGCAATAGCCACAACGGAGGTGTGCAACGAGACCGGTCAGTGCATCCATGGGGGGCAACAATAAAAGTCTAGCAAATGTAACATTCAGTGAGCAATCATAATCACAGCAAAGCAAAAGCATCCCAAAATCTGCCCTCAACAGCACAAGAGTTCGCATCACAATAGTGCAAGAATATAATATATAATCATAGGAGTCAGTATTAGCGAGAGTCTCTGTGTAATACTACCAACCTTCTACTTAAGCATCTGAAATGAGGGGGGAAGCTACCCCAGGGGTACCCGTCTCCGCATCCTCTCCACCCGCTCTCTCCTCAACCGTCAGCAAGTATCCTTGTAAGGGGCCCCATATATCCCTCGGCCTAGACGACAATGGCACCAATTCCGCATATACAGCAGCTTGCTCTTGGCAGTATATGAGATCGCTCAGCCAATCTTTAAATTTCGGAGCTCTCCCCCTCCCCATCTGCAAGCAACCCTACGTTTCGCCATCAGAAATGCAATGTCCATAAATTTCCTCGCCTTTTTCGGAATATGCATCGTACATCCCAGTAGCATCAGCAATGGGTCAACATCTATAGTGGTGCCCATCATACTTTCAAGCGCTGCGTGAACCTGTGACCAATACTCATTTACTTCTGGGCATTCCCATGCCAAGTGCAAGAACCCGGCTCCAGGCCTCCGACACCTCTCACATCTGTCATTGTCTGCTAGCTGAAAGCGATATTTCCAGGCAGGTGTATAATATAGACGCTGTAGAAACTTATAGTGGATAACTTTGAATCTGCAACTAGCCGATATGTTTTCCGTGATGGTGCAGCAATATTTCCACTGTTCATCCGTCAGTTCCTGCCCAAGGTCATCCGACCACTTAGCACGAGCAGAACTGTTAACACCCTCCTTACAGTCTCTGATCATTTTGTACAATTTGGAAACTAGGTGTTTCCCATCCGGGGACTCAAGGAGGAGGTGCAGGGGCGCAAATGCTTCCGGTTCTGATGGGAAGTCTGGAAGCACCATCCGCATCCCCTGTCGGAGACGGATGTATAAGAAAAGGTCAAGGGGCGTAGGATTAAGGTCGTGAAAGAAAAGCTCCCTAGTCCGGAACTGCCCGCCAGTGAAGAGGTCGCCCCAGGTAGCTATCCGTTACTTTCTACATACTGGCCTGAAAGCCTGTTTCCTGCAGTAGAAGTACCTTGGGGTGATATATAATCGGCAATCGTGGCGAGTACAGCAATTGCACCTCCAGGATGCGCGCTATACGCTTCCAAGCATCCATAGTACTAGTGACGGTCGTGTATGGAGTCTCCACCACTTCCAACGGACCATGGATCGCCCCCCGAGTGGGATCGGATGGGCCACCCAATCCTCCACCGCCAACTGGGGCATAAATGGTGTAGATGCCATCCAGTGATATGCGTAGTGAGGTTGTGCACTTAGATAATAAATCTCGAAGTCAGGGATATCAAAGCTGCCCTTACAGTACGGTTGTGTGAGTACCTCCCACCTTAGGCACGGTTGTATGCCACCCCACACCAACCGGATCCGTGCAGATCGCAGGGTCTTAAAGAAGTGGGCTCCAGGGTAATATGGTATATTTAGGAATAAATATAAAAACTGAGGCAGGATTACCTTTTTTACTAGTGACGCCCTGCCCGCCAGTGACAGGGGCAGTAAGATCCAGCGGGTGACTCTAGCCTCTAACCGCGTAGTCGCCGTTCCATAATTTAAGCGTATCATCTCTTCTCGGTCTCTCGACACTTGTATTCCTAGGTACAGTAGGTCATCAATACACCATTCTAACGGAAACTCCAATGGGAATTTGGCCACTGCATTCGTTAGGGGGAAGAATTGTGATTTGCCCCAGTTAATATTAATCCCTGATAGTCGCTCGAACACCAGGAACTCTCTAAGGAGAGGATTGAGATTATGTGCTGGGTCCCTCACATACAATGTTATATCGTCTGCATAGAGCAATATCAGTAGTGGTCGCTGATAGCAACTGAAAGCTTTATCTTTGTGAATCTGACGCAGTCTAGCCGCTAGTGGTTCAATCGCAATCGCGAACAATAATGGCGAGAGGGGACACCCCTGGCGTGTCCCTCTCGTGAGTTCTTTGCCGAGGACACTTGGCCGTTGATCATTACCTTAGCTGTCAGCTTATCATACAGCAGTTTAAGCCATGCCACAAATATGGGAGGGAACCCCATGCGCATTAGTACTTTAAACAGGTATCCCCGCTCCACAGAGTCAAAAGCCTTTGTGGCGTCCCAAAAAAACGCTCCAAACGGCGATTCCGGAGCTATGGTCTGTATCAGGGAGAACAGAGTGCGCAGATTATGTGTGGTAGCCCGGCCCAGGACAAATGCCGATTGGTCTGGAAGCACTATGGAAGTCATCAACAGTGTCAGTCTGGTAGCCAGTACTTTCGCAAGGATCTTAGTATCACAATTGATAAGCGACAATGGTCTATACGAGTCCGGCCGGTGAGGAGGCTTCCCAGGCTTCAATAGCGAGGTAATTAGCGCTTCTCTCATCGATGAGGGCAAGATCCCCACCTCCATAATTTCCTCATACAGTTCTCGAAGCACCGGCGCCATGATATCTATATAGCATTTATAAAATTCGGCAGTTATGCCATACAGGCCCGGCGCTTTCCCATTTTTTTTTTCACAACAAATTTTATTTGTAGAATCGAGCAAGGAATATGAGTGGCTCCCCACATTCAGGAGAACACCACCAATTATTGTGGTACAGTTACAGCAGTGGACCAAGCATCCAACCAAGTAGTCAAGAGAAAGCAATGATAAAGGAATACAACCATACCCTCTCCTACCCCTACGAACTCCCAACTACCCAACCCTCCCACCTCCACCCCTGTGTCCCACCCTACCCCCGTGCACGTGTGTACAGATAGCCTTGGTATGTAATCATAATATGGTACTCATGGCACAATGCAAGGACTCGCAAATAACATGAGATTAAAGATCTTCCTCCAGTTCTGCCGGAGGGTCTAGTGTCAACCCCCTATACTCAGCCCACCTCTTCCATATCTTGAAATGTTTGCGGGGGCATCCTCGTGCTTCAAAAATCGGTCGTTCCAGGCCCATGCAAAAGTCCATTCCGGCTCTCCAAGCACACAGGGGGGGGCCCTCACATCCTTCCAAGCCCGGGCTAGGTCTCTTTTGGCCACCACCAGACCCAGGAGCAGCAGGTGGCGTTGATATATGTTTCCACCAACCCCCTCCAAGATGTGGAGTAGGCCCAGGCGATGAGTGCGAGGAAGAGTCCAATGCAGCACTTCAGACAGGCAGCCCCACACACCCCTCCAGAAGCCCACCAGCCGAGGGCACGACCATATCGTGTGGAGCAAAGTGCCCACCGCATTGCCGCAGCGCAAACATTCCGGGGATTCAATCAAGCCTGCCTTCCACAGTCGCTCACGGGTGAAATAGGCCCTATGGAGAATTTTGAATTGGATCAGTCTAAACCGTATAGCAATAGCTGCCCCCTTAGGGGACTCCAGAGCCTCCCTCCAGTCATCTTCATCGAGGGGGCCAACATCAGTTTCCCAAGTCGTCTTTAACGGAAGGAGGGTGGAGGAGCAATGAGTGACCAATGTCCGATAGATGCGAGAGACTTTCTTATTCCCCCAGATCCCCCATAAAGACTTTCGCCTCAATGGGACTAAAATCGGGAAGCGAATCTATGTTGGTAATACTGGGCATTAGTGCGTGTCGGAGTTGTAAGTACCGAAAAAATTGGGACTGGGGCATATTAAATTCGATGCTGAGTGCCTGAAAGGACTTGAGCGTTGTCCCGGACATCACATGTCCTAGCTGTGAGATCCCGATCGCATCTCAGCCGTCAAATCCTGTTAAGGCCGACAACTCGGGTAACAGGCCATTATGCCATAGCGGCGTCTCAGCGGTCAGTCGACCCCACCAGCCCATGCGGCGCAAGGTTTGTCGCCAGACTGCAAAAACGAGACTCGTGACCCTCGGCAGCCTCCGGCGCAAGCGGGCCGAGTAGAGGACTGTGTGGAGCGTATTGTCGCCCATCAATGTGTGTTCCAGGGCATAGGCTGGATCCCTCCTGTCGCCATACCACCATTCGTTCAGGATAAGTAGATGAGCGGCCTGGTAATAGGACAGCAGATCCGAGGTGGCCAGGCCTCCGCAGTAAGTGGACAAGAAGCACGTACGTAGTGCTACTCTGGCCGTTCCCCCAGCCCATAGAAAGCGGCCCAAGATCGAGTTGACCTGTCGGAACCACTGGGGTGCAATTGGATAGGGATGATTCTGCAGTTGGTAAAGGAGACGCGGGAGTGCAACCATTTTAAAAATCGCGGATCTGCCAAATATAGATAAGGGCATTCGAGACCACGCCTTGACATCTGTCTGAACTCGGTCCCAAACGGGCACTATGTTGCGTTCCCAGGCCACTTCCGCTGACTTCGACAGGAACACCCCCAGGTATTTCAAGCCATGCGTAGTCACCTGTAGCCCCAACGTCCAGGGATCCGTTAAGGTGTCTCCATTTAGCATCCAGAGGGTAGATTTGCGCAGGTTCAAATATAGGCCCGAGACCTCCCCAAAGATTCGCATAATTTCCAGTACGCGCGGTCCCGAGCGCTGCAAGTCGGTAAGAAAGAAAAGGACATCGTCCGCGTAAAGTGCGATCCTATCCGATAAGCTGTCGTTCCATACAAAGCCCCGCATTTGCGCATCTATGCACACCCAGGCAGCCAACGGCTCCATAAGTAGAGCAAATAGATAGGGGGAGAGCGGGCATCCCTGTCGGGTCCCTCGTCCAATTTGAAACGTCTCCGATACCGCCCTTGCAACCCGGACCGAGGCCGTATTATCTGTGTATAGTAGCCTGACATAGGACAGGAAAACCGGGCCTAGATTCAGACGGGGCAAAAGTGCAAAGAGGTACGTCCAGCTGACGGAGTCAAAGGCTTTGTTAATGTCAGCTAGCAACAGAGCCGCCCGCTCTCCTGTGGCTCCCATGGCGTCAATCGCCGCCTGTGCGCGTCGGATGTTATGCCGCGTCGCTCTATGAGGCATGAACCCGGCCTGGTCCGGATGCACCAGGTCTGTTATATACGGGGACAGACGATTCGCTAGAGCCCTAGCCAGAACTTTAGCCTCAATATTGAGTAATGAAATGGGGCGATATGAGTCGTGCCTCTCTGGGGGTCTACCTGGCTTCTGAAAGACGACGATTTCGGCATGTCGCCAGTCGCGGGGCAGTGTGCCCTGTTCACGCGCGGTCTCGAGCGCCCGGTGATAGTGGGACCCCAGCTGTACATGAAACTTCTTATAAAACTCACTCGGGTAGCCACTTGGGCCAGGGACTTTTCCGGTACTAAGCTGTCCCAGGGCATCGCCCAGCTCCTCAGCTGTAAGGGGCGCATCGAGGATCTTCCTAGTTTCATCAGATACCGTCATGGGGGGCATGTCTTCAATAAATTTAGTCACCTCGTCAGCTGACAGGCGATCGCATGGGGCGTACTGAGTAGCGAAGTATGCGGCAAAACTCGCTGCTAGCTCGTCTGGGTCAGTAAGGACCACACCGTCGTCGGACGTGAGTCCTGGCAGCGTAAGCGGATGGAGGTGGCGTTGGCAGAGTCTATGAAGCATCGTACATGACTTGTCCCCCATTGGTATATTCTACTACGTGTGGCTAGCCATGCCTGTTTTGCTTCATCGAGTAGGACAGATGCATAGGTTTGCTGAGCCTGGAGAAGGAGTCGCAACCCGGCTTCATCACCCCCCACGCGGTTCTGCTCTTCCAAATTTTCCACCTGCGCGGCCGCCCCCGCGATCATTCCTCGCCGCTTCCGACGGGCCGCGGCACACCACGCTATGTCTACTCCCCGGATTGTGGGTTTCATGGCCTCCCACACCACCCCGGCGTCAATGTCTCCCACTAGATTTTCCCGCCAATACAGGTCTAACGCTTCACGCAAGTGCGTCACATAGGCAGGCTGCTGGAGGTGCCACGAGGACATCCTCCATCTAAACGGCTGGCGTTGTCGACGGAGTTCCACCCTAATCGATACCGGGGAGTGATCGGACAGGCCTCTAGGCAAGATGTCAGCACTCTTCACTCTACACAAGCAGTCGCCAGGCACAAACACACAGTCTAATCTTGAATAGGAGCCATGCACAGCAGAGACATACGTATACTCGCGAGCTGTAGGGTGCATATGTCTCCAGGTATCCGACCAGCCCAGTCCCTCAGTCAGAGCATGCAGTCGGGTGTGTGAGGGGGGAGGGGTAGACTCAATCACTTCCCGGTGCCGCTGGCGATCCACACTCATGTCCATCACATCATTCCAGTCACCGCCAACCACTGCCAGGGATTCGGGGATGTCCTCCCACACTGTGAATAGTTTCTCAGCTAGGGCCCATTGCAGTGGGGGGGGCATAGACACTCCCAAAGACCACAGATTCAGTGCCCACCATGCCCTTGACAAAGATATAGCGACCCTGCGGGTCAACCCAATGCTTCTCATGGACATAGGCCACCCGGCGATGTATCAAAATGGCCACCCCCCTGGATCCCCGGGAAAATCCGGCATGAAATACTTGGTGATAGCCGTACCTCTGTAGACCAAGCACTTTCGAGCCCATCATGTGGGTTTCCTGGAGCAAGAAAACATCAGCGCTCTCATTTTTCCCCCAGCGCAACACTGCCCCACGCTTGATCTTGTCGAGCATCCCCCTGACATTCCACGTGATCACCCGCAGAGACGCCTCAGGGAGTCTATGAGTCTTTTCAGCCATAAGCAAGTGGGACCCATCCAACAGAACAACCTCGCCATTGCCACTCATCGCACACAGTAAAGAACACTATAGCAAGACACACGTGCAGTCCCTCCCTCCCGCCCTAAAACCCCCAGATAACATGACGAGCAACTCTCGTCCTACCCCAAAACCAACCATCAACTGAATGTCGTCATAGTCTTGATCATGTCTCGGTCCCAACTCAGCGGCCCTGCACCCGGCCACCCGCACCCCCCCTCCCCCCCTATACCTCAAGAAACTATGAAGTACCTGTCGCGGCATGGGTTACCCCGAGTCCAAAACAGAGGGCCCTGAACCAGCCATGCCAATGGATCCCAACTCCCCAGGAAACAGTAACCTCATCCCTCCTCCCCCAAAACCTCCCACATCTGTAGGAGAGCAGTAGCCCCTTATGTGTAGTCCCCGAACCCCAACCCACAATCCCCCCCCATGTTTAGTGATCAGCCGCAAACCAATCCTGAGGCAGCCATGATGCTACCAGTCTATCGAGCCCCAAGAGCCCGTACTCCGTTAGCCAGAGCAAGTGTACAGAGGGGCGCGGAATCTTCAGATCTGGCCATGATCCATCTCAGACTGGTCCGAGTCGTCGGTCCTACCACTGGCCCGGGCGCCGCTGAAGGAGGCCGACCGCTTTCGTGACCTAGATCGCCGGTTCCTCTTGGTCTTGGTCATCTGACCACTCCGTTCCTGTGATGACCCCCTCGAAGAGCCCGGGTTCAGCCCCGGCTGAGAATTCGGCCGGATCCTCACTGTTTCATCGGTCCATTTAAAGAGGTCTTCCGGAGTATTGAAAAACAGTGTCTGCGATTGGAAAATCACTCTCAGGCGCGCTGGGTACAACAAGGAGTATTGGAGTTTAAGACCTTGCAGTTTCGCCTTGGCGTCCATGAAGGATTGGCGCTGCTGCTGCACTAGCTTCGTGTAGTCAGGGAAGATCATTATCTTCCGATTTTCGTAAAGAAGGGCCTCTCTGGTTCTCGCTTCCCTCGAATGACATCCCGGTCATGATAGTTCAGAAGTCTAGCAATTACTGCCCTGGGCCGTTCACCCTCCGGTGGCATCTGTCACAAGGCGCGGTGTGCGCGTTCAATAACGAAGCAGTTGGATAAAGCCTCCAGGGGCAGCCAGGTTCCCAGCCACTGCGTGAGGAATTGTTCCATGTTACCCTTCTCACAGCGTTCCGGAAAGCCAATGAAACGGAGGTTGTTGCGGCGTGCGCGCCCTTCAGCATCCTCCACTCGAAGCGCCAGGCCCCGTTGCACGGTTTCCATTGCCGCCACTTTCTTCTTGAGTGTGCCAACATCGTCCTCCACAACCGACACCCTGGATTCAGCCTCCGTGATCCGTGCCACGGCATTCCGCAAGTCTTGACGCAAGAGGGTGACATCCGCGCCTACTGCACCTATCTTGGCATCGAGCATATCTCTTGATTGGGTGATGGCCGCCATTAGTGCTGCGTTATCCGGCCCTCCTCCTTGCTGTCCACCTCCCGACTGTCCAGGCCCCCCACCGGGCCCGGTGAACTTGTCGATCGTCACCTGTTTGGTGGGGCCGCCACCTCCCCTGGTCATGGCTGCCAGTTACTCGTGAGGTGTCCACTATGTACGCAGAGATGGCCGATTAGGGACCCCAAGCCCCTTCCACCAAGCGCAGCAGGAGAGGGCCGTGTGAAAGCAATCGTTCCCCTAGTGGGGGCCGGACAGTCTCATCCGTGTCGGAATTCTGCGCCCGGGCCAGGTCCAGGCAGGCCCCGAGACCAGCACCCCACTTGCCAACAGTCGGAGTCCCCTATCCCCCGGTGGGCTGGGCAGCGTTCCTCTCACACAATCCACAGGCTCCTCAGCGTCAGCCCAAACTCTTGCCGCGCCCGGGGTCCCAGGGGGGGGGTACTCACGGTTTGTCTTTTAGGCACGTGTCCAGCTAAGGCGCTCCGGGCTGCCCGTTATTGTCCAGCCACAGTCGGGACCTCTAGGGGAGGATCACTCCGAGCGCTCCAGGGCACCAGTAGGCGCAGGCGAAGCTCATCCGGCGGGGGGTCGCGAAACTCGAGACCGCGGCTGCACCCGGATCACAGGGCCGCCGTAGCGGAGCAGGCAGAGTTACAGCACCAGGATCGCACCCCTCTTCAGCAGGGCCCCAGGAAGAGAATCGCCGATCATCCTTCGGCCCCAGGGCAGTAGAGGTCCAGTGGCGAGCAGTGGGCCAGCCGACCAACACAGCGGCCGCCCGGCCGGGGTTCGCCAAAATCGAGGTCCCGGCGCCTCTCCGGTATGCCAGGCCTCACTCGTCTGTCTCTCGTTCCTGCGCTTCCGAGCACCTAGGATCACCGCCGACGGCACCGGAGGATCCCTGGCGCCACTAGGAATGTCCGCCCCACGAGGGTGTGAGTAGTGGGTACGGGGGCCAGGATAATTCAGCCGGATTAAATGCGGGCCGGCGGGAGCTCTAACAAGCTGCGACCGCCATTGCCGCTCGCGTAGCCACGCCCCCGGCGCTTTCCCATTTTGCAGAGACATTATCGCTTCACGAATCTCATCCTCCTCTAATGGCGCACCAAGGAACTTTCTATGAACGTCACTTAACCAGCACAGCGCCACATCCCCTAAAAATCTTCCAAGTCAACCTCCCCCGCCTCACGTGTAGTGTAGAGATCCTCGTAGTGCTCCTGAAAAACTGCTAGTATCCCTTCCGTATCGTGCGTCAGTTAGCCCTCCTTTGTTTCTATTTCCAATACAGTGTTGGTGAATCTAGGGCTCCTAGTATCCTCCGCCAGTGCCTTCCCCGGGCGCTCTCCTTCTCCATACCTTCGTGCCACCCAGTGTTTCCCCCTACATTTAGTTTCCCTATCAGCTTCTTCTTCATACCTGGACAGTTGTTCTCTAAACTCCCCCTGCAGAGCTCCCCCTCCCTCCTCCATGATTCAGACCTCCAGCTCCTTCAGTTCTTGCTCTAAGGCCGACAATGTGCGTTGGATATCCCACAGAACTCCAAAACTCTTAGAGATACAGTAACCCCGTATGGTGACCTTGAATGCCTCCCAGATAACTTATATGCTATCCACCGAACCCTTATTTCTCGAAAAAAACTCCTTGACCTCCTCTTCCAGCTCTGTACGGAAGACCAAATCTAGCAACGCCTTCGGTTGAAACCGCCATATTGGTCTCGGCCTATGAAGGCCAGGCATCTGCATCCTAATCCGTACTGGGCAGTGATCCGAATAGGTACGGGGTGAATGTGCAGCCTGCACCACTCCCGCCACCAATCCTCTAGAAACCAGACAGTAGTCCAGCCGTGCCCACGACCCAGTGTATGACGTAAAGTGCATCCCTTCCCTGTCCTGCGGATGCAGCATTCTCCAAGTATCTACCAGGTCCCCATCTGTAAGTAAGTCTACTAACACCTCACGGGATCTATCATGATAATGCGCAGCTCCCTCCATCCTATCCATTTCGGGAACCAAGCTTACATTGAAGTCACCCCCCCCATAGTACATGCTGTGAGCCTATGTTGACTATTTTGCCCCACAACAGGGTGAAAAATTCTATTTACCAGCGTAATCGTGTCTCTGCCCAGCCTCCCCCACGCAATGACATAACGTCCCTGCGGATCCGTTATTGACCCCGCTAGTGCAAATGGAACTCCTTTACGTACCAATATGGTTGTCCCTCTAGCATATGAAGAATAGGAAGAGAATATTTCCACCGATGCCCACCGAGCTGCAAAGGTGTGATGTGTCTGCAAGCGAGGGTGTGTTTCCTGTAATAATGCTATATGGATCTGTTCATCTCTCCAGTGCCTCGATGCCTCCACGAATAGCATATCATACCAAAATCCCATACATGCTCCATCGCTATCACAACATCCTCAGTCAACCGGGTTCTACTCAGCCTATCTAGCAAAAAGAGCATGTCTTGAAGCGCAGCGTAACACAGATATATTGCAAACCATTTCAACAGTCCCTTTCTCTTCCAACCCCCGCCCCCCAACCCACCCCCCATTCCACAACCCAATACTCTACATCCGCACTCCTCCTTCCAAAAATCCGCATTGCGCCACCGCGCCGCATCAACCACTCACCCTCCCGCGCCAAAACCAAAGACAATTTCCACTTTACAGTTTGAACATACCAACTCCCTTCCCTACCCTCCCCCTCAAGCAACCCAATCTTGCCAGCATCCAATCCCCTCCCCCCACCCCCATCCCACAACTGATTCAGGCACATCTCATCTTCCATCCCCAACAATGTGTCACTCCTACATTTATTTATGTTATTTGTAGAGCGCAACACTCATCCCAGGGGATATCAAGGCGCTGAAACCAGTACTGATAAATCTGCAGATTGACGCTAGCACACAGATGCTTAAGATTTAAGGAATAGATGTGTTTTCAGTTTTTTTCGGAACTGAAGGTAGTTTGTGATAAGTCTTAGGTCCTGAGGAAGCTCGTTCCACTTCTTAGCTGCTAGATAGGAAAAGGAGCGACCGCCTGTCCTTACTTTGTTAATGCGTCTTGTTCTAGCAAGAGCTGATTGGAGCGATCGCAAGTTTCTCGTGGGTACATAGAATTCGATCTTCTCCTGAAGTAATTTCGGGCCTGTTTTATAGAGAGCTCTATGAGTATGACTGAGCAGTTTAAAAACTGCTCTCTGGTGCATCGGCAACCAGTGCAATTTGCTCAGACAATCTGAGGCGGAATCAAACTTTCCCTTATTACAGACAAGTTTTCCTGCTGCATTCTGCAGTACTTGTAGGCGTGTGAATAAATGCTCATTCATGCCTACAAACAGGGCATTGCCATAGTCCATGAGTCTGACCAGCAGAGCTTGAGTAACCGCGCGTCTGCAGTCCAGTGGTATCCAAGGGAACAGTCTGACTAGGAGCTTTAGAATGGTGAAGCCCTTGCCACAGAGGGAAAGCACGTGCTCCTTCATAGACAAGGCGTCGTCCATGATGATACCCAGGTTTTTGGCATGTTGTTTTGAGACGGGGGCCTTGCCTAAGGTGGACGGCCACCAGGAGGCGTCCCACACTAGTTTAGCACCGCCGAACAATAAGATTTCAGATTTGCCGGCGTTGAACTTCAAGCAATGAGTGTGCATCCACTGGGCCATTTCAGAAAGACAATTGTGCAGTTTAGATTTGGTAGTGTCTGGTTTCTCATCCAGGGCCACCATCAGTTGCGTGTCGTCCGCGTAGGAGCAAATGCCAATGCCCCACTTCCCACCGATTTTAGCTAGGGCTGACATATAGGCATTAAAAAGGGTCAGGCTTAAGGAGGCCCCTTGGGGGACACCGCAACCTATGTGGCTGGGTTTGGAATGGAATTGGCCCATATGCACTGCTTGTGTGCGATTGCTCAGGAATGACTGTAGCCAGCTTAAGGCAGTGGAGTGAACACCTTTTTCATAGAGAATGTTCAGCAGGCAGTTGTGGGAGACCGTGTCGAATGCCGCTGACAGGTCCAACAGTATCAGGGCCACCGCCCCACCTTGGTCTGTGCGGGATCTGATACTGTCCGACACTGCCAGCAGCGTTGCTTCCGTACTGTTATTGGCTCTAAAGCCTGTCTGGGAGGGATCAAGAAGGTGATTTGTTTCCAGCTACTTAGTCAGCTGGCCGTTAACCAATTTCTCCAAAACCTTAGAGAGGTAGGGGAGCTGGGAGATAGGGCGGTAGTTTTCGGGGTTAAGGACGTCCGTCCCAGCTTTTTTCAGGAGGGGGATGACTTAGGCGTGCTTCCATAACTCCGGGAAGATGGCGGTTCTTAGGGATTTATTGAAGAGCTGAGTAATCAACGGGCAAAGCATGGGGGCAATCTTTGAGAAAACAAAATGAGGACAGGGGTCCAACGGAGATCCTGATTTTACTGTGCTCATAGCTTTTAGAACTTCATCAACTGTGAGGGGCTCAAAACTGCCTAAGGTGGAAGTGCCTTCCGAGCCGGGGGCAGCCACGGCTGTCTTTGCTACATCAGTTGTACTATGGGAGGTCTGGGGACTGAAGGTAGTATAGATCTTTCTGATTTATCCCGAAAAAAGGCACTAATTCTTTCACAGGCCTCCACCGAGGGGGTAAGGGTCTGCGTAGTGCTGGGCGGCTTGCTGAGTTCTTTGACAATTCTAAAAAGTTCTTTGGCTGAGTTGCAGTTTTCGTTGATGCGCAGGGAGTAGTCGTTTTTTTGTATTTTTTATGGCAAGGTTGTAGGACCTCAGCTTGAGCGTATAGCTTAATTTAATTGCTTCATTTTTGGACCGCCTCCATTGATGTTCAAGTTTCTGGCACTCCTTCTTAAGGCATTTAAGTTGAGGGGTGTACCATTTTTCCATATAGGGCCGTTTCCGGGATTTTCGAATGGGGGCCAGCTTGTCTGATGTTTGGTAGAGTTGCTGCGTCTTCACCTACTGAGATGTCGTCAGAAAACTCTACAAATCGGCCTCATTAACTAGCCTCCAAACTCGGTTAGAAATCTGATTGGTTGCCCTAGGTTTCGTTCGTTTAATGGGTAAGCCCAGTGTGAAAGCTATAAGGGAGTGATCTGTCCAAAGTAATGGCAGGATCTCGTGAATATTTATGGCTTCGATGTTAGAGAAGAGTAGATCGAGGGTATGACCCGCTACATGGGTCGGGCCTTCTATCCACTGTTTGAGATTAAGGATCTTCATATCGCTCTCCAGTTGAGAGACTGCCAGTGTGTCTTTTTTCTCATAGTGCATATTAAAGTCACCGATAACTAGGTAGTTGTTGTGTTTCAAGCAGGTTGGTAGGAGTTGAGTAAGTAGCTTGGTGCTAAAATTGACTTGTTGGCCAGGAGGATTGTAAATTATTGCTCCAGCTAAGATGGTAAGGCCGTCGTGGAGTAGTTGGAAAGGGAGGGTTTGATGTTCATTATACGAGGTTGCTTGCACCGGGATGCAGGTCGGGTGGTCCTTAAATATAATGGCAACCCCCCCACCCCTGCTTCCGACTCTATCTTGTTTGATAATTTTATAATTGCCAGGTAATGCATTGGCCATATCTGGGGCATTAGAGTCGGAAAGCCACGTCTCGGTGATAAAGACCAGATCGGGGTTCTTTTCCTTCAGCAGATCCCATATGTCAGAGGCATGCTTAGGGAGGGATCTAGCTTTGAAGTATAGGCAGAGAAGCTTCGGGTAATCCCGAATCTTCGGGCAGCCTAGTTGAAATTGACCCATACTGGACCACCTGCAAGCAAGGCAGGAGATGGGGCCATAAGAGAGTCCCGGACCGATCAGCGTACATTGTCCGTGGTTGTTGCCCAGAATAGGGGCATAAGTCAGCAGCTACATGTAGGGGTACTCCCTCGGGGGGTCAAACCTAGAGAGCTACGCAGTCCTCCTGCTCCATTGGTCCCCCACCCCCATCGTACCTGTCCGCACAGGAGGGGGTGGAGACAGAATCTGGAACACTTATGCCTGTATGTTCACTGAGTCAATACAGGATTCTTCACCATGCTCTTATCCTTTAATCGCCAATACACCATAATCTCCCAAGCAGCACCGTCCGGCATCACGTTGAATGTCCAGGTGGTAGTCATTCCATGTTATCATTATCTTCATTCCGAGTATCCCGTTGAGGTGACTCCTGCCCTTCTCCGTTTCGAGCCGTACGTTTCACTGACCTGAGAAAGTCGTCCACCTATTGCGGATTTGTAAAAAAACGTTGCTTCCCCTGATGAGTCACTCTGAGTCTCGCAGGGTATAAAAGAGCATAATCTATTTGCGCCTGTCGCAATTTCTTCTTAACATTCACAAATTTGCGCTGTTCCTCCTGTACAATGGGAGTGAAGTGCGGGTATAATGAGAAGGAGACCCCATCATATGTCAACGTTTGCTTCTGTCTCGCTGTCCGGAGAGCCACATCGCGGTCCCGGTAATTCAACAACCGGGCAATTATGGGGTGTGGGGGGTTACCGGGCATCGGCCGCGGCCCGAGGGACCTGTGTGCTCGTTCCACTATAAGATGGGGTGAGAACGCCTCTTTGCCAATTGCGCCCACTAGTATCTTCTCCACGTAGTCCTCCATTCTACCAGTGTTGGTCGACTCTGGCACACCTAAGACGCGTATGTTATTGCGCCTGCTGCGGGCTTCCAAATCTTCATTCTTTAACGCCACTGCCCTTAGTAGTTTGTCCATTCATGCAAGTTGCGCAGTGTGAGTGGCGGTAACGTCGTCCCCATCAGATATTCTACGCTCCGCCTCCTTCAGTCGTTCCTCAAGCCCATCGAGCCTGTGGGCTATTGCATCCATTCTGGAGGACATTCTGTCAACCTTGTCCACTACTGTGGCAAAGCCCTGTCGTATTTCCTGCAATATCTCACTAATATCCGACACCTGCATCGTGGCAGCCCCATTGTTTGACGTCTGGGCCGCCGAATCCTGTTCATCTTGTCGGGGTTTGCTTCCTTTCTTCGCCCCATCGAAAGTCAGTTTGGGCTGCCTAGTGTCCGGCTTCCCCATAGTTCTCACCTCACTCTTTCCCAAATGGGCGTCTCACTAGCTCCCCAACTCCCGCGTAGTGTGCCTGAGACCGTAGCCCGTATAATCTTCTATGTGGATGGTTTGTGCACTGGCGCTACTCTCCCATTCAGCAATAGTTCTCGTGGTGCAGGGTCACAGGTAGTCCTGCTCCTTAGCACTTCAGAGGGCCGCTGCGCGCACAATCGCTGCCAGAACCACCGCTGTCGCCAGTGGTGTGATCCTCAGCTCAGGCACCCAGAAGCCCACTGTGCTCCTGAGGACCCCTTGTGCTCTCCTCTTCGAGCAATGTCCCTCAGTTATGGCAACTCCTCAATGTTTTTCCACCCGTACTTGTTGCACAGTCAATAAATCAGGACATGGATTTCTCAGGGACACAGGCCCGCCGTAGGGAAGGATAGTGCCCAATCGTTCCAGTACGCCAGTACCTCCCCCTCACCTCTCGTGCCCAAACCAGGCCGGGCGTTTCCAGTCTCCTTCAACAGCAACAGCGTTTGTAGGTAAGCCTTCTCCCCAGCGAGATTCTACTCCCTCAAATGCATCTCTGCCAGCGCCAGACCCATCCTGCATTGGGCTCTTTATTTCTCTCATCCAGCACCCGCATTGCTAGTCACTCCCGATGTTGCGTCGGGCCCTCCACAGTCGTGATGTCGTAGCTGCAGTCAACGCGGTCTCAGCGCGCGGCGCCGTCCAGCTGTCTATGAAGCGCTCCCCGCCTGCAACCGATCTTCCATCAGGCGCCCCACAGCTTCAAGAAAGGGGTCTTGAGAGGGGGGGGGAGATCAGCCGCCTTTCCCCCGGTAATGCTCTCCAGGGTAAACTCCCTGCTGTGCTCCAGCCAATTGTGCCCCATGGCGTCTGCGCTTCTTTCTCCACCACACAACCCCAAGCGGCTCACTACCGTTGTTCCCCCACTCGCAGGGCAGTTTTGTAGTTCACTTTTGCCGTCCGCTATCGGCTCCTGCTGGGGGGTCTAGTCCCGGTGCAGTCGTGACAGGGCTCCGCACCGCGCTTCCAGCACACTGCCTGCTCCCGAGTGCAGGCCCGGTCTTTCCTGCTTCCCCACGCCGCTCTGCAGAACACTCCCGTGACCGCTCACGGCCCGGCACTGCCTTCCTCCAGCCGTATCTCCAGCGTCCCAGCAGCTATCAGCCTGAAACTTGCTCCGATTGTCGGGGAGCCTCAGTACTCTCGACGCCTCCCGTGAATGGCGATATTTTATGACATCAACTCAGGATAAATGTAGGATTGGTGTCCCAGAGCGCCGGAGCCTCACATCAGTGCGGCCATTCTGCGTGTGCGCTCTCTAGCGCCCACCAGGAACGTTATTGTTAGTTGAACATTTGACTCATATAAAACCAGAGAAATTTGCCTGTTATAGTTAGTTAAGCTAACTATAATTTGCGCGCCCGCAATGCACTGGTGATGACGTCACATACTACATCACTCATGACATGGTGTGATGTAATATGTGACGTCATCACCAGTGCATTGCGGGCGCACAAGTTATAGTTAGCTCAACTAACTATATTAGGTGAATATCTCTGGTTTTTATATGAGTCAAATGTTCAACTAACTATAACGTCCCTGAAACCTATGTATTTTTTTGTGAATTTCTAAGGTTTTTTAAATGCTAATTCCCAACTATAACGTCTGCAAAACCTATGGTTTTTCCCAGTGAATTTGAAAGGTTTTTTAAATCTTAATTTCATATTGTAATGTTTATAAAACCTATTTTTTTCTATTTTATTCTTAAATATTTTGGAACTCTATTATACTTCTTTTTTTTTACTTTAAAATTATGTAATGTTTTATATCTTCCCCCAAAAATATATATATATTTTTTTTTTAGAAAACTGCACTCCCATACCTGTAGTGTACCAAGCTCCATCACCGCGTGAATCCGATCCACCATATTGCTAAACTCGTAAATGATGCGCATTTCGTATCCGACGGGTTCGTGACACCGCGTCCCGCGGAACATCTAATACGCATGAAGTCGCCCCAGCTGCTACTTTGGTATCTGAAGGCTATGCAGAACCAAGCCACGCGTTACGTCATGTATGTATGGGGTCGCGTGCGTTGCGTATGTGACGAGTGCACGCAGCCAGGCTCTGTGTTACGTCACAGACGTATGGTGTCGCGCCGGGTACGCCATTCCCTCTTTTTTTTGTCTCAAAAGTATATCTAAATAAATGTAAACAGTATATGACAACAATCGATATTCTAAAATATTTTAAACATTTATATATTTCTATCTGTAATAAACTTATATTATGATAAATATGTTTTCTCAAAATCGCGTCGGGCGGCCTCCTTGCACGCTCGGTGTGCGATTGCCATGTGACCTTAAAAAAAGCATTTGATTGCTTCATAACATTCCCCATTGTAACAGTTGGACAACCCCACCCATTTTAGTCATTCTCTCTACAGCGTTTGATGAGAGACACCACTTCACCTTAAACAGCTTTTTTCTGTGTACACATATCTTATACTACACACAACATGCAACGATCATCTTGATCAATATTCATGGTCTGTACATTAAGCCTTCCACGTGTGATGGCCATGCATCTGAAATGTTACATCAAAAAACAAATGTCTGTTACACGATGCCCCTGGTGTGTGTGTGCACTTTATTGTGCTGCCTTTCGGCCTGGGTATTGGTGGCTCTAAGGAGTACCAGCCACGGGCAGAGTGCACATCCTAGATCATATGTTACAAACAGTAAACAGTAATTTATAGATTTATATTGCTGTACGCTCTGTTGTCAGGCTTTACCAATATAGTAGTGTGTCATAAGTGAGACATTCAGATTCACGTTTGACATACATTGCTTGACTGTAATGAGCGTTATCACTGTGTATGGCGTAGCCTTACTGCTGATCCTCCCTCCATCCGAGCACATTCACATGTGTACGCTTCGCGATAGCAACACTTTCAATAACACCGCACACCATTGACATGCATGTCTGCGCATATCCACAACCTTGACAACGACATGTTCGCCATTCAATCTTTTCGAACAGCATCTCACTAGCGATAGTTGCCGCCCTCCCGATACATGCTATATTAATATAAATTGCGCATTCTGCGATGTCAAAACGGCAAAAGAAACACACATAACTGCTCTTCCTGGTCAGGCAGGAACTGAACAACACCCAGATCCCCGGAATAATTATTCACACTCCTACGCTGGCCTGGCGTACGCAAGCCCAGCCCACTTTGCGTACGTATAAATAGGATAACTACGACGCCACATGTCTCAGTTCTTCCACACTGCCTCAGGTAATATGTTTGCATCCACCTCGCATATCACAATACCTAATTGTAAAAAAAAGGATCCATGAGGTGTACACCATTCTGGCAATCAACACTGGTTCTAAATTGTGAACCCTTCTGCCCGTCTTGTTTCCAAAGGAATCCATGAGGTGTACACCATCCTGCAATCAACACTGGAACTGAATTGTGAACACTGCTGCCCGTAGTGTTTGCGCACACAACAATGATAGCAGTTGAGCAGTGGGGCCTGAGTGCACAGCGGCTCCAATTGAGCGAGATGCTGCGGGAGGGGTGGGCTGCATCAGCCTGGGTGTGTAGGTGCGAAAAAGCGATGTTGCCGTGCGTAATGATGTGATCTCTGACCTAATTCAGTCACATGTCTGTCTCATTTTAAGGACCCGCTGGACCGTACTGTAGGCCTAAGCCAGCGGGCAGCGCTGCCCTACAGACACGTGGCAATGGTTTTTAGGGCACTGTAGTGAGCTAATTACTAAGCCACTGCATTACATGCGCACATTATGCTTCTAGCATGCGCTCTGTTCCTTTGTATGTGAATACTTGGTATTAAGCTTGAAATAAACCTTCATTTACCTCCAGACGTTTCCACCATTAAATTATTTCTCCCTTTTCAGACACTGAATTGAACGAAAATGGGCGGAATGGGTGCTCACCCCGTGATGATGCCCTCTGCATTCTGACTCCTTCCATCGTGGTATCAAGACACCATCCCCGACCGGAGACCTGCTCTCGAACCCTACAAAAGTACCCCAGACTCGGAACTTGCACCGGCACGTCGTTGAACACACCGATGGTGGCAGGTGAGCAGTTAAGCCTCGGTGCGCAGGACCTACAACTGAGCACAGAGCGGGAGAAGGCTTGGGTGCATCAGCCTGGGTGTGCAAGTGCAAACAAGCAAGGTGGTCGTCCGTAATGATGTGATCTCTGACCTCATTCAGTTACATCTCTGTCTCATTTTAACGACCTGAGGGGCCGTACTGTAGGCCTGAGCCAGCGGACAGCGCTGCCCTACAGACACGTGGTGTTGGTTTTTAGGGCACTGTAGTGAGCTCATTACTAAGTGTACATACACACAGGCTTCTGCCACTGCATTACATGCGCACATTATGCTTCTAGCATGCGCTCTGTTCCTTTGTATGTGAATCCTTGTTATTAAGCTTGAAATAAACCTTCATTTACCTGCAGACGTTTCCACCATGAAATTATTTCTCCCTTTTCAGACACTGAATTGATTGAGCCAAAAGGGGCGGAGCGGGTGCTCACCCCATGATGATGCCCTCGGCATACTGACGCCTTCATTCGTGGTATCAGGACACCGTCTCCGACCGGAGACCTGCTCTCCCACCCTACAAAGGTACCCCGGAGTCGGAGCTTGCACCGGCACATCGTTGGACACACCGGTGGTGTCAGGTGAGCAGTAAAGCCTTGGTGCACAGGACCTACAATTGAGCACAGTGCGGGGGAAGGTGCTGGGGTGCAGCCTGTACACTCTGGGTGCACAGGTGCAGGCAAGCGATGTTCCCGTAGCTAATAATGTAATCTCTGGCCTCATTCATATGTTTCATTTTAAGGACTTGCTCGACCTCACTCTTTCCCGCGGACCCCAGCGTCCTAGACAAACGGGTGACGGGACGTAAACACTGAGGGCTGGGTGCAGTAGGCCGACGCTCTGTCTCCTCCTCCCTCTGTTCTTTTGACTCTCCCTCCCACCCACTCCCTCTCATTCTCACTATCTTCCTTTCATTCGGACTACCTTTCTTTTCCTCTTCCACATGGCACACATACTTTAATTTTTGTCTTTCAGGTTTTGTACGCTGCTTCCGGAGGAGTCCCACTCACGTATTTCATGTTATACTGTTGTTTGTTCTAGTAAACTTGCGTTTCCATTTATTTGTGTTGTTTTAATAAAGATTTTGTTTTTCTCAATAAATAAGTGAGTGTATAGGTCTTTTTCTGACAACACTTGTCTGTAGTTTATTGTGAAAATCATCTGTTTGTAAGAGGTTATGAGAGAAAACATTTTTAATTTTGTGGTGCACCTACCAATTATAAACCAATAGACTATTACATAAATGAAGCCTGGGTAATTCTACAACTGCAAGGGTTCTATGAGTGTATCACTTTATAACACCATGAGTACTGTCCGTGTGATTACAGAACCAATAAGGCACTGCCTAGGACCACCTCGACTTCAGGGACTGCCGAGGCCCGCCCTTCATATTTAAGTAAAGCCCTGGAGGGTGGCGATCCCAGGACTTCAGTTGGTCTCCAAGGCCCCCGAACAATTAGTAAACAATACCCAAGAAGGTGGCGATCCCCTAGGCTAAGAAACATCTCTGTGCCCTTCCGCCCCTAATTTACATGTGACATTAAGATCCTCAGTCCTACAGAGAACCCGCAATATAAAAGGATTAGCCACGGAACATTACCCACCAGGAGCCTAATTTAAATCAACAAGTGAGACCCCGCTTTTTTTTTCTTCTCCATTTTTACCATCCGGATCTGCTCTATTAAAGCAATACGAGGTTTTCCTTCACTTCAACGAGTCAAATAAAGATTTGCTATCACAGGGTGCAAGCCATGCACCGCCTTCTAATAGCAAACATAAATGTCCCACGGATTCACACCCCGAGACATTGTAGGAGCTGCGTCTGAGAGGTCGCGCTCCCTAGGACCATGATGCATTGGTTAGTATAAACGCATACTAACACACATGTAGTACAGCGACCAGAGTGTAGTGAAGAGGCAGAGGAAGTGCAAAATCTAAAAATAAAAATCTTACCAGAGGTCGGACGACAGTTCAATGAGCCGATGACCCTGGGATGAGTAGAAACAGCTACACAATCAAAACGGGTCTTCAGCACAACGCAAGCAACTTTGAAGTATTGGTGAGTGCTGCCTTCTTTTTACTTTCTCCCGCTCGTCGCCAAATTTATGTAGTGAAGAGGCAGACCGCTGTGGATCCGATAAGTAGATTTTTTGCAGGAAAACAAGACACCTTAAACACCCACCAACAGGAGCAGACAGCAAGGCAACCGTCTTCTCCAGCACCGTGTACAAACTCCCCAAGGTTCTCATGACAGCTCTATATTCTAACATTACATACGTACATTCTAGTAAAATTACACACTAACATTCTACTATGTCTTACATTGGAATACTACACAGAGCACACGACTTTCCAGCAATGAGCTCATGGTTTCATCCAGGAGTCTTAAGACCGGTAGGGGTGAGTAGTTCGCTTCCCACTCCCTGTATTATATAAACGCAAACTAACACTACTTCCACAGGTATACTACAGCGCCCAGAGCACATCACTTTACAGCAATGAAATCCCGATTCAGGCTAACGGTTTAATACCGGAGTCTTCAGACCAGTAGCAGAAAGTAGTTTGCTACCCACTCCCTCTATACTATAAACGCATTCTAACACTACTTACACAGTTATACTACAGCGCCCAGAACCCATCACTTTAGAGCAATCAGTTTGGTTTGATCCTCGAGTCTTCACACCGGTAGGCGTGAGTACTTCGCTTCGGGTATAATATAAACACACAGCCGCGGTCAGTAGTTCGCTTCCCACTCCCTGTATAGTATAAACGCCTACGAACACTACTTGCGCACGTATACTACAGCGCCCAGAGCCCATCCCTTTACAGCAATCACCTCGGTTTGATCCCCAAGTTTTCACACCGGTAGGCGTGAGTACTTTTCTTCCCGCTTCCGGTATAGTACAAATCCACTATAGCGGTCAGTAGTTCACTTCCCACTCCCTGTATGGTATAAACGTGTACTAACATTACTTGCACACGTATGCTACAAAGACCAGAGCACATCACTTTACAGCAATGAGCTCACGATTTAGGCTCTCGGTTTCATATCCGAGTGTAGCAGCATATCATCTCAGCACCATGTTACTCTGAGCAACACCGCACTTTCAGACCGGTAGGAGCGACTACTTCACTTCGCACTCCCCCACAGAGCTTACAGTGCTCCTATCCTACTTTTTTCGCCCTTTTTCCCCTTACTCACTTCAATGTAATCACAAAATGGCGGCCAACACTTCCTAGTTACAACCGCTCGCAGCCAATAAGCAGAAAGCTTGTGACGTCTCAGCCAATCAGATGGCAGAATTCCCAAATATCGATATCTGTAAATTTCGATATTGTTCAAAGACTACTGAACGGATTTATATCAAATAAACAAAAGCGTGCTTTCTAGACCAAGACCCTTCTCCCTGCCAAATTTGGGGTAATTCCATTCACCTGTTCAACCTGTAGCCTTGTCTAAAGTTTCCTATGGAAATTAACATGGAGAAAACACGTTTTGGGACCCCCTTTTTTCCCAGCCCCCCCCTGACGAATCACCCCAAACTTTCAATATAGGAGCTGATATGAACAAAGAATTAGTTTGGACAATTTCATAAAGATTCATCAAACGAAGCCAAAGATATAAGCAAACCAAAAAATGCTCTTCCTACGGAAACTAGGTCATAACTATAACTACCTACTGGCGACCACCAGTAGGTAATCTATATATATATATATATATATATATATATATATATATATATATATATATATATATATATATATATATATATATATATATATATATACACACACACACACACACACATATATATATATATATATATATATATATATATATATATATATATAAAAGAAGGAGAGAACTCTGGGTAGGTCTCAGTTTAGGTGGAAAGCAGCTCCTGTTAGAGCACTCTCAACACCAGCGACACTCTAGATCTGCTCACCTCAAATGTCTGTTTTTCTATCAAAGTTTTTAAGCATAGGATTAGACAGTGCTATCCATGCCGAGATAGAAAATGACAAAGTCTTTCGCCATTTAAACAGCAAAGTTTTTAAGCATAGGACTAGTACAGTGCAGTCCTTGCCGAGCTGTCAAATAACAAAAGCCATTTATCACTCCAGGCACAATATTACAGCTTTGAATTGGTAAAATACCAACTCAAGCCAACCTGAAATGCATAAAAGCAACCCCTGACACAGTGTTTCGCTCTAATTAGAGCTCTTCAGAGAGGTATAGCTTTGTCCAGACACAAGGGAGCACCCAGTATTAAGTCAAAACAAAACCCTTTCAGGCATAGAGTGACGCATAAATTATGCAAAAAAGAAGGAGAGAACTCTGGGTAGGTCTCAGTTTAGGTGGAAAGCAGCTCCTGTTAGAGCACTCTCAACACCAGCGACACTCTAGATCTGCTCACCTCAAATGTCTGTTTTTCTATCAAAGTTTTTAAGCATAGGATTAGACAGTGCTATCCATGCCGAGATAGAAAATGACAAAGTCTTTCGCCATTTAAACAGCAAAGTTTTTAAGCATAGGACTAGTACAGTGCAGTCCTTGCCGAGCTGTCAAATAACAAAAGCCATTTATCACTCCAGGCACAATATTACAGCTTTGAATTGGTATATATATATATATTATATATTAGAGAAACCACGTTGCCAATATTTCTGCAGGCCACTTGAAAAGGCGGGTCCTCTGTACACACGCTACTGGCCAGCGCGTGAATGTATGCAAACAAAATCCCTTCCAAGAAAAGATCAGAGGACACAGCGGGGATTCTCTTGGCAACCCTTTATTTGCCAAGAGAACGTGGTTTTTCTAAGGTATTGGACTTTGCAGACCCACCCCGAAAACGGACCAAACAAGAGGCTGCTGCGGCCAGCAGTCCGTCACTGCACGGGGACACAGGATCACTGTACCTGTCTGTCACAGCCCGGTTTGGATTTTGTGCTTGGGGTTGAGGCGTTGGGGACTTGAGGCAGCCGTGAACACTGTTATTACAAGTTACATTTGGCATCAATTAGCCTTCTCCTTCCTTTACTGGGCACAGCAGCGCTTACAGAAGCATAACATGGCTCCACACCCGATACTCACCGGAGAAATGCATGCAGGGATTTGGTGTCCTACAGCATCGAACTGCAGCTGCAAGTAATTATGGTTGGGGCATGCTGCACTCCAACCAATGGGAGCGCCGTGGAATGAATAAAGGAGGGAGGCAATGTAATTTGGTGAAAATAGGCATCTGAGGAAGGCGGGGACGCCGAAATGCATAATGCCGATCACCGTGAATAAAGGGTTGCCAAGAGAATCCCCGCTGTGTCCTCTGATCTTTTCTTGGAAGGGATTTTGTTTGTATATATATATATATATATATATATATATATATAAAACAGACGTACATTCAAATAGGTTTTGTGCAGAGCGGTTGCAATTTTTGGTAACACAGCGTTGGCAAAATTAGTCCTCCATTAGGCAAGGGTATTATTAGGGCTGTTCATGGCAACTTTCATGATTTTTATAAATTTCCCAAATCGGGCGAGGTCCATCAGACTGTTAGTACGTAAACAGTATGGGCCAAAACTACATTCAATCCTACATCAATGCCTACCCTGGATGCTTAAAAAGATTTGACAGGGTGGAATGGTCATTCCTCAAGTGGGTACTGTGGCAATGTGGGTTCCCCAAAGCTACAATTAAATGGATTCAGGTCACTTAATGTTGCCCAGGAGGGATGATGACCGTTAATGGGATCATTTGTAGCCTATTCTCAATTACCAAATGGACTAGAGAGAGGTGCCTACTGTCTATATGTTTTATACATGGAACCATTTTTAAAAAGACTTTTCGATCAACCTGATATGAAGCCCACCAAATATCACTGATTGAAAGTTTATGCAATGGCCAATGCGGATGATGTAATTCATAATTACATCAGATACAAGCATAGGTAAGTAACAAACAAGTTACTTACCATGAGTAACACCTTATCTGGTAAAGACTCTATCTAGCCAAAGATTCCTTACCTTATAATTTCACCAGGCGTCAGACTGTATCTGCACGTTTTCTATATATCTGGAAATGACATGCACGTTACCTACATAGGTGCCACCCCTGCACGCTGACGTCCATTACTTTCGTGACTTTCCATGCCAGGAACATGGAGCCACGATGAAGATTGACAACTTGAGTGAAAATTTAAGGCCCTTGGATGGCATTTACACTGTAATCAACACCCAGTGCAGGGAGGCTGGGAGAGCGGGTAAGGAATTTGTGGCTAGGTAGACTCTCTATCAGACAAGGCGTTACCGAAGGTGAGTAACTTGTTCATGTGAGACTTCAAGCTGAATATTCCTTACCTTAGAATAGATACCCAAACAATGCCTCCCCAAAGGTGTGTCTGCGAAGCCGATTTAAACCAGTAAGTCTTGCAGGACCTGATTGTCCAGGCAGTAGTGCTAGGATAAATGTGTGGAGAGATGCCCATGTTGCTGCCTGACATATGTCCAGCATAGGGACTCAGGGCTAATGTAGTAATCGCAGCTTTGGCTCTGGTCGAATGAGCACGCAAGCCTTCAGGGGCAGTGGCGTTACGAAACTTGAGGAGGCCCCCCCGCAAAGTACATGGAGGGGCCCCCTTGCCCCAAAGCCAGTCAAGAGCTCTCAGACCTGGGGCTGCCACCCATGCACCGTGTCTCTGGAGTTCAGGGCCCCACATTCTGGGGCTAATTTTAGGCCACTGGTACAAAGATCATCACATGTAGATAGCTCAGTGGGTTCCTGTTTTTGTCACAGAGAACCTAATGTCATAGACGTTAATGAGTAACAATCCTAATATAGAACAGCGACTTATGAACTGTCACCAAAGAGGCTGCAAGTAAAGTGCATGGTATATGTTAGGATGTTATATGTTCTTTTTATCCACGTCTTTCCTTCTCTATCCCTAAGGTTGCTAAAAAGGGTTTGTTGGGGTGGATATACATTCTTATTACTAAAGCCAACCCCAACCAGCGCTTTAAAACAAGTAAAATGCATGTGGGAGAGGGGCTATGGAGAGATGAGGGCACTGTTGGGGGGTGGGAGTGAGGAATCCATGGAGAAGGTGGTCATCAGGGGGCACCAAAAAATAATTGGCCCACCGGTTGCCACCAGCGCTATAGCTGACCCTGGGCATCAGCTTGTGTGAGATCAGGTCCGTGCACCTATATATGAAGAAAATACACATTCAAGTCTGTGAACAGGATTAGCAACTTCCAAACAGATGCTAAAGGCAAACTAGAGCTGTGTAGTCTGAGCCATTTGAGTCCTGCCACCTGGACCTGGGGAAAGCCGGGGCAGACACTAGACAGAAATGCGGGAGAAAAAGGGGCTGCAGGGGAGAGAAAGAAAGGGCTGCACGAGGCAGGGAGGAATGTAAGAAAGATGGGTGAAAAATGCAAAAACAACAATTGATGGACAGAATGCAGAACAATGTCATACATTCACCCCAGTACAGAGATCTGGGCAGTTCGGGCTCGACTGTTCCCAGGAGGCACAGGGTCAAGGCTGATATGCATATGGCCATGTCTGAACTGGGGTGGTGTGGAGTGCAAAAAAACGATGGATTTAGGCCCAGATCTCTGTACTGAGGTGAATGTATGACATTGTTCTGCATTCTGTCCATCAACTGTTGTTTTGCAGAAAGATGGGTGAAGACAAGAGGCTGGGGACGCAGGGATCAGGGAAAAATGCGAAAATTATATGGGAATGTGCGAAAGATAAAGGAATGGAAGAAAGGTCCAGATTGCAGGAGGGTGTATGGAATGAATGGATGAGAGAAGGACGGATATTGAAGGGAAGTGGAAATTCATTAAAAAAAACTGGGGGAATCAGGCAAGAACTGCAGGAGAGAGTTGGAAGTAGTCAAGCGAGGGAGTTGCAGAAATGTCAGAGAAAAGCCCAGGAGAGGGAAAGTTGATCACAAAGTTGAAAAAAAATCTACTTGAAGAAAAGCTGTTAACTACCTGCCATGGAGACATCAGCACCAATGGAGGCGGTGGCTTCCTGGCTGTAGGAGGGGGTCGGCAAGGCCTGGCCTGCAGCTTCAATGGCAGGCTCCTGCGAGCGGCAGAAGATCGGGCAAGCTTAGCCAGGGGCTGGCAATAATTAAATTAAGGCCGCACGGTCCCGCTCAGCTGCCTCAAGCGCATTTTTAAGTGTGCAAAGTGGCATGAGCAGGAGAATGAGCAGACCCACCCTAACAGTGAAGACTGCGCAGACACGGCCGTGCACCATTTACTATGAGGCCGCTGTGAGGTGGAACTACGGCAAGGGTAACATTAGTTACCTAACTCACATCCCAGACAGATGTATGCAGTGCTAACTGGCTGCGCAGCCACAGAGGGGGCCCCTGGTGGAGCGTGGGGGCCCACGCACCGCGAGGGCCTGTGTTGTGCCCCTGCTCAGGGGGTTGTTTCATAGCCAATGAGTAGCACATCTTGATGCAGAGAGCTATCCATATGAGATGGTCTACCTTCTTGGCCCTTACATTCCCCACGAGGAGTTGATCGTCCACCCAGAACACTTTTGTGTGATAAAGGCAAAACAATGCTTTGTTTAGGTCCAGATGGTGGGGTCACTCCTCTTTGGATGGGTTAGGCGGAGCAAAGAAAATAGGCAGGGTTATGTTCTGGCCTACATGGAGAAGAGTCACAACCTTCAGAAGGAAGGAGGCATGTGTCCGGAGTACCAGCTTGTCTGGATAGATGGTATAGGGAGGGTATGCCAAGAGTGCCTGCAATTCACTGACCCTCCTGTCTGATGTAATGGTCACTAGAGTAGTCTTGATGGTCAACAACTGGAAAGGGTGCACACATTAAAAAAAGGTCAGGACAAGGTTTAAGTCCCACTGGGGCATGATGAATGGCCTGGGAGGAAGTATTGTTGCAAACCTTTGAGGAACCTAGCCACAACAGCTGACTTGAACAAAGAAGGTTGGTCCAGCATCCACAAAAATGGCAGCCAATAACCATTAACCGTGCCCAGAAAACAGCGCTGCTGGGCCAAGGATAGAACAAACAGAAGAACCTGAGAAAGGGGCGCATAAATAGGATTGATGTTCCTAGATGCACACAATGCCATAACTTTATCCCAGCAGCAGGCATATACCGACTTGGTGAAGGGCCGCCTGGCTGCCAGAATAACATCACAGACTTCAGGAGGGAGGCCTAAAGCTGTCAACTGTCACTGATCAATCTCCACTCATGAAGGTGAAGGGTGCACAGGTTCAGGACCCTCCCCTGTTGCTGTGACAGAAGATCCTCTCTAAGATGTCGCCGGATCACCAAGACAGATGCTCATGCTCAACAGCTCTGGATACAGTACTCTCTGTCTCCAATCCAGAGCCACTAGAATAACTTGGGCCCAGTCATTCCTGATCTTCTTGAGAACTTCGGGATGGAGTTGTATTGGTGGAAAGGTGTACAGGAGGCCAGAGCTCCACTCAAAATGAATAACATTTCTGCACAATAGCTGCCTTGGAAACTCCAGCATGCAGTATTGTGGTCATTGGGAAACATCCTTTACAACGAAACTTTTTCCACGCAGTACCTTTACAACGCAGGAATTACAACGCAAGTCGTTACAACGACTTGTGCTGGAGGGCGCTGTAGAATAGGGAATAGTTTAATTTACTATCCAAAACCTTCCCTACTATCCACGGGGACTGGAGTTGGAATAGTAAATTAAACTATTCACTATCCAGCGCCCCCCAACGCAAGTCGTTGTAAGGACTTGCGTTGTAAAACCTGCGTTGTAAAGGCATGCGTGGAAAAAGCATGCGTTGTAACGACATACATCCGTGGGCATTGCAGGTTCTCAGCAGTGGTGAATAGATTTAACTAAAGCTCTCCTTACTGTTGAAAGAGACCATGCACCACCTCTGGGTGGAGATGTCATTCATGATCCGCTAGGCGGCGTCGGCTGAGTTTGTCCACCCTAGCAATTAGAGAGCTCATCAGATGGTGAACCACTAGGGAAATATCCTGGCATTCCAGCCATATTCAGAGATGCAGAGGCTCTTGACAGAGTTCATGAACCCACCTTGCCCTGTTTGTTGCAGTACCACATGGTGGTGGTGTTGTCCATGAACACCTGCACCAGCCCATCCCTTGATTGAAGGAAGAAAGGCTTTCAATGCCAATCAGATCGCCTGAAGCTCCAACAGGTTGATGTGAAGCCTGAACTCCACGAAGACCAGAGTGCTCTGAACTCCACCTCTTCCAGATAGCCGCCACATCCCAGAAGTGACGTATCTGTCACTACAGTTGGCTCTGGTTGGGGAAAGGAGAGAGATCTACCACTAACACAATTGAGGTTAGTCAGCCACCACTGCAGATCTTTTGCAATTCACTCCAAGATCTGGACCATGCCAGAGAAATTCCCCTTATGCTATGTCCAGTGGGAATTCAACTCCTACTCCACAACCCGCATATACCAAAGAGCATGTGTTACAGGCTGGATTCAGGAGGCCATGAGTTCCAACAACCTCAGGGGCATTCTCACCAAAATCTGAAGGCTTTAACGAACAAGTTACTTATCTCCGGTAAATATATATCTGTAAGAAACATATATTAGTTACAGATTTCTTCCATTAGAATTACCCCCCGGTGTTAGACTGGATCCGGAGAAATTTTACCCCTGCGTGTCTATAGGTGTCATCGGTCGACTCTGCGTTTCGGCATCGCCAGGATGACATTGCGGTATCTCCTTAGACACCACCCTCACGCGCTGACGTCAGTTCTTTACACGACATTCCACGTCAGAAGCACAGAGCCATGCAAGACAATGAACACAGGTGCACAAAACTAGGGCCCTGAAAGGAAGTTCTTAACCCTAGAAGTCAGTTTGCAGAACGGGGTGGATGGGTGGGGCAGTAAGGAATCTATAACTAATATATGTCTCTTACCAATATATCGTTAACGAAGGTAAGTAACTTGTTTATCTGAAAGAGACTATTAGTTATAGATTCCTTACCTTAGAATAGATACCCCAGCAATACCAACCCCGGAGGTGGGTCTGCGAACTAAGTTCAAACCAGGAAGTCCTGGAGAACCGAACGGCCCAAAAATATATCTCTCTGGACTTGAGAATCCAGGCAGTAATGTTTGGTAAAAGTGTGCAGAGACGCCCACGTGTCTGCCTGGTAGATGTCATGAAGGGGGAACTCCACGCCCCAAAGCAGTAGTGGCTGCCGTCCCCTGGTGGAATGGGTGCGCAGTCCTACTGGAGGCTCCTTCTTTGCCAACCAGTAACAAATTTTAATGCAAAGAACAACCCACAGAGAGATGTTTTTTTTCTGCACAGCCTGGCCTTTTTTGACACCCACATAGCCAACAAAGAGTTGGTCATCCACCCGGAATTGTCTTGTGCAATCCAGATAAAAAGATAGCGCACGTTTTGGATCCAGACGGTGGAGCCGCTCTTTCTATTTTGAAGGATGAGGAGGCAGAAAGAAGGTGGGCAAAGTGATGGTTTGAGCAATGTGGAAAGAAGTAACCACTATGGGAAGAAAAGAAGGTCTGGTTCTTAGGACAACCTTGTCCGGATGGACAGCAAGAAAAGGAGGCTTAGAGGACAGAGCCTGAAGCTCACTCACCCTGCGAGCAGAGGTGATGGCCACTAGAAAAGAAGTCTTTAAAGTTAAAAGTCTGAGAGGACAGTTATGTAGTGCCTCAAAAAGAGCACACATAAGGTATGTCAGAACTAAGTTCAAGTCCCACTGAAGCATTACGAAAGGAATAGGAGGAAAGAGATGAGTAATCTATTTACGATTGGGGACTTAAAAAGAGTAGGCTGATCAGGCAGCCGAAGAAGGACTGAGATGGCTGAAAGATAGCCCTTAAGTATGCCCAGAGCAGAGCCCTGCTGGGCCAAAGAAAGGAGGAACAAAAGAACCTCAGAAAGAGGAGCAGAAAGGGGATCCACAGCCTTTGCTGTTCACCATGCCACAAATGTGTTGCATCTATAGGCGTATACTGTCTTAGTGGAGGGACGCCTGGCTGCCAAGATAACATCACAGACTTTGGGAAGAAGGTCAAAAGCAGTCAACTGTCGCTGCTCAATCTCCAAGCAAGGAGGTGGAAGCTAGACAGGTTCAGGTGGAGGGCCGTCCCCGGCTGCTGCGACAGAGATCCTCCTGAAGAGGCAGTCGGATCGGAGGACCAATGGCCAGATGTAACAGCTCGGGATACCAGACTCTTCGTGCCCAATCCGGTGCCACAAGATTGACTTGGACCCGGTCGTGATTGATCTTCTTCAGCACTCTGGGCAGAAGTGGTATAGGTGGAAAGGTGTATAGAAGACAGCAACTCCACTTGTGACGAAAAGCGTCACCGAGTGCTGCCTTGGAAATTCCAACATGCAGAACTGCTGACATTACGCGTTCTCTTCAGTGGCGAATAGATCTGACCAAGGCTCTGCTGAAAGAGAACTTGCACCACTTCCGAGTGAAGACGCAATTCGTGATCCATCATTCACCAACAGCTGAGTTTGTCCGCCCTGGCGTTCAGTGAACCTGCCAGGTGTTGAACCACCAGGGAAATGCCCTGATGTTCCAGCCATGTCCAGAGGTGAAGAGCCTCTTGATCTAGGGTCCACAACCCCACCCCGCCCTGTTTGTTGCAGTACCACATGGCGATGGTGTAGTCCATGAGCAACTGCACTACTCTTCCTCAGACAGAGGGAAGGAATGCTTTGAGTGCAAGATGAATCACTTGGAGCTCCAGAAGGTTGATGTGTAGCCCGGACTCCGCCTTAGACCAGAGGCCTCTGATCTCCGCCTCCCCCATTTGGCTGCCCCATCCCAGAAGCAATGCATTGGTCACCACTGTGAAATCTGGTTGGGCAAGAGAGAGGGATCTGCCGTTGATCCAATCCTGGTTCGTTAGCCACCACTGCAATTGGTGTGCAATGCCCTCAAAGTTCTGGACACAATCGGAAAGATTCCCCTGATGCTGTCCCACTGGAACTTCAGGTGCCACTGCAAAGCCTGCATATGCCACCTGGCATGATCCACCAGCAGGATGCAGGAGGCCATGAGGCCCAGCAGCCGCAGGGTCATTCTGACCGAAACCCGTGATAGAGGCTAAAAGATCGTAATCATAGCCCGAATATCCCAGACTCGCTGCTCCGGAGGACAGGCCCGAAACTGCTTCGTGTCAAGAACTGCTCCGATGAAGAGGAGCTCCTGCAAGGGACTCAGGTGTGACTTTGGCACGTTGATAGAGAACGCCAGCGAATGCAGGAGGTCCGCCGTAGTCTAGAGGTGGGAGACGACAGCCTGGGGCGAGCCCGCCTTCAACAGCCAGTCGTCGAGGTAGGGGAAGACTGGAACCCCTGATCTATGCAGGTGAGCTGCGATCACCGCCATCAACTTTGTGAACACCCGAGGGGCGCTGGTAAGGCCAAAAAGGCAGCACAGTAAACTGTAAGTGCTCGTGGCCCACCGTGAACCTGTGGGCTGGCAGGATGGGAATGTGGAAATAGGTGTCCTGCAAGTCCAACGCTACCATCCAGTCTCCAGTGTCGAGGGCAGACAGAACCTGAGTCAAAGTCAACATCTTGAACTTCTTCCGGAGGAAGCGGTTGATGTCCCTGAGGTCTGAGATAGAACGCAGGCTTTTGTCTTTTTTGGTTACCAGAAAGTAGCACAGGGACGCGCTTGATGGCTCCCTTGGCCAAGAGAGCCGTAACTTCCTGGCGGAGTAGGGCCAAGTGATCCTCCGACGTGCGATGGAATTGAGGTGGCATGGATGGAGGGGTAGTCTTGAAGGGGAGAGAGAAGCCCCTTCGGACTATCTGCAAACCCCACCTGTCCGACGTGATGTTTTGCCAGTGGAGGAGGTGATGGCGAAGCCTGCAGCCCACAGGCAACTGATGGCCATAGACGGTCGGACTAGGAAGGTTTGGAGGCTGCTGCAGAGGGGGCACTGGTGGACTGGCCCGCCTGCTGGCCCCCACTAGGTCCCACGTCCCTGCAGAGGCTGAAGAGTTTGCGCAGGTCTATGGCCCTGGTCGGAATTGGGTGGGGCACCCCTTCCATAGCCACGAAAGGAGCGAAAAAGCACCTCCTGGACTGCGCAGGCTTAGTGGTAGCGAGGCCTAAGGATCTGGTCGGAGCCCTAGAATCCTTAAAGCGCTCAAGAGTGTTGTCCGCTTTGACCAGCGACTTCCCGGAACCGGATGGCCCAGGAACATAGTCGGGTTGATTTTGTGATATGACATTGAAGTGACCTGGGATTGGGTGGGGAGGAGGTGGTTGGTTGTTTTGGGATAAACGCAGAAACGAAGTGCTGCACTTGACCCGTGTCCTGCATTGGGCATGCACCGAGGTGCCTCCAGCGAACTGCCTCATTGACGCGCCGCCCAGCCTCCGGGATGTGGGCTAATCGGCTGTGTATTACGTTGCTATAATGCTGCATGATGGGACCCGCTGGTACTTGGGTTGGTTTGTTGGTTGTGTTTCTTCCTGATTCTGCAATAAAAATATATTTAAAAAAAAAAAAAAAAAAAAAGAGTGTTGTCCGCTTTGTCACAAAACAGGCGACGGCCAGCAAAGGGTATGTCCAAAAGAGTGGATTGGACATCGCGAGAAAAGACAGTGGATCTGAGCCAGGTGTAGCGTCTCAGGGCAACCGACGTGGAAATCGTCCTGCTGACACCAAATGGCGAACTTGACTGCATTTCTACCATCGGCAAGGGCACAGGAGAGAGTGGCCTGGGCCTCCTCCAGGCAATGTGGCAGCACCTGCACAACCGAGTCCCACACAGAGTGGGTGTATCGGCCCAACAGACAAGCTGGCGTAAGAAAACATCTTCCCAACATGGTCCACCTTTTTGGATTCCCTATCTGGGGGAGCAGTAGGGAATGCGCCCTTGGATGTAGAGGCTTGGACCACCAAGCTCTCAGGGGTAGGGTGTTGGGAGAGGAAAATGGGGTCTCCCAGGACCGGACGGTGGCGTCACGCAATCAGCTTATCCACAGGAGCCCCTGTGTTGGGCTTGGACCAGGTGCCCAGAAGGATGTCCTTGAGGGCCTCATTGAATGGAAGCAGGGGCTCTGAAGAGGTCGCTGCCAGTTGAAGCACCTCAGTCAGGAGGTTAGTCCTGACTGCCACTGTAGGAAGCTCGAGGTTTAAGGCCTCAGCCACCCTACGCAACACCACTGCGTATGACGCTCCCTTCTACGTAGCCACGGTAGGGGGAGAAAGCATGCCAAGGTCTGGGGAGGTATCCAGACCACTGGCTTCACCCAGTTCCTCTCTCCAGTCCGGCTCCTCCAACTGGTCTGTTATAGGGTCACCAGACCCCTCCCAGCCCTCCTCATCCTTCTCTGGCCGCCAGTCAGGACGAAAGGGAACACCAGGGAAGAACATGGGCACAAAAGTACCATCTGGCTCCGGTGTCGATCAACGTCAGTCTGGCTCCGGTGTCGACCGGCGTCGATCCGGATCCAGGCCAGGTTCCATGGGGGACCTGTGGTGTTGGGCCGGAGCTACCGGTGACGAAGGGCTAGGCCCCCCACCTGAATCTGCAGGGCCCGAAGGCGCGCCAGCGGAGTCGGGCTGTCCAAAGATGGCATGCATCGCTTCATAAAACTGACAAAGCTGGGCAGGGGTCGCTCCGGCTTCCGGAAAGGGAGGGAAGCGTGGAGTCGACCCTGCAGGCTCCGCAGGTGGAGCCGGAGAGCGACGACCCTCCGTATCCCGTCATGTCGGCCGATGGATGGGAAGAAGGCGAAGAGCAATGATGGTTCTTCACCTTCTTCTTGTGCTTCGACTTACCTGAAGAGCGCAAAGGCTTCGATGACAAGTGGTGGTGGCTCCGCGACCGGTCCCACGGCCTTCCTCTCGACCGGGACTTCAAACAGCGCAGAGCAGACTGACGAGCCTACAAAAGCTCTCGGGACCTCTCCTGCAAAGAGTTTGGGGCCATGGCCCGGCAGTTGGAGCACGACTTCGGGGCGTGGTCGCGCTCCAGACACCAGAGGCACACGAGATGCAGATCGGTAATGGACATCAACTTGTGACAGGAGCCCGGACGATGGGATATCCCTCACGCACTAGGGATTGATATAAGACTCGAAAAGAGGTCAATGAAAGTTGAAAAAGTTTTGTCAAAAAGTGACAAGCTTCTCTCCGGATCTGCGCTGACTGGCGTGTAAACAGAAAGAACTGATGTCATCGCGCAGGGGCGGCGTCTAAGTAGATACTGTGACGTCATCCTGGTGACCAGGACGCCGATGACAGACGTGGAGTCGACCAACGCCACCTAACAACGCGCAGGGCTACTGCTAAGAAAAAAATTCTACGGATCCAGTCTGACTCCCGGGGGTAATTCTAAGGTAAGGAATCTATAAATAATTTTCTCTTTCTGATGTGATTGGTCTAAGCACCATGGTTCTTAGCCTTGTCATGTGCCTGATTGTGCCGGTGACGCTTCCCTTTTATTAAGGAGTTTTTGGGTCTCGTCCTGTGCGACTTTTGGCTTGCTGCCATTTTTGTTGTTTGTGCCTTCCCAGCCTGGCTCTCCACCCCGCTCCCGCCTCCCAGCTGCTCCTCCCTCGCCCCCGCCCCCGCCCCCTCCGCCATCCACATATGACAGATGCATCTACGCGCAGCGTCCACGCGCAGCGCACGCGCCCCATACGCGCCGAAGGTGCGCCAAAGGTAAGCCCGTCTACGCCCGTCCGCGCCTGGACCGCGCCCAGCGCCAGACACCCTGGCCCCCGCAAAATCCACTCCGCCCGCATTACACACGACGCCGCAACCCTCTCAGCTCTAAACCCCGGCCGCTCACCACAATGCTACCTGGCTGCCCCGGGACACACCCATGGACCCTTCACCTGCCACTCCTGCAAATTCGATTGCATCAGGACCCACACCAAATCCACAAACTCCAAACAGTGCCCCGACAACCACCACCTGAAGTGCATCCTCCTCAACACCCGCTTGATCCACAAACACTCCATTGAACTCTGGAACCTACTCGACACCACATCTCCGGACGTCGCCTTCCTTACAGAAACCTGGATGAACGCCTCTTCAGCTCCCGACATCGCCATAGCCATCCCGGACGGCTACAAGATCATCCGGAAGGACCGCACCAACCAAACAGGAGGAGGCATCGCCATCGTCAATAAAAACACCATCCGCATCACGACCAGCTCCGACGATAACCTCACTACCACCGAACATCTTCACTTCCAGATCCACACGACCCCAAGACCACACTCAGAGGCACCCTCATCTACAGACCACCAGGACCCCGTACACAATTCAGCGAAGACATCACTGACTTTATCAGCCCACATGCCCTCCCCTCCGAGAACTACATCCTACTGGGAGACCTGAACTTCCACATGGAAAAGAAAAACGACAGCAATACCACCAACCTTCTAGACAACCTAGCCAATCTCGGACTCAAACAACTTGTTGACACCCCCACCCACCTTGCCGGACACACGCTCGACCCAATCTTCACCTCCAGCATGCACATCTCCTTCGATCACACCACAACTCTCCATTGGACGGACCACAGCTGCGTTCACTTCAACTACAAAAAGACCTCGACCCACAACCCCCCACAACCTATTCCCCGAAGAAACTGGAACAAAATTACCACCGACCAGCTCCTCACATCGCTTCACCAAAACCCCCCTGCCAAATCATCGGACCCAAACCAAGCAGCCACCAACATCACACAATGGATCACCCACAGCGCAGACGAACTAGTACCCTTGAAATACCATCAAATCAAGCAAGGTAGCAAAAAAGCCCCTTGGTTCAACGACGACCTTAAGAAATCCAAGAAGCTCTGTCGTACCCTCGAGAAAGCCTGGAGAAAAAACCCTACCACTGACAACCTGGCCTCCTTTAAGAACGCCACCCGCAAACACCACCAACTCATCCGATCCACCAAGAAATCAACATTCAAGGATCGACTTGACAACAACGCCCAAAACAGCAAGGAACTATTCAACATCGTCAAAGCATTTACCAACCCCACCGCCGGCACCAACGACATCACCCCCTCCCAAGACCTCTGCGACTCTCTATCCTCATTCTTCCACAACAAAATCGCCGACATACATAACAGCTTCAAAAACAAATCCGAAGACCAGCCCACTTCACCCACCCCGAACCTAAACCGCACTCTAACAACCTCCACGCCTGGAACCCAATCACCACCAAAGACACCATCCGCCTGATGAACTCCATCCACTCAGGATCGCCAACCGACCCTTGTCCCCACCACATTTTCAACAAAGCAGACTCTATCATCGCACCCCATCTCCGCGATGTCATCAACTGCTCCCTCAACTTCGCTACCTTCCCGGAAAGCTGGAAACATGCCGAACTCAGCGCCCTTCTGAAGAAACCCACAGCAGATCCCACTGAACTTAAGAACTACCGCCCCATCTCGCTCCTCCCATTCCCTGCCAAAGTCATTGAGAAAGCCGTCAACAGTCAGCTCGCCGCCTTCCTCGAATCCAACAAATCCCTCGACCCTTCACAGTCCGGCTTCCGAGCCAAACACAGCACCGAAACCGCCCTCATCGCAGCAACAGACGACATTCGAACACTACTGGACAACGGAGAAACGGTTGCCCACATCCTACTTGACCTCTCCGCAGCCTTCGACACAGTCTGTCACAGCACCCTCATACAACGTCTCAACAATATCGGAATACAAGGAAAAGCATTGGACTGGATCATCTCGTTTCTCGCCGGAAGAACCCAGAGAGTCCGCCTCCCCCTTTCAGATCAGAGGCCACCGATGTCATCTGCGGCATACCACAAGGATCATCACTCAGCCCCACCCTCTTCAACGTATACATGAGCCCCCTCGCATCCATCGCGCCCCAACACAACCTCAACATCATCTCCTACGCAGACGACACCCAGCTGATCCTCTCTCTCACCAAAGACCCAAACACCGCCAAAACCAACCTACACAAAGGAATGAAAGAAGTAGCCGAGTGGATGAAGAACAGCTGTTTAAAACTAAACTCGGACAAAACGGAAGTCCTCTTCTTAGGTTCATCCCCCCATGCCTGGGACAACTCTTGGTGGCCACCTGCCCTGGGAACCGCACCCATACCTACGGATCACACACGCAACCTGGGCTTCATCCTAGACTCCTCTCTCTAGATGTCCAGACAAGTCAACGCCGTCTCATCATCCTGCTTCAACATCCTACGCATGCTCAAAAAAGTCTTCCGTTGGATCCCCACCGAAACAAGAAAGACGGTCACCCACGCCCTGGTCACCAGCCGTCTGGATTACGGAAACACCCTTTACGCCGGAACCACAGCCAAACTACAGAAAAAACTCCAACGCATCCAAAATGCCTCAGCCAGACTCATACTGGACATTCCTCGTCAAGCTCACATTTCCGGTCACCTGAAAGACCTCCACTGGCTCCCCGTCAACAAGAGAATTATGTTTTGTCTCCTCACGCACGCACACAAAGCCCTCTACGACCTTGGACCCGCATGCCTCAACACACGACTAACCTTCTACACCCCCACCCGCCAACTACGATCATCCAATCAAGCCCTCGCCGCAATCCCACGCATCCATAGATCCACCATGGGGGGCAGATCCTTCTCCTACCTAGCGGCCAATACCTGGAATTCTCTCCCCATCCACCTTCGCCTTACTCAGAACCACCTCTCCTTCAGAAAACAACTTAAAACTTGGATATTCGATAAGTAAATGCACCCCCCTCCCCCAAGCGCCTTGAGACCCTCTGGGTGAGTAGTGCGCTATATAAATTTCTGAACTTGAACTATTTCTGAACTTGGTTCGGCACACAGACAGGAAATGGGAGCATGTGGTACAAAAGGGGGTGGTGATGGACGGAGCATCTGAACCAATCAAACACTCACACCAAGATCTGGGTTTGATCCATCACCGTTCTTTAGCCCACTCTGCCACCCCAGTTCAGACATGGGTATATGCAAATCAGTCTGACCCTGTGCCTCATGGGAACAGTCCAGCCCGAACTGCCAAGCCATGCCTTCCCTGGACAGGAAACAAGCTTCCGAGGACCGGTTTCTGGCATTCCAGCCGTCTTCAGCCCGGCTTGCTTGAATCCAGTGGCAAAGTGAGCAAGGGACTCATGTCTGAGCATACCCTGCTACACTTATGGCGGCCAAAGCGGTACAAAAGGGGGTGGTGATGTACGGAGCATCTGAACCAATCAAACACTCACACCCAGTCAAAAGATCTGGTTTGATTCATCACCGTTCTTTAGTCCACTCTGCCACCCCAGTTCAGACATGGCTATATGCAAATGAGTCTGACCCTGTGCCTCATGGGAACAGTCCAGCCCGAACTGCCAAGCCATGCCTTCCCTGGACCGGAAACAAGCTTCCGAGGACCGGTTTCTGGCATTCCAGCCGTCTTCAGCCCGGCTTGCTTGAATCCAGTGGCAAAGTGAGCAAGGGACTCACGTCTGAGCATACCCTGCTACACTTATGGTGGCCAAAGCAGTACAAAAGGGGGTGGTGATGGACGGAGCATCTGAACCAATCAAACACTCACACCCAGTCAAAAGATCTGGGTTTGATCCATCATCGTTCTTTAGCCCACTCTGCCACCCCAGTTCAGAAATGGCTATATGCAAATCAGTCTGACCCTGTGCCTCATGGGAACAGTCCAGCCCGAACTGCCAATCCATGCCTTCCCTGGACCGGAAACAAGCTTCCGAGGACCGGTTTCTGGCATTCCAGCCGTCTTCAGCCCGGCTTGCTTGAATCCAGTGGCAAAGTGACCAAGGGACTCACGTCTGAGCATACCCTGCTACACTTATGGCGGTCAAAGCGGTACAAAAGGGGGTGGTGATGGACGGGAGCATGAGCATGTTCTCCACCCAGGCTGCAATATAGCCTGGGTGGAGAACATGCAAAGTGCTCATGAATGTTTGGACGGCCCGAGATGGCCAGCCAAACATTCATGCGCACATTTACAAAGTGTGCTCACCTCTCCTCCCCCTGCTCTGAGAGCAGAGCAGCCTGCCCCGCCCATAACCAGCCAAGTCAGGAACGAGGAATGGAAAAATAAAATGATAATAATGTTAAGTTATTATCGTTTTATTTTTCCTTTTTCAACTGCTCGCTGAGCAGTGGGGTGACGTTCCTCTTAGCGGAGGAGCCGCCCCTGCACAAATTATGCACTGTATGGGACAGCTGAGAGGCTCAAGAAATTAAACGTAGCCTGCGAGTCCTTAAAGCGCTCCTGCGCCAAGTATGCCTTGTCTCTGAAGAGACGGGTGCCATCGAAGGGCATGTCCATGAGGGAATCCTGAATATTCCCCAAACAGCCAGATGTTCCCAGCCAAGTGTGGCATTTCAGGGCCACCACTGAAGAAACTGCTCTACCCAGCGAGTCGGTCGTTTCCAAGCCACAGAGTATAGTGAACTTCACTGCGTCTCTCCGGTCTGTAACTGCTTGGGAGAGAACGGTCAGGGCCTCCTCCGGGACCTGTGGCAGCACTTGCACAACCAGTTCCCACAGCATGTTGGAGTAGCTACCCATTAAGCATACTGTGTTCACTGACCACAATGCAAGGCAGGCAGAAGAAATTTATTTTATTTCCCAAGCTGTCCAGCCTCTTGATTTACCTGTCCGGGGGAGCAGCAGGGAACACGCCGTGGGAAGTGGAGCCTTGGACCACCAAGTTCTCCAGGTATGGTGTTGGGTGAGGAAATTTGGGTCCCCTGGAGCAAGGCAGTGGTGGAGGTCAATTGTCCTATTCACAGAAGCCCCTGTGCTGGGTTTGGACCAGGGCCCCAGAAGGACGTTGGTAAGGCCTTGGTTGAATGGTAGTAGGGTTCAGAGGAGAATACTCCAGGTTGCAGTACCTCAGTCAAGATGTTGGTCTTCACAGTCATTGAGGGAAACTGATGGTCGAGTACCTCAGCTGCCCTCTGCACCACTATTGCGTATGTAGCTTGCTCCTCCCTAGTCAAGGTAGGGGAAAAAGCATGTCGGTATCTGGAGACTTATCCAATCTGCTGGGATGACCCAGTTCCTACACCAGTCCACATCCTGCTCATATTGGTATTCTAAAGGGTCCATCGATCTCTCTCATTCCTCCCCGAGGTCTAACTCAGAATAGTGCTGATGCTCTGACCTAGGACCTAGGGTCCTGCCTGCGCTGGAATCTGCATCGGTTAACGCGGCTCCAGCTCCATGTTCGATTCAGGAATCAGAATGGGGTGGACGATGGGGGCACCCGGCGCATCGGCCTCGGGTTGGCTCTGGGGATTGTCGGAGTGGCACAACCGGTCCAGATCCATGGGGGCCCATCGGAGCCGGGTCGAAGTCCCCGGCGCAGACCCAGATAGGGCCCCCTCCAACCCCACAGGGCTGGCTCAGAGGCAGGCTCCCATAGAACTCTTTAATTTGAGGAAGGATCACTCAGATTTCCGGAAAACTGAAGAGGCACGGAGTTGGCCCAGGAGCAGATTCGGAGGAACCAGGTATCGAACACCGATGTTCCTTCCTCGCATATGTCAACGAACGAGGAGAAGTCTTCCTTTCTTTTTTGTGCCTCCTACCCAAGTTCCCCAATGATTTTGGGTGGGACAAAGAGGACATTGGACTCCTGGTACGGTCCCGAGACTTTCCTCTAAAGCGGAATCGTGACTTCCGTGGAGTTGCATGCCGGTCCGCTAGCAGTTTCAGGGCTGGCTCAAAGCCTTTGTGGTCGTGCTCCATACACTACAAACACAGGAGGTAGCCAAAATGTTGCAAAAAATACTGTCAAAAACTGACAAAGGGGTAGCTCTTCTCTCGGATCAGTGCTGGCTGGCGCAGAAAGAATAGAACTAACATCAGCGCACCGAGGTGGTGCCTATATAGGTACTGCAGACATCACTTCCAGTGCGGATGACGCTACGAGGGTCAACCAATGCCACCTACAGGCACGCAGGGTTACTTCTCGCGAAAAATCTTCCAGATCCAGTCTGATGCCTAGGGAATTATAAAGGTAAGTAATCTGCAGCTAGAAGTCTCTACAAGATCTAGGCTTCATGGTGAGGTTGGTTCAGGATGAGGCTTAAGTTGATGGAGAGGTCAGTTGGTGGGGGTGTGGGTCCCAAGGTGAGTTCCTATTCCCGAAGATCAGTACTTCAGTTTTGTCAGTGTTGAGCTTGAGGCAGTTCTCTTTCTTCAAGATGACCCATGCTGGTCATGCATTGTTTGAAGCTTGTCTTGGTGGTGATGGTGTCATCTGAGAGGGAAAACATGAGCTCGCTGTCATCAGTGTAGAACCTGGGTACTCGCAAACATTTTCCCAAGTGCCAAAAGGTTTGGTCTAGGATGTGACCAAAGGCTGCATTGTTGCCGGTCTGGAGAGGGGCTAGGGGCGATGAGGACTGTAAGGTGGGTGTAGGGGAAGTAAAGCATATACATCTAGTGGCTGAATTTCACAATGTGAACCCAGAAAATCTGGGTTTAATCCCAGCTTCCCCACTTGACCACATTGTGTTATTCAAGGCAATTGTTTTATTTCACTTTCTCGCATTTTTCTTCGTTTTCACATATGAGGACCTTGAAATATGTGACTTCAGGAAGTGAGCTGTATGAAACCTTCTCCTGTGTATGATTTAACAAACTATAATGTTGTCCGCGTATAATAGCAACCCAGGCCACCCAAAGAGTGCACATACCAAGTGACTTGCTTCTTACTTCACTGTTGCGATTGTTGTCAGTGTTGGTGGAAGGAAGCATGAATGTTTCTTAAATTCATGTTTGAAAAATATCACTTTAAAAAACAAAAACGTCTTAATACACCGATATAATCTGATGTATTAAGGTGAAACAGTTCTGCATGTTAATGAAGCACACTTTTTTGAGGAGACCTTATCATTTTTTATATGTTTGTTGCAAGAGATCTTTAAAAATGAAAGTGTTCCTAAAGTTAAGTGATGCAGGAAACCCAAGTTACTTCCTTCCTTTACTTTCAATTAACCTGAAAACAAATGCTTGCCCTTTTATTTAAAACCTTTTTAATGTTAGCGCTGATTTGAGTAAATAGTAACCCAGTGCTGCTGTTGACCAGAGGTCGGCATCTAAAGGTCAGGAGGGCCACATGTGCCCCCCGGGCCATACTTGGAGTATCACTGACATAGATGATGGTGATCCCATGGGATCTGATGATGTTAGCTAGAGAACTCATGTACATGTTGAAATGTGTTGGGCTAAGTGACGATCCCTGTGGGACTCCGCAGATGAGGACCATGGGTTCTGATGTGAAGGTCATGAGCCTGACTTGTTGTGTTCTTCCAGAGAGGAAGGAAGCTACCCATTAAATGCTGGTCCTTGTATTCCTGCTGTGTGTAGTCTTGCAATAGGTGTGTGGTGGGAGACGGTGTTGAAAGTGGCAGAGAGGTTGAGGTGGATGAGGGCATCAGTCGGTACAAGGTCGGGAATGGCGTATATGACGTTTGGTGGGATGAGGGCTGTTTCGGTGCTGTGGTTGTTTTGGAATCCTGATTGTGAGTTGTGTTGTCCAGGAGTTAGTGGCATTCTAGGTGGTCAGAGAGTTCTGTTGATTGTTTTCTTGATAACTTTGACTTGAAAGGGGAGCAGCAAAATAGGTCGGTAGTTGCTGAAACAGTCAATGTGGGCTGAAGGTTTTTTTGAGGAGGGCAGTAACTTTGTAGTGTATCCAGCTATATGGGAGGGTGGCTGTCTTGAGGGAGGTGGTGATGATGGAGGTGAGTACAACACTGATCGTGGCTCTTCCCAGGTTGCAGATATGGTGGGAGGAGGCGTCTGTGGGCACCAGTGTGGACTGTCTTCTTTATTGCTGCAGGGTCCTCAATGGATAGAGGGTTCTAGGCTGTCAGCTGGTGGTCTTTGCTTGATGAGGTTAACATGCTGGGAAGGACAATGGGGGTGGCTGGGATAGAAGTTGCTGTAGATATTGGTAATTTTTTCATGGAATAAGTCGAAGAAGTTGTTGCAGAGTTCTTGTGTCGGGGTGTAGGTTTGGTTGATGAAATCCTTGATGATGGTGAAATGTTCCTTGCAGTTGTTGGAGCTAGATTCAATTCTCAGGGTCAGTCATTTTTCTTGGTCTCTTTTACTTGATGGTGATAGTGTCTAAATGTGGCCTTGTAGATGTGTCTTTTGGTGGTTCAACATTTCCTTTCAAGTTGTTTGCAAACTCTCTTCAACTCTCTGAAGTCAACGCTGTACCAACTAGATTATTTGTAGGATCTTTTGGGTTTGGTGTTTTTCAGGGGCGTCAGGGTATTGGCGCAGGTGGTGATCCAGTTGTTGAAATTGTTTGTGTCGTTGATGAGGTCGTTGGTGGGGTCTGGGTGGTGTAGCAGGAAAGCGTTGAGCCATTCAGTTTCTGTAACTTTCTTTTAGCAGTGGCGTGGGGTGTTGCTCCGTATGTGTGGTTGGTAGTCATGTTATGTGGAAGTGGAGGATGGAGTGACCGTCCATGTGAGTGGAATGATGTGGGTGACTTTAACCTTGTTGCTGGAAGAGATGATCGGGTCCGGAATGTGTCAGACGATTTGGGTAGGGCGTAGTATCAGCTGGGAGAGGCCGATATTCTGTAGACTTTCGAGCAAGCCGTGAGTCATCGAGATGAAAGTTGAGATCGCCTAGGAGTATGAAATCTTTGTTGCCCATGGCAAGAGGTTGGTGAGCAGTTTGCCTAAGTGGGTGTGAGGTTCTGGGGGCCGGTATGCGAGGGTGCATTTGACAGTGGTTTTACTATCTGTCAGAAGCTTGAAGTGCATGTGTTCCATAGAAATGGCATCTGGGTCAGTGTAAGAGGTACAGTTGATGGTGTCTTTGTGGATGATGGCATGTCCTCCTTTTGGTTTATGGGGTGGGTTCTAGCGCAGGATTTGGAATCCAAAAGGGATGGCTGAGGCAATGTCCAGCGCCGATGTAGGATTGAGTCTGGTTTCAGTGAGGAAAAGGAGATCTGGCGCGTTGGAGTCAATGAGGTCCCAAATGTCGGTGGAGTGCTTGCCAAGTGGGCTTGTTCGGAGGAGCATGCATGTGATCGGCTCCTGAGTTCTAATTTGGTGTGATGTGTGTGTGGGCAAATGGAGCAGGTGTTTGGAGCCATGTGAAGTGGCAATGAAAGCAGGTAATGGGGCCCACCGAGGACAGAGGTGTGGCTCTGCAGCAGCATTTGTGGTGGCATCCAGGGTTGAGCAGGCGGAGCTTGTCAGGGATGTGGCTCCAGGAGGCATTTGGACCAGAGCTCCTGGCGCAGTCCATGCCATCACAATGTATTTTTATTTCATAGGAGGAGAACAGCTCAGACTATCTCACTGAGGGTGTTATAGGACAACAAGACTCTTTTTTGGAGATTTTGAAAGATAAGCGGTAAGAGGCAGGGGACACGGGGAGCATTTGAGGGTGAGGATGCCAGAAGCCATGGATTTTCTCAAGCAAAAGACACACAATTGATGGACGGAATGCAGAATAAATCAAAACATTCACCCCAAGTCAAGAGATCTGGGCTAAACCCATCATTCTTTTGCTCACCATGCAACCCCAGTTTAGACCAGGCCATATGCAAATCAGTCTTGACCCTGTGCCTCATGGGCACAGATCGCTGTACTGGGGTGAATGTATGACATTGTTCTGCATTCTGTCCATCAATAGTTCTTTTTGCATTTGTCACCCTGAGTGGGATGGGTATGCTCAGACGTGAGTCCCGTGCTCTCCATGCCACTGGAATCAAGTTATCCTGGCTGAAGAGGGGTGAAACCCCGAAATCGGTCCTAGGATGCTTGTTTCAAGTCCAGGGAGGACCTGGCCTGGCAGTTCGGGCTGGACTGTTCCCATTGGACGCAGGGTCAAGACTGATTTACAAATGGTTGGGAACAAACTGGAAAGGCATGGTGAGCAAAAAAACGATGGATTTAGGCCCAGATCTCTGTACCAGGGTGAATGTATGACATTGTTCTGCATTCTGTCCATCAATAGTTCATTTTTCATGGATCTTCTCAAAGCATTTATTGAGCAGGGGAACGCTGGGAAAGTAACCAGTGGGAAAGGCCATATTTTGTATTGGACACCATTGACACCTGTTCCCTTCCTCGGCTTGTAGATTAGATGGGAATTCACGTGAGTCACTATACAGAACATAACACTGTACATGTGTAGGTATTTACACAGGGCGTTTTCCACGGTTGGTTTCGCAGTGACACTATTTTAATCAAGGATGTCACTTGGCGAACCTGTCGGTGGAAAACAACCCTGTTGTTGATACCTAACAGTCCAAATTTCTTTATGTTCCTCCAATTAGTGTTATACCTAGGTTCTTTCTAATGTTTAAGATTGCCCAGCACCTGATACAGCATTTTTAATCTGAAGCCTTCCCGTTTATTAAATGGTCAAACTTGAGAACTATATGATTTGATGGTGGTCAGTTATTATATAAATTGCATAATTAGCGGACCCTTTGAGAATGACTCATCATCTACTTCCCCTCCACACCAAAGAACCAGGCATTCTTCCAGTTCTCAGTTATGCGTAGCAATAGAAAGCAGGCTCCACATATCAAGCTAGAAGAACATGTCCACCCCAACACCAGACCTAAATAAACAAGAGTTTTTGTTTCAGCTTTCTTAGGGTGGATGTTTTCCATATCCTTTTTCAAATGTAGTGCACATCACTTGTTATAAAATGTAGCAGGTGTACCAAACGTGTGTGTGTGTTTTATTATGCATCTATATTGAGCACAGACGGACTTAGAGCTGTGAAAGAGTCTCCCCCAAATACAAGCCAATAAAGCATCAGTAGAAACAGTAGAAAGACAAAGCTTTATATTTTACTCATTCTGTACATGGTGACAATGACAAAGCTGAAGGATGCATGTCATGCACTAAAATCCGCATCAATAGTGATATATTACACGCATATTTACAATTGGAAACACATTTCAAAAATACCCTTCCACGTTTTGTAAGTCAAAATATAAAAACAGAGTTAGTTCCATTTCTTGTCGAGCATAACATAATTCGGAAACAGGCTCTCTTGGCATAAAATAAGCTCTAACTGAAGACTGAACTGAAAGTATAACTAAAAAAAACCTGAATTCAAACATATTCAGTGTTAATCTGGCGAACTAGAGCTGATTTTTTAAAGATTAATTTACAGTAATTATCTGAGACGCTTGTCAAGTGCTAAGGCATCAGCATATTAGACTTCTATAAATAACATCCTGAGATAGTAAAGGTTCCAGTGGATACTAGACTTCATCATTCACATGTAGTGGCCTGAACCGCAGGACTCAGCCACTCCTCAGTGTGTACACAGCAAAGTGCTAATAGGTCAAACAAAATTCTGCTCCAAATTCCATAATCAAAACTCTGTAGCTTTGGAGACCAAAGGGAAAACTTGGCATCGGTGTGCAGCTACATAAACGTCAGGATTCTTCATTACAAGGCACTGTCCAATGGAATCTTGCCTACAGCGTGGATCGCTCACATTTGCATAGACGGCTAGCAAGTTAGTGTGCAGCAGTTAGGCAGAGGTGAATTCAAAGACGAACAAGGCAGTGCATACTTCAGCTCAATAAGCTGTCCAGGGAATGAGGGCTGAGAATCATTCCTGATTTCAGTTTAACAAATGTTAGTAGGGTTCCTTATTCCCTCTGCGACATTGGCTCCTTCAGATGAGTGTCTTCTGCTCAAAGAGCTGGAGGTCGAACCGCACAAAGACTTCCCCCGTTGGCACCTCGTGCAGAAGCAGACGCTTTGTCGTTGGGCCCTTGCTTTCCTGTTCTGTACGGATTTTTGCGACGGGGACTTCGGTGCGGCCTAAGAAATCTGTTGAGGTAATCAGAAGACATTCACATTAGCATTTCTACAGCACAGCAGAAGCAACACTTCCCTTAGATACCTAGTTACAAGGACAGCCTGAACTAATCAAAAAGGCTGCCCTAAGGCTACCGTGCTTGAAAAGATCATTAGGTCGAGGTAGACAGCACAGCTGTCTCTTTGAGACCTGCTGTAATCGGTCTTTGAAAGCAAAAGACACACAGGTGATGGGGAGAATGCAGAGCAAATCAAACATTCTCACCCAGTCAATAGATCTGGGTTAAATCCATCATTCTTTTGCTCACCACAACACACCAGTTTAGACCCAGCCATATGCAAATCAGTCTTGACCCTGTGCCTCATGGGAATAGTCCAGCCCGAACTGCCAAGCCAGATCCTTCCTGGACCGGAAACAAGCATCCTGGGACCAGTTCGGGGACTCACCCCTCAATATAAGCAAATGCTCTGTTCTTGTACAGTGTGGTGGCATCACAATGATTACTGAGGTCCTCGACTGTTACATGGACAAAGGTATACTGATTTCTTTGTCTTTTGTTTTAGATTAAAAAAATAAATAAACTATTAACAAATTAACAAAGAAAAACATCAGGTGATTTTGGAAGTTTTTTTACTGGTCAATGATACAGTCTCACTTGTACAGAATAATAAAAACAATATAAAAGTTATGGGTCACGGGGATTCATGTGCCTCCACCTCTACTCGTCGCGCCGGGTGCATACAAATCTCTCCACGATAACTATTCCAGGCCCCCCCAGACCTTTCCCCATTTCTCGGGACACCCCCTGGCTACATATACTGACTTCTACCTGAACATGCACCAGTCCAAGTCTTCCACCCATTTCTAAACCCGGGGCGGCTGACTGGCTCCCCATAGCTGAGCGATGTTTTGTTTCGCTATCATACACGCCAGCGTTACCCATTGTTTCCCATATACATTCAAGTCTGTGGGTTCCCAAACATTCAGTATGCACCTCCGGCTGTATTTCCACACCCAAAGCATCGGGTATCTCGTCATGAATCTTCGTCCAATATTCCTGCACTTCCGCCAGTGCCACAAAATATGCATAAAGGTGCCGAGCTCTCCACACCCCCTCCGGCACGCCCCACTCGACCCATTCGTACCAGACGAGGCCCCGTAACATATGAACTATGTAAGATCTTCAATTGCACTAGCCTAAGTCTCATCTGAATCGCAACCACCCTCGGGGAGGAGATCGCCTCCGTCCAGTCTTAGTCATCCAGCTCCACCCCATCAGTACTCCATTGTGTTCTGATAAGCTCCAGCGGGTCCTCCATATGGTTGATAAGCTTTTTGTATATTAAAGAGATAGTCTTCTCGGGGAGGTGCCCGTCCAACACTCGATCCTCTAGAGGAGAGGCCTCGGGGAGCGTGGTGTCTCTAGGTATGTGTGTGAGGAGAGCATGTCTAATCTGGAGGTAACGGTAGTGTTCACTATCGTGAAGGCTGTATTGTTGCTTGAGAGAGTCAAATGTATGCATTGTGTCCCTTCCCCACACGTCTTTGATCTGCGTGATCCCTATGAGATCCCACTTGTCGAATCCCTTGGACTTCCACAAACTCGTTTCTCCGAATTCCATAAGGGGGTGGCTAAGGTAAGCTTCCCCTCCCAGTTAAGATATCTATTGGCTGCGTGCCACGCATGGACGACATGCGCCGTTGGACCCGCTAGGGAAAACCGTCGAGGCCTGGCATACAGCGCCCTGGTGAAATCACCACCTGCCAACGGTCCATGGCATACCCCGGATCCCCTGGGGGTCCGTACACTACATGGTTCACCGCCGCCAGCTGAGAAGCCCAATAGTATTTCTGTAGATCTGGCAGTCCAATCCCTCCGCGTACCAGGGAGAGTGAGTTTAGAGAATGCTATGCGGGGTCTACCGTCCCAGAGAACCTTCCTCTGGTGGGCCTCTATTTCTTTGAAATAGGATGCCGGTACCGGGTCCATTGTATTCTGGAGTACATATAAAAATCAGGGAAGGGCCATCATCTTCAATAGAACTGCTCTACCCAAAAGTGAGAGCGGAAGAGCCTTCCAGCGTTACCGATTTCTTTTTAAAACTAAAACATTTTGTATTGCGTTTTGCTGTAGATTAGAAAACTGAATGCAGAGTAAAACCTATATTAGTACCTTACATAATAGCAGTGGCAGTGAAAGTTGAATCCATACTCCTAGTTCCAAACTTTCACTGAGTTATCTTCCCAATCTTCCCCTCTCCCACCTCCTCCCCAAACGTTCCAGACCTTTAATGTATACTCAACGTTTTCTGAGAGTCGTAGTCTCCTTAAGATTTCATTAATTGCTATTTCTTATTAGGGATCTCATCGATGTTATGTGTGATGTGATCAGACCAGTTTACCCATGTATTTTCTTTAGCATGAGCTTGGAGGCCTTGGGTCTTTATAATTCCTAATACAGAAGTAGGTTTAGTGCCTTTCGGTGAGACTGGTATGTCAGAAATGGCTCTACCACTGTTAGATAACATCTATGCTTCATCCAAACATATGACTAGCTAATTTTTCCACAGCCTTTATATTGCAAATCCATGTATGCTAGTGCGTGATGGGCGCAAGAGCTTTTTTCATCCACTGTGTTGCTAATGTAACTTTCGCTGCCCGCAAGCAATTCCATGGCAGTACCCTATCTGCTCGGTCTTATATTGCAAATTGTGCATTCGGGCCCCTATTAGAAGAGTTGAAATTAATGTAATTTGGCGGGGTAAAGATGGCAATCGGTATAGTAATTATAATGTGATTCCCTTCCCAATGTACTATTGCATGTGATATTTAGACCTCTCCAAATATTCATCCATTAAGCTTGATTACCACTCAGTTTTCTCTCTGTGAGGTTCCTCCATTTCTCTTAATGAACATTATGTGTAGGTGCAGATACTTCCGCAAGGAGTTTGTATAACGTTGAGATTATTCCTTTTAAATGAGTGGTTTGCAGTGCCAATTATTTTTTTTACTGGTGACATCCTAAAAAGACAAGCTAAAGGCAAGGTTGATGAACTTGTCTTATTGACTCTCACAGTGTTTCCAATGCCTGTTGGTAACTGATGGCTAGGAGAGGAATACCATGTCTGGCACTGGGCATTCTCTGGTGAGAGATAATCTAGGCATGTGCAACCCTAGAGTTTAACCACACATTGGACAGCCTGGTATTCTTCCACACCTGGGGTCTCTCTTAGTGATGAATGAGGAGCTACAGATAGTAGTGTAGTGCCTTGAGGTCTGGAAATATCCTTCTATGTATGTCATGAATGGGCAATGTCCTCAGAATACACTCATTGTGATGAAGTGAACCTGGATGTACGTTGATAATATCTTCAAGTGCATGAGTCTTGGCAAAGATCACTTTGATACTGAAAAAGTCCTTAATGTTGAATGGGTCGTCAACGTTGGTCCTTCTATAATGCCTCACAGTGACGAAGAGCGACTAAAACAAAAATGTCTATGATCAAACTCTGACATCACTTGGCAAGAGCACTCCTTCATTTTTGAGAGAAGAACACTTTATGCATAATGTCTACAGTCTACCATATCACTTTCTGAAGCTGCTGCACACCTGGAACCATGTTTGTGTATGTACTTTCTTTTTTCCTTTATAAAGTAATTAGAAAAAGCTGAATCACCCATTTATTATTTCTAATTACAAATAGATTATATTTAACAGAAACATATATTTTGTTAATGTTCATACTTAAGTAGTCATAAAGCTATCTATAAAAGGAGTAGCAAGCAAGAGGTCATGAGGTGTAGTGCTGGGGAGTTGCGAATGAACCTCTATGGTGGTCAAATGTATTGTCTAAGCTTCTGCCCCCCAAGACTACTCCACCTTTCAACTACATCGATCCCAGTGGCTTTTGAAATCTTGTCTCTCTTATTTATGTGGTGGCCGCAGGACTGGCCAGCTCCTTCTAGCGAGTCAGATGGCAAATATGGCTTGGGCTAATGCCACAAAGTCTATGGGATGGCAGGACAAGCCCTCCGAAGATTGGAGCTGGCTACCTGAATGCAACAAGTTTAAGGGCTTTCGAGCATGGGATTTGATCGCAATTTCTAAGCTAGGGGACCTCATAGAGCATGGTGATATGGTACCATTCTCCTCCCTCCAATGTGATTATGACATGCAGGACAATCAATTCCTTAAACATGCACAAATATGAAATGCATGGAGGGCAGAGGGACTTCCGGGGGAGGGTATCCTGGAATTTGCACAGTTGGAAAGGAGGCTATTAATGGAAGACCTTGGGAGAGGCACGATTTCCTCTACCTACAAGACCCTTATTAAAAATAAGCCAGATAATCTGAAAGGCCTGCGGGAGAAATGGATGGTTGATGGGGGAAACATGGAAGATATTGATTGGGATGCGGCCTTGATGAAACCTAAGGAGGTCGCAACTAAATCACGACTCAGGCTTGTCCAGTTTAAGATCATTCAACTAACCTACTACGATAGGCGTAGCTTCCATGTAATGGAGAGGGTCCCCGAACCGAATTGCCTGAGATGCAGTGATGTTAAGGGTTCCTTCTTCCACACAATTTGGAGTTGTCCTCGTATACATGATTACTGGAGAGCCATTTTTTTTAGAACTTAATGCCATATTTTTGATATCCCTTTCTTTTGACCTGAAGTTCCTTATTATGGGTATCCCCAACGATATTGACTTGCCCCGGGCCCACTTACTGTTCTGTAGCTTCAGCTTAGTGGTGGCGAAGAGGGATGTGGCTTGCCAATAGGGATCGTGAGACTGCCCCACGTTACAGGAGTGGAAAGCGGAATGGATATGTATATGATGGCTGAGAAGGTCATATACTGCAAAGAGGTACTAGAAGAAGAAACAATAGATTGAGAGGGACGGAGAGACAGCCATTGGGTTTATGTCCGTCGTTCTATCTGTCCGCGGTTTGATGTGCACTTTCATCATTATGCTACTGCCAGGCCTTGTCGGAGTTCGGCAGGGGAATAAGGGGGAGGTGGGGGTTGTACATTGGAATTGTTTTATACATGCAGATCATAAGAATGTTTGTATTCTCCTGGGGACCAAGAGGGGGAATGATTCCAAGGAATTGTTTTCAATCAATAATTATTGCATGCGTGCGCTGCAGAAGGATATGTAAGACATACGATCTATTGTTTTGTATAATGACTTATTGAACTGAAGGCTGGATGACTGTAACCAATGTTATTTATGTTATGTTTGTTTTAGAAAATGACAATAACATTTTTTTTTAAAAAATAATGTGGCAGTTTAGGCTGGACTGTTCCTACTGGAACAGGGTCAAGACTGATTTGTAAATGGGTCTAATATGATGTGGCATGGTGGGCAAAAGAACGATGGGTCGGAATGCTACCGCGAGCGATTGCCAGTGATTAGACATATTGCAAGCATCCTCCCATTCACATTTTATGTCTTTTATGTCACCTATCTTTATCCTCATAAATGGAATCAAATGCGTTTGTGTTCCCTCCAGCAATATTGGTTTTCAATTGTACCAAATCAATTGCCGTCTTATTTATAAATGTATTAGATCATTCAATGGAAAGATTTTTTTTTAAATCTTGCTAGTGATGGTTTACTTTTACTGGTTTAAAATGGGGAAGTATTGTTGGACTGCAAGCAATACTGTGATACATATCTATACGGCAGTTTTTTTTTTAGCCTCCTGCTCCTGTGGTTGTAGGCGAATGGCTGTGTTCAGGTGTGACAGCACCGTTCGATTTAATCAATAAAAAGATTTGATCCATAAAATGTGGAAGTAGTACAGAATAAACTAAGATTGCAATTGCCTGCACTGTACTGCTCATGTTTAAGATCTCAAACATGTATTATTAGTTTATCCAAATTTAAAACGGTTTTCACTGATATCTGAAGGATACACTTTTAGATTACAGTGTAAAAAATGTACAGGAAGCACTTCAGTTTGTACTGCCTGCTCTCACAATAATGAATGGTTATTGGGTGTTAAAATATGTAAAGCAATTTTCAGAATTGTATTTATGATTTTTTATGTATAATGTAATTAATGATGCCATACATATAGATATAATAATACAAAAAAAAGAATGTTTGTATTCTTGTGGGCTTTTTTGTCCAAGTGATGCTATTTTTTCAAAAACTTCAAGCATTTGTTAGCATGCTGAATACTTCTTGGCTGAACACTTCCATAATTGTTAGACATTCATATGGTATGCTTTAAATCCTTTAGTAAAAGTGACTCCCTACTCTTAGCACATCACAAATCGTGTTATCTCAAAGCCTCTTTCAATTAGTTGAAACAACATGCTAATCCAAAATTCTATGTACAAACTTTGCAGTAAGGATACACATTGCATCTGGGAAGAAAATTTGCTTGCCTTATTGTTATTTTTTGCCTAATTCTATAGTGACTGTTTCTCCAACAGCACTGTAATGTCTTTCAAAAGTTATATCCATGTTAGTGTGGACGAGACATTTAAACAATCTATATATATATATATATTACAGCTACATTATCTTACCATCAGGAGAGAACTGGTCCCGGTCATATACTGTGATACACAGCACATCCTGGTAAAGGTCCTTTATGAAGAACTGGCAATTAAAGTTCCACTTTGGACTCAAGGTGTCCTGCAACGTTCTCGTTGTGTAGCTCTGGGATCCCATGCTGATTTCACAGTATGGGTTGCTCTTCCCTAGAATTAAGAAATCACGGGCATTTTAAAGGAAATTTATATAATGTCCGATGTTCAAATTACTCTGTCTATCCTTTATTCAAGCAGTCTCTCAACAATGATTCCTCCAGCACCATGCCACCAAACTCACCACATACATGCCATGAAAATCTATCATCTAACTAGGCCTTCCTCGTCCTCTTGGCTGCCTAAGACACAACTGTCTTTAGAACACTGCTGTGCTGTCTCTGATCGAGGCATCACTTTTACTCATCTGTTTGCCAGATTTACTAATCCTAATCCATTCATTGAATTTCCTAATGCTGCATTGTCCAAGACACTGCTGAAGGATCACAAAGCCCTTGCATTTTTTTCTCTCTCACAGTTTTGGTCTGCTAAAAACATTACAAGAAATTAATATCCTAAAATTATACTCAATGTCTTAGAATGAATGCCCATCATCCCCTGGAACTCTGTGTTACATTAAAATCTATCACATGAATATATTACGCCACAATATATTTCCTGGAAGCTGTACTGAGCTATTTTTATGTGGTTCATTCATTTGTCAAGATAATATTTTTCGTCTTGTGCTAGACGTTATTTCTAGTGGATCTAGGAGTGCTGTTCCCGTTTTCTCCCTTTTTCAACATTTGATCCTTTTATGGAAAAGACTTTTGATTTTGTTACTTCTTTCCATCTCACTGCTTTACTGGTAGTTTACCTTTTTCATCTGACTTTACTTACTATTCTATGTTTGATGTTAATTAGGATTGTCATACCAAGTGAGTTAAAAATTGAAGTTTCTACCTTTGGAAAATGTCGCCTTTTCTCACCTTCTATTACACCCAGATGTAAAGCAACCACTCGTTTTCAAACACCTTCACTCTAAGGCTTCTTAACGACATTTCATTTTTTAAATTTTTATACAACTGCTTTTCCATACTTGCTCTCTGGACTGACAAATACCACAGTTTTGTTCACTGTATCAAGAAGACTCAGTTTTCTCTTCTTACCTACATGACACTACAGCTATAAAATCAAGGTGATACTGATGTAACTTTTCCAGAATATACTACACAAAAAAAATCACAGTTTTTACCGTTGGGTTTGCAGCCTTTCAACTCAGTTGCTTCATTGATATGCACCATCAGCCGCCCGATTCCAGAAGACTTCATGGAGCGGGCTGGAAAGAAAAAGTTAAAAAGTTGTTGTAGTGCCTACTACAGGAAGAGAAGTTTACATAGGTGGAGATGTTACTTTTGCTGCTGATATTTCTGATGGATAGTGTTTTCTTAGCACAGGCTGGGCTTATGCAATCATTTTTCCTCCTTCTCCTGCTGAGAGTTCTATACATTGCATGAATGTCATGCAAGGTCAGGCAACCACAAACTTGAACAATTCCCTCAGACAGTCCCCATGCCTGTGGCTGCAGTTCTTAGGCACATACTGCCACAGAGGATGCAAAGATTTATTAAATGTATAGAGTGGATTAGGAGGAATCTGTAGAAGGAAACATTATCCATCATAATCTAGGACAGTCTAGCCTTCTTGAGTCTATACAGTGACCAGAATGAGCTATGTAGCACTCTGAAGCAGGAACATTTCAAGCCGCCTTCCCCGCAGTCTTTCCAGTATCTTTAAATTTTCTTTGTCTTTGGTGTAAAATTTCATGATTACACACACATTAGTATTCAGACTTACGAACAACTAAGAGCGTGATCAAACACAACTCTCTGCTTGGAAACAAAAGTACATGATTGAGAATCGGCTAAGACAGAACTCTTGTTAACTGCTTCCATCAACAAATTGCTAAAAAAAGCAAAAAACCCAACAAGAAATTGTACTAGCACATTTTGCTAGCAGAGTATTTTTTTTTGGCTCAAAAGATAGTCAATAAGCGTTATCTTTATGTCATTTCCCTTTGGCCTTGCTTGTTTACATTGTGTTACATTCAACATTCTACGTCACAATGTTTGGATTGCGTATGGCAGTACTTAAGCGATAATTATAGGGCCATAATGGCCAAAATATTGCAATATGTTTGTGTGTCCAGCAGAGAAACAATTCCAGAAATTAAATTTTTTGTCAAACAATGCTGTTAGATAAATTGCAAACATCCATCAGAGAAATCGCAAACATCCGTCATCGTGAAAATATCTAGCTGGTTCTCATTTGCTTATACTTGCTACCTGTAAAATAAATTGTAATTTGTGCTTTAAAATGTTCACGATTATTACAAAAAACATTTTAATAAAACCCCGGGTAATCGAAAGTCAGAAAAAATACTCTCCAACTAGACAGTTAGCTTGAAATAGAGAGACAGAAATTTAAGGTGAAGCGCATTCTATATTTTCAGAAGAGTTAACAGAATTCTTAATTACCTTAAAAGATTTCTGAAGGATACAAAATAAAAAGACTCCTTTTCTGAGCTATCAACGCATTTTGCCTGGTCCTGGGTGGGCTAAAATAGCATTTTAAGAGAATATGTGTTAAGATTCTCATGCAGATAAATCATACAACTGAAGACCAGTCGGTCCATGTTGGAAAGATTGTAGTAAATACGTAGGTATGTACGTATGTAGAAGCTGCACAAGGCAAAATAGTCAAAAGGCAACAAAGCACTTTAGACGGTCAAAGGTAAAGGTAAGGTCAGTAAGCTATTGGAAGCGGGGTTCTGAGTTGGACTTTTAACTTCATCATAATATAGTATTAGTCTTTCCTAAACAGGCGCAGTGTCAGGGTAGTCCTGATGGATACAGGGAAGTTGTTCCAGATCCCGTGCATCTAAATGAATGAGGTCCATTGCTTTGATCTTTCTTTTCTGAACGTTTTCCCTACTAGTCTGATGGTGTCCTGGCTGCGGACGTGCAGAGAGCCACCGGAGGTGGTGATCTTACCTGCCAGATCGGCAGTGATGCCGGTCATAATGGCTTTGTAGATGATGCCGCTGGTTTTGAAGATGGTGTGGGTAGCAAGATGAATCAGTGGAGTTCAATTTGGGTGGGGTAATGTGGACATAATTCTTCAGGCCTTTAATTGACCATGCTGCAGGGTTTAGAATAATCTCACAGGGGGCAGTGTGAAGTCCAGAGAAGTGAAGAACAGCATTGTGATCATTCAGATGTGAGAGAAAGAGAGCTCGGACAGCAGTTCTGAAGTTGCTTTGCAGGACAACTGTTTCACTGTCGTCAGTAGATATAGCTGTAAGGCCATCTGGGGATGGAGTTTCATGTCCAGGGTGATCCCAGTGACTTGGCACTGGATAAAAGAGGGGGTTCAAGTTCATGTCGTGAAGCCGCATTTGGACTAGTTGTTTCATGTAGTTGAATACTACCTTGATGGGGTTGAGCTTCAGGTATGTATTGGGCATCCGTATTGGATGAGAGGCAGGCATGTATGAAGCACTGAATGCCTGAAGCAGAAAACACCATCAGTAGAGTTGTGTGCCGTTGGCGTAACACTAACATTTGATGCTATTATTGTAGTGTGTTTATCTAGGGACCTGTATCGATACTCCAATTTCTGACCCTTGTCCGGTTATCACTAATATCCATACAACGGCACAGAAACCCGTTTCATAAATTAGTCATAGCGCAAGCTGTCACATTAAGCAAGCACTATTCTTCCAGCCCCCTAGAAAGCACACCTAGTTCTCTAAACAAACCAAGCCTCCAGCAAACCTGGGAAATCCCCGCTGCTATTGTTTTGATTTCGTTCGAGAACTCCTGTAAAGAATGTAAGAACGACCAGTTCTTAATGACATCCTTATTGACGTCTTATGTCCATCCTTACGTCAAACCCGGCACCTCTCAGGTATAAATATACCGACGCTGCCCTAAGTAAACACACGGTGGTGATGAACTTGGAGCAGCGACTACTTGCCGGAGAGCCCAGCTGATGCGAGAGCCCACGGACGCTGCCCCTCCCTTTTTGACGCGCTGAGGAAAAACGCTGCCTTTCCTCTTGCCGAGGAATCCAGCCTCCAGCGTTTCCAGCCCACCTTTGCGGGTGACTGGGATACCGAGTCCTGAGAAAGAGATACCAGCCCTCCTGCCTTCTAAATCCAGGTACTGAACTGACTAACCCCTTACAGAGAATTCTTGAATCAGACTCTTGGCAAAACAAACTTAAATTAAACTGCTACTTACTTACTCCCTCCCATGTATTAGGCTTAGGTCAGGTACACCGGGGTAGGCGTAGTTAGAAGCACCAGTTGAGTACGATTAGTCAATGTATATATGTATGTATATCTTTTATTCATTTTAAAGTATCATATGGCTAAGAAACCATATCAATGCTTTTACAGTATTATTTTATGATCCTGCTTTTACTGTATGCACTTTACTTAACTATAAGTATTGCAATTGTAGCGATTCATTTCTCTTGTATGAGAACAGAGACTGATCAATAAATAACACCTTTTATTGAACACGCCCGTCTCTTCTTTTCTCTACAATCTGGTGAAACTAAGTACGCACGTATTGACTGAGTAAAATAGCTGTCTTTTGTTTTCACACGACTCTAGAGATATACTCCTGATCAGGAAGAGCAAAGTTGTCATGTTCTATGGTTGTCAGAAACTAAATCCCTTCTTGTCTATCCAGGGAGGTTAAACTCCTCCTCGCCTATTCGAGAAAGTTTCTAGTGAACTCTGAGCTAGCTGGCACACAAAACTTAAGTCTAATATCGTCAGTAGAAGACCTAGCTCTGTCCTACGTCTATACTATTGAAGATATTATTTCAATGCGCAGAGCCTATTGGGATAATAGGAACTACACTACATGGCGCCCAACGTTTGGTAAGGCGATAAATCTAACGCAAGGCATTAGAGTAACTCAGTCGTGCTTTTTCACACAGACCCTTTCTCCCATAAATACTCCAAAGACGTCTGGAGTGGGTCAAAGGTTAAAAATCCGCCAAACTTAGTAGGAGGAGACTCCTATGTATGTTTTTTGGTTTATTCAACGTTGAAGGATACAGTGTTCCAAAATATTGTGCACCTAATCTTTGTTTCCTTGAAAACCTGATCTGCAACAAAAACCTTTCTATCAGTAAAAATGTCAGAAACTGAAGAAGAGAGGGAGACAGCTAGAATAGCAGCTCAACTCCTAGCGGATGACACAAGTCTCCTACAACAGGACCCGGATGCAAAACTCATCCCGGTCAGCATAAGAAAAACTATAACACTTAAACTTATAGAAAACGGACTAACACCAAGAGGTGGTACAGTCATATTCGTAATTGAGGCACACGAATATCGGCAGACAGAGGTATTCTATTCATGGATAAACTTTCCAGCAGCAAACGCTGTCACAAAAGAGTTCCACTATTACAAAATAGAGGAACCACCGGATGAGTACACTTCTTTCGAGGAGGTGGAAATCCCATTAAAATACCAAGAGCACCTGCTCTGGTTTAAAGGTGCCCTAAAAAATAATGATCACATCACCAGGCTCGGTCCACTAGGTAGACCAGGAGCAACGTGGCCGGTTCTAGCCAGCTACACACCACATCCAGACATTGAAAAAATGTCAATACCAGAACTTTTAGCACAGCTAAAACAACTGATTAAAATACACAGTCAATTAGTCCAATATGTAATGCGGACTTCAACAGTCCAACCAGCTATTAAAATTCCACAGCTGACCCCTCATCAGGGGAACACAAATAAAATCACACCACAGAACATACAGTCCTGTCTAGGCAAAGTACCCATTAAACGGGAACAAATTCCATTCTGGTTAGCACAAAAAATCACTCAAATAGAGGCGGTATTTCCGGATACTACCCCTACTGAGAAACACAGAATTCTGACTATCTGTCTTCCAATGGGGATCGCACCACATGTGGAGGACTGTGACACTTGGGGCACAGTCTTTGCTTCCATTTACACAAAAACACATGGTGTTCCGTCCATGGCGGTAATACCAGATGTGCTAAAACAGATTAAAAATGAATACGGTCCAGAACCTGCTTTAACTCTGGGTATGAAATTACTGAAAGACTTCAAGCAGGTCTCAGCTTTATTGTTATCCAACATAAAAGGAGAAGCAGCATCTGTAGCGATCCGCCAGAAGTTGAAAGAAACAGATATAGCAGAACAACCATTTGAACTTGCCAGAATCATAGAAAAATCCTATGAAGAACTAGGAAGAGATAGTTTGGGTGGGAAACCAGTGAAACCCCAACTAACTGAAAATCCTGAAAAGGTATTTATTAAAAATAATCTAACAGCTCCAAAAAAGAACTGGGATGGAAATAAACAGTCCACTCCCAAAGAAAAAAGATTCCAGTCCAGAGGAAGGTCTCCTCGGCGGAGAGAAAGATCTCCGGACCAAGGACACAAGTCTCCCCAGAGGGAGCCCTCTGAGAAAAAATACAACCTTAAAATAGGGATAATTTGAAGAAACCTGATAGATATCAAGATATTGATACACGTCCCTCTCGATCTTTTCAGACTTCCTCACAGAAATCGGAAAGAAGAGGACGGTCAGAACAAAAGGAAAGGCACTTCAAGTCCAAAGACAAGGAACCTGCTCATCAAAGTAAAAAATTACAATTTCCTAAAAAGAAGGTAGCCAGTATTAAAGTAATCAAACATGCCGAGGATCCTGAGGACACAGCTGAAAAACGGAGAGTGGGCACAGACAATGCTAGACAGCGCAGCAGAAGTGAGCATAGCTCGCAAGATGAATCATCTGGAGACAGTGGACACGAATGAATACATTCAGGTGGAAACTGCAGACACCAGAGTTAGCAAACCTCATAAAATATACGAAATAACATTGCGTATAGAGGGAGATAAGACTAGGAAAATAAGGGGTCTATTTTGGGATAATCTCTCCAAAGGCTATGACATCCTTTTAGCTGAAAAAGACTGGCCACCGGAGTTTGTCAGGGAGTGCCCTCATGGCGAAGAAATGATTATGCCTGCCTTCTCAAATCACATTCCAATTCATAAAAAATATACACTTGCAAGAAAGTGGGCAGTAGCCCAAGCTCCTGCATTATATAAAAACCATGTAGGATGGGATGAGGACTCACCTCCTCACAAAATCCAGTTAAAATCACAACCAACTGCACAGAGGCAGTACCCAATTAAGCAAGAAGCTAAAAAACAGGTCAGGGAGATCTTAGATCAACTTGAATACCAGGGGGTGATTGAAACTTGCACCTCACAAATGAACAATCCTTTGTTTCCTGTCTCCAAACCAGATGATTCATATCGTCTAGTTTTGGACTACAGACACCTAAACTCATGTTGCAAAACTTTTGCAGTACAAAACTCACACAGTGCAGCACTAATGAATAGCATAGTGCGCCAAAAATATAAAACAACATTAGACATCTCTAATGGATTCTTTTGTCAAAATATAGCACCTGAAAGCAGATATTTGACCGCTTTCTCAATCAATGGCTCGCAGAAATTTCTGTCGTTTGCCACAGGGGTTCAAGAACAGCCCAGGATTATTCTCAGCGAGAGTAACAGAGTTACTACAAATGTATGATGATGAGGCATTATCTTATGTCGATGACATCTATCTAACAGATGATGACTTGGATACTCACTTGAAAAGAGTGAACACCATAATACTTGGGTTCGCAGCAGAGGGTTACAAATTCAACTTCAAAAAGTCAAGAATTGCCCATCTGACTGTCCTGTTTTTAGGATATGAATTATCAAGTGAAGGCAAAAGCCTGGCTGACAATTTTTTAGAGAAATGCGCTGTAATCCAAGCACCAAGAACGCTGAAAAACTTACAATCAATTCTAGGTTTCCTGAATTTCCTGAATTTCGGAAGAACTTACATTCTAAAATATGCAGAGAGAGTTAAACCTCTCTATGACCTAATAAAACCAGATTTTAAAGGAATCAATTGGACTCAAAAACACACAGAGATTTTGAGATCATTGCAAACAGACATGTTAGCTAAAACAAAATTGCAAACACGCGATAACACACGCAACCTTGTAATCCGGGTCATCCCAGGAAGATGCGGATTCACATACCTGACCTCTAAGTAGGGAGAAACGGTACCAATAGCATACAAATCACATTTGCACACAGAAGCTGAAAAAACATTCAGCATTAAGGAAAACATTGTTTATGCGGTTCAAACCGCTGTAGCAAGAGAAAGATACCAAGCTGACGGCAGACGGATTACAGTCAGAACAGCAGAATCAGCCTTTGAGGCATTAACAAGCCCATGTAATTTACCTACTATGGCATTAAATCCAAAATGGATACAATGGGAAAATTCTCTTGCAACAGACAAAGTGAAATACTATTTTGACCCGGAAATGAAAAAATAAAAAAATATAGAATATGAAAGAGAATACCCTCTGCCAATCGACATTCTGCCCATACGACAATACGCCTGTGTAATATACACAGACGGACATGCACAACCCTCAGTTTGGGGAAAACTAGCCTATAACGCCACATGCGAGATTGTAAAAAACGTGTGGCGCGGAGGTAAATTGAGACCTCTGGTAACAAAATCACACTCGGTAGAACATAATTCAGAACAACAAACTGAAATAATAGCGTTAAAAATGGCGCTAGATGGAGGAGGAGCTTGGCGGGCATCCGAGATGGCCGCTTGAGCACAGCGCTCTCCGGACCCTCGCCGCTCCCGACATTTTATCCTGGCTGAATCCTGATTTCTTGCAAGAATTCGTGTAGGGGACGCTTGGCTGATTACCCTGGCACTTTTCAGGAATCGATTTGGATCTCGTATTCCTGAGTTATGGTGCTCTGAACTTTTGGGCTCCGCCCTTGAGGTGCGCCCGGGACGGGGTGCGGTACTGTAGCCGTCCTGCAATTGAACAACAACGGCAGGAGATCTGGCCTTGTGGGTCCCCCCTTCCTAGGTTTCGGTTTCGATTCTGTTCCGACTTGGGCCACGGCTGTGGATGTCGTGTTGCGACTGAGACTTGGAGGCGGATCGGCTGTTGGGCTTTCATGTGACCTATTTGCTGGTTTGGCGACCTCCACCCGAGTTGTGCCCCCCTTTTTATGTACTTTTGATCCTGTACTTTGGGTGTCGGGCCCGTCGAACCTGGTGGCTCGTCCTGTGACGCATCTTCAAAATGGCGGGCAGAGGGGACAGAGAGACGCGCAAGACGAAAACACCTCTGCGCGGAGCTCCAGTTCAATCGAATGTCATGGACCGTTATACCCATTCTAAGGGGTCCCCCGGAGCTGCCCTGCCTGGTTCTAGTATTGCGTCCGAACGAATTTTGGAAGAATCGGCGGAGCCCTCCTTACAGGATATCATGGGCGCCATCTCGGGTGTGAGAGAATCCATCGGCCTACAGTACGAGGCCTTGGCCCACAAACTTGACACCGTGGCTATTGAGGTGAATCTGATTCGTGCTGATCTCGGCAAGACGAATGAGAGGGTACAATCACTGGATATTAAATCCTCTAGCCTTACGAATGACGTCTCAGAGCTCCAAACTGAGATTGGAAATCTCCGTCGGGGGAATGACTTCATGACCCGTCGCCTGGAGGACTTTGAAAATAGGGCGCGTCGCTGCAATGTTCGCCTGGTTGGTGTACCGGAAAACCCTGAACCCCACTCGGTGGATCTCCTGGTTGAGGATCTGGTCTTGAACCATTTGGCCCCTTCTGGTCTCACAAAATTTTTCACGGTGGAACGTGCACATCGTGTTCCAGGGGGCAAAGTCAAGCCGGGAGCCCCGCCGAGACCCATTGTAGCGAAGCTTTTTCATTATAGAGACCGGGACGCTATCCTGCAGGCCTCGCGGGTGAAGGGCCCGGTGGCCTTTGAGAACGCTACGGTGAACTTTTACCCGGACTTTTCCCAACAGGTTCAGAGACAACGTATGGAGTTTCGTGGTGCCAAGAAACGTCTCCGGGATCGGGGCCTACGTTACGCCATGCTCTTTCCCACTAGACTCCGGGTTGAATACAATGAACGTACCCTTTTCTTTGATCGGCCAGATGCTGTTAATGACTGGCTGGACTCATTGCCTGACCGTCCTCCTGAGACGGACTCCGCCGCTCACCCTGGCGGTGCCGAAGGTGGTGTGGAGATCTAACTGTTCGGCTCTTATGTCTTATTTTGAATACATTCTCAGGGGTGTTGGCCGGCGTCCCTCTACATTGCGATCATTCTGTCTTTTCGTTTGTTATTTTTGTTCTTGCTGAGGTCGGGGGGTGGATGGAACGGAGACCTTTCCTCCTCCGGGGTCTTTGTGTAGAATAGGGGTTCTTGGGCGACAGGCACACTGCAGGTTGGGGTGGCTCTTTAGCTTTTTGCAGGGGTGCAGGGTGGGGGGTGTTTCTCTTCAGTTTGGGGGAGGGGGGTTGGGAAGTTTTTTCTTTTCTGTGTGTTGTTTTCAAGGCGATTTGCTCCTGTGTTTGCTGCTGTTTCTGATGTCTAGCTCATGGACGAGGGGTCTTGGCTCGGGTGGTTGGGATGGGGGGTAGGGGGTTGAAATTTCTTTCCTGGAACGTTAATGGCCTGGGTGATCGTATTAAGCGCAGTGTGGTCTTAAAATGTATTCGACGTTTGTCACCGGACATTGTTTTCATGCAAGAAACCCATTTGATTGGTAATGTTTGTTATGCGATGAATAGATGGGGCTACCGCCTTGTGGCGCACTCAGGGTTTACCTCCGGATCTAGGGGTGTGGGTATTCTTGTTCGATCCTCCCTCCCCTTGGCTATTGATGAGGTGATTCATGATGACCGTGGGAGATATACTGTCCTGGTGGGTAGATATGAAGGCCGCACCCTATCTCTCTTCAATGTTTATGTTCCCCCGGGTTTGCAGGCCTCTACTTTTACTGACTTGGGCCGTGTTCTGTTGGATCTCCCTGATAGCACTCTCTTTCTTGCCGGTGATTTTAATTCGGTGCTTTCCGGCCTTCACGATCGCCATCCCCCTAGAGATACCCCGCAGGCTCAGCAGTGGTTGGGTGGGTTTTTAGATACCTTTGGCCTTGTGGACTGCTGGCGACTGTTGCATCCTACTCAACTCCAATACACCTTCCATTCTGGGGCCCATGGCAGTCTGTCCCGGCTGGATTATTTCCTGATGCCCGCAGCCCAATCATCGGCGGTTCGTGAGATTTTACACTTGCCGAGGGGTATTTCTGATCACTCGCCGCTCTGGCTTCGTTTTGAGGTTGGGGTAGAGGCGGCGGGCCGAGTGGCTCCCATTAACCCTTGGTATCTTTCCTCCCCTGAGACTCGTACCCTCTTGCTCAAGTCCATGGATTCATATTTCCTGGAAAATGAGGGGTCGGTCTCTTCGGCTGTGTCCCTGTGGGAGGCTTTTAAAACCGTGATTCGTGGACAGGCCCTTTCCTTGATTGTTGAAGCTAAGAGGGCAGGGAGGAAGGAGGTGGTGGAACTTGAGGGGGAGATCTCTGCTTTGGAGGACGAGTTGGAATCTGGTGTCACGCCTGACAAACTCCATGCCCTGGGTCTCAAACAGTTTGCGTATAAATCTCTGGTCACTGACGCTGCAAAGGTGATGTTTCGTGAGCAGCAGGGCAGATTGTATGATGTGGGTGACAAAGCGGGAAAACTCCTAGCGTGGTTGGACAAGAAAGAAAGGGTTAATCGTGTGGTGCCCGTGATTCAGTCTGCGAGTGGTGAGAAAGTGATAGATCCGACCGCCATTGTTGATCGTTTTGCGGAATATTTCCGTGTGGTATATGCTCCCGTGTCTGTGAGGGATGTTGACGACTCCCGCCTTCTTCTGCGTGATATCGCTTTGCCCTGTGTCTCCGACTTGGACCGTATTGCTTTGGACTCCCCTTTTACGAATGATGAGATAGCCAATGCAGTTCGATCGCTCCGTTCGGGCAAAGCACTGGGCCCGAACGGTTTGCCTATTGAGTTGTACAAATTATGCCCCGATAAGGTGGCGCCGTATCTCCGCGCCATGTTTCTAGAATCTCGTGAGCGGAACATGCTTCCCTATGATCAGCGTCTGGCGACAATCGTCGTCATTCCCAAAGAGGGTAAACCACGTGACCTCTGTTCCTCGTATAGGCCCATATCCCTATTAAACGTTGAACCTAAGGTGTTGGCTAAACTTTTGGCGACCCGTCTCCTTTCGGTTCTTGGCGAGTTGGTCCATCCGGATCAGTCTGGCTTTATCCCGCATCGCAACACTGCTCTGAATTTACGTCGCCTTCACGGCGCGCTGGCGAGGGCGGGGCTTTTGACTGAACCGGCCATTTTGGCGTCCCTAGATGCCTCCATGGCCTTTGATACTGTGGAGTGGCCCTATTTATGGGCGACACTTGAGAAATTCGGATTCGGGTGCGAGTTTATTAGCTGGATTAGGCTGTTGTACGCGGAACCTCTGGCGCAAGTTGTAGTGAACGGTAGAGTGTCGGCCCCCTTTTCCTTGGGCAGGGGTACCCGTCAGGGCTGCCCCTTGTCCCCTCTGTTGTTCGCGCTCGCTCTTGAACCGTTGGCGGCCTGGCTCCGTTGGGAACCGTCCCTTAAAGGTATTCGTTGGGCCCCGGACTTCGAAGACCGCGTCTCGCTTTATGCGGACGACATCCTCTTGTATCTTACTTCCCCTCGCAAGTCTCTATCTGTTTTATTTGACGTTCTTGCGTCCTTTGGCGCTAACTCAGGCCTCGTCATCAACTGGTCTAAATCCTGTGTATACGTTTTGTCTGGTATCTTGCCTCCGTTGCCGAGTAGACTTCCTCTTCAGGTGGTCCGGGATGGTTTCAAATACTTGGGGGTGTTCGTTACCTTGGATCCGTCCCTTCGTTTTGATCGTAACCTCCTTCCCCCGTTGCTTAGGCTCCGTTTGGACGTTGCCCGCTGGCGCAAACTTCCCCTGTCTCCACTGGGTCGGGCGGCCCTGTTTAAGATGATGTCACTACCGCGGTTTCTCTACGCTCTCCAGAATTATTATGATCCTATCCCCAAGACCTATTTTCGGGAGATTGAGAGCCTTCAGAGGCAACTTATTTGGGATGGGCGACCGCGCATTGCTCTCGCTAAACTTTCCATCCCGTGGTACGATGGGGGCATGGCGCTCCCCGACATTAAGAGATACTACTGGGCTTCCCATCTGTCCGCTATTAATCACGCTATGTTCTCTCCGGGTCGTAATCCGGCGTTTGAGATGGATAAACTTCAGCTTCCGGGAGGTGACTTTAATAGAGTGCTCTATTCTCGCTCCGCTGGGCGCCATCTTGTGGGACCTACTTTGACTGCTTTGACTGTGTGGCGTGCTGCGAATGTGAGCCTGGGCTGGGAGGATCGCTTGACGTTGGCGACGCCGCTTTATGCTTCAGAACGTCTGGGCGGTCTTTGGTCCTCCAAGGGTTTCGACCGTTGGGACTTGATTGGGATCTCTAAAGTGGGGGATGTATATTCAAAGGGTTCGGTGCGCCCGTTTCAGGCCCTCCAGGCTGACTACGGCCTGAGTAGTCGGGAATTCTTTCGTTATTTACAGATCAGGCACGCTTTGGTTTCGGTGTTTGCTCCTGGTGAGATTCCGCCTGACTCTTCCCCACTTGAAGACCGTATCCTTGACGAACATCTTCCTGATAGCACTATCTCCCTGATTTATAAAAAGTTGATTAACAATCGGACTGACTTATTGGCCCGGCTTCGGGAACAGTGGATGGGAGATGGGTTGGAACTTGATGATGAGGATTGGCAGTCGGCCCTCTCCTCTCCGAAGGAGGTGGCTATACCGGCTCGACTCCGTTTGGTCCAATTGAAGATCCTTCATCGGGTGTACGTGACGGGACCGCGACTGATGGTGATGGGCTTTTCCTCCGATGGACTGTGTAAGCGTGGATGTGGTTTGCGTGCCACTTTCCTGCATATTCTTTGGGAGTGCCCGATGGTGGCTGCTTATTGGGTGGCCGTGCTTGATCTGATGACTGTGGTGACGGGGATATCCTTGCGACCGGAACCTCGTCGCTGTCTTTTGAATGTTTGGGAGCCCACGGACTATTCGGTGGCACAGACTAGATGGGCCACCCTGGGCTATATGATCGCGAAGCGAGATATTGCGCAACTCTGGGGGGCCTCCAGGCCCCCTGCCCTCTCGCAATGGGAGGATAATATGGATTGGTCCATGTTCCGTGAGAAAACTGTTTATGTGGCCAGGGGTAGACCCAGGGCATGGGTGAAGGTGTGGGGTCAATGGAACGAATACCGTGGCGACATTTGTACTCCTCCCCTTGTGGACACTGTCGAGATTACTCTATCTCCCTAGGCTGGCGTTCCCGGAATCTTCATATAGGGACTGAGCTGGTGTCACCGGCTCTTCCCCCCTTCTTCTTCCTGGTCTCTGCCCCCCTCCCCCCTCCCCCCCCCGCTCCATACTCCTTAGTGCTTAGGATATTATTATTGCACCTCCGTTGCTGTCCCCCCCTTGCGTCCCTTGGGCTGACCTTCAGTGATACACTCTCGCCTTTTTGTATGTTTGTTCTTTTATTTATATAAAACCTGTTTTGGTCCTGTATATAATGTGGAGTATTGCATTGTTGATTGACGATTACCTCTGCGGGCTTATGTGATATGTCTCTCCTCCTTTTTAGCGGCTGGCCCGTGTGGTTGTAGGCCCATCCTTGTACATTTCTGTTTGCTCAAATAAAGGTTTTTAAAAAAAAAAAAAAAAAAAAAAAAAAAAAAATGGCGCTAGATAATGCCGATCGCGAATTCCCGACACTAATAGTGTGCGATTCGTATTACTGCGTAAAATCATACAATAACGATTTACAGAAATGGATTCAAAACAGTTACAAAGATGACACAGGTGCCACAATCAAGCAAAAATCGCTTTGGGAACAAGTAGTTCTTTTACAGAAAGAACTACCAAAGACTCACGTGATACACTCACTGAGTCATCAGCGTGATGGCGTTCACGCAGCAGGGAATTCATTGGCTGAGACAGCCAAAGCGGAAGCAACTAAATCGGCTCCCGTAGCTACAAAAAAGCGTTCGAAAAAATACATTGACGGGGAAACAATGCTGGCGGTGAAAACGTCATCAAAAGGCGACTGCTCAGTGCTACCCATCACCTATCCACTCAATTATACATACATAATCGATGCAAACTCCGTTCCTTTTGCTCAAATCCCTGGAGTGGGGGATAGAGTAATTCCAAACACGAACAGGAGAGTCTTGTTAATAGCAGACGCAAATATGGGTGAGGGTCTTAGACACCTCAAGCTTAAAGATTCTCTAGAAGAATTACAATCAATATACTGGTGGCCAGGAATGAGCCTGCAACATCACAGTTTTGCAAAAAACTGCCCAGACTGCAACAGAGATCGCAGTGGCGACCGAGACAGTGTTTTGCCATGGCGTTTTGCTCAAGATGGGATTAAACAATAAATATATAAAACCCAGTATGAATAATGCGTCATATTAACTTATAGAGACTATCATCACTTAAAATGTAGACCCCAGCTCTCGGCTGACGTCTGAACTGTTATAAAAAGATTTGCGAGTCTATAATGGCATATACGCAAGGGGCATGCTACATTCTGACCAGTGTCCTGCCTTTAGCTCTCGAGCTTATGGGGAGGGCATGGCCAGCATGGGCATTGCATTGCGGGACTCTTATCACTTCCTTCCTGAGGGAAACGGGATGGTGTAAAGAAAAAACCAAGGCATATAGCAATCTATAACGGCAAAGGTATTAGGTTCGGGGGCTGGGTGGGTAAAACATTTAATAAGTGTCCAACGTAGTCTTAATAATCTGCCAAGAAATTCTCTGAGAGGTCTCAGTCCGTACGAACTATTGTTTGGGACTAGAATGTTAATCCAGGACCTCGATAGTCACACTTCAGTGGTTAAAGAAAAATGCTTTGATATCAAAGATCGTTTGGCTATTTTACAGGACTTAAATGAAACAAGAAAAGACCTGAGCAACATAAAGTTTAAACAACAGCCAACAACCACTGAAGAGAAACCACCTGTCCCAGCAAGGCCTGTCTGGATTCCAACAATCGGGGATCTGGTCAGAGAGAAAATAACGGTGAAGAAGGAATTTGGGCCTTCTTACAGAAAGGCAGTACCTGTCTTAGCTATCAACGGAACAAGATCAGTTGTACTACCGCCCCTTGCTGGTAAAAAGGAGAACCGAGTTGTATCCATCGACCTGGTTAAACCACAATCATGTGGCCGATAATAAGTAGTAGGCCAAGTGGACTCCCAAGAAATAGCAGAACACCAAAGTTTGCTACAAACACAGAGGTTCAAACTGAGAGACTAATCACATTTGATAAACCTACAGTGAATCAACAAGGACTATGCAACACAGCCATGGAACGTAAACATCTTGAAACCCAAATCCAAATCTTACATCAAGAAACACCAGTCTACAATGATGTAACCACTGACTATGCTAATGCAACAAAGAGAATTCCAAAAACAAAAAGGAATCCAGAAGCAATTGAAACAATTGACAGAACTGCATCAGGCTATTTTATCAACTTCGATGACTTTTCTGAGGATCCGAGAGAACCTGAGGAACTGCCGACACCATCAAAGACTTTTAAAGACAAAGCAAAAGAACTCTTTCAACAACTACAAGAAACCTATCTGATTTCTCCATGGATTGAATTTTGGGTGGCACAAGGTGTATTTGTCCTCATACTTTGGCTCATCATGGTACTATACTTGGGACATTTCATTGAGGGAAAATATGTTACAATGGACACAGCAAGTCAGAATATCAACTTGGTCCTGAAACCACACAAGTCTTCACACATCGGGAAAAGAGAACTTTCTTCAGTAAACTTCACAGCCAATCCTATACCCGGTGGGGTAGCATGGGACAAAACTGATTACGAAATCTATGGCCCTGTCGAGCTCCTGAAGTATCCTCACCAATTCAAGATTTCATTAAGTGACTTTGTAAAATCAAGCACATTCGCTGATGATTGGGACTTTGAAAGTATTAATGATATGATGTCAGATCTAGTGATGTCAGCTAAATTTACAGAACATGATTATTTACAGGGTTCATCTAATTATGACCAGATGTACTGTTACAACCACTATGGTAACCATTATCTGCATAAATCTGCTCAACCTAGAAATGTTTTTAAATTATAACCAATGGGAACATTGTGCAACTCCACCAAAAGGCAGTTCGAAAACATTTTATGAAAAATTTCCATATTTCTCAGGGTTTAACACAAGTAATGCAGAAACGTTTTATTTCAAACTGTTAAATAAGACAGGAATGAAAACCATGCTTACAAATACAAAATTAATCTATTCAGAGACATTTTTTGACAAAATGAATACATTCGGTTTTGATTTCTGGAACAATAACATTGAAACGAAAACAATCTGGGGTACAAGAGAATGGCAGGTCAAAGGTATAGAATCATTGTTTAGAGCCTGCATGATCCCAGAACAAATTATATTCTTGAATGACACAATTCAACAGACAACCTGTTTTGGCCTAGCCAAAATTAAAGACTTAAACAAACCGTCTATTCCAAAACCAACACCTGACAGTAATAACACTATGAGATAGATGTATCCCATATTTTAAACCAAAACAGAACACATCCTGATTGGAAAAAATGGTTGATCTGGCCCACAGACACAAATAACTGTCAAGATAGATTCCTGAACAAAATACAGGGGTTCACATTAACCAGGCCAGACCCTAGATACTCCCAGTGACAACATCCAGGGATTGTAACTACATACAGTGTAGGAAAACTCTGCCTCGAATGACTACGAACATCCACACTGGCAGAAATTAAGCAACACTTGACTTTACTTAAAGAAGGTGCTGACTTGCGTGATTTCATTATGGGACCACGCAAACAGCGTCAAAAACGTTTCATAGCGGCCTCTATATATGCAGCTTACAACGAAGCTTGGAAAGTAACTCAAATTGAAACAGCAGAGAAAATACGGGAAATTGACCGTGTTAATTTGGAAAAAACACTTTCTGTTGTGGACAGTGGGTTAATGACTCTGTCTTCCAGAATATATTCACTGGACAGTATTGTATCATCTGCAATCGATATAATAGAGCAAGACTTACTGATGTTACAACACGGTCAGTCCCAATTGCGTTCTATTGTACAGCTTGGCTGGACGTTACAGAATCTGCGTTCAGGTTACGTGCCTTGGCGTTTAATCAACACAACGTCATTATTCGGTATCTTTAACCTTACTGATACACAAATCAGCTTGGCACAAAAGGGTGCAGAGTATACAATTCTGAGCATTGAAAAACTTGAGAGATTACCATTGACAATGTCAGAACGACCTGTCATTGAATGGATAATACATCATGGAATAATAACTATTCCGATAACGACTTTCCAATTTCGATACTGCCAAAAATATATACAGGCAGGCCAGTATGAAAGGTTGGGTAAAGGATACATTAAGTCAACATGGAACTTACCTTATACACACACATGTTATAGTAATACAGGACAGAGTGTATTTCTTAGTGGTAATAATTGTGAAAAATCACTAAGTGGTATACTTCTGTGTCAGGGTATAAGTTTACATGGGGCCTGTGAGGGGACTTCAAATAACCTTTCATGTCACCAGCTCGGCACACCTGCAACGGGAATAGAGCCATTCTTTAGAAGACTTTCTAACGGGTGTTACATTCTAATTGTAGATCACAGATGTTGTGGCTTACTGCCAGGAAAACCTTATCTAGTAAGCGTGAGCTCCATGGTCACTTGCTGTGAGCGAGTATTGTATCCAAACGACACACCAGACAGGGAGGGAAAAATTTGGCCCAGTTTGAAAATCTGTTCTATTCGAATTGATACTTTAAGCAGAATGAAGACTGTGCTCCTACAGACGCCAGTTCACTTGACGTCATCAAAAGAAACGTATGATCTCCAAGTTGCAAGGACAACGGAAGAGATACATGCATTGTTATCGACAAATTGCCCCCTACACTTCGCAGAAATGCTAAACGAAATATTAAACATTTCGGATACGAATGGTATCGCGAGTGTATTTAAGACCGTTTTTTCGGGACAGTTAACCCCATTCAAAGCAGTCCTGGGTATATTTCCCAATTTTGTCCATTCTGTCTTTGGCGGACTTCCACTCCTGTTGGGACTCGTAGCAGGCATCTTATTTTTGCTACTCCTGCTTCGTTATGGCAAGCCATGTCACAGACAAGACTCCAGCAACAATGGAAGAAACGATCCTAGCTATATGCTATCGGGACCGCATAACTAAAGTCCTTGGATTAGCCCAGCTAAGAGATCTGAATATGACCTGGTTTCTTTCGTTCAGACCCATATGGCAGAATTGTGTCTTACCTGTATTGAGATGCATGCTATGCGGCGAAGAATGCGTGTTGGACACATGTCTTACACTACAATCAGAAGTACCATTGGATGCAGATACTTTGTTGGGTCCAGTAAAGGCTCATGCATTGTGCTGTCCCCAGCGGCTACCTATCCTGATGACGGCATTCGTGGAGACTTCACCACTACGATTGAAGGGTAGTGAAGTACAGGATGAAAGCAGCATCAACCAGGTACGGCCTTCTGTAAGCAATGCTGATCAAAACATCACTGAAAGCGAACATGCGCACGACTGCATGGTAGCGACATTCTCCAACTTGGTCGAACTTTCACCTGAAGCGGTAAACTGCTTTTTTGAAAATCTGTCTGACATGATGTTTTCCCCCGAACTGAAAGAATAACTTTAAACAATCGAGCACACAGCGTTCCCTGAACTCTGAATTTGGCCTTCGGCTTCAAAAACAAAGCTACTGACAATTTTTTTCCTTCTTCCCCTGAAAACGAAAACTTTTTCCCAAATATTTACTTTTTGGCACTTATCTTCTGCTTAAAGTAGAACTATTCTTAGAGAACAGAGCTTCTATTTTTAGGAACTCTAGAGACAATACATTACCTCAGCCTCTAGCGTATTTACAAGTAATTGTGTTTATATGTGATGGAGTGGTCTCGCACTTTTTTCTTCTGTATTAAGAGCCATTTCATGTGTTATTTTCGCAAATCATTCATGCTGATATAAAATATGCATCCCTTTTTGAATGATTACACTGCTTGAATGCATACAGTACCTATACTCATTTTCGTGTATTTCGAATATGCCTATTTTCAAATGCAAAAAATGTGTTTTGGGGTGGTTCGGTATACACATGCACTATTAGTTATGTTTACTATTGATTAGGTTAGTAAATATGGACATGAATTCGTGGAGTGGGCGTAGTGTGTTTATCTAGGGACCTGTATCGATACTCCAATTTCTGACCCTTGTCCGATTATAAATCACTAATATCCATACAACGGCACAGAAACCCGTTTCATAAATTAGTCATAGCGCATGCTGTCACATTAAGCAAGCACTATTCCTCCAGCCCCCTAGAAAGCACACAGAGTTCTCTAAACAAACCAAGCCTCCAGCAAACCTGGGAAATCCCCGCTGCTATTGTTTTGATTTCGTTCGAGAACTCCTGTAAAGAATGTAAGAACGACCAGTTCTTAATGACATCCTTATTGACGTCTTATGTCCATCCTTACGTCAAACCCGGCACCTCTCAGGTATAAATATACCGACGCTGCCCTAAGTAAACACACGGTGGTGATGAGCTTGGAGCAGCGACTACTTGCCGGAGAGCCCAGCTGATGCGAGAGCCCACGGATGCTGCCCCTCCCTTTTTGACGCGCTAAGGAAAAACGCTGCCTTTCCTCTTGCCGAGGAATCCAGCCTCCAGCGTTTCCAGCCCACCTTCGCGGGTGACTGGGATACCGAGTCCTGAGAAAGAGATACCAGCCCTCCTGCCTTCTAAATCCCAGGTACTGAACTGACTAACCCCTTACAGAGAAGTCTTGAGTCAGACTCTTGGCAAAACAAACTTAACTTAAACTGCTACTTACTTACTCCCTCCCATGTATTAGGCTTAGGTCAGGTACACCGGGGTAGGCGTAGTTAGAAGCACCAGTTGAGTACGATTAGTCAATGTATATATGTATGTATATCTTTTATCCATTTTAAAGTATCATATGGCTAAGAAACCATATCAATGCTTTTACAGTATTATTTTATGATCCTGCTTTTACTGTATGCACTTTACTTAACTATAAGTATTGCAATTGTAGCGATTCATTTCTCTTGTATGAGAACAGAGACTGATCAATAAATAACACCTTTTATTGAACACGCCCGTCTCTTCTTTTCTCTACAATCTGGTGAAACTAAGTACGCACGTATTGACTGAGTAAAATAGCTGTCCTTTGTTTTCACACGACTCTAGAGATATACTCTTGATCAGGGAGAGCAAAGTTGTCATATTCTATGGTTGTCAGAAACTAAATCCCTTCTTGTCTATCCAGGGAGGTTAAACTCCTCCTCGCCTATTCGAGAAAGTTTCTAGTGAACTATGAGCTAGCTGGCACACAAAACTTAAGTCTAATATCGTCAGTAGAAGACCTAGTTAACCTCTGTCCTACGTCTATACTATTGAAGATATTATTCCAATGCGCAGAGCCTATTGGGATAATAGGAACTACACTACATTATCAATGGGTAGAGTTCCAGGGGGCATGTGTAGTGGTTGAAGGTGGAAGTCTGGGCGACTTCACAGGGATGCAGGATCGTCTGGGACTTGAAGGTGCCCATATGGATGAACCAGTGCTAGCTAGATAGGTATTTTCGATAGGTAGCTCGGATAGATATCTTGAATCTGGTTCTTTCTGAGGGATACATAACCTTCCAGTAGATTCCTCATCATGAACCATCTCTTCAGGCTTCAGAAAATTTTAGAATAATATGAACTCATCGGCCCTGCCCTAGAATAAGCTGTGGATCGCTCTGATGTTAATCTTGGTATAATAAATTATGCAGATAAAGGCACCACTGGTGCTAGTGACATTAAGGCTACCTAATTTTCTGTGCCTAACAGACAGCAGGATAGAATAGGACCGAAATAAGCAACAAAATATTCTAATCTGAAAAAGTGTTACTGATAGTTAAACCCCCAACAGAGGGAAAGTGGGAATGGAATGAGGAATCGCCAAGATTATTATGTATCCATCAGAGAGAATGTTAATTAAGGTAAATAACTTACCCTAAAAATGTATTTTCCTTTCCCGTGATTCCTGCTTATGAACTACTCCTACAGCAGCATCACACCAGGCAATATAGAACTGATATCACTATAAAATGTCCAGGTTCAGTCATATGCCTGGGAGATGGTTCATGATGGGAAATCTCAGGGAAGGAGTATTCATTAGAAAAGTCGCACACTCATACCATCATATGGAGGGGTGTGCAGGAAACTTCAGTAGACCTGAACATCACAGCTGGCTTGAAACCTCCTGTTGCTGTCTTCATTCCTGGTGATTGGAGGACAGGGTTGAGTGGTTTTGTGATAGCAGAATCACAGAAGTTGTGGGGAGGGGGTGCTCTCTTTCAATTTAGAACTGGTGTTTTCGTGACTCCTCAGAACCAATTAGTGGTTGTTGTGCTGGTATGAATCTCTGTAGTTTTAAGATTCCTGCAGCTAATGCTTGGCCTGCTGTGCAGCGCCAGCAAACCTTCCGGGTCCCCACGTCATTCATCATTCTACTTCTCAAAATTGCCATGATGCGCAATTTCTTCCTGTTCCAGAATTGTTTCTATCTTCAGACCAAAGGTGTGGCGATGGGGGCGGCCTTTGCCCCCGACTTGGCCATAATCTTTATGTCCGCGTATGAAGATACGTTCATACTAAATGATTTAAATCCATTCAGATCCAATATACACATGTGGATGAGGTATATCAACGATATCCTCTTAATATGGGCAGGAACTGAAAACGAAATCACTGACTTTTTTACCTGGCTAAATGGGAGGTCACCGGATATCCAATTCACTATCCATTTCGACAAGAAAGCCATCACTTTTTTGGACCTCTCTCTTTCATTGCTGAAGATGAGGCACTACACACAACTCTTTACAGGAAGCCGGCAGAGAGAAATTCATTACTTCTATATTCTAGTCATCACCCGAGAGGCCTTAGGGACAACCTGCCCTTTGGGCAATTTTTGCGAATCCGTCGCAATTGTAGCAGGAAAGAGGACTACATGGAGCAATCTGGGAACCTTATGGAACGACTAATAGAACGTGGCTATCCGAAACGCCTGATCAAGAGAGCCAGGAAGAGAGCTTGGTTCAATCCCCGAGAAGTCTTGCTACAATCCAATGAGCGAACACGCAGCAACGAACAGCGCCTGATTTGTGTGACAACTTTTTCAACCCAGCGCAATGCGATAAAAAAAGCTATAAACAAACACTGGAACTTAATTTCAGAGGACCTTGACATCAATAGCCCACCTCTACATTCCTTCAAGAAGGCAAAGAACATCCGAGACCACGTAGTGTGCTCATTTCTTGACAACAACTATGGACCAACCATCACCTCTATGTGGAATCTTCCACCAATTGTGGGCCATTTCCGATGTGGCACCTGCAAGGCCTGCCCATCGACGATCCAAACTAATGAATTTGTTCACAAGCAACAATGTGTAACACTTAAATCACACACAAACTGTAACACCACCAACGTGGTGTATTGTATAACCTGTACGTGTGATTTAATCTATGTCGGACAGACACAGCAACGTGCAAAAACACGATTTTTACAACACTGCAGCCGTGTCAGGTGCAAGGTCCAAGGAGCCCCCCTTGTGGAACATTGCAACAAGAAAAATCATTCACCTGAAAGCCTAAAGTGAGTTGTACTCGAACAGGTCAAACTTGGTCCCAGGGGTGGCAATATAGAACCTATTCTTAATGTCAGGGAACTCAAATGGATCCATTTTTTTGACTCTGTGCGAAATGGCCTAAATGAATCCGAAAGCAGTTTTGCCCAATTGGCTATTCTCTGAATCTTACTCTGTCACTCTGTGTAACTTATCTCCTTCTCTAACAATGTTGTGCGTTTAACCACCTTGTGGTAGGTTCACGCTAACAGGTGACTTAGCAAAATATGTTGTGCATGAGCCGATATTGCCGGATGTTGTGCGTCTAAACCACCGTGTGGGTAGGTTTACGCACTTGGGAGATCTCCACACATCATATTGAAAGTTGTCATGCGTTTAATCTATGAACATTCATAACTCTGTGGATAGTATCACGTTCTTAGGAGATCTTTAATTAATAAGCCTTTATCATCACCCCGTTGTAATATGCAGCGCGCACCGCCTCATTGATGTACTTCTAACCACCTTGATGGCAGGTACACGCACATTAATACTTCTAGATCCATCATTTACGTAACAATTTCAGCCCCCCCCTTTTTTCTTGGAGAAGCTGGAGGTTTCCTAGCAACCGCCACAGATTAGTCTTTCCTTACTCTCTATCACCGAGCTAATAAGGCTACCACGCCCCCCTCCCGTCTTACTTCCTGGTTACGGGAGACGCGATGAGTCGCCGCCTCCAGTCCTCCTACAAGTTCCAGAATCTTGATTGAACGGGTAAGCCTTATAAGCGCCCTGCGTGTAGTATACCTAAGACTTCCGATCCCCCCTTTTCCAAGTATTTACTGGCCCTCCCATTTTCCACATTTCTGCAGATACGGGCAGCTGATTGAATAATTCCAGTTTCTCCTGAAAAACAGGTAACCACATTGCCATACAAACCAGTCATCCCTTTCTCCTAAACGTAATGAAACGATCATTCATGACGCAATGAACCGACCCTCATTAAATCCTTTCGCTCCCTCAGATTGTCCACGGAGTTCACTCTGCCGCATCTGACATCTCCCGACCCGCAATTGCGGCAGGTAAACATGATACAACCCAATGTTTAGAGAATAGTAAGGGGGTCTTCTCATTTGTATAGTCCTCAGTGTCTTTTAGTGTTTTTAAAGGAAAATACCGAGCGTTTTTTCCGCTACGGATCATCGGGACTCTTCTGAGACCGCCATGACTAATTAGTTTTCACTTTTCCTTCTCAACCCTAGGAATTCAGCCCCCCCTTTCCCCCGCACGTCCTGATGAAGACCCGCGATGTAAGGATCAATTATCCTACAAACCCTTGGGTCGAAACGTAGATGTCATCTACCCTATCAACTCCCACCATCAGCATGATATATATAGCCGTTTAGGAGTTTGATTGTAAAATATAATGTTTTGATTTTTGCATATCATGTGTGGCCCCTTTCTTATGGGGACCATATAATACTAACAGAACATATACATGAATTTAAATGTATGTTGTTTATGTCATAAATCAATGAATAGTGAATCACAACTATCTCTAACTTTACCCTGCACACCTTTTTCCCCCCTTTCCTATGTGGGCACATTGATTAATGAAAAATACCAATGTTTCTCTTTGATACATATCGTCTAACCATATAAAGGTAATACAAGTGCGGTGAAAATAAAAACACTGTACTTTTTGATTTGTTGTCTTTATCTATTCTCTTAAATATTTGTATATTCTATACTAATTGCTTTCCTCAAGTCTGGGACCCCTCTGTCCACAACGTTTTCATTGGTTTAGGCCTTTCCAGCAGGAGTAGAAGAGATGGATCACTGCTGCTGGGAAGAGCTCAGGAGGCCAGAATGGTGTGGAACCAGAGGGGGCAGAACCTATATAGTCTTTTGAATGCATGTTCTTCACGGCTTGACCTAAGGCTACATGGAGTGGAGACAGTGGCATCAGCTGACTGAGTGACAGCATCACACAAGTCTGATAGTGAGGAACGTGAATCTACAGCACTACATGCCATGAGCAGATGCTTACTTTGTAAGTAACATTTTCAATTAGAGGCATGTGTAGCTGTTGATACAAATGCTTTGCATAGGCTGTACAGCATTCCTCCAATAAGTGGTGGCTAGCCTGTGGGTGTTGCAATAGACTGAAAAAGCGCACAAAGTATAGCCTGGCCAACATTGGCTTGTTGGTGTGCTAGTGTTCATCCACACAATAGTGTTTAGTGAACGCATTTGGTGTAGACCAGGTAGCTGTTTTACAGATATCAGCTATAGAAATTTTCCATAGGGAGGTCACAGTGGCCCCTTTTTACGTGTAGAATGGGCTCGTAGAGTAATAGGCAAAGGCCTCAATGTTTGGATACATCTGACTATCCAGCTGGATATGCTGATTTTGAGAGCACTCACCCTTTATGGGGTTTAGAAAAAACAATCAAGAGCTACTGTGTTTCCTAAAAGGTTTTTTCTACCTACATAGTACATTACGGCTCCCTCAGCATCTAAGGACTGTACAGCGCATTCTGCATTGGTGTCAGGTTGGGGGAAAATACTGGGAGTTCTATAGACTGGTTAAGGTGGAAAAGGGAGACCACCGTAGGGAGAAATTCAGGGTTAGTGCAAAGGACAACCCTGTCCCAGAGAACTTCTGAGTGAGGAGATCGCAACTAGGAACGCAACCCTCCAGGAGAGGAACTGGAGGTGGCAGGAATGGACGGGCTCAAAGGGAGGACCCATAAATCTTGTGAGAACGATATTGAGATTCCTCACATGGGCTTAGGGTACCCGTAGAGGAATAACCCTTTTAAAACCCTCCATAAAAAATGTGATCACAAGAATCCTGAAGAGGAATATGTGTTGTCTATTCTGGGGATAGTCAGTCATTGCAGCCAAGTGGAGCCGCAAGGAGGTGAATGCTAGTACACAGGTCTGTAGGTGTAAGGGGTACCAACTATTGTTCTGGATGCTAGTAGCTAAGGGATCAATGTGTTTTGATAGATGCAAGTGGGAAAACCGTTTCCATTTGGCAGCGTAGTACACCAGCGTACTTCCATAAGGGTTCATGAATTTAGCAAAATAACTGGAGATAACCAAACAATAAGACCTCAGAAGCCCGATCGCAAAGGTGAGTGTCCTGGGGTTAGGGTACCTTATTGCTCTGTGGTTCTGTGTGAGAAGGTCCGGCCTGCTGGGGAGCCTCTCGAGCAGAACTACCAAGAGCTCAAGGAAAGTGGTGAACCATGGATGTCTCGCCCTGGTGGGAGCCACCAGGATAAGAGTGAGAGATGTCTGCCAAAGCCCCCGTAAAACAAACAGAAGGATAGGGAGAGGCAGGAAAGCGTAGGCAAAGATCCCTGACCAGTTCATCCAGAGTGGTTTGTCTATCGACTATGGTGGTAGGAACCTGGAGGTGAAGTTTGGGTATTTTGTGTTTTCTGTTGTGGCGAAGAGGTGCACGTCAAGAAGGCTCTCCGCCAGAAATACGTGAGTAGGACTCGTCGGTAGAGTTTTCACTCATGGACTTGTTGCAGCATTCTGCTGAGGTGGTCTGCAAAGTCGTTGACCACCCCGGCAAGTACTTTACCAGCAGATAAATTTTGTGGCGGACAGCCCACTGCCAAATGGTCAGAGCTTACTGTGAGAGTTGGGAAGAGAAAGGGTTGTCCTGTTTCTGCATGGCTGTCACATTGTCCGTCCAGATGAGAACTACCTTGCCTACAATGTGGCATAGGAAGGCCCTCAGCGCTAGGTGGATGGCTAACAACTCTAGGTAAATGATGTGGAGACCCTGGTGACTAGGTTCCAACAGTCACATCCTGTAAATGCGCCTATCAACCCATGAGAAAAGCGCCCATCCCATTGTAATGATAATCTGCGGAATTAGGTTGAGAAAAGGCCACAAATGCAAAAAATGCAACAACTTGTTGGTGGTCCACCACTGCAGAGAGCAATGGGTGTGGCGGGTGATCAACAGCAGATCACCCCAATGACCCTCTGCTTGAAACCATTGACGCACTAAGCATTCGTGTAGTGGACGCATGTATAATCTGGCGTGGGGGACTGCCAATGCAGGAGGCCATCATGAAGAGGAGGGTCATGACTGTCTGGACATTGACCTATTGATCTGGCTGAAAAAGAGGGAGCAATGTGTGGAAGGAAAGGACCATTGCAGGGCTGGGTGTGTACCCGACACTGTTGCTGTGTTGCACTCTTTATCAGCCAATCTTCCAGGTAAGAGAATACATGGATGCCTTGCTACCACTGCAATGCATTTTGTAAACACCTTAGGTGCGGTGCTGACCCGAAGGGCAGGCTCTTGAACTGATGGTGTTTTCCACTTACCACAAACCAGAGGTTGCAAAAATGTGCTGGATTAATTGGGGTGTGGAAGTATACGTCTTTGAAGTTGAGTGCAACTATTAAGTCACTTTGCTGTAGCAGTGGAATGACATCCTGAAGAGTGACCATGTGGAAATGTTCTTACAAGACTTATTAGTTGGCTGGCCTGAGGTCCAGGATAGGCCTGAGGGACCCGTCCTTCTTGGGAATGAGGAAGTAGAGTGAACACACCCTTGTGTCGTATAGCTGTTGTGGCACAGGCTCCATGGGCCCTGAAGAAAAAGTTCTTGAATCTCTTTCTGAAGCAGGCGTCGGAGTTCTGGGGAGAGGGTGTGCCTGTGAGGAGGTTTGTTGGGAGGCTTGGAAGTGAGCTCCAAATAGTAGCCTTGTTGAATGATGTATGATACACACTGGTTGGAGGTGACATGTTGCAAAGTGGAGAAGAACCTTTGAAGTCAACCTCCAAAAGGTGTTGTATGGTTGAAGGAAAAGGGGCACATCATTGCTTTGAGGGGGCGGATTCTTTGGGGGAAGCCGCCTTTGCCTCTACCCTTGGAGCTGTTTTCCTGATATGCCCGTCAGAGGTAGCCCCTTGTGGAGGTTTGCTAAGCCTGCTGACCCTGGAAGGTAGTGGAGGCACATGGGGAGGTGATCTAAGTACAGCCACGGTAGGGTGACTTGCGAAAGGAGGCCACAATGGAAGGGAGAGGTAAAAGAAAGAAACGACGAGAACACTGCAATGGTATCGATCTGGAGCTCAGGAACACACATCCAAACCCAACGGAGGAAAGATAACAATCTAACAATGAAGCTGATGCCCATGCACATTACCAGTAAGAGGTGAAGTCACACTGCCACGAGACTCGAGAAGACTTCTTAGAAGAAAAGCAATTTGCACACATCGAGACCCAACACAAGAAGGCAGGTATATCCCCTTCGCAGCGGGGGTAATTTCCCTGCTGTGTTGGGGGGGTGCGCACAGCACCCCCATGCTCATGACGAGCTCAGCTCGTCATGAGGCATGGTGCTCGTGTGCTCATGACGAGCACACGAAATGACAAAATGATCTATTTATAGATAAACAGCACCCATTAAAACATTGTATTTGTAATGCATGGACATAATATTAAGTCTGCTTTTGCTTACAAATCCGAAACTGGCATTATTAATCTTTGGCTTGTGGGCCCACTTCAGGTTTCAGACAATGGCATTTTCATGATTACCATAAAGGTCTTTGGTTTTACTACACTGAGAAGGAAATAATTCAGTGTCCCTTTTCTTGTTGCCTATTGCAGTTCCATAATGTTAATGAACATAAGAAAGATACATTCTAACACAATGGTCACAAATCTATGTAGTATAGTAATTTTGCAATGCCCTTGACTAAAAAATAAAAAAAAGTCTGGTCTTTGTGCTTACCTGCTCGAGCTGGAAAAACCGACTCTATAAGTGGCATAGTGGATAGATGTGGTCATGTGCTTGCTGCCCACACAAACATTAGGCTAGATTTCTGCACCCAGGAACATTTCTGAAGAGGTACCACACTAGTCATAAGAATTCTAAAAGTCCTAAACATAGTGCGCTCATTGCTGAAGAACTGCTATTAGGATCCCAAATGTGAAACAATGCATTAAGAGATTGCAATTTATGGCACTCCTTACTACTACTGAAATAAAAAGTGTCATCCCTGCTCTCTCTACAAGAGGTATTTTTGAGGATGGAGGAAGCGAAGTGGTCACCGAGTAAAAAACCACCTAGATGTTAAAAGGTCGCCCTTGTCTATAAGGCACTGGGTTTATAACCTGACTTCAAACCCTGCTTTTCTGAAATGGAAAACATCAATGGTTTTGACCATTTAGATGCAGCAACCTTTTCGTACTGCTATATATTTTTTCACTGGTTTTAATAAGGATTGCATGAGCTATTTCATTTACATGAAGTGTTTTTCTTGAGGAAATGCTTTTTTATTACATACTTAACTTTTTGCACTGCACCTATTCACAACCTTTGGTGATTCCCTTAGAGGGCAGATACGCCATTTACCTTTTTCTGCTCCCCTTTCCTCCCAGAACCCCTCTATGATCAAGAGGGTATATGGGAGGTTGGTTGGAAACCCAAATAATGATCATGATCATGATCACGTTGAAATATGATGGGAATCCAATTATTAAGAAGGGTTTTTGGGTTCTGTTAATTCTTTGCCATCTCTAGCACTTCTTTAGTGACATTCATTTTGACATTTTCTGCTCACTTGCAGTACACCTCGTAGTATATACCTGAATAATAATAAGTAGAGTAGACCCCGGATTACACGTTTTTTGAGATGGAAAACAATCAGCCAGGTACCCTATGAGAATACATGTGAAATAAGAAATATGGTTTAAAATTTCTACCTTGGTAAGCTTTTTCCCGCTTCTTCTTTTCAGTTTCAATGTACAGTTCTGAGGCAGCTTTAATTTTCTGGACCCATGCCGTCCTGGGTAAACACAACAACACATTCTGTTAACCAATATTTTAACACGTAGTTTTTTTAATTTTGTTTGAATGCATAGTACATTAAAACCTTTGCACTAAAATTATGAAAACAGATACATTAATTTAAAAACGTTAAAATGATTTTTAAAAAGTAATGATACAAAGGAGAAATAATTTAAATGTGCAATACTCTGCATCTAAAACCGTAAGATTCTGCAGTTCTACTCATTACAAGTTTAAAATACACGGTGTAAAGCTCTACGCCTAGTTTCTGCTCTGACGGGCTAGTACACCATAGAAAGACTGCCGCCTTTGGCGACACATAGCAGTTAATCAGTTTAAAGTGTGTAATAGACCAATGCTTGGCGTACTAAAGCTCGCAGCAAGGTGGCAACTGTCAAAGTCTTGGCCGCTTGAGTGCGGTTAGTCCACTAAAAGTATGTAGAGCGCCAGTGCTGGTCTATGTTTGAGTTTTCAATAAAGTGGTAGTGCAATCAGACTCTTCTAGAGGGTTGTAGTGCTGAGTTCAGCCCAAATGCGCTTTCACCTGCCGAATGTTGGCTATTTTATTCTGGTTTATTCAAAATACGATGGGAGTGCTAACGTAGACTTGTGAGAAGAAAAACAAAAAAAATTCAGGGTACCTAGTTCAGCAGCCAGTGAGTTTTCAGTTTGAGTCTTGTCAGATATTTTGTCAGTCTACAATTTAGCTGACTGTCTGAAGGATTAAAGCAGGGTTTTAAGGCTTGCCTACAACAGCGAAAACCCCTAGTGTTAAATGTTGGTCTTGGTATAGCTTTCCGATCCTCGAAGCTTGCTTCACATATACAGTTTTGGTGCTCCATAGTTTCAGGCGATTAACTGCAAAGTCATCAGGCCTCTATACTGGTGGTATGCTTCCAAAGTAAAAGATATAAAAGTGACGGTAAACGGGCCAGATGATATTTCAGAAAGGATCTTTTGGTCTATGTATTGATGGATGCTTCCAAATACGGTAGAGGTACTAGCTTGTCATAAGATGCTAATGTGGACCAGGCGTACTGTTGCATTGAAAACACTTCTTTATAGGCTTGTAATGAGGGGCTCTTGATTAATCTATTTGCAGTGGCCTTGATTGGGGAATAGTTGGTTATTGCGTCCCATTCTTGAATTAATCCAAGGGAGCTTAAAAAAAGAAGAGAGATAACACCTGGCCGGGGAGAAGTCTCTGCCACTAATTTCTTCACAGAGATGATAATTCAACTTACCTTTATTGGCGTTCTTCAGTTTGTGGATGAGTTTGATGACTGTCCTTGCCATGCTAGAATTTGCTTGGTTAGACAAAATTCTAATTACAATTCAGCTGGAAATGAGTGGCGTGGTAGGAATAAAACCGACTTGAAAGCCTGATCGTCGTATATTTAGATTGGTGCCATTTCTGCCTCTCAGTGCTTTGCTGCCGTAGGTGATGGTTGGATCTAATGTGGTCAGTCTGTATAATTTTCAGAAGAGGTGTGCATGTCGATGTTGCTATTACAGACTCTTGATGTTTGAAGGCTGCAGTGACGGAATTGGCTTTCAGCCGCGTAAGCTCCAGATGTTGCTTAACCCCTCCCACGCTGGTGACGGAACCGCTCCGTCCCGCCCCTCGGGTGGGGCTGTGCTGGTGACGGAGCGGTTCCGTCATTGCCCACTCGCCACACCTGCGCGGCGCTGATTTTGCACCTGCGCGGCGCGTTCTATTGAGCGGGCGGGGCCGTGACGGAACCGCTCCGTCACAAGCACAGCCCACCCGAGGGGCGTGACGGAGCTGTTCCGTCACCAGTGTCGGAGCGCCGCGTGCCCCCCCGCCCCCTAGAGCCGCAGCGAAAGGGTTAAAAGAGCCTTGCCTGTTGAATAGCATACACAGATATTTATAATCTGCTACCACCGCTATTTTCCCTTCTCCCAGATGCCACTGATGGGAGTCTCATGATGGCTTGCCTAGGATCAAGATTTTTGTCTTCTTCAAATTTATTTCCATTGCGTACGTGCTCGAATTCAAGGCAGTGGCATTCAAGAGTCTCTGAAAACAGACTTTTGTACGGCTAAAGAGGACTAAACCACCGCAAATATTAATGTCGCAGCAGAATGCTTCCTAACTTTGGAGCGTGTGAATTTACCTGGGCAAGGCAGGTAGGGAGATCCTCTAAAAAATGTTTAATGATTGTGGGGGCTTATACGCACCCTTGTCTCAGTCTTAACCCGTTCGCTGCGCCCGTTGGCCAACGGCCGTCAAGATCACTACCTCGGTAGTACTACGGACGTCCGTTGGCCAACACAGCCCCACCCGCGCAATAAATCACCCGCACCGTGGCGGAATTTATGCAGCGGTTAACGGGTTAATGATGGGTCCTGATCTTTCTAGATAAATAAACACCTGTCGCCCAGCTTTATTCTGACCCAGGTTCCGGTATGGAGAAGGATCAGGGCTTGCAGCAGTGGATAAGGTATTTTCTAGCTGGCAAGATTGCTCCAGAGCTTTCCTCTGTCTACTCCATCAAACGCTGCTTTATAATCTATAAAGCAGATGTGGAGGGGCGGTTTATTTTTCTTGTGTTGATTGCTCAACAATGATAGAGCTAGTAAATATGACGTTGTTCTCATACCTTTTGCAAACTCTGCTTGATTAAATGGAATAAGGTGTCTTTCTGTTGCCCAGGAGGATAACGCCTCGAGGAGACAACCAGCAAAGTATTTTGAGTCCATGTCTAAAAGGACAATGAGGCGGAAATAGGCAGAGTCAGAGTTATTGCCATTTTTATAGATCGGGGAGATGGTAGAACCTTTCCAGGAGGAGGGGATGATATTCAATGTAGTTATGCTCTCAAATACTGGCCCCAAGTTATTTGCTCAAAAAGATTTGTGCTCTTTGAAGATGGCTGATGGGATGCCGTTTCTGCCTAGCGCTCCATCACACTCGCTTCTGGAAATTGGGGGATGTGATTGTTGCTGCCCAAAATGTCAGAGGATGGAGGCCTGTGTTATGCTGGAGGTGTTTTGGGGCTCTTGTAAGGCCACTGATTGATGAGCAAGTGCAACATGCTCTCAGGTTGACCAAAATGCTTTGAGAGATACTCGTACCAACATTCTTCTTGGATGTTAACTGTTGTTTTGGTTTTTGATAGATTGTTCGAATTATACACCTTTTTCCAAAATATCTTGTGTTTGTTGGTATTTAGGTCATACAGAAGTTTGGCACAGAGATTGTTGTTGGCCTCCATTTTTTGTCCCAACTGCATTTTCTATAGGTGGACTTCGCATTGGTCAGCTTAACTTTCAAGATTTGATCAGTTGTGGCTTTTTGGTGAGCCCAAAGGGCTTTGATTTACAGAATACTTTACTTCTTTTATTTTTCCATGAGCATTAGTCTATTACTCTGTGTTGACTGCTGATGTTTTCTCCTGAGGTCACATGTTGGGTAACAAACTGAGAGGTAAATTGGTCTCAGGTGCTATGGGAGGCACTTGCCTCCGACAAAAGCCAAAAAATGTACTATTTGCTGGTTTAGAAAGTCTGTGACTTGTTGTAGATGTCAATTTCAGTCTCTTATTATTTATCATGTGAGTACTGTCATATATTGCTCTGTCTGGTAGATGGTTATCTGGGATAAGAGCAAAGCATAGTTCGTTTTCTGCCCTTGGTGTTATTAAGAAACCTGAGACAAGATGGATAAGCAGAGAGTACAGTACTATTAAAGAACTAGTCTTGTGGTTCTGAAATGTAAAGGAAGGAGGCATGCCAATCTTAAAGCGGCGATTGATGACTCTTAAATTAAGAAACTCTAATTCCTGTAATATTATCATATTAATCGAGATATCATCCGCTGCCCCTAAATATCCATGAGAGAATATTTCAACGTTCTGAAAAAACACATTTAATATGATCAGGAATTTTTCTAAAACAATAAGTAATTTCCTTTGCAGATAAATAAGTAGCTTCTCCTGTAAATTCGGAAGGTGGGTTGGTGTAGTGGCTGTGGTGCTTACCATCCAAGATACAAATCAATAACTATAGCAGATGTTTATTATTTGTTTATGGCCTGTAAATTCATGGTGATGAAACGAATGTGGTATAATTACTATAATACATCTTTACTATGGCACAGTTTCTTATGCAGCAGTATCACAAGCTTTTGGAAACAGGCTAACTTCCAGTATTAAGCACTACGAACACCTTGAAACGGCATGGGTGGAGTGTCATGAGTAGGACTGTGGTTGATCTACCTGATAGTAGCCAGAGAAGACCTAGAACTGCTACAGTTTAGAGTAGCCAGTTAAAAACTCCAGTTGTTAGGCTTCTTCATGTTCCATACGGATGGCTTCTCCTATGGCTAAGACTGGAACTGAGGACCTGATGATACAGGTCTTAAAATTAGCCCATGATGTCACATGTATGGAGGGGGTTGAAGTTGAGAACCCCCTTAGCACCTGTCCCTGATAACCTTCTTTCCAGGCCACCCTTGGTGCGAAACTTCACTACGTTATACATATGTGACTACGTCCATATAAGACTAGCAGCACCATATGACATAAGAGATCGCATAGGAGCACTCCCAGTGGATCTTCCATTCCATATACTACCACGCTGACCTCTCTAAATAAAGAGTGTGTAGGCGAACAATCTTTCTCTACATTCTGACAAATGAGTGCCCTCTCTGAGGTTAACACGTTCTTCCTCTATAACATCCACCTCATATTAATATCATGCAACACTTTTTTCCCCTTCTTCCCATTTACTCCAATGTGTGTATGAACAACTTTTCAACTCTGCACAAAGTATTTGCATGTCTAATCCGTAACTACTCAGATATACCTTTTCAACTCCTGAGAGGGAGAGTATCCACCAGAAATCTTTAATAGATTCCCAAGCACTAACTCGAAGGAGGACGATGTGGAGAAAACATTTTTAACATTAGAAAATCTTGAAGTACAGAGTGGGCAAAGTGACTGTCTCTTCTTACTTCAGAGTTCAAACACTAGTGTTTGGTGGACATGGACAGTTGATGTATAAATTCACCACTCTTCTATGATCTAACTTGTGTAGCCTTTCCTCTTCCTTAGAAAGATGTGATGGTGTATAAGAATATGGTAGTGTAATTGATTGTTTCCGATGGAATCAGGCCGCCACCATTGGCAGGAAAGCAGCCTTAGTTTGCAGCACTCCCTTAGTGAGATCATGTTATGTTCAATGTACAAATGCTTTTGTTATTCTCAATGAGAGATATACAGAGTGCTATATTCTTAAGGATTATACCGGGAACTCAAGGCCATAGTCTATACTGACTGCTTGAGGGTTGACTAATTCACCCTACACCTGGAGTACCAGCTAAAACTTTACAAACAATAGGTATGGTTTCCTTTAATCATTTACACATAAAGGATTTGTGTGGGACATACAAGGACCCGTGCTTCACTTTTGCTAGGATAACAAGTGACAAGTAACAACATCAGATTCAATGCTGTTCTTTCTTTGTGATAAACTTTAAAGTTCGTTAAAATGTGAACCTTTTGTTTGAAATATTCGTGAAAACTTATATAAATAAAAGATTAAAAATAATGAAAGTGATGCCTGAGCCCCAATATATTGGAGACTACAGTAACAGAGATAGGAAAGGGAAGTCAAACCTTTCATGAGACGGTAATTGAAGAGTCAGACAAAGACCGTTTGTGGAATTCCATGAAAATAATGATTAGCTCAGCAATACAAGGGCAACTGTCTGAAACACCCACAAGCACCCTTTCCCAAAATATATTGTGCAAAACAATAGCAGTAAGGGCTCCTTTGATAGTACTTGACTCGTACAGGGAGGAACATGCCTTGTTGGAGGTAAAAATAAAGTTATATAATGGCTATGCCCTCTAAACTGAGAGCAAAAGCTGTCTGCTCACATAGAGTGCCTTTGCAGTGCGAGAGCCAATGGGTCGTTACTGCACAATGACTGCAACATAATTAAGTACCTTAAATAGGTGTGTAAACCAGGCAGCTAGTCTATAAACAGGTCCTCATATATATATATATATATATATATATATATATATATATATATAGAAGAGGCACACTAGCATGGTATCTTGGGAGATCAGTGAAACGCACTAGAAGCCGCTATCAGAATGAGGAGGTGATCAGATCAACAAGCTAAAAGAGGATGAAGGCTCCACGGCTTGACAGCTTTTGTGCCCTCTTCAATAAAACATTTGAGAAGATTCTGGTCCCTAAGCTCACAGCACCCTTTAATGCCTTCTTATAGAGACACTCGGTGAAAAACACAACATGTGAAGCCACCTCTGTGATGCTAAATCAAGTCGGGGATTCCAACATCTGCAGATAATAGTGACCGATTTCACTCCTCAATGCAGATGTTACATTATTTCGTTTGTGAACACTCCATAGCTTTACTTTGGCACCACAAGATCAATATTATTTACCAATACCTGGAAAACCACAAGATGTTTGCCTATGTAGTTATAAACTGGAGGTGGGAATGGTTAATCCTTACAGGTTGAGTACTGTGTCATCTTTTTCACTCTTTCGGCTCACCTTTATGCAGGATTCATTTCTACTTAGTTGGATTGCTATCATAAACTGTTTGTTATGTTCTTGAATTTCAGATATTGAATTCGTACATGTTTTGGCTGCCAAAACATAATTTACTGCTCCTAAAGCTCCCTTGCACCTGAAAATGTTGTCCAGACGCAATGAAGCTTATTCCGGAAAATGTCCAAACCATCTAAGCCTCTTCCTGCTTAATAGAATGTTGGATCAGAGAAAGTGGATTTTTGAGAAATATGAGACTAAGGGCCTTATGACAAGTACAGCGGTCCTCAGGACCGCCGTACTCGCGGTGGCGGTCCGACCACCTCCACCACTGAGGGTCCGCCTGCAGGATTCTGAGTGTGTCGGTCAGACCATCACAGGATCATCACCTCTGCCAGGATGCAGGATCCTGTGGTGGTCGTGCAGCGGTAAGGGCTAGAAATATGCTGGTGTGCCGTTGCTGCACCACCAAGCATATTCAGATTTTGATTTCCAGTGCCCATTTAATGGCGGTGAGCCCGCTCTGATAAGGGTGGCGGACATGGAAGTAAGGAAGCCCTAACAAGGCACCCTGCCGCTTTTGGGCCTGGGGTCCTCCCATCTTGTGCCCCCCTGGAATTGCACCCCCATTCCTGCATGGTATGACATGCAGGAACGTGCTGCATGCCACACCTTGCAGGAACGTGCTGCAGGCTATGCCACTGCGGCGGTCTGCTGTTAAGGCTCTCCTATGAGCCTTAAACAGCTGCCACCGTGAGACTGCCAAAGCACTGCCCGCCCGCCATGGATTAAAGTCTTAATTAAGTGGTTGGGCACATGACAGGCTTGGCGGTCCTTCTGTCGGCGTGGCAGTGGCGGACCAACAGGAGGACTACCAAATTCATAATAATGCCCTAAGCGTTAAAGCTACTAGACTTCCTACTGGACAGCACATTTAATCTCCGCATGTTTTATGTTGGCTAAGGAGTTCTTATACAATTGCGGACAAAAGTAGATTAGAGGAATCCTTCCGATCTGCAGGGACAAGGAATTGTTCTGTTCTGGTCAAAGAGCACACACAACAGGTGTCTGACAATAGGAAATGGAATTTACTCCTCTCTTCTTAAGCAAGGTAAATAAACCCAAAAGTTACAAAGGCCATGATGTCCACTTTGCCAGAGTAAAGTTTATGTGCGGTTTACATCGATCTTAATAGTCAGCGGTATCTTAACTTTTTTATCATTGATATGTAATTAATTTCCGTTTTCAACAGAATTTCATTTGCTAGAATGCATTAGATCAGAATGATTTTCCTGTGTGAGATCAGATCTATCGCGAGCATGCATTTATCATATCTTAGTAACATTTTCTAGAGTGGAGATCACGCCAGTAGTCTGTGCTCACCTTTCATTAATGTTGTCCGTTCTGAGTGTGTACACTCTGTCGATGTGGGAAATGTGGAAGACCGGTTCATCACTGGATGGGTCACTTGGCAGTTTTACGAGCACTTCATTCAGAAAAATAGGCTGAGAGTACAACAGATTAAAAAAATATATTTGTAAACTGAAACAATATAGCAGAAGAGATGTCATTTAATTAATTTGGGATTTTTATTTGACAAAATGCTAACGAATTCCTAAAGCACCCATTTTTTAGGACAGGAGAGAACAATTAAGAACAAAAAAACATCATCATTGAAGAGGAGATAAAAAGACAGGTGTTTAGGAATCAAGAAGACATACACTTCACAAATATTCTCGAAGCACAGCAAATCTGCTAACAAACCACATATTGTTTATATTTATTTTAGCTGATTGTAGCACATAAAGTGGAAAAGACTGCACAGGGAAAGCCCTTATTCAGACATTGAATTTCAGACTTCGGAAACTATCAAGCTCGCCAACACCGCATACTTTCATAAAATAAGATTTACTCCTGAGTTTAACCAGTATATCTACTCAACACCGATACAAATACCTGAAGAGATGGTGGAATGCTTCGACCCCATTTACTCCCTTCCCCACCACCCTTTCTTCATATAAACTTTATTTTAGCACCGCCCTGCAGTAGAAAGTGTGCTTTGATGATTTGATCTGAACATTATGCTGTGTCATAACACGCTCTCTGAGCTGGGGAATTGGCAAGACAAAAGATACGAGACATTTTGATTTTGATGTGTTTTAGCCGTATTTTATTTGTGCTCTTTTTGGTGGCTGCAAAACAAATCAATAACATTGACTAAAGGAAAAAAAACTTTATTTAATCTCGTATGTAAATGTTTCTATTTTTTGTATCATAAATTAGAACGTCAATTAACAGATTGTCCCGCTTATTGTGGTTTATAACGCATTTGTAAATGCGGATTTAGATGGGAAAGGCGAATGTTGTACGGATGTCTTTTTTTTCAAGCAGCAGTTAACTGTGATGTATTATTCAGAAAATGTATAAAGTATGACCTGGAAAAGGAATAATGTGTTCACACTAGCCAATACTGCAGGTGACAATGTACGTGCTTATCAAATAAGGTGCTTCTGATGTAACGCAAATGTTTACTCTCACCATTACTTCATCAAATGAAAATGAAAATGTAAATGGGACGGGCCTGTTGCTCTGAGCTCCTAAAACCCTAAAGCAGACACAGGAGCCACAAACCTAATTCGCACAGGAGGCAGCTTCAGTTTGACGGACCATCTATCAGCTAATATGGGGTATTTTGCCTATTGCAGCTCTACTGCTTGTCGAATACAAGTAGGAAAGCTCTTCAGTTGTATCAGGTGATGGGCCTTCTGAAGCTCAGGCTACAGACAGACACGAGCAGCATGTCGCCCAAAGAAGTTAAATGGTGGTAAATATATGTGGCATATTTTACGAACTGACGGAGGCCTCCCAAGCACAGAACATATTGAACCACAATACAGCATAAAACCATTCACTGAAAGAGTTCCCAACATCCAACAGAGATAGTTCTTTTGAAGGAAGCTAGAGAAAGCCTAAGGTCAATAACACAGTCAGACAAACATCTAAAAAAAACTCTAAGCCAAGGTAAGAGTAAAAAGAAAGTACTTCTCCTATTACACCTGGACATGGACATCTTTACTGATGCTGCATTTTTAAAGTTAATTGCCTTTTAACATAAAGCATGAGATGTACTTTTCTTGTTTTGTCCTTCTCCACTCGCTTGTTTTGTGCCACACGTAGAAACCCCACCTCAGTCACTATATTACCACCCCCGGGTTATACCCTGTCTCTCCGCTTACCGTTTTGTACATCTTGTACTGGGAAGTGGATTTCGGGCTGAAAAGCTTCTCGGACCCTGAAGACACAAACTGCTTGACCATGTAGGTGAGAAGCAAGAAGTCGTTGAAGAGCAGTCCGTACAGCTCCTTGTTGCTCTTGGTCTTGAAGAGTTTGCCGCTGTGAAGGAGTTTCCGTGGGCCCAGGCAGTTTGTGAGCGAGTTGAAAATGATTTGCTTTGAAAGGGGGGAAAAAATACTATTAATAAAACAAAATGGCAGCACATTATAACACACAAGCACTATAAAACAAATGTAGCCGGTGCCACAGGTACAGGCCACAAATCAAATACCGCAGATGAAGCACAATTATTAAATCAGATATTAAAGTAGACCCACAGTGAGCTAGGACCAGTACATTTTTCTGTAGCACAATATACTCAGATGTCACCATCTAGTAAAAGTGGGTGAACGCCCATACTACAGGAGTCACAGATTTTACAAATATCACAGAATTCTTCTGAGCCTTGGAGCCAAATCATTCAAAAGAGGATGTTCCAATTTCAAGCTGAGCATAACCAAACTTATACTCTAGTAGAGATTTGTCCTCAGCAGATGGTTTTAATGCCATCAAATGCTGGCTATTTAATGAAAGTTGCCTGTCATGCATTTTCCAGGATTGTACAGATTGGAAGAACCGAACAGTAAGTGTGTGTGTCCCTTATTGGCCAGGATGTTGGGTGCTGGGGTGAAAGATGGAAAGCTGGGTCTCCAGGGCCCTCTTAACTTTGGTGCGTCTCTTCACACTGTAACCAACTAGCACAATAAACAGCTATACTTGCTACTGTTTTTATTTAACACTGAGGCCAATGGCAGAAGCCCATTGGGCAAAGTAGAATACTACCACCAGGAACACATTCTGTATATTCTTCAAAAACCCCGGGATTGTAAGTTTCTTTTGGAAGATTGTCAGTTTTTGGGAGGTAAACCAGAGCGCCACAAAACGTATTACCAATATTAATCAAATGTGATATTTCAGTTCCGAAGGATGCAAAAACAAACAAATGATACCCTCACACCCTCTCAAAGAAGTAGGGTCCACATACTAAATGATTTTGGTCAGAGGCCCCCAACACCTACTAGGGGCCTATTGGGTTCTACCAGTTGCAATCAAAAATTTCCAAAGTGCCAAGCATTCTCCAGGACCGCATCAGTAATGAGATAGGGTTAAAGTCAACATCGATTTTAAACTCTGGTGTAGTCCACACATTACACCGGATTGGTGTTAGGCCTGACTATAGTTAGTTATAGAGTTGTTGGAGCCAGACATCAGGTGGACTGTGGGTGATACTATAGCAATGTCAACAAGTTTGGGTTCTAGAGGGATTCAACTTTCTGTTGAAACTTTGTGGTCAGCAGTCTCTATAAACTCAAGAACAAATAGTAATCTGGTTCAGGATCAAATTCAGGCTTGACCCTATCAGCCTGGTTACTGAGCTCTAGATCCGGCTGCACAGGGGCCGGAATAGGCTAGACTTCTGCACAGTCCGGCAAGGTCATTGGAGGGACCCCAAAGGGTTCCTATGGACATGCTCATAGAAAATGGTAGTGATGATCCATGGAAGCTGTGGGGCTGGAGTATTAGTATACTCTACTGGGGAGAAAAAAGTATGTTGGAGGAAGTCCGCCAGGCAGGATTTCCATGGTGTTCTGCAAATCAGCCATTTATCACCCTCATGCTACTGGATGTCTCAACAGTGTCAATCATACTTCTTGACAACAGTCTCTAAAGTCTCTAAAGTATATTTCATCTGGGCCTTTGTTTTGGACTGGACATCTTACTTTTTAATCAGCTATACTCAAGCAACATGCACCCATTCGTTTGGCACAAAAGCTGCTTTTACAGACTTTCTCAGGAATCATCACTTAATCTGTGCATATTAAATGAATTTCCCATTTTAGCTCATCTAATCCACTCCTTTAAGTTCACGTTTTAGATGAATGCCAACAATCCGTAGGCCATTATTAGGTGTGACGATAACTCTACCACTGTTGAAGAGCAAATCAGGCTGTGTTTGGTGGCCATTCTGAAACAAATGAAAGCGGAACTCTGATAAAACAGAGATCCTGAACCTTGGGTGCTCTGCCACGCCTCCACCAACTGGCACTGACTGCTAGGTGTAGTTCCCATACCAGACTAATCCTTGCATACCTCAGTGTTCTATTTTAATGCTCGACTTTCTCTGGTACCACCATGTTCCTTCATGTTGAAAATCAGGAGGAAAATTCTGCCATGTTTACCTCCACGTCATTATAATTGGAAGATTTTCAAATTTTAGTCATCCAGTAATTTATTAAGAAAAAACATAATTTTATAGAATCAGGTAGTTTGAAGAATGTATAAAGGTATATGAAAATGCTCTGCCCACACAATATGGCCTTATGAATGAATGAATGAAAATGGATTTATAACAGCGCGATTGCTGCCCTGAGGCGTCCAAGCGCTAAAAAAAGAAACCAGATGAAAGGTTGAGAAAAGTTGTGTACCAGAAAAGGGAGAACTGAGTTAAATTAAACGGAATTGAACAGGTGTGTTTTTAATTGTTTACGGAAGGAGACGAGGTCAGGATTGGATCTCAAATGAGACGGGAGGGAGTTCCAGATTTTGGCAGCGTTGAAGGCAAACGTCTTATAGCCTGCTGCTGAGGGCTATACTGGTTGTCTAGGGCCCTGAACCCAAGAGGGAGAGTGCCTTCAGCAACCGGTATAGCCCGAGGCAAAAAGGCTATAAGAACATTCCACTCACTGAGTGTAGAATGTTCTAAATTAAAAAGGGAGACACAAAAAGACAAACATTGGAATATTGATGCAGAAGGATTATACCAGCATTTATAAGCCCGGAGCTACTGCAGTGTCTTCAATGAGGCTCTCTACATTCCAATGCTCTAATAAATGATACATTACAACACTGAAACAGATATTTTCATTGTGTGTTGCCTTATGGGATGTTCCCTGGGTGTGTTACCTCAGCGAGTCCTTCACATTGCACATGCATCTGTATCCACTCGAGCCTGTCTGAATTCTCCTTTTCGCGCACACCTTCATTGACCTGCGAACAAAGCTCCTCAGCCCGCTCGAGGGCAAACTTCAGGTAGCCCCTGTCTGGGTTATTCTCTGGAGTGTTTTCCATGATCTGAAGCAAATATAAGAGAAAATCATATTTGGTCATATACTGAAAAGAAAAGGGTATTCTTCGATGAGACCATGCTAGAAATATGTGCAATGACATTTTCAAACTTCCTCCAGCTTCTTTGTACTAAACAGAGAGCGTATCATGATAATGCTAAGACCATCTCTTATCAACCAGAAAAATAAAGGCGACTCAAACCATTGTCCCTCCCAGCATTGCTAAATAATATCCATCACACAGCCTAAGTATAACATTTTAGATTATTCTAGGTAACCTAATGATGCAAGAGTGGGCTCGGCCTGCTGGTTTTATTATGTCTTTTAAGTATACTGAACGCTTTGGAGATGAGTTCTGCTCAATAACAAATAACAGCACCACCAGGTAGTTGACTGTCTTAAATAACTGCTAGTATTTAGAAATAAGTGCCAGTGCCAAGTCCCGTCAGACACCAGCACAAATTAAGATATGATTTGCAGAAATCGCTATTGCTTTAATCAATTTATCTCAGACTTCTCCAACTATTAGCTCGTGAGCTACTGGATGCTACCAAGCAGCCTAAAAGCAGCTCTCCTTTGTGAATCCCAGCCCAGTAAATTAGAAGCTTTTGCTTGGTTGCCTTAATATATGCTTTGCAAAATTAAAAAGCATGTATTTGAGATAAAAATGTGTGCATTTTTAGAACTCATGAGCTGATGTCTGGTTGGATTTCCAAAATATATTTAAAGCTGATATTTGAGTGTTAAATCAAAAGGCCCTGGAGAGACTGTTACCAATATTATTACCTTGGTGTCAGAGGCATTTTAGTTATGGTTCATGGTCTTCATGTATATACAATGTTGAGTCTTTCTAAATTGATAAAGCCTTTTTCACATTAATGCTGGCAAACCTGCCCGATGCATGAGGAGGTCACTGCCAGTGATCGTGTATGGGGTGTCCATTTTGTCTGACGTGGTCACAATTATACTATTAGTAGCTCGGCATGATTTTCAATTAACATAAGTAGCTCTTATTACAGCTCTTATTACTAACCCTGGGCGTAGTTCGTGAAGTAGCGCTACGCGTAGCAACGCGAAGTGCACTTCGCACTACGCGAGCTACACGTAGCACTACGTGATCAGCGTAGTACCCTATTCGCGATGATTGCACAGTGCCGGATGCTTCTCCGCACTGTGCAATCATTGAAAACGGCATCTTGCACAGTGCGAGCTGTCTTTTACCGCCGCTCGAGTAGATTTTTACTTGAGCGGCAGCTTTCTCAACGCGGACTACTTGGAGCATACGCGACCACTCGCAATGAAAAACCTGACCTCCCCACGTTGAGAATCTCGCCGGGAGGTTTATTTTCCAAGCTCGCGATCGGGAACTTGATATTGCTGATCGCGAACGAGGAAAAGTCTCCCCGGGATGTCATTTTGCTTGCTTGCGGTCACCAACTTGACGTTGAGGACCACGAGCAATCAAAAAATGACCGCTGCACTACGCGTGTTTGCACTGTGCTACGTGCACTTTGCGTAGTGTGAAGTAGCGCAAACTACGCGAGCATAGTGTAGTGCTTTGCCCAGGGTTACTTATTACAGAAAAGGTTGCATACCCCTGATTTAGCTAAATGTGAAAACATTACCTAATATCTATGCATCAGTTTGCTTAGTTGAGTTCAAAGTGATCGTATCAAAACCTGGAGAAAGCCTTTTATGGACAGCAGTGAAATAACTCTAATAACTCACAGTAACCTCTAGTAAGGGTGACTAGTAACTTTCCCAATGCACAACACTTTGGGCACATTATTTCTGTGGCAATTGATTAATCCTATACTTTTAAATATATATACTGCTCCATGTGCCATATACTCACATTCTTTATGATAAGAGGGTAGCGAGTTATCCTCTGCATGGGTTTCAGTAAAAAGCTGGAAAGCGGCATTCCTTTACACCGGGGGTCAGTTGCCAGTTTCTGAGTGCCAATGAAGACAGAAAAGAGTAAAAAGGCTGATAACACATTTAACCACCAGCAGTAAACAGCGCAGGACATAGGGATGTCTCCATAGATTTATTTTCAACTAACATGTTGTTTAGTGGGGACATTAGAGAGACAGCACCTTGCGTTGGTCCCGCAATCCCCCTTAGTACAGGTGGAAATCTGAGCTATCGTAACCCCAGCATCCTGCCCGCATGGCGAGTTCCCCAGACTACTGTGAGTAGTCCTGACATGCTTCTATATAGGACTGCAAGCCACCAAGAAAATATCCCCTTATATCCCATACATTCCACTTCTCAGCCTTCCTAGAAAGTTAGGCCATTTCTTCCGCTATCAGGGCGGTATTACCTCGCTTTGAGACTTGTTCCAGGACGGACAACTGTTATCCTTCCTTACCTTACAAATGCAGCACAACCTCCATGATGGTTAGTCCATCACTTATGGCGTGACATGCCAGGCTCTTAGATGGACCGGAATGTTGGGAGATAGTGCACCTTCCACTCATAAACTTATACACACCCTTCACATGACAGGAAGAGTTCGCATACACATTACCTAGCTGTCTGCAGCCCTGGTTGCCTACTCCCAGACAGCTCTACTGCTGCTAAGAGAATAATTTGGTAAAGCACAACATGATAAAGTATGGATGAGAGACACAGAATACCCATGAAAGTTCTCCTGCAATGCTTGCCTGAAATTAATACAATTCTACATATCTATCCCCTAAACGGTAACCAAGAACCTTCCCTGGTGCTTCTGGCTCTTGGGAGAGATGTGGCTGCCAGGCAGCCAACCTGAAAGATATCTTATGGGACTCTTTCTGGGCTGTGGTCTCCCAGGTACTGAAGTCTCTAACAAACACTCCAGGGGTAGGCTTCTGGGAGTTGGTGGTCCTGGGGGTCTACAAGCATTCAAAGAAACAGAAAATGGCCACCCGATTCTACGCCCTGACCGTGATAGTCGCTAAATGTCCTATTACATTTAAGTAGAAAATCCCCATTCCCTTTCAAGCAGTACCTAGAGACATGCCTAGACTACTCACAGGGAGAAAGCTACGGGCATACAATGTCGCCTGAGATCCCACATGTGGGAAAAGTTTCTCTCAGGCATGGAGCTAACGCATGACAACACTAATTTTCGTCCCATGGCTCCCCATCAAGCCCAGCTTCCCTTTTCCAGGAAGGTGGGTCCCCCCTCCTCCAAAATCAAACATGAAGAGCCCCAATTAACAGAACTCGTCCCCACACATGCAACCATACTCCAACCCCCAACTCTTTCCAGACAGCCATTAGCTTCAGGCTCCTACCCTCATCTCCAGAGTTCCAGTTTTGAATATAACCTTTATGCTCCCTGTCAAGCCAATGGCCCCCATCCTTTGCGACAGATAGATAAGGCCATAAATATCTCCCTTGGACACACCAGACCTCCTCCACATCACCCCTCTGGTCTGCCCTCTCCAGTTCGGCTTGACGCAACACACAATTTTTATGACTACCTGTTCTTTGGGTTGCGATTATACATGTCGCCATATACTGTTGACTCTCCGTTGGGGTTGCAAACCATAAAAGGCCAGATATGTTTTTGATTTCTTTACAACTAATGATAAGGACATAATTGTTCTTAATCTTCTTAACTGTTCATTTTTTTTCTAAAAATCAATAACATTTTTACAAAAAAAACAAAAACAGATCCTTAGGTTGATATCACCATGCAGTTCTCAGAGTGAACTTTGGTGTATTATCTAACCGTGGCATTATTCTAGGGACCATGGCCTTAACATTCACAAACATCTATCAGAGTATACAGGAAACTACATTTTAAGTGTTAGAGGTACAGAGATCGTGGTACTGAAGACTGACTCTGAATCACTGATGACAAACAAAAGATATTGTTACGAATTCTTAACACACAATTGTTAAAAAACATTTTTACTGGAATCCTATCCTTTTCTATTGATGTGGAGTACAACCACAGCAACAAAGCCTCCAGGTACCAATAACCGGTCAGGTCATGATGTTGCTATGCTACCAAGTCATATGAGCACAGACTTAGGGCCTGACTGACATTTCAGTGGACAGGATACTTTGTTGCAAATATGATGGCTATCCCATCCGCTGTATTACAAGTACCTTAGGATATATTGCTTTTGTAATACGGCAGACGTAATATCTGTCACGTGTGTGATTGAATATCCTGTCTGCTCAAATATAAATGATGCCCATACTCCTCAATCGCTTTCAAAAGAGGGCGGGAGTTACAGATTGGACATACCTCATAACAAAATGAAAAGAATAAACTTTGTCTTCAATGTCCTCTTGGCTTTAACATCATTCAACAAACATTTGCTAATCTCCTGAAATGGATTTTATTGCAGTTTGCGAAATGTGATGCAAGTGTGCACAGATGCATGACTTTGTAAAATTTAAATGAAGTTGCTAAGTTTTTTACTGGAGACATACCACCCATCCATAAGTCCCTATTTTCACAAGATGAAATACACAATAATCTGTAATTTGAGAGATCTGCAAAGTCAAGACCCCGGCTGGGTTGACTTGTCACACTACATTTAGATGTCATTAGGTCTCGCCTGTCAATGCGCATGCGCATTGAGCAGAGCGAGACTATGGGGGCTTAAACAGAGCTTACCTACATTGGCGATTCACTGGCGATTTGATGAAGTGCATGTGCACTTTTAACTCAATGCGCAAGCGCAATTAGTTAAAATGCGCGTGCACAGCATCAAATCGCCAGCTTAGTGCCGCCAGCAGCTCTTCCCGCTCCGCCCCCTGCTGCATCAAAGGCTTGGCGCTCTGCCTCAGCCCAGCCATTCTCCTCCCCTAATTACCCCCTGCTGCATCAAAGGCTTTTTCACGGCCGGCCGGCCGTGCTTTCAGTTTCACGGCTGGCCGGCCGTGTCTCCTTTTCTTTTTTTTATTTATTTTTTTTATCCGCTGCATGTTGATAATAACGATATCTGCTTGCTTTGCTTTATAGCACTTCTTATCATAGTTTTGCCGTTTCTAAGTTCTATCAATCACAGGCTTTATAACACTTCTTATCATAGTTTTGCCGTTTCTAAGTTCTATCAATCACAGGTTCTACTGTTATCATTCTCCTCCCCCCTCCCCACATTAATGCCCTCCGTCTTGTTTGTTGCAGTCTGTCTTCCTTTTGTCTCTCCCTATCCCTCTTACTTCACCTTTTTCTCTCCCCTTCCCTCTGCTTCGCCATCTCTTCTTTCCCTCTCGATTCCCCGTGTTTCCTCCTTTCCCCCGCCTCACTCTCTTCACTATAGGTCTCACTCCTTTCTTTCTCCCCTTTATATATTTTTTCCGTTCTCTACTTCTCTCTGTCCCTTACCTCTGCACACCCCTTCCCTCCCTCCACTCGTCTGTTCTCTCCCTGCCCCCTTGTTTTTTTTCCCTCGCACAAATGGGAAAAATGGCACCCATCTGTGAACCTGGCAACCATGGGAGCTGCTTTCCTTCTTAGATGGCATTACGTCAGCAGCTATTCCGGGTCCCTGCCACTCCGGGTCCCAGTTCAGGCCTTTCTTTTGCACGTCATTGTTTTCGGGCAAATTGGTCCAATTTTCAAAAGGGTAGGGGGTGCGGGGGCACACTGCAGGTCAGCATTACATACCGCAAATCATTATGGCAGATGCAGTTCCTGTTAGATGTGTTTTAACATATGTGTTTGCACAGCCAATGCTTGATGCATTCCTGGACATGTGTTTCTGAGTTATTTCGCTCCTTCAACAGAAAGTTGCAGTCGTATTGAGATCAATTACAGTTCCTTCTTCCACGTGTATCTGCTGCTGTACATTTAAATGTATATCAGTTCTCCTGCAAGAAGTGTTGTCTTCCATACTATGCTCTCCAGATGACACCATATCATCAGCGATTCCAGAGCTTTGCCCTGGGCTTGCCTTTACCTTTTAGGGTGCATTAGTACATCTGTTATAGTTGAAATGAAACAGGACGACAACTCCCAGAATGCATTCGGCTGTTAAAAGGAAAGCTGAGCACTATTCTGTGTAGCTGGTATTGTGCTCTTACTTGTACATCCGTTCCTGTGCTATGAGCTGCTCCTGGGCTTTTAAAAATGCAGCAGTCCTACTGAGAATGTATATGGAGTCCCTGCTAATAATTGTTGCATCTGTGGCATTAAACAAGTCAGACCCCTCACCCTCACCCCCTCACACTCAACCCCTCACCCTCACACCCCCTCACCCTCACACCCCCTCACCCTCACACCCCCTCACCCTCACACCCCCTCACCCTCTCACTCACCCTCACACCCCCTCACTCACCCTCACACACCCTCACACACCCACTCACCCTCATACACCCTCACATCCTCTCACCCTCACCCACCCACCCTCACACCCTCACCCACCCTCACCCTCACCCTCACCCCCTCACCCTCAACCCCTCACCCTCAACCCCTCACACCCCCTCACCCTCACACCCCCTCACCCTCACCCTCACACCCCCTCACTCACCCTCACACCCCCTCACTCACCCTCACACACCCTCACACACCCACTCACACTCATACCCTCTCACCCACCCTCACCCACCCTCACCCTCACTCATCCTCACCCCCTCATCCTCACACACCCTCACTCACCCTCACTCAGCCTCACTCAGCCTCACCCTCACACACCCTCACCCTCTCACCATCACCCCCCTCACCCTCACTCACCCTTACCCTCATCCCCTCACCCTCACACACCCTCAGTCACCCTCACCCTCACACTCCCTAACCCTCACACCCTCACCCTCACTCCCTCACACACCCTCACTCACCCTCCCTCACACACCCTCACCCTCACACCCCCTCACACCCCGTCACACCCCCTCACTCACCCTCACTCACCCTCACACACCCACTCACCCTCACCCTCACACCCCCTCACCCTCACACCCCTCACCCTCACACCCCTCAGCCTCACACCACTCAGTGCTACAACACATATTGTGTTACAATAGGTGTCACATTTGCGAAAGATAAAACTATTGGCATTGTAAATAACAAAGCTATTAATTTCGCTATTTTCAAAACAAGCACACAAATAAAAAATGTGTCCTTTACAATACCAATAGCTCAAACTTTCCTAATGCGAGACCTATTGCATTGCTGTGCTTCTCTCCCCTGCTGCACTCTCCTGCTCTCTAGAGATGTGGCCTAACGACCAGAGCTGCCATCTAAGTCACGTAAATACAAAACATGTTGCATTCCAAATGCTATAGGTGTCACATTCGCGAAAGTTATAACTATTGGCATTGTAAATGACAAAGCTATCAATTTAGCTATTTTAAAAACCAACAAATAAATAAAATATTTGTCATTTACAAGACCAATAGCTCCAACTTTTCTAATGCGAGACCTATTGCATTTCCAATGCTTGTTTTTAGATAGCATTTGACAGGGTAAAGCCCACTTTATATCTTTCAAAAGAAGCTTGTTATACATTTAAGAATATTTGGGTAGAATTTAACTCAGCAGCCACAGGTATAGGACCTTGTATGGGTTAAAATTTCTAAATTTCTATAACACACACAACCTTTCCAGGTTATACATTACAATTTCCCAGGGAAAGTCCTAGAAAAAGTTCTGTCAATTCTGTTTGCATTCAAGAATGCACTTCCTACAGTTTTTATTTCTCCTGTTGGAAAATACTTTCCGAGTGCAGACTCTCTTCACCTAGAACCCTACCGTTTTTGTCTAGTATTCACTTGCCATTCCCACCTTAAAAGGGGGTTTTCTTGACAGGTGTAAATCCTCGAGTATTTTTAAGGTAGTAAGGGATTCACAGATGGTTTGGGCAAACTCCCAAATGTGTAGTTGGTAATAAACGTTCAGGTTATTCCCAGTAACACAATGGTAAAGCTAATATTTTTGCCACTCAAACTCCTGTAGATTGTTGTTTGGTTACTCAGTCACAACGGTGACGGATATTCTGTTCATCGAAATATAGATTCCATTACATCCAGTATGGACAAAGCCAAGAAGGTGGAGATGAAACTATAAATGTGAAAGTGTAAGATATTTACTCATTTCCATGCAAACGTTCGGGACATTTTCATAATCCCCCTATGCAAAGATTCTTATATTTCAGATTTTAAAAATGTCTTTTGTAATTATTAACGTGTGGTTTTATGTAAAGAAAAGATGCCATAATAAACAATAGAAATAAATGAGATTTTTTTCTCCTGCTCACACCTTTCATCTAACTATATAGAAGTCTTACTCGCTGTCTGTGAAGTAGCACAATTGTTTTATTTGTGGCTCTTTTGTTACAACAGGGTTAAAATTGTCTGTGTGCTTTAATTTTCTTTATAACAAATTTCGTATGTGAAAAATCAATGCTATTATACCCTATACAGATATTACAGGTCACCGAAGAGTTCAGTGACCACACAAAACTGATGGTAGAGTTTGATTATAAGGTCACAGAGCTCGAATATGAATAGCAATAATGTATTTATTGGTGTACGGTTTAGATATGCTTATATCCTTATCAAGAAAGACCCCTATGAAAGCCCTTCATCCTTTCCTTATTAAGGGGTCATTAACACCCCGCATTGAATCCACCCTCTCCATGACCAGGCAAGTCAACGCCATCTCCGCGTCGTGCTTTTCAACACCCACCGCATGCTCCGCAGGATCTTCAAATGGATCCCTCCCGACACGAGAAAGACCGTCACCCAGGCCCTCATCACCAGCAGACTCGACTACGGGAACGCCCTCTACTCAGGAACAACAACCAAGCTCCTGAGACGACTGCAACAAATCCAGAACGCCTCGGCACGACTGATCCTCAACGTCCCCCGACGTAGCCACATCACACCCCACCTGAGAGGCCTGCACTGGCTCCCCGTCAACAAGAGGATCACCTTCAAACTCCTCATCCACGCACACAAAGCCCTACACAACACCGGACCTACATACCTCAACAACCGACTCAGCTTCCACACCCCCACCCGAAACCTCCGCTCAGCCAACCTCGCCCTCGCCACAGTTCCTCGCATCTGGAAAACCACCGCCGGCGGCAGATCCTTCTCCTACCTCGCTGCCAAGACCTGGAACGCTCTCCCCACCAGCCTACGACAGACTCAGGACCTGCTGGCCTTCAGAAAACTCCTCAAGACTTGGCTCTTCGATCAGTAGCGGCCCCCCTCCCCTCCAGCGCCTTGAGACCCTCACGGGTATGTAGCGCGCTTTATAAATGCACTGATTGATTGATTGAAGGTAAAATCATAGGACACAAATTACTTTTTTAATGACCTTACCGATTTTGAGATAAGACATTGTACAAGAGATAGGTGAAATAAATAGTATTTAGCTACGGTCTCAGCAGCTGTTTTTACAAAAGGGTAGTGCTGTTTTACAACTATTCTCGAAAAGCCACACAAATGATTAAAACAAAAGTATTTCCAAACGTGATGGACCACAGAGAAGAATCTGATGAGAATACCTTTAAATAGTCCTTGAACTCTGGCTCTTCATCTGTCTTCTGTTGGAGTAAGGCCGCCCCATTGAGTTGACAGCTGCAGAACCGGATGTAGGCCTGCATGTGCAGGAGTTCTGTGGCCAGGATGTCGCCAATCATCTGCACTGGCATGTTCTCACCTTCCGTCTTCTTACGCACGCTCAGAGCTCTGGTAGACAGGTTTCAAAGTAAGCATTGTTTTCATGTTTAGGTCTTACTCATGTATACAACCAGGAAATAATGTTAAAGAAAGAGGAAGCGAACATGAGACAATACATCACAATATAGAATTGGCCAAATTTGTCCACAACATTTACTGGTTTAAATGACACGTGGACCGAACAACATTTTTGAATGATACCTATCCCTTTACTTATAATGATTCATCACTAACTGGTTAGGAGCAACAAATGTTGTTTTGTGTCCTCTCGACAGAAAGGCCTTTACCAATTTCTAATTGTAAATTTCCCACATCTACAATACATCACTAGGCATAGGTTACCCAGGAAAAGTACAATGGAAACAAATCAACTTAATACAAGGTTTTAAAACCCATGCACTTCCTGAGGAGCACGGTAACATTTATAGATCTCTATAAGTGAGACTGAAAAAACATGCTGGGACATCTCTGAATCACTATCTTTCAGTTTGTGTGATGCTAGGACCATGAAATAACACCAATACATCCAAGACCTACCAGGATCCTAAAGGAAGAACGCCTTACCCTTGATAAACTCGGATCTTAAAAAGTTTTTATTGACCAAGAAATGGTCATTCACGGGTGGATGTCGGTTACATTACTCAGTAAACAAAGTACTAAATGCTGATTTTTTTTGTAAATTCTAAATCACAGCAGGGATGTCTCAGCCTTTCAATGCCATTTGAAAAATCCTTCAAAGTGAGTAGCATGCTGTGGCCAATCATATCTTCGCTAGTGAAGTGGTTTCCAAACTTTTGACTTCTGGGGACCTTCAATTAATCATTACTAGAACCCGGGGACACCCACTCAATCACTATTGGAATTCGGGGACCCACAAGATTCATTACTGGAAGCCGGGGACCCAGGCCCTAGCATTGTTGATGAAGTGGACTGTAAAACTTACACAAAAAATTCAGAAAAAAACCATCCATCAAACAAATACACAAATGGTGACACATTTTATTTAATTAGCAAACATAAAATAATAAAAAAAAGTAACATTCAATTTTAATAGAAAGTTTGGGGCTTTTGTAAATTCGATTGAGGCCACTCATTGTCTATTCTGTATTTTGTTTGAGGCGCCTGCATTGCTCCCACAAATCAATCTGAGGATACTAATTTAATTTTTAGCCTCCAATTTCAAATTCCTTCACATTTACAATACGTTTTAAAACTTTAACTTATACATTTAGCTTATTTATTTACTGCACTTAATTAATCTGTTAATATTATGTAATTTTCTAAGTAGTTGCGGACCCTCTGAGGCGGCTTCGCAGACCCCCATGGGTCCCCGGACCACAGTTTGGGAACCACTACGCTAGTGGAAATATAAACAACGCTGCCCCCTCTTACCTCCTTAATTCACATTCCTTATGAACTACAAGGGCACACATATAAATATTAAGACTGAAGGATTTGTAAACAATAATGCTCATACCAGACTGTGTTGTATATGCATGATATAACTTAGTCAGGATGTAATACACAATTGGAGGCTGCAATATATCACTAAACCTAAAGTGAATCAGGAGAAGAGGTAATGAGTCCTCAGAGCACTTTTAAACGTACTATAAGGTGCTATTGAAAATGCTTCTAATTATTGCAAAAAACACCAAAAGAATTAGCCCACTTGGAAAAATAGAAAATGGAGTTTATCTTTCATGATACTAATTTATTTAATTAAAGTTACCATAAGAATGTGTTCTATTTTTCGTCCAATCACAGGCTAGGTGCAGACTTAACAGGAAGAGGCACTCTCCATCTCAAGGTTGATCATAGAGCTTCTCTTTTGAGAAGACGGCAGTTTTTATGCACCTTTAATGGTATACCTTGTTTGTAACAACTTGTCATGCATGAATAAATCCGCAAGGAATCTATCTGTATATTTTGAGATATTTTCACCAACCAACTCTCAAGACAGCCAGTTAAGAAACCACTGAGATCTATTTATTAACTTTGTGGACTACCTTTGCATAGGTGTGCATGGCTTCTTTCAGGGATTAAATTGCTCTTTCGTAGAATTTGGAACTATCAGAATCCTTTATATGCGTCATTTCTTCAATTCTCAACAAAACCATTGTAGGTTATATAATAATACTATATTTCTTTTAATTTGTAATTTTGCATCTAACCAAATAGTTTGTATTATTAACATTTTGAATTACATGTCCTGCTATGTTTACAATCTTAATATTTCCTTGTTTGTCACTTACATTTTACAACTACAAGAGTGTTTAAATGTAGCACTGAGCTTTTAACCAACATCTTTTCTCCAAGTGACCCAGATGATATTAGTCCAATTTCCTAATCTTGTAATGGCTGGCTAGGATTCATTTCGTTTAGGCAACAACTAATAATAATGAGCTAATGCAAAGCATTAGCCGGATGATACTTGGTGATCTATAATTAGACTCAGCTGATTCACTCTACCAGGCTAACTTGACTGCCACCAATTTGGCAAAGATGTACATTTGCAAGGACAGATGTATCCACTTGGACGTGTCTCAGAATAGAAATGTGGCTGATTTATATTTGATATCAGGATTCGAAGAGGGGGTTTATTTGTTTTTGCTACTATCAACAGCTACATATAATATGGAATGCTTCCATATATTAATTATTACATTCACTAATGCATACGCTTAGTTACTGCACCCATTTCATTTTTTTTATATATTTGAATGCCATATGATTTCTGTGTTTGGAAAGGAAGCTGTTTTTCTTGCTACAGATATGTAATTATTAGTATTTAGCTTTCTGATTAAAATCACATGAAAACAAAGCTTGCGAGTCTTATTATGTGTTTTATATAACAATGGCCTAGCTCCAAAAATAAGTTCATCACTTTACAGAGAATTTGAGGGATCCTAGCTTCTTGAACATAAGGTGCTGTACACAGAACAGTATTATGGAGCACTGTTGTATGAGTGGAGGTTGATCCGTTAGAGACGGTATTATAACAATCAAGATGTGATGGCACCTAGGGTTGTTACAGTCTTAAACATTATACTGTAGACTAATTTTCTACACATTTTACTAGGCAGATATTTACAAACTGAGAAAAAGAAAACGTAATATGCAAAGAATCAATAGATTTCTTGTTCAAATTCCAATGCTGGGTTTAGAATTCAGGTCCCCTTTTTCTAAAATTAGTAATTTAGATACCAGACCACATTTTTTGAGGAATACAACAGTTCCTACCAACACCTAATGTCAGCAGTGAAAGAAATAACTTGCAGCTACAGTTCATCAATGAGCCACTGTTTGGCATCACTCACTTTTGTAGCTTCGTATTAGACATGATCAAATCTCTCCAGTTTACAAAAATAAGGTTCATTTCCTCCGGAGTGAGCAGACCGGACTCCGCCATAGGCTTCTGGAAAACCTGCAGACAGATAATAAACTGTTAGATCTACTGTGCTGTGTTGGCAGTAGTCAAAGAATATATGCGAGTGTAGCAAGCACAGACTTGTTGAATATGTATGTCCACCAGGTAGGCGAACATCAACTACAGAAGGAAAAAATAATGGTGAAATAAATAGGTTTAATATTAAAAGTTGAAGTCATGACGTTAACAATCGTAACATGAAAAAGGAATCTTGAATTAAACCCTCTACCGTATATTTAGTGCAGATAAATAATTCTATTTCCTCAACAGCTCTCAGTTTCCTCAGCCTCATGTTACATCGTTTACCGTGTTATCTCTTCTCTGAAAAATAATTCCTTACTTTGGCCTTGCCTTTCATCAGTCATAGCGAACACGCACAAATACACACACAAGACAGTCAGACACCCACTAGGTTTATTCTCTTTTAGAATCAAATGCCCTATGTTTACCTACCTTCAGGGATACAACTGCTTTTTCAGCAATGTAGGCGCCAGTTTCTATAGAACCTTCATTTACTGAACAAAATGTCACAAATACAAGAATAATGGAAAATGAGTCTAAAAAAGGAAACTGACTTCCGTAAACTGATGGTACCCACGTTACAAAGATAATGTAATGTCTTACTATGCGAAGAAGTCAGGTGCGACTTCGGCTAGCTGATCAAGAACTCTAAAGATGTCAGAAGGTTCGTGGTCGTCTTGGGATGGTAAACGGCTCACTGTGGAGAGCCCGCCTTCAGCAGTCAGTATTCACGGTAGGGGAAAACTGGTATCCTCAACGTCTGGAGGTGTGTGGCAATCACTAAACGTCACTTTTGTGAAAAGCTGAGGGGTGCTGGTAAGGTCAAAGGGGAGGAAAGCAAACTGAAAATGCTCCTGCCCAACCTCGAGCCACAGGGGACATGACCCACTGACTGCCGGACAGGCACATGAAAGTATGCATCTGGCAGGTCCTAGGCAATCATTCAATGGTCTGGATCCAGAGCACACAGATCTTGGGCCAAAGTGAGCATTCTGAATTTGCTCTACCATAGGAAGGCATTCAGAGGCTGCAGACCTAAAATTGACCAAATGCCTCCCTCCTTCTTTATTAAATATTAAAGGGGTAACCCCTACATACTACCCAACCTGGGTCAATAATACAGTACGGACAAAAGTGGTCTTGGTAGAAACAAACTTTGTAGTGAAACAATATATAGTAGCAAACACAATTCGTTTTAACATAGGTCCTATGTATTTACCTCTTTGGACCAAGCATCTAATGCAATATATATTCAAAGCATTAGTGACGTAATAGCAACAATATTGCTGATTAAAATGCAATATATTTACAGTGCTCTCGGTGCAGATGGGAAAGAAGCAAGGGAGTGGGTGTTGAGGTGATGTAAGTGGAGGACAGGGAAAGGGTATTTGTGAGATATATACATCAATGTTGCATGAAAACAAAACTTTTCCAGTCTGAGGTAGGTCACATGTTCCTGAATACACAGATATAGAAGTCTGGGCATAGCTTAGTAACGTTTCATTGCAATATGAATTCTCTTCCTCAACTCAAACTCATGTATAGCTTCTCTTTAAAGATAGTTTTGCTAATCTCAGTGATGTCAACTTCATCACCTAATGAAGAACAGCAGCAAGGCCATTCTAAAACATAAGACTGTCTGTCATTTTAGTATATGGGCTTCATTTTCTGAGCAGCTCTAAGTTGCTGGTGAATAAATATATGTTCATGATAGTTCCACGCCTTCTGACAGGCACTCCTTTAAACTAGTCTTAGATTCAATATATTGTGCATGGCTCAAGAGAACATAGAAACACCATTTTTCAGGGAAACACCGAAAAAGAATCCGGTGTGAAACACTTATATCAAAACTATATAAAAATGTAATAAAACATGTTGAAATAAAAAACTGATTCTTGTTACTTTTACAATGAGGTTTCAATCTAGACTGTTTGTAGGCCTTTCAGCTCCAATGTTATCATTTGCTAGCAAGAACTTCATAAAATAGAGTTCTTGTAATGGAAGAAATGCTGGGGGTAGCCTAACTGGGAACTTCAACCAACCAGCGGCATTGTCTGCAGCCTTGGTCCAGTTTGTTCACGGACTTTGCCAAGGCCCAGCCCACTCGACACTGTCCATGAATATTCATGCTCCTGTGGCCTTAAACCCCACCCGTTTGAGTTGTGAGTCATTATTAGCTTCAGGGCTAATTTAATTCGGAAATTAGCAGCTGGGTGATCAAAGGCTGTCTGTCCGTCTGTAAGCAGACGAGCGATAATTAGACACCCAAGAGCAGACACTTAATGTTGTTCCAGCGTCTTGTAGAATTCAGTCCAATTATTAAGAAAACAAAAAGTGCTGAGTTCTTCTTACACATCTGACGGGACTTGCTGCAGCTTTTCTACAGGAGCTTGCTCTCAGGCTTCTGAATGCAAGTCTGCACTTAGTCCCAAGGCATCCAGATAACGTTGCACCTTTACCGACACTGTGGACATGGGCGTTATTTCTAGGGGTGGGCGGAATTTGCGTAGTCGCGCTATGCAAATCTCCGCAAAACGGTAAAATGTGTCTGCAAACATGCAAACGTTCCGCGAACATGCGGAATTGCTTGTTCCGCCCGTTCGCGATGCTTTTTTCCTGTTCGCGAGCGCTGTTTGCATGCTCGGGGGGAAATATGACGCGAACATGCATTTTGAGAGCGCGAACAAGCAATAACGTCAGCGAAGCCGCGGATCACGGAATTTTTGGCAATTACACGTTCATGCGCGGAATGCGAAATTACCAAAATTTCGCCAATTTCCGCGAGCGGAACGGAATTTACTGCCCAGGCCAAGTAATTTCACTAAAATGCTAAGGGTTGAGGAAACGACATCACACACCATTTGACCTTTATTTTCACTCAGTCACACACTTACTCATACACACACATTCACTCAAACACCCTCTCATTCGCAAGCTCGCACACAGTATACATTTAAAATATTTTTTTACTCACCTCCTTTGCCATGGAGGGTCATATTCAACCAAATTGTACATGTTTCTATTACAATAATAGTGAATAGTATATTAGTATTCACTTTTAGTGTGAAAAAAAAACTAGACCGAAAACATAGAAGGTAAAGCACCCAAAAATGTCCGTAAGGACGAGTTGCCCCTGTGTTCCTGGCACTGTTTTGCCATCTTTGGGGCCAAGGGTCGCAAAGGCAGAACCAGAGGTCACAAGGGCTGGGGCCTCAGCAGCGACCCCTAAATGACGTCCATGATTGTGCACACAAATGATGATGCAAACATTTTTCTCCCCTGTCAAGCATTAGGTCAGAAGACATCAGATGAACTGAAAAGAAAATATTGATACTTCTTCGGCAGTCAGTACCCAGTTTCCGCTCTGAAAAACTTTGGTTTTCTGAGGTTGAAGGCATTTGCGATTTGTCACTCATTATAGAATCCCAAAATTACATACATAAAAATGGGTCACAAACTACGTGATATTACCAGAATATGGCCCAGAAACAGACTGAACCCCATCCCATTTGCAGAGTGTGAGAAAGTGCCATCTTTCTTGCATTGGTATGCCCCCACTTTTTTCTGACCTGCTGATGTACTTTGACTGAGTGTGCCTTGGGCTCCTCCCAACCAGGTACCCAGGGCCTGTGTTCCTTCCCTAAAACTGTATTGAACTTAAAACCCAATTGGCATCTCTGGCCACCTGTCAGTCCCTAGTAAATGGTACCCTAGGTACCCAGGGCACGGTGACCAGAGAAGACCCCTAAGGGCTGCAGCACTTATTGTGCTACCCTTAGGGGCCCTGTACCCTGACACCCACATACTGCCTTTGCAGGCTGAGTGTCTAAGTACAGAACTAAACAGAGAGGCGACATGGCACACATCCCTGTGTGCCATGCCCACAAAGCCACTGCCCTGGCATACATCAGTCACCCCTCTAGCTGGGTGCCCTATGCCAGTGGTGTGGGCACAGGTGCATGAGCCCTGTGCCCCTACAGTACCCAGGGCCATTCCTGGGCACTGGAAGTGCAGTGATGCCAATATATGGTGCTGGGAGGTTGTCATTACGAACTCCACAGCACCATAATGGCTACACTGAAGACTGACAAGTTTGATATTAAACGTCTCAGCACATTAAACCCACACTAATGCCAGTGAGGGATTTAATGTAAAATGCACCACAGAGGGCATCTTAGAGATGCCCCCTGAAACCTAACCTACAATCCACATCTGGTCTGAGTGGCTGCCCAGGCTTCCACACAGCAGACATGTTGCTGGACCCCTGGGTGGGGAGCCCTTCGCTCTCCTGGGCCTGCAACAATGCACATCCTGGGCGAGGTGCTATGTCTCCTCCCCCAGGATGGGCAGGGGGAAGCTTCAAAGGCATGCCGCCTTTGTGAGCTTCTGCAGGCCACTTGCTGTACTCAGCAACTGGCCCCCACCAGTTCTAACTCCCACTCTGGCGGGAAGACTGGCGGGAAACCCTACATCAGGAAGTCGGTGTGCCAGCCTGTGCCAACCCCACCCCTCAGGCGAGGTTAAGCACGACCCCGAGCTCCAGCCATCTTGAAGATGGGGAGCCCTGCCCTATCACAGCTAGGCTCCTGCCCCCTCCCACCGGAGAGGAGCAGGCTAGGGGGTTTACCCTCCCCAGGACAGGGACCTATTGGTCCCCGCCCTTACCCTACCTGTAACGCCCCTAAACTTAGTATTTAGGAGCACCCTGAACCTTTCTTCTTCAGATCCCGATTAGAAAAGAAGAAAGAAGATCAAGAAGAAGAAGACCTCCGTGCAGCAGCTAACAACAGGACGACACCAAATGTCTTGGCCCCAGCCCTACCGGCCTGTCGACCCTGGATCCCGGCGACTCCTACAGACAGCAACCTTGGGACACCCGGAGGACCTGCCTGCCTTGACCCTCTTAAAGACTGGGACTCCCATAAGCAGAGGCTCTGCTTCAACAACCATACCCCTGGTGCCAGCCAGGAAGCACAAGACCAACCCATTCTGCACCCGCCGATCCCGGCCCGAGTGATCCAAGGCCACAAGCAGCCTTGCTCTAATCCCTCGCCTCAGCAGCCCCCCAAATGGAAAACAGTACCTTACCCCAATGCTTCATCCAGGCCATCAAGGGAAAGGAGAACACTATCTCCAAAGGACATTACTTCCCTACTTCACTCCTACGAACCTCCATTCCTACCGGGTAAGCCAGTTCACCTAGAGACTACTCAGAAATGGTCCTCAATCCAACCCATCCTCCCCAATGCCTCTAGATTGACAAGACACACCCCCAGAGGTATTGTTGAAAGCAACCTCACAAGAGTACTCATCTCCCATGACCAGAACACCACCTCGACCAAGGCCCAATTAAAATGCATTTTATTAAATTGTAGATCGGCTGTACTTCATGCCTCCGACATAGCCAACCTTATTATAACCAATGAACCCGACCGTATAATTTTAACGGAAACTTGGCTAACTGAGTCATCCACACCCATTCTAGACATATTAGTTCCCCCGAACTACTACATCACAAGACTAGACAGACCCATTAAGACAGGCGGTGGTATTGCCTGTATTCACAGGAACAACATCTCTGTGAACCGCGCTAACACCCCAATGTTCTCTTACTGTGAATACCTTTGCCTACTCATTACTAGTAATAGCAAGCCAATATGCACACTACACTCTTTCTACCATCCTCCTGGAAACAACCTCACCTTCATCGAACATTTGATGGATATTTTAGCGATGAACGTAGGACAACAGAATACACAGATCTTCCTGGGGGACTTTAACCTCCACTGGAATGATCCTGACGACCCAGAGGTCAATAGCCTCGAAGCTTTCCTATCCGACCTCAATCTGACCCAAATTTGCGACAGCCCCACGCATGAAAAAGGATCAATCTTTGATCTAATAATTTCCAAATCAAACTCTATCCAACTGGAATCGATCCTCCCTTGCGATTGGTCCGACCATCACATTATCACTTTTCATATCAAGGAAGTAGTCAAACTGCTCTCGATCCAACCTACGAGAACACAAATCTGGAAGAGGAACCTAGAAAACATCAATCCGATCGATTTTTCATCAGCTAGTCACACCCTCGCGCCCCCACCTGATGGATCAACCGATGCTCAGGCTTTGACGAATCACTACTTCCATTCGATGAACAAGGTTCTTGACAACATAGCCCCCCTACAACTAAAAAGAGTCAACACAAGGAACTCAAACCCCTGGTATGATGGTAGACTAAACGAAGATAGGAGATCATTGAGAGCTATTGAAAGACAATGGAGAGCCGTCCCTTCCACTGCTCTCCTGAAATTATTAAGGAGCACCACAAATGCCTACTACAAAAGGATTAGACGAGCTAAAGCGGAATACATACGTACCCAACTAGACCATGCCAAGAATCGCCCCAAAAAACTCTTCGAAATAATCAAAGCTCAGTCTAAGGGAGTCCACTACTCCCCCCAAGCCAACCCAGATACACTCCCCAAATGTGAGGATCTTGCCTCCTTTTTCACAACAAAGACTAAAAAACTTAAAGCTGACCTACTTAACGATCTAGTATCACTTCCCGTTATTCCCATAATCTCCTCTCGGACTACAGCGGATCCCCCGTACAACTGCATCACTACTCCCGACCTCAAAAACAATGCCTCCTGGTCCACCTTCAACCTCTACAACGAAGAAACTATCCTCAACATGCTCAGTTCTCTGAATCCCTCTAACCATTTCACTGACCCCCTCCCAGCTTCGCACCTAAAGACCTTCATGCCACTGCTAGTGCCCCTATGGACGAGGATCATAAATTCCTCCCTTATGCAAGGATCCATCCCTGGCATCCTCAAAGCTGGTCAGGTAACCCCCATCCTTAAGAAAGTTTCAGCGGACCCAACTGACTTAAATAACTATCGCCCAATATCTAACATCTCAACCCTTGCCAAACTACTTGAAAAGTGTGTCCACACGCAGCTGAGTATCCACATAGACCGCTTCAACCTGCTAGACCAATTTCAATCAGGCTTTCGATCAGGACACAGCACTGAATCAGCCATGACCCACATAATTGATGATGTACTACAAATACTGGATCAAAACAAAGCCTGCCTTCTAATCCTCCTTGACCTATCCTCAGCCTTCGATACAGTCAAAAACGACAACCTACTGGACCTCCTGAAGCATAGAATGGGGCTATCTGAAACAGTATTAAACTGGTTCACCTCTTTCCTCCAAAACAGAACTCAAAGATTCAAGATCAACCAATCATTATCGAATTCCACCCCTGTCACTCTAGGAGTACCTCAGGGATCTTCTCTTTCCCCAACACTCTTCAATCTGTTTATGGAACCACTCACTGAGCTTCTCAACTCCGCAAATATCCAATATCACATGTACGCAGACGATACGCAACTCTACATTAAGGTCAAATCTCTTGAAGACATCAAGTCCCTTAACTCGACGCTCAAAAGTTACACAGATCTGGCTAGCCAAGAACCATTTAAAACTGAACACACAAAAAACTGAATTCCTCTTGATCGCACCTCCCAACCAATCAACAATCATCCGCGAGTGGATGGAACACCTAACGGCACTAGACGGTCAACCCCTCATCATTGATTCCGCTAAATCTCTGGGAATAACCCTAGATGAAAAACTAAATATGCTGAAACACATCAGCGCTGCAACAAAGGGTGCAAATTTTCAGATTAACACACTAAGAAAACTGAAACCCTTCATTCCCACTAATGACTTCAAACAGGCAGTCCAATCTCTAATAATTCCCAGAATTGACTATGGGAGTGTCGCACTCTGTGGTCTACCCAAATCAACAACCGCTCCTCTCAGAGCCTCTATCAATACAGCCAATAGTCTCGTCACAGGCACCAAACGCAACTGCCACATCTCCCCTGACCTTCAGGCCCTCAACTGGCTACCTTTTGAGGCCAGGATCCAGTTAAAAATCGCCTGTATGACACATAAGGCACTTCATCACAAAACCCCGAGATACCTAGCGGAGAAACTTGTTCTCTCAGGCGGCAACAGGTCTACCAGGAGCTCTAACTATCTTCTTCTGAAACCTCATCGCTTCTCCAAGAAGAAAACATACAATCGTACCTTCTCAGGAATGGCACCCAGGATTTGGAACGCTCTACCCCCAGAAACGAGACTTAACCCATCTATGGCCTATTTAAAAAAAGAAGTGAAATCAATTCTCATGGCCAAATTCACTTGAACTTGTCCTAAACATTACTGTAGCTATGTACTAATCTTTAATTGTTCCCATTGCTTACTGTATTCATATATGCCACTGTACCTATATTTATATGTGTTTTTATACCATTACCTATACTTGATCTGTAAAGCGCTCTGATACCCGCAAGGGTCTTGTTCGCGCTATACAAAACTGCCAAAATAAATAAAAAATAAATAAACAAGGACGTCCCCCCAGCGACTGGGACCCGAAGTCCAGAGCCTCAGAACCAGGGACCCCTCCAACTGCGACCAGCTGAGGGTAAGATTTCCCGACACCCAAAGACACCCCTGCACCCGGCGCCCTGCGGCTCCCTGTGCCTCCCTTTGGGGTACCTACCTCTTCTCCAAGATCCCAACTTACCTCTCGAAGTGGTGGTCGCACCTGAAGAATCACCGTCCCCGAGTCTGCAGCCTTTGTTCCCTTTTTACATTTCCCATTGAATAGCATTGAGGGCCCAACGGCTCAAAACCACCCTCCAACCAGCCGCCCAAGTGCCTCTGGCCGTGCACCCTGTGTCCTATCCTACTTCCCCTTTGCCCTGAGCAAGTGACAAGGAGCCCAGCTCCCACAGCCGCGTGGCCTGCTAGCCAGCAGCCACCAACTGCAGGCCCCCTGCCTCTCATTGGATAACATTGGGCCTAACTACCTCTGCACCTGGCTGCCCCTGTGCCGCTGAGGGTGTACCAACTGTAACTACCTGACCCTGAGGGACCCCTGAGTCTATGCCCAGAACCTTAACTTCACCAGTCGAGTACTCACCTGGAAACCGATAACTCACTTACCGGCCATAGGATAACATTGATTGTTTGACTCAAAAAATCTTCTAAGTGTGAAGTTTTGAAACTCTAAAATATTCCAATAAAATAAGCCTGTCTTAAGAAGAAATCCCAGTGCTGGACCTAGGAGCCCAGTACTGGATTACAAAAGTAATGCCTGCAGCCTCAGAACCAGGGACCCCTCCAACCGCGACCAGCTGAGGGTAAGATTTCCGGACGTCCAAAGACACCCCTGCACCCGGCGCCCTACGGCTCCCTGTGCCTCCCTTTGGGGTACCTACCTCTTCTCCAAGATCCCAACTTACCTCTCGAAGTGGTGGTCGCACCTGAAGAATCACCGTCCCCGAGTCTGCAGCATTTGTTCCCTTTTTACCTTTCCCATTGAATAGCATTGAGGGTCCAACGGCTCAAAAGCACCCTGCAACCAGCCGCCAGAGTGCCTTTGCCCTGAGCAAGTGACAAGGAGCCCAGCTCCCACAGCCGCATGGCCTGCTAGCCAACAGCCACCAACCGTAGGCCCCCTGCCTCTCATTGGATAACATTGGGCCTAACTACCTCTGCAGCCGGCTGCCCCTGTGCCGCTGAGGGTGTACCAACTGTACCTACCTGACCCTGGGGGACCCCTGAGTCTATGCCCAGAACCTTAACTTCACCAGTCGAGTACTCACCTGGAAACCGATAACTCACTTACCTGCCATAGGATAACATTGACTGTTTGACTCCAAAAATCTAAGTGTGAAGTTTTGAAACTCTAAAATATTCCTATGAAATCAGCCGAATACTGAATTCCGAAGTACTCACCTGTGATCAGGAGAGAAGCCAGTACTGTACCTTATAGTGTAGTACTGAACCGCAAAAGTAATCCTAATCGGGTTTACTAGTAACCTGAATTTTCTCCATAGGAATCCATTGTCTGCTTTTCTGTGAAATTTCTTCTGTCTACTTTTGAAAACTTGAAATATTCCTTAAAAATCGTACCAACTACTGAAATGTAATGACTTACTTGTCTTAAGTAGAGATCCCAGTGCTGGACCTAGGAGCTCAGTACTGGATTACAAAAGTAACAAGAACATACTTTACCTGTAACCTGAATTTTCTCCCATTGGATAACATTGCCAGATTTTCACTGAAAAGTTTCAAAGTGTGAACTTTTAAAATACCTTTTTATTCCTTAAAAATCATTGCAATAACCAAAATGTTTTTACTAACTGTTTACAGCTTAGACCCCAGGACTAAATCTAGGATCCAGTCCTGGAATTACAAAGTAATCTACAAAGTAATCAACTGTATTTGTGTAGAAAAACCCATTGAGCTCAATGCTAAGTTGTGTTTAGAATTGTGTTGCCTACTGCAACCCCTGTACCTATTGTATTTACAAAGTTATTACCTTACTGCAAAGTAATTATCTGAGATCACTCATAAATGAGAAAAGTATATTTTGATACCTGTTGGTTCTAAAAATAAAACAACTATATCTTTTGAAATAAAAACAATTGGCCTGGAGTTCAGTCCTTGAGTGTGTGAAACCTTTTGTGGAGTGAGTGTGTACAACAAATGCTTTACACTGTCCTCTGGTACTGCCTTACTGCTCGACCAAGCTACCACTTTTGAGAGTAAGGTCAGCCCTGACTTTAACCTCTGTTATACCTCCGGGGTTTGTGGTCTCTACACACGCTGTACCTTACTTTGGTCCAGTATATATAGAACTACTTTCTCACATTGGTGGATCAGCGGTGGGATACAAACTTGCATTTGTTGGACTACTTGTTTACCATCTGATCACACGACAAAACTCATAAATTGCCTTTAGAATTCTGAAATAGTTTTTTTCCAAAAATACTAAAAGTCTGGTAGGGCCTTGCTTAAGTCACATTAGAATTTTAGAAAAAATAAAAGTCACTACAGCAAGGGTAGAGGGTTAGAACTGTCAGGTTAGAATGTCTCAAAAGAACCCTGCTATTAGTGAAGATGACACCATGGACCTGGTGGTTGAGGAGCTCGACCTCACACCTTACTTAGACTTGAATTTCAAGGAATTGAGGTCCTTTTGCAAAATTAAAACCATGGTAATGGGCCTGCATCCAACCAAAAAAGGGCTCCAGGAGCTCCTGACTGAGTATGCAAAAGGCCACCCCTCTGAACAGGGTGACACCCAGTTAGAGGAAGAAGAGGAGGAGGAGGAGGATAATATTAACCTCCCCCCCTCCATCTCTAGGGAAGTAAGGGTTCCTACACCCTTAACTCTAAGAGTCAGCTTCTGGGAGCCTGCGACCCACACAGATGGGCTGGGCCTCAGAGAACACATTGGGGAGAGCCCCAATGAAGAGGACAACGTCTTAGCAAAGTTGTCCAAGAGATTAGATCTAGAGTCCAGACTCCTGACTCTGGAAAAAGAAAGAAAATAGATGGGGTTAGCCCCTATCTCTGGTGGCAGCAATACCAATAATAAGGAGAGAGAGCAATCTTATGATCCTAAAATCCCCAAAGGGATTGTCCCTAAATTTGAGGAAGGTGATGATATCACCAAGTGCTTCATATCCTTTGAGAGGGCTTGTGATATCAGAAGATTAAAGAAACCTCTCTGGGGGGGCATTCCTGAGGGAACTGTTCTCTGGTAACTGCAGAGACAGGCTTCTGACCCTCTCTGGGCCAGATGCAGGGTCCTATGACCTCATGAAAAAAACTCTAATTGAGGGATTTGGGCTCACCACGGAGGAGTATAGAATCAGGTTCAGGGGGGCTCACAAAGCCCAGACCCAATCCTGGATAGATTTTGTAGACTACTCAGTAAAGACACTGGATGGTTGGTTAACTGGACATAATGTGCATGATTTTTCTGGACTTTACCATCTGTTTATGAAGGAACACATTTTGAATAATTGCACAAATGAAAAGTAGCATCACCATTTGGTAGACCTAGGTCTAATTTCTCCTCAAGAATTGGGAAAGAAGGCAGACCATTGGGTCAAGACTAGGGTGACAAGGACAGCCACTGGGGGTGACCAAAAGAAGGTGATTACAAAACCTCCCCAGGAAAAGGTTCTGAGAACCCCAAGATAAAAAGTCTGAGTCTTCCAAAGGGCCCCAAAAACATAGACAGGGCGGTGGGTCCCAAACTACTCCCTATGTGCCTCAGCCGTATCGGGGGAAAAACTTTGGTCCTAACAAGGCCTATTATAACAACTGTAAGAAGTTGGGACATCTAACTGTAGACAAAACCTGCCCCTACAACAAAGCCCCTAAGGCACCCAGTACAGTTACTCCAGGGACAGCAAGTCTACTGATGGGATCACAGGAGTGCCCAGAGCAAATCTGGGAATGCACTCAAGCTAGTCTAGTCTCCTTGGGGGAAATGGAGTTTGCCAATGTAGCTGGGTTACCACCCAACTTGAAAAAGTATGTGCAATACCCCTCTATCAATGGAACTAGAGTAGAAGACATGAGGGATACAGGTGCCAGTGTCACTATGGTGAAAGATATACTGGTTTCCAAAGAGCAATACTTGATTGGGAAAACGTACGCAGTCACCAATGCTGACAGTGTTACCACTAATCGCCCTATGGCCATGGTGACACTATGTTGGGGGAGGTTACTGGCCTGAAACTAGTTGTGGTCTCCCCACAGTTACCAGCTGACTGTCTACTTGGAAATGACCTGGAAACTTCAGCCTGGGCTGAAGTTGAGCAAATAACCCATGCAGCCATGCTGGGTATTCCTAGACTGGTGTGTGTGCAAACCAGAGCACAGAGCAAAAAGAAGGGTGGACAAGTGGGTTTGGAGCCTGAAAGTATGGCCCAACCACCCAAGAGAACAAGCAAGAAGACTAAGACTGGGGGACCAGCTTCTACACAGCAAACCTCACAGGACCCCTCTCCTCAGGGAGAGGACTTGGAAACCCTAGAGGGAACTGAGCCCATGGAGCTTGAGCCTTACCAGGTTGGACTCCTGGGCCCAGGGGGACCCACTAGGGAAGAGCTGTGCCAGGGTCAGCGAGACTGTCCCACTCTTGAAAGCCTGAGGCAGCAAGCTGTTTCAGAAGCACAGGGAGATGTCAGTGGTACCCACAGAGCTTATTGGGAAGAGAGGTCACTGTATGCTGAGGCAAGAAACCCCACTTGTGGAGCCAGTAGGAGAGCGGTAGTGCCACAGAAGTACAGGGAGCTCCTCCTAACTTTGGCTCATGACATCCCCCTAGCTGGGCATCTGGGGCAAAACAAAACTTGGGAAAGGCTGGTTAGTCATTTCTACTGGCCCCAGATGCACCAAAAGGTGAAGGAGTTTGTGAGCTCCTGTGTTACCTGTCAGTCCAGTGGCAAGACAGGTGGCCACCAAAAGACCCCCCTGATACCACTGCAAGTGGTGGGGGTACCCTTTAAAAGTGTATGGGTGGACATTGTGGGTCCACTAGAACCTCCCACAGCCTCAGGGAACACATTCATTCTAGTAGTAGTGGATCATGCTACTAGGTACCCTCAAGCAATTCCCCTTAGGGTTACTACAGCTCCTGCAGTAGACAAGGTCCTCCTGGGTGTCTTCACCAGGGTAGGGTTTCCTAAGGAGGTGGTTTCAGACAGGGATTCCAACTTCATGTCGGCTTACCTGAAGCACATGTGGAAGGAGTATGGTGTGCAGTACAGGTTTACTACCCCATACCATCCACAAACCAATGGCCTTGTTGAGAGATTCAACAAGACATTGAAAGGTTTGATTATGGGACTCCCTGAAAAACTCAAAAGGAGATGGGATGTCCTGTTGCCATGCCTGCTTTTCGCTTATAGGGAAGTGACACAGAAGGGAGTAGGGTTTTCCCCCTTTGAACGTCTGTTTGATCATCCTGTAAGGGGACCACTTTGTCTTGTGAAAGAGGGGTGGGAGAGGCCTCTTCAAGAACCCAAATAAGACATTGTGGACTATGTGCTTGGCCTAAGGTCCAGAATGGCTGAGTATATGGGAAAGGCATCCAAGAATCTTGAGGCTAGCCAGGAGCTTCAGAAGCACTGGTATGACCAAAAAGCTGCACTGGTTGAATTTCAACCTGGGCAGCAGGTGTGAGTTTTGGAGTCAGAGTCACCAAGGGCTCTCCAGGACAAATGGAGTGGCCCTTACCCTATCCTAGAGAAAAAGAGTGAGGTCACTTACCTAGTGGACCTGGGCACCAGCAGGACACACAAAAGGGTCATCCATGTGAACCGCCTTAAACTCTACCATGACAGGGCTGACATCACCATGCTGATGGTGACTGATGAGGAACAGGAAGCAAAGAGTGAACCTCTCCCTGATCTCCTCCTTTGCATCCCAAAAGATGGGTCAGTGGATGGAGTAGTCTTTTCAGACACCCTCTATGCCCAACAGCAGACTGACTGCAAGCAAGTTTGGCAACAGTATGCTAGCCTCTTTTCCCTGACCCCTGGTCTGACTAACCGGTGTACCCATGATGTGGACACTGGTGACAGTAACCCTGTCAAAAACAAAATCTATCGACAATCAGACCAAGTCAAGGAAAGCATCAGAGCTGAAGTCAGCAAGATGCTGGAGATAGTGGTTATTGAACCCTCTGAGAGCTCCTGGGCTGGCCCCGTGGTTCTTGTCCCCAAACATCATCAACATGGTGGTAAGTGAGAGATGAGGTTCTGTGTGGACTATAGAGGGCTCAGCTCTGTCACCAAGACAGATGCTCACCCCATTCCAAGGGCAGATGAGCTGATATACAAATTAGGGGCAGCCACATTTCTCAGTACCTTTGACTTAACTGCAGGGTACTGGCAGATTGGCATGGCCCCAGGAGCAAAAGAGAAAACAGCATTCTCCACCCCGGATGGGTTAAAGAATGCCCCTGCCACCTTCCAGAGGTTAGTGTACCAAGTCCTGACTAGGTGGAGTCCTTTAGTGCAGCTTATCTTGATGATATTGCTATCTTTAGCTCCACCTGGCAGGATCACCTGATCCACCTTGGAAAGGTTCTACAAACCCTGCAATCTGCAGGACTGACTATCAAGGCATCCAAATGCCAGATAGGGCAGGGCACTGTGGTGTACTTGAGCCACCTTGTTAGTGGAGGCCAGGTCCAACCCTTACAGCCCAAGATCTAGAGTATCATGGACTGGGCAGCTCCAACAACCCAGACCCAAGTCAGGGCATTCCTTGGTTTGACTGGGTACTATAGGTTGGTGAAGGGGTATGGGTCCATTGTGACTCCCCTCACATAACTTACCTCCAAGAAAATGCCCAAGAAAGTAAACTGGACTCTTAGCCGCCAAAAGGCTTTTGGCACCCTGAAAAAGCAATGTGCTCAGCACCCATTCTAAAAGTACCAGACTACTCCAAGCAGTTTATAGTGCAGACTGATGCCTCAGAGCTGGGGATAGGAGCGGTCCTATCCCAGATCAATGAGGAAGGCCAAGACCAACCTGTTGCTTTTATCAGCAGGAGGCAACTCCCCAGAGAGCAGCGTTGGAGTGCCATTGAGAGGGAGGCCTTTGCTGTGGTTTGGTCCCTGAAGAAGTTGAGGCCCTACTTGTTTGGAACTCACTTCCTGGTTCAACTGACCACAGACCTCTCAGATGGCTAAAGCAGATGAAAGGGGAAAATCCCAAACTACTGAGATGATCCATCTACCTACAGGGAATGGACTTTGAAGTGAAACACTGACCAGGGACTGCCCATGCCAATGCAGATGAACTTTCTAGGTTCTTCCACTTAGACAATGAAGACTTCCTAGGGCAAGGTTAGTCTCATCAACTTTTGTTTGGGGGTGGGGGGGGGGGGTTGTGTGAGAAAGTGCCATCTTTCTTGCATTGGTATGCCCCCACTTTTTTCTGAACTGCTGATGTACTTTGACTGAGTGTACCCTGGGCTCCTGCCAACCAGGTACCCCGGGCCTGTGTTCCTTCCCTAAAACTGTATTGAACTTAAAACCCAATTGGCATCTCTGGCCACCTGTCAGTCCCTAGTAAATGATATCCTAGGTACCCAGGGCATGGTGACCAGAGAAGACCCCTAAGGGCTGCAGCACTTATTGTGCCACCCTCAGGGGCCAGTACCTTGACACCCACACACTGCCTTTGCAGGCTGAGTGTCTAAGTACAGAACTAAACAGAGAGTCGACATGGCACACATCCCTGTGTGCCATGCCAACAAACCCACTGCCCTGGCATACATCAGTCACCCCTCTAGCTGGGTGCCACATGCCAGTGGTGTGGGCACAGGTGCATGAGCCCTGTGCCCCTACAGTACCCAGGGCCATTACTGAGCACTGTAAGTGCAGTGATGCCATTAAGAGTATATGGTGCTGGGAGGTTGTCATTATGAACTCCACAGCACCATAATGGCTACAATGAAGACTGACAAGTTTGATATCAAACTTTTCAGCACATTAAACCCACGCTGATGCCAGTGTGGGATTTAATGTAAAATGCACCACAGAGGGCATCTTAGAGATGCCCCCTGAAACCTAACCTACAATCCACGTCTGGTCTGAGTGGCTGCTCAGGCTGCCACACAGCAGAAAGGTTGCTAGACCCCTGGATGGAGAGCCCCTCGCTCTCCTGGGCCTGCAACAATGCACATCCTGGGCGAGGTACTAGGTCTCCTCCCCCAGGATGGGCAGGGGGAAGCTTCAAAGGCATGCCGCCTTTGTGAGCTTCAAAGGCCACTTGCTGTACTCAGCAACTGGCCCCCACCAGTTCTAACCCCCACTTTGGCAGGAAGACTGGCAGGAAACCCTACATCAGGAAGGGGGGTGTGCCAGCCTGTGCCAACCCCACCCCTCAGGTGGAAGAGGCGAGGTGAAGCACGACCCCGGGCTCCGGCCATCTTGAAGATGGGGAGCCCTGCCCAATCACAGCTAGGCTCCTACCCCCCTCCCACCGGAGAGGAGCAGGCTAGGGGGTGTACCTACCCCAGGACAGGGACCTATTGGTCCCCGCCCTTGCCCTACCTGTAACGTCCCTAAACTTAGTATTTAGGGGCACCCTGAACCTTCCTTCCTCAGATCCCGATTAGAAAAGAAGAAAGAATATCAAGAAGAAGATGACCCGCCGTGCAGCAGCTAACAACAGGACGACACCAACTGACTTGGCCCCAGCCCTACCGGCCTGTCCACCCTGGAACCTGCTCCTGCTTAATCCCGGCGACTCCTGCGGACAGCAACCTTGGGACACCCGGAGGACCTGCCTGCCTTGACCATCTTAAAGATTGGGACTCCCATAAGCAGAGGCTCTGCTTCAACAACCATACCCCTGGTGCCAGCCAGGAAGCACAAGAGCAACCCACTCTGCACCCGTCGAGCCCGGCCCGAGTGATCCATGACCTTGAGGACGTCCCCCCGGCAACTGGGACCCGAAGTCCAGTGCCCAAAGACCCTCCTCGACGAACCAGACGACGCCTGCAGCCTCAGAACCAGGGACCCCTCCAACCGCGACCAGCTGAGGTTAAGATTTCCCGACGCCCAAAGACACCCCTGCACCTGGCGCCCTGCGGCTCCCTGTGCCTCCCTTTGGGGTACCTACCTCTTCTCCAAGATCCCAACTTACCTCTCGAAGTGGTGGTCGCACCTGAAGAATCACCGTTCCCGAGTCTGCAGCATTTGTTCCCTTTTTACCTTTCCCATTGAATAGCATTGAGGGCCCGACGGCTCAAAAGCACCCTGCAACCAGCCGCCAGAGTGCCTTTGCCCTGAGCAAGTGACAAGGAGCCCAGCTCCCACAGCCGCATGGCCTGCTAGCCAACAGCCACCAACTGCAGGCCCCCTGCCTCTCATTGGATAACATTGGGCCTAACTACCTCTGCACCCGGCTGCCCCTGTGCCGCTGAGGGTGTACCAACTGTACCTACCTGAACCTGGGTGACCCCTGAGTCTATGCCCAGAACCTTAACTTCACCAGTCGAGTACTCACCTAGAAACCGATAACTCACTTACCTGCCATAGGATAACATTGACTGTTTGACTCGAAAAATCTAAGTGTGAAGTTTTGAAACTCTAAAATATTCCTATGAAATCAGCCGAATACTGAATTCCAAAGTACTCACCTGTGATCAGGAGAGAAGCCAGTACTGTACCTTATAGCCTAGTACTGAACCGCAAAAGTAATCCTAATCGGGTTTACTAGTAACCTGAATTTTCTCCATAGGAATCCATTGTCTGCTTTTCTGTGAAATTTCTTCTGTCTACTTTTGAAAACTTGAAATATTCCTTAAAAATCGTACCAACTACTGAAATGTAATTACTTACCTGTCTTAAGTAGAGATCCCAGTGCTGGACCTAGGAGCTCAGTACTGGTTTACAAAAGTAACAAGAACATACTTTACCTGTAACCTGAATTTTCTCCCATTGGATAACATTGCCAGATTTTCACTGAAAAGTTTCTAAGTGTGAACTTTTAAAATACCTTTTTATTCCTTAAAATCATTGCAATAACCAAAACTTTTTTACTAAACTGTTTACAGCTTATACCACAGGACTGAATCTAGGATCTAGTCCTGGAATTACAAAAGTAATCTACAAAGTAATCAACTGTATTTTTGTAGAAAAACCCATTGAGCTCAATGCTAAGTTGTGTTTAGAATTGTGTTGCCTACTGCAACCCCTGTACCTATTGTATTTACAAAGTTATTACCTTAGTAATTATCTGAGATCACTCAGAAATGAGAAAAGTATATTTTGATACCTGTTGGTTCTAAAAATAAAACAACTATATCTTTTGATATAAAAACAATTGGCCTGGAGTTCAGTCCTTGAGTGTGTGAAACCTTTTGCTGACTAAGTGTGTACAACAAATGCTTTACACTGTCCTCTGGTACTGCCTTACTGCTCGACCAAGCTACCACTTTTGAGAGTAAGGTCAGCCCTGGCTTTAACCTCTGTTATACCTCTGGGGTATACACACTGTTCCTTACTTTGGTCCAGTACATATAGAACCACTTTCTCACACAAAGCATACATCTCTTAGAGACTGCATACGCATACAGTCCTTTCAGATATATTCCACCACCTACTGACATTATCAGACACGCATTAGTAATTTGTACATAAAGGTGGCAACCCTGAACTTCTACTGGTTGATTGTCTTTTTTTTTTAATCCTGTTTAGAATGTTACTGTTTTGCTCTCACCTTAAATTATAGTTATAGCTTGGTTATTTTATGAATGTCTTTTCTCTGTAAATTACACCCTTTACCTCTTGAAAGGATATAGATTGGGCCATACAGTGTCTTGCAACCTGCCCTCTTTTACGTTACCAAATCGAGAGTTAGAGGTACCAAAGTGATAATCTGGTTAATGTTTGTCTCTTGATAGCAAAGACCTCTGAGGTGGTAGCTAGGGTATAAGGCTTTAACCCCTTGCGTGCTAGCGGATTTCTCGCTGTGCGCTGACTTTTGCGGAAACCCGCGTTACATGACGAGCTCAGCTCGTCATGAGCGTACGACAGACGTAACTCATGACGAGCTGAGCTCGTCATGAGCGTAGAAGGGGTTAAGGGGAAAAGTCTCTCTCCCACCACTGCCAGGCCTGCGATTGTCACACAAAAAAGCAGTTTCAATAATTCATTTAGCCTGGATTTTGCAGCATTAGCTACCACGTAGTAATTGCACAACAGATCCCCCACTACATGGCTAAACAATACTCGGATAACAAGGTGTATGTATGTTAGGCGGGACTATTTTACAGATGTAATTTAATAGGCTAACATTGTTTTGAAACATAATTTATTATTGTGTCTTTATACCACATATGTCTGTCGAATAGTAGCATCACTATCTAAAGCACACACAATTATTTCCTGGACAGATACAGAGACAAATAACTGCTTGAATAAGAAACAAGGAGATACAAGCTCACCTCTATGACAAGATGGAGGTCGTCCATGTACCTCTTCTCTGTCTGAATGAGCTCGTGAATGTAGCCCTGCCTCTTCCTCTCCATGAGAGACATGTCATCCAGGTCATGAAGTCCAGCACACCCTGAAAGTCAAATGGGATACAGATCAGAATACTAGCTTTGGTGCATCATACCCAGTTACATTAGCATGCATTTGAGCATACTTTAAATAAAATCTCAATTCACATGTACCATGAGATAGCACTACATGATCAAGTGAATGAAGTGACACATTTTTAGATTAAAAAAAGAAAGATACACTGCTTTAAAAAGCCATGTTCTGCCACAAGGTGATTGGCACTAGGAAAGAGTATACTATCAGTGTGAAAGATTGTGAGCATACATTTTCAAAGAATAAAGAACACAAATCCAGACCAATAGCAAATGGACTGGAGAAATGTTGTTTTACAAAGACTTCTTGCAATGCAAAATGTATGTGGGATGCAGAAATGAAAGAACACACCTACTACAGAAAATACCTACTAGGATGGCCAGGTACATGGCTCTGTACATAAAAAATGATATAAAGGAACAAAACGCAGTAAATATAAGAGGGAGCAAAAGGTTTCTTATAGAGGAAAATGGAGTGAAAATAAAGGTCAGACAGACCATCTTTGCTTTGCCAACCGCCCTAGAGAGTTACCAGTAGCCACTGATACAACATTTCATGATTTAAGGATTTCAGGGCTAAAGTGATGTAGCTTTCTCATTTTAAATAACACACAGGTGGCTTGCCTAGTTTTGAACTCTCTAGAGTTTTGAGATGGAAACATGCGGAGGCCTGTGCCTAAAATACTGTAGTAGTTAAGGCAGGACCTGACCACGGTGAGGTGCAGGATTTTCTGAGTTGTGGAGCAGCGGCAAAGCATCCTTTGCAGACGTCGATGAAGGGAGTGCAGTTCTCGAGACCAAGTTCAGTTAGGGTAAATGAAAGGGCAGTACGAAACCGCACTCACAAGTTACAACATGATATAGTGCTGTCAATATTGAAGGTTTGTATGAGGAACAATGAAGATTAAGAATGCGTAAAATAAGATAGTGTAGTACTAGGCCAAACAGAAAATGGGCAAGTAGTTGGCTGATGTGTCATACAGAGTCAAATCGTGTTTTTTAACTAAAATTCCAAATATCCTGAACAAGAAATAAAAGCAAAATATACATTTGCGTTTCTGCTGTTGTTTTGTCAGCCAACTATATAATTAAAGCATGAATGCTAAAATCAGCATAAACAGAGTGATTTCAAATTGTAATTTGCGAATTTCAAAAAGGATTTCTTGTATCAGGGAAACACAAATCTACGAAATCTCCCTAGAACAGCAGATAAAATTATAAAAGAAAGATGGGACGCAAGTAGACTACAGAACTTCTCTTATGGGGAGAAATGTGGTCGTATCTTGGCGTGGAAAGTCAGATCCGATCGAGTTAGGAACCAGATAAGTAGCTTAAAGATACAGAGTACTGGGGATATATCGTTTGACAATGACGAAATATTGGGAGAAGTTAAAACTTACATGCAGAACTTATACATGGGAAACGATGAAACTTCTACAGAAGGTGCAGTGCATTGGTTAGAGGGGCTATGCCTTCCACATCTAACTGAGGCAGATAGCCTGTTCTTGGGTTCTATCATCAAAGAGGGAGAGATACATGATCAACTGAAAAGAATGGCCAGGGGAAAGGCAGCCGGCCCAGACGGGCTTCCAGTAGAAGTATACCACATAGGATCTCCTATTCTAGTCCCTATCCTTATGTCTTTATTCAATAAAATACATCAAGGTGGAGAGCCTATCCCTCCAACGTGGTTAGAGGCTACGGTCGCATTAGCTTTGAAGCCTAATAAGAACCCCATGAGTGTTGAATCATACAGGCCAATCTCGCTGCTAAACACAGACTATAAAATCTTTGCTGGTATCTTGGCAGTGAGATTGGCAAAAATAATCAAGACTGTGGTACACGAAGATCAGAGGGGTTTCATGCCTGGCAGGCAGCTGAATGAGCTGACCTTCCGGGCCATTGCGGCTATTGACTTTGCTACAGAGAAAAAAAGTCCACTAACTATCGTAGCAATAGACGCCGCTAAGGCATTCGAACAGGTTAGTTGGCTGTACTTGTGGGAAGCTCTATCAAAGTTTGGAATTCCAACTAATTTTATAACATCTGTGAAAGCATTATATCTCCATCCAAAGGCCAGGTTCCTTGTCAACAATTCACTTACAGACTGGGTCCAAATAACACGAGGTACTAGACAGGGATGTCCCCTCTCTCCCCTACTGTTCAACCTATATATAGAGCCCCTAGTAATCCAGTTAAGATCGGATGTTTTAATTAAGCCTTTCCACATGAATGATCTTGATCTAAAATTCGCTCTGTATGCGGATGATCTTTTAATGTATACTTCCAACCCAGAGGTATCAATCCGTCGATTATTTCATTAGGCAGAAGCCTTCGGAGAGGCCTCTGGATATAGAATTAACAAAGAAAAAACAGAGGTCATGCAGTGGAATCAGGAGGACCACTCCCCGAAACGAAACCCCGGATGAGATATTTAGGAATACATCTGGTTCAGAACATCTCCGAGACATCCAAAGTAAATTTGGATAGAGTCTACAAGGACATCAGTGGACTCTTGCATCGCTGGTCGGGACTGCCATTGAATATCTTTGGGAGGGTAAACCTAATAAAAATGGTCATTTTGCCAAAGATCACTTTCCTCTTTAACTCGATACCCTTGTCATTCAATCCCAAGGATATTGCCAAACTAAAAGGGCAGAATAGGATCTTTTATATGGAACTCTAAATCGCCCAGAATTTCCCTAAAAAAATTACGAAGAAAAATGAAAACAGGTGGACTCGCTATGCCAGATATTCTTCACTACTGCCATTCTTTCCATTTTAAAAACTTCAGACTAATGGCTGACAAAGCTGATACATCTCACTTGGGTCGACTATTGCAGACATTATTACATGGTATTCCTCTAGGCCATGAATCTTTTTTATTTAAATTTGGGGACCCAAAATTCTACAAGAAGGTCAGACTGAAGATTTTGGGCACAGCTCTGAGAAATTGGGTTTTTGTCAGAAAAAGACTGGGCATCCCTTACTATACACCTCTGGCCCCAATATGGGATTCCCCGGGAACACCAGAATGCCTCAGAGATCAATTATCTCTTCCCCTTAAAACAGCTGGCATCATGCAGTGGCAGGATCTTTTGGATGGTTCAAAGTTATTGGGGTGGGAAACACTTTATAGGCTGATAAATGGAACTCTCACAAGGTTTAAATTTTACCAGTTATCTAGCTGGTGGACTACCATACCCTGGGATTTAACAACTAACCCGAAGTTTGATCTGGTTAAGAAAAAAAAGAGCTGGAAAAAAGAAATATCTTTTTGGTATGAGGCACTTAATGAGAAAGACGAAGTAACAGAACTAGAACTGAATAAGTTGTGGGGAGAAGCGGAAGTCTTACAATGTGATAATATACCTGATCTATGGGGAGATTCCTTTAAATTATTAAATACAGTGGTGAAATCAGCCCCCTTAAAACGAGATCATTTGTTCACCCTTTATAGAGTGTATATATCCCTTAAAAAATTGGTAAAGATTACGAATCTTGAATATTGTTGTCCACGCTGCAAGGCTACCGCAGCAGACGACTTACATATGTTTGTTGAGTGTCCAAGATTGTCGCTCTTTTGGTCCAAAATTGAAGAATTTATAACAGAAGTGCTGGGTGTACATTTTACCATCACCCCCAAAACTATTCTCTTTGGCCTAGGGGAAGAGTACCAGCTCAATGATATGAGGACTAAATTCATATTTTATATAATGATTCTAGCCAGGCGGGAAATCTGTAAGGGTTGGAAGGCAGAGAGTGCTCCTATCTTTGCTTACTGCCTTAAATATATCATATATGTAAGTGAGTCTGATATAGCATGTGATAGTTCTAGCCTTGTTAAGATCTGGGCGGCCCTAGAGGCTTGGCGGAACAGATGAGAGTATTCCTATGATTTCTCCTGGGTACTGTTTGCGCTTGGTCTCCAACCCAACCAAGGGTCTTCCAGCGTAAAGGGTTTGGAGTGGACCTAGCAAACAGCTAAACCTAGAGGGGTTTTTCTCCCTCCTCACCTATTTTGGATTGTATCCTTCGGATGGAATCCTTGAGGCCCGTACATCGCAATATGGAGAGGAGGGGATTCCCTATCTAGAATACCCATCATTGGTTTATGAGGAATAAAAAAAAAAAAAAAAAAAAAAAAACAAATCTACGATTACATTTCTCGTTTCTGATAGGTAAACATTAAAAATAGTATTTTCAAAGCAAATTGCCACTGTTGGTTAAATGGTGCCTTCTTTATGTGTGGGGTGCGACCAACCTGGTTCGCACGGACCAAATTTGGATGTCATTAGGCATGATTATTGCCAAACGTAACATAGCACGCTTATGGGGAGCAGAGTCTTCTGCACTCCTCAGAGGCTGGAAGAGGGACAAGGACTGGTGTATGGTGGCGGAAAAAGTGGCATGTAAGCAGGGGCCGCCCAAAGAAATGGGAGAGGGTCTAGGGCAAATGGAATGTTTTGCAGAGGGAGTCCTTGCACCACCCCCTTACAATGTCTACTTAAGCCTCAATTCCTGGGTGAGGCGTTTCGGATGTGTACCAGAAGTGTAAGGATACATGCATCAAAATTGTAAATTGCGAAGACCTAATTGCGAATTTCTGAGAATCGCAATTAGTTAATGGCAATTTACAATGCATGAAACTCAAAGAGTTTGAGATAGGGATTCCTAGGGGATTGCAACTCGCTCTACCTCATTAAGATTAATGAGGTAGATCCCAATTTGGGACCCCCCAGGAATCGCAAAAATCACGGGGATGTTGGCCTGCTGAGGTCAGCAGACCACCATGTCCGTGATTGATTTTAAATAAAGCCATTTTTTTTTGTAAAGCAGCCCGTTTCCTTAAAGGAAAACGAGATGTTTTACAAGAAGTAAAATGAGTAGTTTACTTTTCATTTTTTTAAGACCAGGCAGAGGTCTCTTAAAAATGCTTTTACAACCATTCACAAAGGGGAATGGGACCCCTCCCATTTGCAAATGGTATTCCACCTCCTTGAAGTAGGTGGTAATATGTGAATGTTTTGCGGCCTAATTCACGGTCACAAAACATTCATTCACACAGTTAGGATTCAGAATTTGGAAGGGCCACCCTAAACATGCCCCTTTTTGCGATTCGTTAACAGGTTACTGAATCGCAAATTATGCTTTGCTGCATCGAAGAAGTATTTTTTTTTGCGTTCGCAAACAGGCCGACACTGTGAATTGGCCCATTTGAGAAGGCAAAAAGCTTGATGCATGTGCCCCTAAAAGTGGTATTGTTGAGAACACAAATGCAATGTTTTTCCTTGATAAAAGATGCAAAAGATGATTGTGGTATTATTCCATACAACTGGATTGCTCTAAGCTTAATAAAAAAAAATTAATTTAAAAAAAGTATTTTCAAAAGTAATGAAATATTTAAATTCTGATCACATTTCTCGAAACCATTCTATTCAGGCTCACTATTGATAATTTAATACTTCAAACTCTTAATTGAGCAAATACCATCATTCAGACATAGTTCACACATGTTGCACGCATCAGGCAGAGAAGTCATTAAGAGCGACATACAGTGGGCTCTTTAAAGCAGTGCTTGGGATACAGACCGTGAAAAGGCTACTGGAAGGGGATGATATTTTACCCTACAGCAATCAATGGACTTTTCTGGAATCTTAGAGTCCATGTTAATGTCCATGCATATTTAAGCACACCAGTAGACTGTAGCCACGTGGCATGTTCTTAGTGGGTTCGATTCACACGCTTTTCATTCTCTAAATTAGACCGAAAAGGTCAAAAAGTTTTATCAATAAGCATTAATTACAGATATTGATTCATAGAATCAATATCTTATTATTCTGGTCCCACGGTTGGTATCTCAAGAACAAGTCTGTTGGCCAATACCTTAAGGTTTGCATTAATGAACGAAAAAGGTGTGTCATTGATGCATTGTGTAAAATCCCCACTGGCTTTGGCAGACCCATGATGTTTGCCCTGTTGTAGACCTTCTTGATCCCTCCAGCCTCCTCTGCTTTTCTAAACCTCATAGACTAATGAGGTGGCACTCTACCACTAGATATCTCTGACTTTTGACGGGAAGCAATCTCCTTCACCGATTTTGTGGATGTTCTCTTGAAGGCCTAGTGGATTTCTTCCTCTGTCATCTCCCCCTTACCAATGTGTATCTGCCTTCCAGCTGCAACCTAGGTAATTTAAGCGCCTTCAGAAACGTACCAATATTTTACAAGTCCTCTGTGTTTAGATGTACACAACGTTTGGTAATAGTGAACAAACACTCCTTCAGTGTATCTTGTGGACCACAGGCATGCCCCTGTTTCTAACCGGGACATGGGCACTGCTGCCAATAATGAACTCGAGTAAGATCCTATTCAGCATTAGATCTTCAAACATAGTACCAGAAATTTTCTTTTATTGATTTGTCTATTTGTCCTCTACTTCCATCAGCTCCGTGCTGAAACAGGCTTACACTGCCCTCATACCGATCCTGCCCCCATCACATACTCCAATTCCTCTCATAAAATCTCCCACTCTTTGCTGTAGGGCTCCCCAGGGTGCTTCTGTCATCTCACCATCATCCAAGATGTATCTTTCCCTGACCTGAAGGTCTCTACACCAATTAAGACGCGAATGAAAGAAAGCAAAGAAAGTAACATTGTACAATCTCAGAACGAAAGACTTAAGAAAGAAAGCAACAATAAACAAGATCCCAAGTTATGCAACCTTCCATGTGCCATCATGAATCACCTGTAACCAGCAGGTACTATTTCATCACCAGACTACTAATGGCAGCATGAGTGCCTTGAATTTTGTAACATGTATGTATGTAATATTTTATGTAACCCAAACCGGCTCTGTAACTATGGTGGTTTACTGTGCAGCACTGTGATACCCTTGGGTCATTACTGGGTCCAGTCAGGAGAATTTTGTCAGCACAACAAGTGACAAGGTTCCCAAAGTCAAGTATCACTGGATGCTGATAGCATTGAATGGGGGCAGCTTTTGGAAGTACTAAAGACATTCTGTTTATGGTAAGCCTGTATCATGCTCTCATGGCCGGGATAAAAATCAATGGTCAATTGCCCGGAATCCTTTCTCATTTGTAGGGGCATCAGGCAGGTATGTCCTTCTCTCTGCTATGGTATTTAGAGGAATGAGACTGCATCTTAATTACCTAAGTTATAGGCTGAGAACAGGCAGAAGAGGCCAGCAGATGACAATCAGTAGGAATAGTGAGGGACCTTCCTTACAAGGAAAAAGTGAGAAGGAAAGATAAACGAAGGACAAGAAACTGATGATTCAGCAATGCAGGAAAGTGCCCAGGTCACAAAATTACTAAGGGTATAATGCTTACTATTAAAGGAGTACGGAGACTCACAGAGGGAATCCCCCCAGCATGGTTTCGCGGGAGTGAATGCCTGCCCTGAGTTACGCAAAGGCGCTTCCCTGATATTTTCTAACAACAATTTGCGACACAAAGGCAGGCTTTGTGGTTTAGAGGGGCCCACCAAGTGCCCCCTCCTTTCAACAAGTGTGACTACTGTCAGCTCACAGAGGAGCATTTGCACTCGAAGTGGTAGCAGTGAAGTGTTTAACAGGACAGGCCTTTTTAGGTCGAAGGCCTAAAAGGCTGCGCTTGCGCAGTCTTAGGCCGGAGATTTAATGACTCTTAGTAGCGCAGAAGGTCCCGCCTCCCTGCCCTGTCTCTCCTTCATTGGCTGGCTTCCTAAACGGAGGCCAGCCATTGGAGGAGAGATGCGTCACTCCAAACAAGCCCCGTCTTTTTCGGATTCGGGGGCGTAAATTTTGCTGTTCTTTAGACAGTGACGTTGTCTGTCACTCAAATCAGCAAAACCACGCCCCCGAATCCGAAAAAATCGGAACCTTGAGGCCGCCATTTTTGTTGTTGTCTGCAGTGAGGATCGATCTTTCATTTAGCCCTTCCTCTGCAATCCACAGACACCCGGTTATGCCGCCCTAACTTCTGCCCTCCTACTGCCCTGTGACAAGCCCTCCCCTGCCTGGGCACTCTCGGCTCTTCACTCGTTTGCAGCGCGGAGCGTGCGGCTTTGGGTGGAGCCTGCCGTGTGTGCTGTTCCCTGGGCCGAGTTCGGAGTGTCGTCACTGGCGGGAGGCCCTGCTGCGGCTGCATCCGTTGCTGGATCCCCGCGGGGAGTGTGAGTGGGTGTTCGGGGGCAGGGGTACCCATTAACTTGCTTGCTTGAGTTATCATGCATGCGGGTGCGGCAGTGTGCTGTGCCTGCAGCAGCCCGAGGCTGCCAGGCGCTGGGAAGGTGCCCGAGAGCGAGGAAGCGGCCCACCGACTCGCCATAGCCGGGGGCTGACGAGCTGTTTTAGTAAGCCTACAGAAACAGCAAAATACATGTCGGACGGGTGGGGGGCTACTCGCAGATGCAGTGACAGAAATCGCAGATGCAATGACAGAAACAGCAAAATACATGTCGGACGGCACACTATGCTTAGCACACATTTTTAGCGTTTGTGTTTTTAAGCCACACCCTTAATTAAATTGCCCACGGACGTTTGAGAGACTCGCCACCTCCCCCACCCACCCTCTGGATGCAATAACAGAAACAGCAAAATACATGTCGGACGGCACACTATGCTTGGCACAGATTTTTAGCTTGCTGTGCCTGCAGCAGCCTGAGGCTGCCAGGCGCTGGGAAGGTGCCCGAGAGCGAGGAAGCGACCCGCCATAGCTGGGGGCTGGCGAGCTCTTTTAGTAAGCCTACAATGTAGAGTCACTGCTCGGGCTCACCTATGGGCCATGCTTAGAGAGACCCCCTCAAAACTGTCCGTGTCTCCTTTTCCGCCCCCCCCCCGTCCGTGTCTTGAGCGAGGAAGCGGCCCACCGACCCGCCATAGCCGGGGGCTGGCGAGCTGTTTTAGTAAGCCTACAGAAACAGCAAAATACATGTCGGACGGGTGGGGGGCTACTCGCAGATGCAGTGACAGAAACAACCCTCTACCTTATTTAAAAGTGCGGTGGGCTCATCCAGAATTAAATGTAAATTCACATTTGCGCAGATGGATTGTTTAATGTCCGTGGCTGCCACCCCTGGTGACACAGCTATTGAAATGATAGTGGTCTGGTGTAGGGCTGTAGGACGGCGCCTCAGTTACCTCAGTACCTTTCTTTCCATTCTTGGAAGGTGGATTTGTGGTTCAGGGCTTCTTTCCCTCACAGGTCTCCATGCACCTGGATCACCAGGGCGGGCAGGGATATGGGACTATGAGTGGGAGCTCTGTCGCAAAGCAGGCATCTTAGTCTCTGTCAGCCCACCAGCCAAATGCACTCTTTTAATGCATCAGCCATTTGTGCTGACCGCAGTTGTTACCAATCGGTCCGCATGGCATGCAAACGGCATGCAAACAGCATGTGGACTGCTGTGGACTAGCTGAAGTAAAGGTATTAAGCCCCAGAGATTGAGGACACACGCTCACTAGGATATCATATCTCAGCTTTTACTGAAAAAGCATGTAATCTGGTAGCTCTTTTCCTGTAATACCCACTGTTGCTCCACTTCGCAATCCTGGGAAAGTGTCGGAATAGAAGCATTGTACTACTTTTTTAATTGGCAGGTCAATTATGCAAACCTTACTTTATTTAATCTTTTTTAAGTTTGCGCAAAAAATCTATATACTTTTTTTTTAAACCAGTGGTATTTATTTGATGTAACCCCACTTTATTTAAAATTGTGTATGAAAGGTTTCTTAGTCACCAAAACCTTATCCTCGGATAATGCAGGAGGAACAGTAGAATGTCTTATTGTGTCTCCCTCACTACCTCACTCTTTCACTACCTCACTCTCTCTGTCTCTCACTACCTCACTCTCTCTCTCACTACATAACTCTCTCTAGCTCACTACTCCACTCTATCTCACTACCTCACTATCTCACAACTTCTCTCTCTCAAAACATCACTACCTCACTCTCTCACTACCTCACTCTCTAGCTCACAAGCTCACAACTTCCCTCTCTCTCTAACTCACTACCTCAATCACTCTCTCACTACCTCACTTTCTATTTCACTAACTCACTTTCACTCTCTCTTTCACTACCTCTCACTCTATCTCACTACATCACAACATCACCCTATGCTTATATCTCACTACCTCACAACATCCCTCTCCCTCACTACCTCACTCTTTCACTACCTCACTCTCTCTATCTCACTACCTCACTCTCTTTCTACCTCACTCTCTCTCCATTTCAATACCTCACTCTCTATTATTTCAAAACCTCACTCTCTCTCTATCTCACTACCTCACTCTCTCTCTCTGCTAATGCAATAGCAATAGGTATCGCATATGCAAAAAAAAAGCTAATGCCCATAGAAATGACAATGCCATTTATTTAGGGATACAAACAAGATAAAAAAATAATGAGCAATACCAATAGCTCTACCTATAATATTGCCGAGACCATTGCATTGTAAATGCTTGTTACCTATGAGACTTGTGCAAGAAGAGTTTTCTACTCTCACCTCAGGCTCTCCACTTCAATTGTCTGTCAGGCCTCTGCAATCAGTAAATGTTCTCCATCCAGGTGTGTGTGGCTGTAACTTGTGTGCGTGCATGGTGTGTCCAACATGGTGTGTTGGAGAGCGTGTCATGGTCATGGTCGATTGTGGACAAAGCTGAATCTTTTTGGATTTTCACTGTGAAAATAGTGTACACAATGGAGTGTAGAGGTAGCCAGCCAGATGAGCAATGTACATTGCAGGGCATTTTCAATGCATTCCTGGAACCTTTGTTAGTAGCTAGGCTGCAGGGTGTGGAGTACCGGAGACAGTACTTTCTTTGGAACTGTAGAGTTAGCCTTAGCCCATGCTTTGACCTGTTGTTCGCCCATCGGTATTCCAACCAAAATGTTGATAGGTGTAGAGGGTGGAGGCATTGCTCCACTTTGTGTTAGTGAAATGGGTTTCCCTGAGCTGGAGATTCTCAAATGACATCTCAAGACAGACTGTGGCTGGCTTGTCTAGAAGGGGATACATAAAATGGCAAAAACCCCTAGAACCAGCTCTAGAGCTGAGCCTGGAGAATTCACAAACTCTGCAACTATGACAGTGTTCCCGGAACTGTCACTGGCCAATGCTCAGGCAACATCTCCTAGGGTGGAGGAGAAACTTCTATGGTCTTGACTTAGTGTGTGTAAAATTTAGCTTCCCAGCCAGGTGAGGGACACCACATTGGAGCAGAAACATTCTGATGGGAGTGAGAGGACCTGCCTTGGACGAGAAGCCTGACTAGCTGATGAGAGTGAAGAACTGGGTGTGTTCTGGAAGAGGAGGATTCCCACAGGAGAACCCAGTATTATCTGACTGGGAGAGAAGTTGCTAAGAGAAAGGACTGCACTGCAAAGCTCAGGGAGAAATCAGTGCGATAAAGAGTTGTGGTGAGCCCCTGCGTGCAAAGTAAGTGTCCCACAGCTGCCCACAACAGGGCCTTGAAAGCACGCTGGCCGCCTCCCTGCCATGGAAGGGTTCGGATGGGCTGCCGAACAGACTGCAGCTAGACACAATCCACAGCAGGAAGCCCTGCTCCCTGCTTCTGTGGGACTCTCTTTCTGAATAGCTCCCTGAAGTGTGATGCGTTGAACTGACCGAACCACGAACGGCGGTTCGGCTCTTTGCTAAATAATGTGACCAGCACTTGATTGCGCCCAGTTGCTTTTGCGCTCTTAAAGCTGCAGTCCCAGGGCTCTTAGAACGTAGGGATCCAGAGACATCTCAGGCTCCACAATAGACTACTGTCTTACCAGGGGCTGTTCCCAGGGCTTTCAGTGGGATGAAAAAACTGAGGGGTCTCTCAAAGGGGGTGGCCGATGTAATTAAGGGCGTGGCTTAAAAACACCTAAGCTAAAAATCTGTGCTTAGCATAGTATGAAGCCCGTCTTGCATTTTGCTGTTTTTATCGGTGCATTAAGATACATAATACAGTAAGTAAGTTTACACCTACAACAAGCAAGGACTATTGGCCCTGCCAATGTTTGTTAGCTGCATAAGATAAATAAGCAACAACCATGGCTGCGATGTATATAATATTGAAAATGCTTCCTTTCTGAAATGATGAGTCTGTGAAAGAACTATAAAAAGGCTCTTTGAAGTTACATCAAAGGCAGTGAAGGGTGGCACAGCAGCAGAGTTAAGATGTATCTGTTCCCCGAGGGTGAGGGCAAACATGGAGAGCCCGTTAGGGGCCTGTCTCGGCGCCTGCTTTTTAGAACTGCTGGTGCTGAGCACCAGGAGGACCCGGCCCATTTAAAGCCCTGGCTGCTCCTCCTCGGGAGTGGAGAAGTGTCCCCCCGCTTGCTGCGAGCGTAGCAGGCAAACACAAATAATTAAAATGGCCTGCAAATGCCATTTTATTTATTTACCACTGCACCGGCTTGCGCTGTCTACAGCGTGAGGGTGGGGTTAAATCCTGCAAATGCAGGATGACAGAACTGGTCCACAGTGCGCATGTCCGATTGACCGGCTATCTTGCGATGGCCAGCCCGACATGCGCACTGTAGACTCAGCAATCCAAAGGCTGTGAAACAGCCTGGGGATTGCTGGCACAGTCTGTAAATGAGTGCAGAGTGAGCCTGCTCCCACCAAACCTGGAGCCGCTTTCACAGCATGGGAGTAGCTCCAGGATTGGTTTGAGTTGCGTTTCATAAGCAGGAAGGAAGTCATTCCTTTTTCTGCTTGTCGAAAGGAGACGTGCTGCACCGGTCATGCTCCAGCTCTGCATTTATGGTGAATTAAGTGCCATTGCGCCCCACTATTTTTTATTGAAGCTAGCCACCACTGTGCCTCACCTGCATTGAAGACTACGGGGATGGGCTCAAAACCTGTTTCTGCGGCCCGGTTGCGACTTAATCACTGCCCTACTTTTTCCAGGTACCTCTTCGGATCGAACAGTGAGGCTGCCAGAGACTTGTGGCACGTGTTTCCCATAGCCAGAACTACCATTCTGCATTTGAGCACAATATTTGGAATCACAGACTTTAAAGACCGACCACAAGGTCATAGACCTAGAAAGAAGCTGAATGACTAGATGCATTGCCCATCTAAACCCAGTAGTCACTAGTCTTTCTTCTAGTTATTCCTGTATCAGTCCTAATTTGTCTGTCTAATATTGTGCTTTTGGTAGAATAAAGTACTTTTTCTTGCTCAAATTAAAGCACCGACCCTCTAATTATTGAGAGTCATTTTGTGATAAATCGAATTTTGAGTCTTTAACCCCATGCCACCTCTTCCAGTAAGCCTTGTACTGTTCGCCTCGCTACCCTAAGTCTCTAGTGTCAGAGAGGGACATTGTGGTTCGGTTTTCAGAGTTCATAGCGGGCCTTGGATATCATAGGTAAAAGGCCTCAGTCCCCATGATTTGGGCCCAGTAAGCCCTGTCTCCCCATTCCAGGACTCACCAAACTGGTTCAGACTGCCAGAATTGTATACCAGACTGCCAGCAGCACCACCGGCAATACATGAAATGGACTAAAGTATACAAAAAGTGATGGATGGAATGCTTGAATTAATCTCAGCCACTGATAATTACAAGTGTCCCATCCTATTTATTGTTATTTTTGCTTACCATGCCACCTTAGTTTACACCCAGCCATATGCAAAAAGTTTCCAATAGGAAGTCAAGCCCTAACTGCCAAGCCAGGTCCTCCCTGGACCGTAACACAAGCAACCCCGGACCGGTTTCACCCTAGTTATGGGCTCATCAGCCATGTATAGCTTGTTTGCAGTGAAACACTGAGCACGGGACCCACATCTGGGCATACCAATCTCACTGAGGGTGACATACTTAAGTATACAAAAAGTGATGGTTGGAATGCTTGGATTAATCTCAGCCACTGGTAATTACTCAGGCCACATCCCAATCCATTGTTATTTTGCACACAATGCCATATTTATTTATAATTAAATTTATACAGCGCAACAGCTACCCAAAGGTTTCCCGGCACTAAGAACGCAGAATGAAAAAAAGAAGATAAAATCAATGTAAAAGGAGAATCTATTGATTAAAAAGCCAGGTTTTTAAATGTTTGCGAAAAATTTGATAATGTGGTTCCACGCGAAGGGAAAGAGGCATGGAATTCCAAAGTGCTGGAGCCAAATGTGAAAACGAATGGCCCCCCATTTTGATTCTCTTAATCCTTGGAATTTGGAAGTTATGCTGATTAGAGGATCGAAGGAGGCGTGAAGGGCAGTATTGAGGAACTAAGGCCTGTAGATAGTGGGGTGCTACCCCAGCATTGATCCTATGCATATAACACAGAGCTTTAAATTTAATGCGGCTCTCAATCTTAAGCCAGTGCAAGTCGCGTAACGCGACTGAGGTAGACATTCTATTTGGAAGATTGCAAAGCAATATGGCGGCAGAGTTTTGTACCACCTGTAACCTGTGCAACACTTCCTTACCCACCCCCAAATACAGAATTTTTCCGTAGTCCAGTCTAGATGTTATAACTACCGTTCTTTGGGTGGGCAATGGAAGCATCCACAGGATTTTTTCAGCCATCTCAAGATGCCAAAGCAAGTAGAGGCTACCTTACCAGCTTGTTGCCTCATGGTGAGTTGGTCATCAACCATGAATTCAAGATTCCGGGCGGTTTGCACAGGAAGCGGCGGGGGTCCCATCTGTGAAGGCCAATGTTGAGGGCCCCAGAGGGTTTTATTTTTGCCGAAAAGAAGAAGCTCGGTTTTACCACCGTTGAGTTTTAATTTATTGGTGTGCATCCAGTCTGCGATGTTTGTTAACCCGGATTTCAGCAAAGAGGTGCTATTATTAGATTTGGTGAAGAGGGAATAAATAAGCTGGGTGTCATGGGCGTAGGAATATACCGTGAGCCCAGCTTGCTCAGCAATAACAGCTAAGGGACTAACATAAATGTTAAAAAGCAGAGGGCTCAATATGGAGCCCTGAGGAACTCCATATTGAGACAAGTGGACTTCAGATTTGGACGTAGAAGAGAAGACCTGAAAGGTCCTGTTCGTCAAGAAACTGGATATCCACTTAAGTGCCGAACCCGTGATACCGCATAATTGAAGAATATTCAAGAGGATAGGGTGAGAAACGGTGTCAAACACGGCACTTAAATCAAGGAGAATAAGTGCCACGGTTTCACCTCTATCCACTTGAAGGAGGATATTATCAGTGACGCCCAGTAATGTGGACTCAGTAGAAAAACCTGCGCGAAAGCCAGACTGAGAGGTGTGGAGAAGATTGTGTGTCTCAATGAAGTTAGCAAGCTGGGCATTAATGTGCTTCTCCAAAACTTTTGAAAAAATTGGGAGAAGGGAGATAGGACGGAAATTAGATGGTACTTCCGGGTCCAGGTTTGCTTTCTTCAATAGAGGCACAATCATGGCGTGTTTCCATGCTGCAGGAACTCTGGCTTCCAATAGGAGGTGTTTAATAATTGCATGATTAAGTTGAGTGTGGGGGGACTTAAAGTTTGGATATATGCAAATCTGTCTTGACCCTGCTTCAATGAAAACAGTCCAGCCTGAACTGCCAAGCCAGATCCTCCTTGAACTAGAAAATTAGCAACCTTGGGAGGGACGTATTGTAACGTTATTGTCTGTGTATGTTCCCCCCGGCCTTCATACCACTGCATTTCAAGATCTTCGTGCCACTCTGCTTTCTTTGCCGCTGGGAATGCTGGTGTTGGGGGGGTGGACTTTAACTTGGTGGGCTTGGGAGAGTTGGATCGCTATCCTCCCCGTGATATGGGACCCACCGCGCTTTGGCTGCCCGACTTTCTTGAAGCTATGGGCCTGGTAGATAGCTGGCGCACTTGTCACCCGGAGAAAAAACAATACACTTTCCACTCCGGGGCACATCGTAGTTCCGCACGGTTGGACTATATACTGGTGCCCAGCTCCCACACCATGCATGTCCAAGAGAGCGGAGATTTAGCCAGGGGCATATCTGACCACTCACCATTATGGACTCACATGCTACTAGACTATACACGAGTGGGCAGGGTGGCTTCGATTAACCCCTGGTTCTTGCGTGATCCCAAAATTCGTAAGGGGCTGCTTACCACAATTGACAACTATTTTAGTGATAATGAGGGGTTAAAACAGTGATCAGGGGGGAAGCTTTATCCCAGATATCAGGACGCAAGAAGGAAAAACGTAAGGAGGTGTCCAAAATATAAGATGACATTTGTAGATTGGAGAGGGAGTGGGAGGAGAAACACACCCCGGATACACTCCATCTACTCCACCATAAACGGGACGAGTACAAGGCCTTAGTCATAGACGCTGCCCGAACACTTGGGAGGGAAAAACTTGGAAGACTCTACGACCTGGGCGTCAAAGCGGGGAAGTTAATTGCCTGGCTCGATAAACGGGAATGGGCAAGTAGATTGGTCCCAACACTCCGGGACGCTAGTGGCTCTAATGTAGTGCTCCCCAGGAAATCGCAAATCAATTAGCCACTCACCTTACTGCGGTGTATACTTTGTCAGCATCCTGTACTGAAGGTGATTCCGCAGAATTGTTGAGGGACATTGCACTACCCACTCTCTCCTCGCCAGACAAGCTATTGCTGGACAGCCCACTATCCACGGACGAAATAGCACAAGCAATAAGATCCCTCCATTCTGGACAGGCTTCTGGACCTAATGGGATCCCCATAGAATTGTACAAACTTAACCCTAATAAACTAGCAATTTATCTCAAATCTATGTTCGAGGACAGCAGGGAAAGAGGGGGATTACCGCCGGACCAATGTTTGGCCAATATCGTGGTAATAAATAAAGAAGGCAAACCTAAGACGGACTGTTCTTCATACAGACCCATCTCCATTCTTAATGCCGAACCCAAAATTCTTGCAAAAGTCCTAGCCAATCGCTTAATTAAAATTATTCCAGACCTCAACCACCCTGACCTGTCAGGTTTTATCCCACACCGTAACTCGGCGCTCAATTTGTGCCGTGTCCATGGAGTTCTCAGCAAAGCAGACACCATAAAAGAACCTGCGGTCTTGGTTTCCTTAGACACCACCATGGCGTTTGACATAGTCGAGTGGCCTTATCTTTTTGCTGTACTTCACAAACTGGGGTTTGGCGGTGAATTTATACAGTGGGTGCGTCTGTTGTATACTGCTCCGCTGGCACGAGTGGTAGTCAACAACAAGCAATCAGATGCATTCATGTTAAGTCAGGGCACCCGTCAGGATGTCCCCTGCCCCCCGTCCTTTGTGCACTGGCGCTTGAGCCCCTGGCAGCCTGGATCCGACGAGACCCCGTGATTCGTGGAATGCGGTGGTCGCTGGACTGGGAAGACCGCATATCATTATATGCTGGTGATGTGTTGCTTTATCTGACCGATCCACGAAAATCCTTGATCGCTTTAATAGACATATTGGTAGTGTATGGTAGATACTCGGGGTTCCAAATCAATTGGAATAAGTCACACATATACCCGAGTCATGGAGGGATGCCGGTCCTGCCCCGCAACTGTCGGATACAGCTTAGTACCACAGGTTTTAAATATCTAGGGATTTCGTTTCCCTTGACTCCACCCTCCATTATCAAAATAATCTTCTTCCTCCTCTTCTGCGCCTAAAACGCGACATAGCCAGCTGGAGAACCCTCCCACTGTCCCTACTGGGTAGAGCAGCCCGATTCAAAATGATGACCCTTCCCCGGTTCCTCTAAGCCCTGCAAAATTCACTAGATATAGTCCCTGTTGCTTATTTCAAAGAAATTGAACACCTCCAGCGAGAACTGCTGTGGGATGGCACACCACGAAAAGCTTTTCAGAAAACTCACTCTTAAGTGGTATGACGGAGGCATCGCTCTCCCTATCATTCGGAAATATTATTGGGCGGCCCACTTGTCTGGTATTAATCATTGTACCTAAGGAGCCCCCGGCGATCCGGGCTACCGTATGGACAGATGGCTTCTTCCTGGCGGGAAATTTAATAGACTGCTATATTCGAAACCGGCGAGGCCTTCCTTATCGGGCCCGACCGGGCACTCAGTGGCTCTCTGGCATGCCGCTAATGGGTCTCTGGGATGGGAGGGTAGGGTAGGTTGTCGTTGGCCACCCCTCTCTTGGATTCCACGCGGTTGGGGAACTTGTGGACAACGAAGGGATTTGACAAGTGGGACCTGATTGGCATCTCTCATATCCATGACATGTGGGAGAGGGGTGACATTAGAACATTTGCTTCCCTTCAGGCTCAATACGAACTTGCCGACACTGAGCACTTTCGCTATTTGCAAGTACATCACGCTATACGCTCGATCTTCCCCCAGGGTTCTTCCCATCAGGAGTCCTCTCCCCTAGAAAGTAGAATACTGGACGGGCATCTCCCAGAGAAGACTATCTCATTTATTTATAACATGGATGATCCTCTTACATCATTAAGGCAGTGGTGGGTGGCAGACGGCATTGAGCTGGATGACGAAGATTGGCAGGTGGCTGTTTCGTCCCCCAGGGTGGTGGCTGTGCCGGCTAGGTTGCGTAGTACAACTTAAGATCCTTCACAGGATATACATGATGGGGCCTAGACTGATACAGATGGGTAGGGCTACCACTGGAGACGTTGCGGTTGTACGGGAACCTTCCTTCACATCATCTGGGAATGCACGCACATACAGTCCTATTGGAGGGACATGCACGACGCAGCAGAAACAGTGATGGGGGTGTCCCTTCTTCCAGAGGCACGAAGGTGCTTATTAAACATTTGGGAGCCAACAGATCTAAATACACACAAGACACAATGGGTCACGTTGGGGTTCATGGTGGCGAAAAGAAATATCGTTCGAGCTTGGGGGGCCCCGGCCCCGCCCACTTTGGAAGCCTGGAAATCAGATATGGACTGGTGCATGTTCCGGGAGAAGATTGTATTTCTGGCATGGGGCTGCCCCAAAAAATGGGTTAAGATCTGGGGGCTCTGGAACTCGTATAGGGGAGACATCTGTACTTCGCCGCAACACCTGACCCAAGACGAACAGCTATCTTCTTGACTGGACCTTACTGTGTAAATTGTAAGTAACTATTTCTGAACTATCAATCAATCATGCCATTTGTATAGCGCACTACTCACCCGGGAGGGTCTCAAGGCGCTTGGGGGGAGGGGTATGCTACTGCTCGAACAGCCAGGTCTTGAGTTGTTTCCTGAAGGCGAGATGGTCCTGGGTCAGCCGAAGGTGGATGGGGAGGGAGTTCCAAGTCTTGGCAGCCAGGTAAGAGAAGGATCTTCCTCCGGCGGTGGCTCTTCGGATGCGTGGTACGGCTGCGAGGGCGAGGCTGGTGGACCGTAGCTGGCGGGTGGGCGTGTAGAAGGTCAGGCGGTCGTTGAGGTACTTGGGGCCCAGGTCGTGGAGAGACTTGTGTGCGTGGGTGAGGAGCCGGAACGTGATCCTCTTGTCGACGGGGAGCCAGTGCAGGTTCCTCAGGTGGCTGGAGATGTGGCTGCGTCGGGGGACATCCAGGATGAGTCGGGCGGAGGCGTTCTGGATGCGCTGGAGTCTTTTCTGTAGCTTGGCTGTTGTTCCGGCGTAGAGGGCGTTTCCGTAGTCCAGTCGGCTGGTGATGAGTGCCTGGGTGACAGTCTTCCTGGTCTCGTCGGGATCCAGCGGAAGATCTTGCGAAGCATACGCAGGGTGTTGAAGCACGATGAGGAGACGGGGTTGACTTGTCTGGTCATCGAGAGGGAGGGGTCCAGGATGAAGCCCAGGTTGCGTGCGTGGTCGGTTGGCTTGGGTGCGGTGCCCAGGGCTGGGGGCCAGCAGGAGTCGTCCCAGGCGGAGGGCGAAGATCCCAGGATGAGGACTTCCGTCTCGTCCGAGTTCAGTTTCAGGCGGCTGTCCTTCATCCACTCGGCGACGTCTTTCATCCCTTCGTGTAAGCAGGTTCTGGCGGTGTCGGGGTCTCTGGTGAGGCAGAGGATCAGCCGGGTGTCGTCGGCGTAAGAGATGATGTTGAGGTTGTGCTGGCGTGCGATGGCTGCGAGAGGTTTCATGTAGATGTTGAAGAGGGTGGGGCTGAGTGAAGATCCTTGCGGGGCGCCGCAGATGACTTCGGTAATTTACAACAAGGGGTGGTGATGGACAGAGTCTCTGAATTAAGCAGAGTACTCTCACCCAGTCAAGAGATCAGGGCTAGATCCAACACCGTTTTTTAGCTCATTGCACCATCCCAGTTTCAGAACCTGGCTGTATGCAAATTAGTCTGTCCCTGGCCCAGTGCATCATGGGAACAGGGCAGACCAGACTACAAAAGCCAATTCTTACACTGGGAAGGAAACAAGCTTCCGGGGACCGGTTTCTGCCATTTCAGGCGTCTTCGGCCCGGCTTGCTTGAATCCTGATGGTGCAATGAGCAAGGGACTCACATCTGAGTATACCCTTCCACGCTTAGGGTGGACAAAATAATTTACAACAAGGGGTGGTGATGGACAGAGTCTCTGAATTAAGCAGAGTACTCTCACCCAGTCAAGAGATCAGGGCTAGATCCAACACCGTTTTTTAGCTCATTGCACCATCCCAGTTTCAGAACCTGGCTGTATGCAAATGAGTCTGTCCCTGGCCCAGTGCATCATGGGAACAGGGCAGACCAGACTACAAAAGCCAATTCTTACACTGGGAAGGAAACAAGCTTCCGGGGACCGGTTTCTGCCATTTCAGGCGTCTTCGGCCCGGCTTGCTTGAATCCTGATGGTGCAATGAGCAAGGGACTCACATCTGAGTATACCCTTCCACGCTTAGGGTGGACAAAATAATTTACAACAAGGGGTGGTGATGGACAGAGTCTCTGAATTAAGCAGAGTACTCTCACCCAGTCAAGAGATCAGGGCTAGATCCAACACCGTTTTTTAGCTCATTGCACCATCCCAGTTTCAGAACCTGGCTGTATGCAAATTAGTCTGTCCCTGGCCCAGTGCATCATGGGAACAGGGCAGACCAGACTACAAAAGCCAATTCTTACACTGGGAAGGAAACAAGCTTCCGGGGACCGGTTTCTGCCATTTCAGGCGTCTTCGGCCCGGCTTGCTTGAATCCTGATGGTGCAATGAGCAAGGGACTCACATCTGAGTATACCCTTCCACGCTTAGGGTGGACAAAATAATTTACAACAAGGGGTGGTGATGGACAGAGTCTCTGAATTAAGCAGAGTACTCTCACCCAGTCAAGAGATCAGGGCTAGATCCAACACCGTTTTTTAGCTCATTGCACCATCCCAGTTTCAGAACCTGGCTGTATGCAAATTAGTCTGTCCCTGGCCCAGTGCATCATGGGAACAGGGCAGACCAGACTACAAAAGCCAATTCTTACACTGGGAAGGAAACAAGCTTCCGGGGACCGGTTTCTGCCATTTCAGGCGTCTTCGGCCCGGCTTGCTTGAATCCTGATGGTGCAATGAGCAAGGGACTCACATCTGAGTATACCCTTCCACGCTTAGGGTGGACAAAATAATTTACAACAGATGACTTCGGTGGCCTCGGAGCGAAACGGGGGGAGGCGGACTCTTTGTGTTCTTCCGGCGAGGAACGAGATGATCCACTCCAGTGTCTTCTCTTGGATACCGATGTTGCTGAGGCGCTGGACTAGGGTGCGGTGGCAGACCGTCTCGAACGCAGCGGAGAGGTCCAGGAGGATGAGGGCCACTGTTTCCCCCTTGTCGAGCAGGGTCCGGATGTCGTCGGTGGCTGCGATGAGGGCGGTCTCGGTGCTGTGGTTGGCTCTGAAGCCGGACTGCGAGGGGTCGAGGGATCCGTTCGTCTCGAGGAAGGCGGTCAGCTGTCTGTTGACGATCTTCTCGATGACTTTAGCAGGAAAAGGGAGGAGCGAGATGGGGCGGAAGTTTTTGAGATCGGTGGGGTCCGCTGTAGGTTTCTTCAGGAGGGCGCTGATCTCGGCGTGCTTCCAGCTCTCCGGGAAGGTGGCGGTGTTGAAGGAGGCGTTGATGATGTTCCGGAGTTGGGGTGCGATGGTGGAGTCGGCCTTGTTGAAGACGTGGTGTGGGCAGGGGTCGGTCGGTGATCCGGAGTGGATTGTGTTCATCGTGCGGGCTGTGTCTTCGGTGGTCACCGTGGTCCAGGTGCGAAGGGTGGCGGTGGGGGGTGTTTGTTCGACGGGTGGGTGCGTGGGTGGGGCGCCGAAGCTGTTGTGGATGTCGGCGATCTTGCGGTGGAAGAACGAGGCGAGGGAGTCGCAAAGGTCTTGTGACGGAGTGATGTCGTTGGTGCTGGGGTTGGAGAACTCCTTGACGATAGTGAAGAGCTCTTTGCTGTCGTGGGCGTTGTTGTCCAGTCGTTCCTTCAGGGATTTCTTCTTGGTGGTGCGGATGAGCTGGTGGTGCTTGCGGGTAGCGTGTTTGAGGGCGGTCATGTTGTCGGTGGTCCGGTCGAGGAGCCAGGCTTTCTCGAGGGTGCGGCAGGTCTTCTTGGAGTCCTTGAGGTTGTCGGTGAACCAGGATGCCTTCTTGCTTCTGGGTCTGCTGGGAGGGTTCTTTAGTGGCGCGAGGTCGTCGGCGCAGGCGGTCAGCCACTGTGTGAAGTTGCGGGCTGCTTTGTTGGGGTCCGTTGTGTTGGCGGGTGGGCTCTGGCTGAGGGAGGTGGTGAGCTGGTCTGCGGTGATCTTGCTCCAAATCCTGTGAGGTACCTGTTGCGGGTGGGTACTGTATCCGAATAGAAATTGTATTGAGGCATCATGGTATGATGTATGTCAATGGTTAATGAAAAGATTTATATAAAAAAAAAATGAAAACTAGCAACCCAGGACCGGTTTCGTCCTTGTTATGGGCTCATCAGCCAGATATAGCTTGGCTCTGTGACACAGTGTGCATGGTCCCACATCTGGCAATACCCGTCCCACTTAGGTCAACAAAACTGTTCCGATTGGAGCAGGTTCAAGACTGATTTGCATATGACTGGGTCCAAACTGAGGTGACATGGTATGTAAAATAATGATGGATTGTGATGTGGCGCGAGCAATTACCAGTGGCTGAGATTAATTCAAGCCTTCCATTCATCCCTTTTTGTATGCTTCAGTGTTCAACTAAATGGACAGCAATCAGACTGCACTTTGATTTGTACCAGCAGTGCCACGGTATCCTTGAAATCAGTGGACATGCGGCATTCAGACGCCTTATGAGATGGCTGTTTCAAATCAGAGGCAAGGATTTCTTATTACGAAAGTATGTAATAATCAAGCTTCAGGAGCAGTTACTTAAGAGGCTCGCTAATGAACAGAGAATGAGGAACTAGTCCACGGAGTATGATGTGTGACTAAATTTAAAAGTATGCGTTTTCAGGGTACACCAACTTTCCTGGAATGAGAGAGGGGCATAGATAGATTGGTGAATGGTGACAGAAAAAACTATCTATGAGAGTAGAGGTTGCCCCTGGAAATGGGAAAAGGTGTGAACCAAATGGAATTTTCACAGTGGGAGTACATGTGCCCCCCGCTACTCCCCCCGAAACCCCCCCCCCCCACCCCCCCCCCCCCCCCCCCCCAAAAAAAAACCCGCTCTTGTGTCGTTACAGTCCCTAGTTTACGAGGACGAAGAGCAGACGGGGCCTCGGGTAAATGCTGAATAGTCCTTATTGGAATTGAATATGACAGGGATAAATGTTATATGGAGATGTATTGCTTTATTGGTATAATGTGCAAGAAAGTGGTGTGGTATTATGTCATGAACTCCTTCAACCAAAGAAAAAGATATACTTTTTTTAAAGTATGCGTTTTCTGTCATCTTTGTTTTAATAGTTCGATTTTAGTTTCTTTTCAATCCAACACAACACAGAAAAATGCTTTCAGGGTGGGCCTTACGGTTTTACAAGTGTAACACAACTGCCATTCCGGATTTCTCCTTTCCAGTGGATTAAAGTGCCCTGAAGTAACTAGGAGCTATGTAGTGCGCGCAGCGCACCACATAACCAAATTTGTAGCGGTAGCACGAAAAGTTCTTCTGTCTCCACGTTCCGCTGTGGAAGGTTGTTTAAAAACGAACCACTCCTTACATGAACCCCCTTGGAATAAAATAATAATTGATAACTTCGGAACGTTCCTTCGCTCGCACAGTGGGGGGGGGGGGGAGGGGGGGGGGGCAAAGAATATTCCATTGAAGGCAGCCTTCGAGATGAACGGTCTTTTTTCTATTGCTTTAAAGTTACATGATTATTGTTGGTCTATATTTAAAAAAGATCTCGTACAGACTAAAGCTGAGAAGATGTAACGTTTACGTGTTTCAAAAGTTACCAGGGTACTATGGAAGAAGCCTTCAGCCCGCGTGCCTGAGACAGGACGCAGCGCCGTGGCTCACCAGCGCGCGATGCACGCAGGCTTCTTACGTAAAGGCAGCGGCCGCATTCCGTCCCGGTGTACTACACGCTTCCCGTGCTCTCATAACCTCACGCCACAGCACGTACACTCCCCAGGAAGTGATGTAATTATTAGACGCAGTCATCCCTGTTACACACAGCGATTTCCACGAATTCAAAACTAGTAATGGTTTGGGCGGCGACCGACAGAGAGACTCCCGTTCTTCACGTTTTTCAAAAGTGAGGGCAGGCGGGTACAGCCTTCCACAGAGCCTTGGCCAATTGAGAATCTGTCTCTCAGCACAGATCTGCAATCCCTGGCACCAGACACCCACCTGCTCCAAGGCAGGGAGCTGCTGGAATCTCTGCCACGTCACAGATTGGGTGGGACTTGCCAGGGTTTCCCATATTGAAAGACCAAAGACCGCTCAGTACTTTTGTGACAGGCACATGTTCTTTTTGGGGTAGGGGTTGGGGACTGCTTTTAAAAAATTGCCATCACAGGCCACAAAATCCTGCAGTCTGACCAAAGGTAAATCATTTGTTCTTCAGATGGATACTTTTTACCACTCATATTCCTCACTTTTTTAAGTCAATACCAAAGCTGTATACCCCCAAAAGATGATGGGTATGAGGAGTGAAGGAAGCTAATCAGGCAAACAAATAAAGGGCGAAAGGGCCTTTAAACAACCTTAAAAATTCCCAAAACAAAGCCTTGTGCGGCTACAGACAAACCAAACAAGTGATCACCAAATAGCTTGGTTTAAAAAGAATCGACCTGCCTGTCCTCACCTCAGGTAATGAACTTAGACCCTTGGCTAGAGTAGATGAACTTGGCGATGGGCAGCAAGCAGCAAATATCACTTCCAGAGAAGGTCAAAGCCACCCCATTGGTTCAACTGAATCGCCATGCTTGGAGGTGACAGTGGAGGTTCAGGTGTAGAACTCTGTCCTTTTGGGACAGCAAATTCATCCGAAGAGGGATTCTTTAAGAGGAGGGCATATGCTCAGATGCAGCAAGTTGGGGTATGAGACACTCCAAACCCATGTGACGATATTAGGATAAGCAGTGTCTGGTTTCTTGTGACCTTCTACATAGTGACCTTCTACATGACCTGTAGGATGAGTAGCAGAGTTGAGAACATATGAAGAAGTCTGGAGTGCCCCTCAATCCAGAATGTGTCTCCCAGAGAGCTACTAGAATGAAATTCTAGGACTTTAAAGGCAGACCACTGAGTGTTCTCGAAGGTAGCAAAACGATCTACCAAGGGCACGCACCACTAATCAAAGACATCTTGAGTCACCTCACGAGCAGCCATCACTCTTGATCAGCACGATGGTGCCTGCTGCGTATATGCACCATGACCTCCTGGGAGCCCGATAGGTGACTCATCATCAGGGATATCGGATACGGATCCAGCCACTGCCTCAATCTCTGAGCCTCCAGAGTGCTTGTTGCAGTACCCCATGCCGGTCATGTATTCCATAAAAATCTGGACTGACTTTGCCCTGAGGGAAGCCAGAAAGGCCCTGATAACCAGACAGATACTGCACGGCTCCAGAAGGTGTATATGGTGACACTGATCCACCAGAGACCAGTGGCTTCCGGTTTCCACCTTGTTTAGATGATCTTCCCAGCCCAGTAACAATGCATTTGTCACAACCATGAGCTCTGGATGGGACAGGCACAACGGTATGCTGAATGGCAAGACACCAATGAAGGTTCTGGGCTGCCTCTCCTGATCCATGGATGATGTCAGAGAACCACCCTTAGTGTTGGTCGCACTGAACGCGAACTTTCCACTGCAGAGCCTGCATGTGCTAATGGATATGAGGCAACATCAGTATGTAAAAGGCCAGGAGACAAAGACACCTCTGAACCATCTGTCACAAACCCAAGGCACGTCCTTGAAGCATTGAGATTAAAGCCTGAATGACCCATAGTCGTTACAGAGATGGAAAGGCCTTCAAAGCCAATGTGACCCAGATAGACCCTCTGTATGGGATGGTAGGCAAAACACTGATAAAAGTTTGCTGCAAACCCCAAGACCCATACTGAAGGGAGTAGAAAAAGGACGTCAGCACACAGGAGTGGCACCATATGCAGCTCTGAGAAGTCACATCCAGAGGTGGGATGGAGTCGCCACGGAGTCTCATGGCGCCATCTGCCATGGTGTGGAACCTACTGCAGGCAATTTTTCGGATCCAGTTTTGAACTATGGGGATTCAAAAGGTGAGGAATCTGCAGTTAGAAGTATCCCATCAAAAAATTTTCTGCTTGGAGGCGGACCTGGATGGTTAGTTGGGAAAATGTGCGGTTATATGAGGTAGGCGTGATGCATGCCAAATGGTCTGATCATGTTATCGACAAACTTGTCATTCAAGGTGCTATTGAAGTACATGAGCATTTGTCACAACCTCAACTCAAAAGCATATCTTGAATTATTTCTCTTTCTTGCATGAAAAGCGCGACTATGGAGTACATCATAATCTTTCAGGAACTGTATTAGCATATATGTGAGCATCCCAAATGTTCCATATGCATACGGCTAAACAGCAATAACACAGTGGATAATGCTCATACATCCACCAGCTGCTTAAAATAAACCGCAAAAAAAAGAACAAAGGATATAATTATTGTGCATCTAGTGGAGACCTTGGTATGTACCATGCTGTGTCCCTGGTCATCAGCTTTTTCGATTACAGAAACCATCTTGGTATAACCGTAGAACCCTTTTTTACTAAAAGAAGAAGATTAAAAAAAAAAAGTGCACTTAACAGTAAAATTCCTCAGTCAATAATACCACAATGTTAAGACAATATACAACATGAAAAATTCTGCAGAGTTGGTAAGCTGCATATTTTTATTAAGTTTCTGAACCTTTTAGAGGACATTCTAGAAAAATCCAATATTATACCGAAATCCACTTAGTATTCACCACCAAGAGACAAATGAAGAAATCTGCCTAAAATGTCCTCACCGCTAACGTCAGAGTGTTAGCGTGAGCCACACTGCGGCTTCTGAGCAGTACCTTCTCACACGTACGGTTGGTGGTATCACTCAACACCTGGGGAGTGCGTCTCTACCTTATATTCTTGTGGTGTACAAAATATCAAACACAAGCAATAGCATCAAGTACATACTCATCTATGCAGAGCCTCGATGATACCTTTCGCATGGTGATCCAGGGGTAAACTACCCTAGTATCAACATTACTCTTCACCACTTGCACTAATTATCACATTTCACTTAAAAGCTGGTCCATTGAAAGTATTCCACCCTAGCTAGTTATTCTGAAATTTAGTAAAGAAAAAAAATCCTGGGCCAACAGGAACTGTCGAGTTGCTAAATAACATCTCTAGATTAAAGAACATTTTAATAAACTGGAAGTTTTCAGGTTACAAAGGTACTATTTTTGTCAGGAAAAGTGCATCCTCGATTGCAGAGTTTATATAAGCAGATAGCCATAGGTCAAGAGCTAGACCACTGCGGCTCAAGAGGGAGCTGACATACATCTAGTTGCATCGGGCCGCTCCCGCATTGGCTGCCCCACTGATTGCTAGCATTGGGATAAGCTTGTTTCTACATAGCCATAGGACAACATGAACAGGAATGTGACTAGAAGATAGTCCACTTATCTGCGGTTACTGTCAACCCCGTAAAGTCTTTACTCCCTTGCTATCACCTCCGAATAGATCTACAAGAGACACGCAATCATAACAAATCACAAATGAAAACAAAAACAGATTTGTGCTACACCATGCACGCGAAGATACACAACACTTCATACACATGCTCTAAACAAAACAACACTAAAATCCCTTATATTCAGACCCAAAAATACACAAACCGCTATCTTGAAATAAATGTACTTTGGGATTCTCGAAGCTGGGCACTCTGAAGAGACCGACGGTCAGGTATAATGAAAGCTACAAATCATCATATAATTTGGCACCAAATCAAAGGACATAAGGGTAAAAAAAAAAACTGTCCTGAAATCAAGGGACAACTAAGTGGTCATTAAGTTGCAGGATAAAGTGTGATCACATTAAAGCAGAAACCAGTGATCATCACATTTAGAGACAAAACGAATTTAGAGGAAAAAAAAGCAGCTGCAAATCAGCTTACGGTATGACATAAATTGTACTGAAAATACAAATGATGCTGACCCATAACAATCTTAAAATACATCCTTTGTAAGAGCATCGAAGCCACAAGAACACGATAAATCCGGCAACGTATAACCATAATTTTAATGGCCAATATAGTAATGATAATTTCACCCCATGGACAATTTGCTTAAAAAAAGTGTTACTTACAGCCATACAAATTAGCGACAGGACCTCCAAGATCCGCAGCCCTCATTAGTGCCAAGCCTGTCAACTGTTGAAGGGCTTCCTTCTCCCGGAGGATCAAAGGGTGCATCCCATGCCTTGATGCCCTGTGGAACATCTCCTCGCTCTCTTCTTCCACACCTATACAGAACATGTGCATCATACTACTAAACCAACCAGGAGATGCTGCAGCCTCTTATGCCCTCACCTTCAATGCCAACACCAGAGGACAGGACAGGTGCTGTGGGAAAGAATGCAGGAATGACTTCTGCGAAAACACGCCTGGCCAATCAACGAGTGAGGTAGAGCAGCTTCATGCTTCAGGTATGTAGACACAAGTGTGAGTTTGGCCAGCAGCCCAGAAAGGTGACAGGCAGAAGTCATTACTTAAGTGTGAAACATAGACAGGTCATGTGCAGTAACAGGATGGTTTTCACAAGGTGTTCCTTGACAGCTCTGTATCAACAGAACTCGCAGTTCCCTTTCCCTTAATGCATAAGCCAAATGAAAACTTATTTTCTACAATTTGTACATTCCGCCAATGTACATGCACATGTGATGGAGAGACATGGAGAACTTTTGAGAAATTATATAAACAGACCGAAGGTGGAAGTTTGTTCCATGGTTAGGCAACTCTGACTCAACACTGTTACATTGGATAATGACATGAATGGGATGAGGTTGTGTTTGCTGGTAGGGTGCTGTCTTCTTACTAAGTAACCTAGACCAAATCATAAGGGGCCTGTCTCTGGAAGTTGCAAATTATATTCCAAGAGAGAACTGCTGATGATATAAACCAGTAATACATAGTACACTCTTGTTTTGTGTGCATCTCTCTACCAATCATCAATCCAGTACGCACCACCATCACACACGGCTCTCTGAATGCTTGAATCTATATTCATATGTTTTAAAAACACTTGTGCAGCATTCCTAGGGACTTGAAGGTGCACATTACCTCCATCCATCCTGATACGCATGATGAACTTTTAGGAGGTCTCAGCTGTTGAACATTCTCCAATACTAAACACAACAGAGTGTGGTGAATCAGTCTGCCAAAGTGTACTTCATCGGCCCCTGCTCACTATGGTCAGCAAGACAACGTTAAAATGCTCTCCGACAGCTTGAATTAAGAATGCCCTTCAACAATGCAATGTGCAAGGGCTTCAGGCCCATGTACTTAAGCATCAAGTATTGTGAAAAGTAACTAATCAACAACCAACTACACTCACATGGTATGCAGGCTTGGGGTAAAAAGCCGGACATCAGACTATTTTGAGGCAAGAACTTAAACACCTTTGACCACCACCCAACAAGGCCAGTAAAGAACAAAAAAGGCACAATCAAGTGACCCATCTAACTACCTACCTACAATATCAGAACCAAAATATCACTAGACATATTGTGGCCTAAATGTCATTCAGAAAACTACCGCCCCACTGGAGTTAATAATAGCAAATTAACGTCCAGTTGAACAATATATTTGTAATTTAGGACAAAATATATTGCAACACAAGTGTGCTGACGATGCCAAATCTGCCAATTTTTACTGTGCCACAGAGGCTAAGGACCCAGCTGGTGGAGTCAAAGTAACAACAACATTCAAAAACAATCATAGACAGGAAGGGAGGAAGGAGGTTAATAAGGAATCTGTGGGAGAGCACTGATCCATCAGAAAGAACGTTAACAACGGTGGATTATGTGTTCTTCTATGGGATATTTGTTTCCAAATTGTGGTTATGCTCAAGCAGGAACTTTCAATAAGAGTAGTACAGAGGAGCAAGGCAACAGTTTTTCAAACTGTCTGACTCATAACTCCGCCTCGGATTGCAAAGTAGCCGCTTTACCGTTGGTAGAATGAACAGGAAACTTCTCAGAGGAGCTCTACCTGCCCCACTCTTATCAAACCGACCACACAGAGGCAGCTACCTTTACAGTTTGTTCTTTAACAGCTTCTCCTAGTTTGCGATCCTTGGTAGCCTAGACAGAGCTTGTCATCTATTCAAGAATACTCTGTTCAAGTGGGGCCAATTTATGTACCTTCTTCTCTTCCTTGGATGGGGGAAGGAGGAAAAACTAATGGCATGGTTATCACTTGAAATAAGCAAACTTAGTTAATTACTTTTTGCAACGAGGAAGGTGTGACTTCAGGTTGTCTTTAGATAATGTTGTGAAGGGAGGAGACAGACACAACCTTCAGCTTTCCAATTCTTCTTACCGAATTTACTGCTAAAGACAGCAGTACTTCCCTGTAAGGAAGTTTTAAGTGCAAAAAAAGCAGGGGCCACAATGGTGCTCCCATGAGGAAAGTTACGCTAAGATTACACTTCGGAACCCTAAAGAGTCCAAGAGGATACTCCTTCAGAAGACCTTTTAATATTCTAGCTGCTACAAGTAACTTAAATAAAGATCCTTGATGTGGGCATTATATGCAAGCATAAATCACACTAAATTTACTAAACCTATGTTCATTCCTTTTTTCTGCAAGAGACACTGCAAATTGTAATATGAGTACAATTGTCACTTGAAGTAGTTCAAGCGATTAGGCACGGTACTAAGCCAAATAGATGATTGCTGATTTGAATATCCCACTCTGGTCAACTGGCTTTTGGTTGAGAATAAACTTCCTTGATTTCAGATGGTAAATTCCAACTGGACAGGGCTAACTTTAAGTCTTAAGCTCAAAGGCTGAATATTTGCAAACTGGGGTGTGCGTTGAGGGTCTTATGCTGTGACGGAATGATGCCCATCTACGGGAAGGAGCTTGGAGGATTGCAAATGATTTGTTACAGGGCTGTACTTCAAGCAAACTTGGTTGAGTCTTGCTCTGTGCGGTTTATTGTTTGAAGAATTTTCTGCATCAACAGGACATTTGGCAACTAATGATACAAGTGGATAGCAAACAGTCCAAATGGAGACTCTATGACACAAAATCAATGTAATATTTTGGCTTGTGTTGTAAAATGTCTACATGCGGCCAAGGTTTAAACAACAGTCTGAAGTAGATCCTTTTAATTTACAGTTGCAGTACACAGCCTCCTTAGGTGATGAGGTATTGCATTCAGAGACCCTGTTAGATGAACTTTTGATAGACCAATTTATTTCTTTATGGCCCAGTGCTACATGGTAATTGCCTCGTCACAAAGAACTTTGGAACACTCCATATATTTCTCAATGCAATACTGAACATTGGTGTATTGATGTCTGCCAATACTTGGACCTGGTTCTCCTGTATTTCAAATTCAGTTGCACTGCTCTCAATTTCAAGCGGTTGCTATGCAGATTCCTTTCGTAAATTTACCACAATGCTTTGAATTGATAAAAACACTAGTAAATCTGTAGTTCTCCCATCTTTTCATGTCAGTGATCTTCATGTCTCTCCCACTCTTCATTTTCCTCTTCTTTTCCTCCAAGCAGCTTAAAGTTTGCTCTTAGTGCACAAGTTACTTACCTTCGGTAACGATATATCTGTAAGAAACAGTAGTTAGTATTAGATTCCTTACCTTAGAATATCCAGAGGCGTCAGACTGGATCCGGAAAATTTTGCGTAGCGGTACCCCTGCGCGTCGGTAGTCGTCGTCTGCGGCTACGCGTCCGTCGTCGGCGTCGTTATGACGTCGGAGTACTTAGACGCCGCCCTCGCGCACTGACGTCAGTTCTTATACACAGCTTTTCCGCGGCAGAAACGCAGAGCCATAATAAAAACCAACACTGGTGCCATAAAAACTAGGGCCCTGAAAGGGGATGACCTTAACCCTAGATATCGGTGCGCAGAACGGGGAGGATGGGTGGGGCGGTAAGGAATCTAATACTAACTACTGTTTCTTACAGATATATCGTTACCGAAGATAAGTAACTTGTGCATCTGAAAGAAACATGTTAGTATTAGATTCCTTACCTTAGAATAGATACCCCAGCAATACCAACCCCGGTGGTGGGTCTGCAAACCAATGATCACACCAGAAAGTTCTGGAGAACGGAACGTCCGAAAAAGCCATCTCTCTGGACTTGGCTGTCCAGGCAGTAGTGTCTTGCGAACGTGTGCAGCGAGGCCCACGTAGCTGCCTGACGGATGTCCTGCAAGGGGACTCCCCAACCCAGGGCAGTAGTAGCCGCCGTGGCCCGAGTGGAATGGGCACGTAGCCCCACAGAAGGCTCCTTATTAGCCAGAGAGAAACAAGCCTTGATGCACAAGATGACCCATCGAGAAATGGTCCGTTTGTGCACCGCCTGTCCCTTCTTAGCGCCCACGTAACCAACAAAGAGTTGGTCATCCACCCGGAACTGGCGTGTGCGATCCAGATAATATGAGAGCGCACGTTTTGGGGCCAGACGGTGGAGCCTCTCTTCCTCTTTCAAGGGATGCGGAGTTGGAAAGAAGGTGGGCAAGGTGATGGACTGCCCGATGTGGAAGGCTGTGACTACCTTGGGCAGGAAAGAGGATCTCGTCCGCAACACAACTTTGTCCGGATGGACAGAAAGGAAGGGAGGTTGAGAAGAAAGAGCCTGGAGCTCACTCACTCTCCTGGCAGAGGTAATGGCAACCAGGAATGCAGTCTTAAGAGTAAGGAGACGAAGAGGACAGTTATGAAGTGGCTCGAAGGGAGCGCACATCAGATAAGTCAGAACAAGGTTCAAGTCCCACTGAGGCATCACAAAAGGAACAGGAGGAAACATATGAGTGATGCCCTTCAAAAACCAATTTACAACCGGGGACTTGAACAAAGAGGGCTGATAAGGGAGCCTTAAGGCGGAAATGGCAGGGAGGTAGCCCTTTAAAGTGCCCAGAGCAGAGCCCTGCTGAGCAAGAGAAAGAAGAAAGAGGAGAACCTCTGAAAGAGGGGCAGAAAGGGGATCCACAGCCTTTGCTGTGCACCATGCCACAAATTTGTTCCACCTGCAGGCGTATACTGATTTTATGGAGGGACGCCTGGCTGCCAGAATCACATTACAGACTTCAGGAGGGAAGTCAAATGGCCTCAACTGCCGCCGGTCAATCTCCATGCATGTGAGTGGAGACTGGACAGGTTTGGGTGGAGGACCGTCCCCTGCTGCTGCGACAGAAGGTCCTCCTGAAGAGGCAGACGAATCGGGGGATCGACTTATATGCTGAGTAGCTCGGGATACCAGTACCTTCGTGCCCAGTCCGGAGCCACAAGGATGACTTGGGCCCGGTCGTGCCTGATCTTCTTCAGCACTCTGGGCAGAAGTGGTATAGGCGGAAAGGTGTACAACAGACAGCAACTCCACTCACGATGAAAAGCGTCTCCGAGTGAGTGCCGCCTTGGAAATTCCATCGCGCAAAACTGATGACATTGCGCGTTCTCTTCTATGGTGAATAGATCTAACCAAGGCTCTCCCCACTGCTGAAAGTGGCCTTTTGCCACGTCCGAGTTCAGACGCCATTCGTGATCCATCATACACCGACGGCTGAGTTCGTCCGCCCTGGCGTTTAGGGAACCTGCAGGTGTTGAACCACCAGGGTCACGCCCTGATGTTCCAGCCACTGCCAGAGGTGCAGAGCCTCTTGGCAATGGGTCCACGACCCCACCCGCCCTGTTTGTTGCAGTACCACATGGCGGTGGTGTTGTCCATGAACACCTGCACTACACTCCCCCGGACAGAGGGGAGGAATGCCTTCATGCAAGCCGGATCGCACGCAGCGCCAGAAGGTTGATGTGGAGCCGGGACTCCGCCGGAGACCAGAGGCCTCTGATCTCCGCCTCTCCCATGTGGCCCCCCCCAGGCCTGGAGGGATGTGTCCGTCACAACCACGTGCTCCGGTTGGGGTAGGGAGAGGGATCTGCCGCTGACCCAATCGCGGTCCGTGAGCCATAACTGCAACTGTCTTGCAGTGCCCTCAAGGATGCAGGAGGCCATCAGCCCCAGAAGCTGCAGCGTCAACCTGACCGAGACTCGGGATAAAGGCTGAAAGATCGGAATCAGAGCCTGAATATCCCGAACCCGCTGTTCAGGAGGATAAACCCGAAACTGCGCCGAGTCTAGAACCGCTCCGATGAAGAGGAGCTTCTGAGAGGGATACAGGTGCGACTTCGGCACATAGATGGAGAATCCAAGCAGGTGCAGGAGGTCGGCCGTAGTCTGGAGGTGACTGACGACTGTCTGGGGTGAGCCAGCCTTCAACAACCAGTCGTCGAGGTAGGGGAAGACTGAAACCCCTAACCTGCGCAGATGAGCTGCGACCACCGCCATCACTTCCGTGAACACCCGTGGGGTGCTGGTAAGGCCGAAGGGGAGCACGGTAAACTGAAAGTGCTCGTGGCCTACGGTGAACCGCAGGTAACGCCGGTGGGCCGGCAGGACGGGGATGTGGAAATAGGCGTCCTGCAAGTCCAACGCTACCATCCAGTCTCCTGGGTCTAGGGCAGCTCAGACCTGAGCCAAAGTCAGCATCTTGTACTTGATGTTCCGGAGGTCCAAGATAGGGCGTAGGCCCCCTTTGCCCTTCTTGGGAACCAGAAAGTAGTGGAAGTAACAACCACATCCTACCTCTGGCCCAGGAACGCGCCAATGGCCCCCTTGGCCAAGAGGGCCGTAACTTCCTCTTGCAGAAGTTGCAAGTGATCCCCCGACACGCGGTGGTACTGCGGTGGCATGGTTGGAGGGAGCAGCCCCTTCGGACGATTTGCAGCACCCACCTGTCTGATGTGATGGAGCGCCAGTGGAGGAGGTGATGGCGAACCCTGCCCTCCACTGGCGTCAAATGGACCTGAAAGCTCGGACTAGGAAGGTTTTGAGGCAGATGCTGCGGGGTTGGATATGGACTGGCCGCGCCTTTGTCCTCTGTTACCGCCGCAACGGTAACCACGTCCGCCACCGTGCTGAATGTTAGTCTGTGGCCCGTGGCTGGCAGGACGTGTGGGAGCACCCCTTCCGTGGCCACGAAAGGAGCGCTGGGCAGAAGATTGCTGGCGCGGGGCCAACAGGCCCAAGGACTTGGCCGTAGCCCTGGAGTCCTTAAAGCGTTCCAGCGCATGATCTGCCTTGCCACCAAAGAGGTGGCTGCCTTCGAACGGCATGTCCATAAAGGTGTTTTGGACATCGGCCGAAAAGTTGGCGGACCTCAGCCAGGCGTGGCGGCGAACCGCCAAAGACGTGGAAATCACTCTTCCTAGTGAGTCCGTGGTATCCAGTCCACATCTGATAGAGTACCGCGCTGCGTTTCGTTTCTTCCCTCCGCAAGGGCTTGAGCGAGTTTCGCCCGGGCTTCCTCCGGGCACTCAGGAGTGGGTGTAACGGCCCAAGAGGCACGCAGTGTTGACTGACCGGAACCCCAAACTAAGGGAGAACATCTTCTTTCCGAACTGTTCATACCTCTTGGATTCCCGATCTGGTGGTGCCCTCGGGAATGCGGATTGGGAGGTAGAGGCCTGGATAACCAGACTTTTGGGGGTGGGGTGGGTGGACAGGAAACTAGGGTCGCCCGGAGCTGGGCGGTGGCGCCTAGCGACGTTCCTATCTACAGGAGGGCCTGTAGTGGGCCTGGACCAAGTGCCCAACAGGACGTCTGTGAGAGCCCCATTAAAGGGCAGTAGAGGCTCTGGGGAGCTTACCTGCGGTTTAAGGACCTCTGTGAGGATGTTGGACCTCACTGTTGCGACGGGGAGCTCAAGAGCCAAGGCCTTGGCTGCCCTCCTCAGCACCACACTATAAGCTGCCCCCTCCTCCATAGCCACGGTAGGAGGGGAGACAAAACCAGTGTCTGGGGAGGTATCCAGGCCACTGGCTTCCCCAAGTTCCTGTGTCCAGTCCTCATATGACTGGCACTCACGTGCCAGGGGGTCCTCAGACCCCCCCAGTCTCCCTCGTCGTCCATGTCCTGAAATTCAGGGATAAAGGATGGACCCAGATCCTCGAAGAATTCCTCTTCGGCTGGCTCCGGCGCCGTATCCGGACCGAGGGTCGGACCAGGGACCGTGTCATCCGAGGACGGCGCCGGGGGTGACACCCTAGGGGTCGACGCCGGCGGGGTCGTGAGGTCGACCAGCGGCGACCCGGATCTGGAACCAGATCCAGTGGGGGCTTGCGGCGTCGGGACCGAAGTCGCTGACAGCGCCCAACCCGAAGCACCTGACGGCGCGGGGCTGAAGCACCCGGCCCGCTTGGGCTCCCAGTTGGGTCCGCTGGGCCCAAAGGCGCCGCGTAACCCGACGGAGGAGAGAGTGACCTCATGGCCATGAGGAAGGCGTCGATCTCCTACGGCGTCGCGTTCTGCCCAGGTACCGGCGGGTATCGAGCAGGCCGCGACACCTGCGGCTCCGGCAGAGCCGCGTGGGCGGTGTCACCCGAACCCCCGGCCGCGGCGCGCGAGCGTTGGGGGGGGGGGTCAGAAGAGCGATGTCGCCTTTTCGACTTCTTGTGCCTCTTACCTGAGGACTTGGAGCCCGACGAGTGGTGTCGACTCGCCGAGCTGTGATGACTCCGGCCCCGCGACCGATCCCTCGACCTATTTCCGGACCGGGACCTGGAGCGGCGTGGGCCGGCTGCCGGTGCTCGTAGCGCTTGCGGGACCGCTCCCGTCTAGCCTTCGACGTCAAGGCCCGGCAGTCGGGGCACGACTTGTCATCGTGGTCGGGCCCCAGGCAATGTAGGCACCGGCGGTGGGGGTCGGTAACCGACATCAGTCGGTTGCAGTCGGCTTGAACCCGGGCATCCCTACCGGCACCAATGGAGTCGTAGACTCGAAACGGATCCAAAAAGGATCGAAAAAGCTTAGTCAAAAAGTGACTAAAGGGTACCACTTTCTCCGGACCTGCGCTTGCGGGCGCGGAAAAAAGAAGAACTGACGTCAGCGCGTGAGGGCCGAGTCTAAGTACTCCGACGACGTCATTCCGGCGCCAACGACTCCGAACGCCGAGCCGCAGACGACACCTACCGACGCGCAGGGGTACTGCAACGCAAAATTTTCCGATCCAGTCTGACGCCTGGGGATATTCTAAGGTAAGGAATCTAATACTAACCTGTTTCTTTCAGATATATAATATTTTCTACTTTCTATCCTACTTTGAGTTCTACAGAGACAGTTCCTGAAAAAAGTGTTTAATATTAATTTGTTTACTATGGCTTTATGATGTGTTATTTGTCATGGGTTTCCCAGTGCTCCCATGCTGTTTTGATTTACAGTGCACTGACACATTTCTAGTTGAGCAATGCTTAATAACAATATGAAATAAATAGACCGGGTGAGGTGAGATCAAATCATTCTGTTGACCAAAGAATTGGTTCAACGGGTGCTGTAAAGCTTATTATTGGAATCTCATCTATAAGCATTCACGAGGGGCTAGGAACATACAAAATATTGTCAACCCTAACATGTGCAGAACAGATCTGGAAGTCTGAATCTAAATCTCTGGAAAAAAAGGACATCCTTTAGTAAATGTGGCAAAGTGTTTTATAATGTTGCACACTGATTTTAGAAGCGAATAGGCCCTTCTCAAGCACATGTCCTTGATCAACAATATGAACTGAAACTCTGATGGTATCAGACAGGACATATTTTAGTTGTTTGAAAAACCCAAACTGTTCGAAATGCTAACCATATAGAGCAAGTTATGGTGAAGAAATTCTGGAAAGGAGGACTTTAGAAGCTGGTGGTCTAAGTAAAGGTAGTCATGGAGGCCCTATCAATGTAGATGGGCCAACACTACTTATGTTACTTTGGTGAAAACCTAGGGATGTGCAGTTTGTACAGGAAATCTGAAAAATGAAAACACTCACCCTCTATTACCTCAGCGATTATCAGCGACTTTTCCAAATCGCTACATGGAATTATACATCTTGGAGGTCTAGTGTGACTATTCAATCTTGTTCTCGAAAGTCTTGCAAAATATGTTGTAGTGTAACCATGTTGCACTTCATTTTCAGTAATGTATGCATGAACCAGAAATTTAGAACTGGACAAAAGACTTCCCTTTTTTAAGGGTCAGTAAATAAGGGCACTTTCACTCTATGTTGACCCTGTGTGGGGTACCCTTTTAATTGCTCCTTTTGCTAAAGGTAGTTCTATTTCGTTTTTCAAGATGTTTGTGTGGGGGTAAAGTTGAAGTTCTAAGGAGGCAGTGTCTGGATTTCTGCAAAAAGAAGACAATAGCCCAGTCTTAAGTTCTGCAGGACCAACTGGTGATGTATTAAAGAAGGAAGGGGAAAATTAAGTATACAGATGCCTTCCTCTACCAGCACCTCTTCCTTTTTAGGGGTAAAAGTACAGCTGCAGAGAAGGTCCAGCCAACTGACTTTGCTAATAAATTGTCTACTGTTGCCTCTATATTTTCTATATTGATGCTGACATTTCTTACAGTGAGATTGGACCAGTGGATCTCGTACAAGCATGCCATCAAAGTATTCAATTGGCATCCATGGAGCAAATCGCGTAATCCACTTTATCCAATCAAGTGGGCATGGCTTGATTTGCAAAATCGATTCAAACCCGCAGAACGGATTTGAAGGAATCTTTCACTTGCTCCAGCAAATTAGGCACAGCCAATGCCACTATTTGTCAAAGAATACATCTCACCAGCAAACACATAACATTAGGGAAGCTACTAGATGGGTGCAAACAAGTTCCGGTACAAGGTGCACAGCCGTTTACAATCATTATTTTGAGGAACCATAGGGGTGAGTGTTCTGTCTAAATTTTACAGGTGAAGTCTGTTCCTGTAGGATTCCTGCTACTTAATATGATAAAAGGAAAGGTGCATCTCGAATGCTAGCCATCAAAGCATCATTGAATAGTAAAACAGATTCAGACCATTGTTTACCAGACAAAATCTCTGTAAAAGGACTGAATATGGGATGGTCAGTGTGGACAGGAATATCAAATGTTTCCACTGTCTTCGTTATGGCAGTCCAACAATCTGACTGTTCAGCAGAGAAGTGACCTTCAGTTGGGAATTCTCTGGTCAGATGTACAATACACTATCTTAAGATCAATAAATAATCCAGAATCAGAGTAAATCTGAGTCAAACGACTGACTGCCTAACTTTCATCATTCAGTCCCAATACACCAACTCAGGGAACGTCTAAAAGTGCAAACCTGATCTAAAGAAGTCTCGGTTATCTCATCAGAGCAGCTTGCCAAGTTATTATTTTTATAATATCAGGTATCCTGTACTTATGGAGATATTCAAATCATCTCATTTTGGATATTTTAAAAATGAATCCCTTCATCAGAATCCTGGACAACATCAATACCTATGATTGGTATTATGAACAGGGCCTTAGCCGTCATCTACAATGGCAGCTGACCTAAATTCTAAGTGGAGAGGACTGTCTTTTCCTACCAGCGCTGAGGATGGCAGAGCATCACAAGTCAAGGAGTTGGCAAGAAATGGTTAGTGCTAAAATTATATTAGACAGAGTCCATGAGGAATCAAAAATGTTACTCACTCCAGAGGACACACTAGACTAGAGGATTAAAGTGTGTGCAATGACAAACCTGCCAGCATAGCGTGGTAACATTTATGAATCTGAGCTTCCAAGGGCTTATCAAATATCAAATTGTGTTTTTTCGTGAAAGCTTCTGAAGTCTTGTAAGGGGCTCAGAGGAGGAACGTGATCACCCCCTTGAGCCTCCTGTTGTGTTCTTCAATCTTCTCATAGATGTAAGGAAAATAAGTTTTTCTGCTTTCCGTGTTTTGTGCGATTTTTCTGAGGAGCAACCTTTGGATAGGACTTGAATATTAGTAGGCCCCTTCTATTGCTGTCTATGAAGAAGTATGGTATTGTTATTAATATAGCCCTTACTACCCCTAGCGAGGCAGCAAAACACTTTGCTAAGAGGTAGCATACTGTGATGTATTCCTATAGGTTCTGTATCGATCCCCCTATTCCTGACCCTATTCTGGTTAACGAGTTAACTAGCAGCCATCCCATGATGCAGAAACCGTTATCTGATTACGCCAGACCACGGCACAGGAGCGCGTTATCTGATTAGGTCATAACACTTGCCATCTAATTAGGCAAGCAATATTCCTCCAGCCCCTGATAAGGCATACAGAGTTCTCAAAACAAATCAAACCTATGACAACCTGGGAAAAACCCTGCGGCCATTGTTTTGATTTCACCGAGAACTTCAGTAAAAGAATGCGCTAACGACCAGCTCGTATGACATCCTTATTGACGTATCTATGTCCATCCTTACGTCAATCTCGGCACCTTACAGGTATAAATATTATCGATATTGCCTTAAGCAAACACACGCGGTGGTGACGAGACCGGAGCAGCGAGACTTCCCGAAGCCCAGCAGAGAGCGAAGCCCACTAGCTGCCCCGCCTTCCTGACCCGCTGAGAACGAGACGCTGCCTTTCTCCTGCCGAGAAATCCAGCTCCGGCGCTTCCGAGCAGCCCTCGCAGGCAGCTTGGAATATCGAGACTTCAGACGAGAGATACTATCCCTCAACCATCCTAGACCTCAGGTACGGAACTGAATAACCCCTTGCAGAGAATTCTTGAATCAGTCACTTGGCAAAACAAACTTAACTTAGACTGCTACTTTCTATCCCCGCCCACGTATTAGGCTTAGGTCAGGTACACTGGGGTAGGCGTGGTTAGAAGCACCAGTTGAGTACGATTAGTCAAATGTTTATATGTATGTATCTATTTTATCCATTTTAAACCACCATATGGCTTAGAAACCATATAGATGTTTTTACAGTATTATTTTATACTTCTGCTTTTATTGTATGCACTTTACTTAACCATAAGTATTGCAAGAATATCGATTCATTTCTCTTGTACGAGAAAAGAGACTGATCAATAAATAACATCTTTTATTGAACACGCCCGTCTCTTCCTTTTCTCTACAATCTGGTGAAACTAAGAATGCACGTACTGACTGAGTAAAATAAGTTGTCTTTTGTTTTCACACGACTCTAGAGATACACTCTTGATTAGGGGAGAGCAAAGTTGTCATGTTCTATGGTTGTCAGAAACTAAATCCCTTCTTGTCTATCCAGGGAGGTTCAACTCCTCCTTGTCTATTCGAGAAAGTTTCTAGTGAACTCTGAGCTAGCTGGCAAACCCAAAACTTTAAGTCTAATATCGACAGTAGAAGACCTAGTTAACGTCTGGTCTAGGTCTATACTATTGGAGGTATTATTCCAATGCGCAGAGCCTATTGGGATAATAGGAACTACACTACATGGCGCCCAACGTGTTTGGATGGGCGATAAAACTAACGCAAGACTTTAGAGTAACTCAGTCGTGCTTTTTCACTCAGACCCCTTTTTCCCATAATACTCCAAAGACGTCTGGAGTGGGTGAAAGGTAAAATCCGCCAAACCTCGCAGGAGGAAACTCCTATGTATGGTTCTAGGTTCAAATCAACGTTGAAGGATACACTGTTCCAAAATATTGTGCATCTCATCTTTGTTTCCATAAGAAACCTGATCTGCAAACAAACAGAATAACCATCCTGACAGTAAAATGCCAGACAGTGATGATGAAAGAGAGAGAGCTAGAGTAGCAGCTGAAGTAATAGCAGCTGATAATACTATGCAAGAAGCAGACCCGGATATAATACTCATCCCGGTCAACATAAGAAGATCTATAACGTTAAAACTTATAGAAAATGGACTGACACCAAGAGGTGGTACAGTCATATTCGTAATTGAGGCACACGAATATCGGCAGACAGAGGTATTCTATTCATGGATAAACTTTCCAGCAGCAAATGCTGTAACAAAGGAGTTCCACTGTTATAAAACAGAGGAACCTCCGGATACCTACACTCCTTTCGAGGAAGTGGAAGTACCACTCAAATTCCAAGAGCATCTGCTCTTGTTTAATGGCGCCCTAAAACATAATAATCACATCACCAGGCTTGTTCCACTAGGTAGACCAGGAGCAACGTGGCCGGTCCTAGCCGGATACACACCACATCCAGACATCGAAAGAATGTCTGCAGCAGATGTTTTAGTACAACTAAAACAATTAATTAAAATATATAGACAACTAGTCCAATATGTAATGCGGACTTCAACCATCCAACCTGTAGTTAAAATCCCACAGCTGACCCCTCATCAGGGGAACACAAATAAAATTACACCACAGAACATACAGTCCTGCCTAGGTAAAGTACCAGCTAAACGGGAACAAATACCATTCTGGTTAGCACAAAAAATCACCCAAATAGAGGCGGTGTTTCCAGACACCACCCCTGTGGATAAACACAGGATTCTGACCATCTGTCTTCCAATGGGAATCGCACCACACGTGGAGGACTGTGACACTTGGGGTACAGTCTTTGCTTCCATTTACACAAAAACACATGGAGTTCCATCCATGTCAGTAATACCAGATGTGCTAAAACAAATTCAAGACGAATACGGTCCAGAACCCGCTTTAACTCTTGGTATGAAATTACTAAAAGACTTCAAGCAGGTCTCGGCAATATTACTAGCCAACATAAAAGGAGAAGCAGCGAATGTGGCGATCCACCAGAGGTTAAAAGAGACAGATATAGCAGACCAACCGGCTGAAATTGCCAGAATTATAGAAAAATCCTATGAAGAACTAGGTAGAGATAGTTTGGGTGGAATACCAGTGAAGCCACAACTAATTGAAAGTCCTGAAAAAATATTTATTAAAAATAATCTAAACAGTCAAAAGAAGAACTGGGATGGAAACAAACAATCCAATCCAAAAGAAAAGAGATTCCAGTCCAGAGGAAGGTCTCCTCGGCGGAGAGAAAGATCTCCGGACCAAGGACCCAAGTCTCCCCAAAGGGAGCCCTCTGTGAAAAAATACAACCTTAGAAATAGGGATAACATAAAGAAACCGGATAGATATCAAGATTTTGATACACGTCCCTCTCAATCTTTTCAGACTTCCTCGCAGAAATCGGAAAGAAGAGGACGATCGGAACCCAGGGAAGGGCACGTCAAGTCCAAAGACAAGGAACCTGCTCATCCAAATAAAAAATTACAGTTTCCAAAAAAGAAGGTAGCCAGCAATAAAGTATTCAACAATGCCGAGAATACTGAGGACACAGCTGAAAAACGGAGAGTGGGCTCAGACAATGCTAGACAGCGCAGCAGAAGTGAGCATAGCACGCAAAGTCCTTATGAATCATCTGGAGACAGTGGACACGAATGAATACATTCAGGTGGAAACTGCAGACACCAGAGTTAGCAAACCTCACAAAATATATGAAATAACTTTACGTATAGAAGGGGATAAGACTAGAAAAATAAGGGGCCTTTTTTGGGATAATCTCTCCGAGGGCTATGACATCCTTCTAGCTGAAAAAGATTGGCCACCAGAGTTCGTCAGGGAGTGCCCACATGGCGAAGAAATAATTATGCCTGCCTTCTCAAATCATATTCCAATTCATAAAAAATATACACTTGCAAGAAAGTGGGTAGTAGCTCAAGCTCCTGCTTTATATAAAAATCATGTAGGATGGGATGAGGACTCTCCTCCTCACAAAATCCAGTTAAAATCACAACCTACTGCACAAAGGCAGTATCCAATCAAGCAAGAAGCTAAAAAACAGGTAAAAGAAATTCTAGATCAACTAGAATACCAGGGGGTGATTGAAACTTGCACCTCACAAATGAACAACCCTTTGTTTCCTGTCTCCAAACCAGACAATTCATATCGTCTAGTTTTGGATTACAGACACCTTAACTCATGTTGCAAAACCTTTGCAGTACAAAACTCGCATAGTGCTGCACTAATGAATAACATAGTGCGCAAAAAATATAAAACAACATTAGACATCTCTAATGGATTCTTTTGTCAAAATATAGCACCAGAGAGCAGATACTTATCAGCGTTCTCAATAAATGGCGCTCAAAAAGAATTCTGTCGGTTACCCCAGGGGTACAAGAACAGCCCAGGAGTATTCTCAGCGAGAGTAACAGAGTTACTACAAACATATGATGACGAAGCAGTATCGTATGTCGACGACATATACCTAACAGATGATGACTTGGATACTCACTTGAAGAGAGTGAACACCATAATACTTGGGTTCGCAGCAGAGGGTTACAAATTCAACTTTAAAAAATCTAGAATGGCCCATCTAACAGTCCTGTTCTTAGGATATGAATTATCAAGTGAAGGCAAAAGCCTGGCTGACAATTTCCTAGAGAAATGTGCCGTACTCCAAGCACCTAGAACACTAAAAAACCTACAGTCAATTCTAGGCTTCCTAAATTTCGGAAGAACATACATTGCAAATTACGCAGAAAGGGTCAAACCCCTTTATGATCTAATAAAACCAGATTTAAAAAAATCAAATTGGACTCAAAAACACACAGAAATTCTGAGATCCTTACAAACAGATATGTTAATTAAAACAAAATTAGAAACACGTGATAACACACGCAACCTTGTGATTCGAGTCATCCCAGGAAGATGCGGATTCACATACCTGACCTCTAATGAGGGAGAAAAGGTACCAATTGCATTCAAATCACACTTGTACACAGAAGCTGAAAAGAAATTCAGCATTAAAGAAAACATTGTTCATGCAGTTCAAACCGCAATAGCTAGAGAAAAAGATAAAGCTGACGGTAGACACATCACAGTCAGAACAGCAGAATCGGCCTTTGAGGCATTAACAACACCGTGTAATTTACCAACAACAGCATTGAATCCGGAATGGATACAATGGGTGAATTCCATTACAATGGACAAAGTAAAATACTACTTTGATCCAGAACTAGAGGAACTAAAATATCTAGAATATGAAAGAATATTCCCTCTGCCAATCGACATTCTGCCATTACGACAGTACGCTTGTGTAATCTATACAGACGGACATGCTCAACCATCCGTTTGGGGGGAACAAGCATACAACCCCACATGTGAGATTACAAAAGAAGTGTGGCGCGGAGGTATACTAAGACCTCTATTAACAAAAACACACTCAGTAGAAACTACTTCAGAACACCAGACTGAAATAAAAGCATTGAAAATGGCGCTAGATAATGCAGATCACGAATTCCCGACACTCATAGTGTCCGATTCGTATTACTGCGTCAAATCATATAACAGCGATTTGCAGAAATGGATTCAAAACGGTTACAAAGATGACACAGGTGCAACAATAAAACAAAAACTGCTTAGGGAACAAATAGTTCTGTTAAAAAAAGAACTACCAAAGACTCACGTGATACACTCACTGAGTCGTCAGAGTGATGGCGTTCACGTTGCAGGGAATTCATTGGCTGAGAAAGCCACAGCGGTAGCAACTGAATCGGCTTCCGTAGCTAGAAAAAAGCGTGCAGTAAAATACATTGACGGTGAAACAATGCTGGCGGTGAAAACGTCATCAAAAGGCGACTGCTCAGCGTTACCGATCAGTTACCCACTCAAATATACATACATAATCGATGCGAACTCCGTTCCTTTTGCTCGAATCCCTGGAGTGGGGGATAGAGTAATTCCAAACAAGGACAGGAGAACTTTGTTAATAGCAGACGCACATATGGGCGAGGGTCTCAGACACCTCAAACTAAAAGATTCTCTGGAAGAACTACAATCAGTGTACTGGTGGCCAGGCATGAGCCTGCATCATCACATCTTTGTAAAAAAATGCCCGGGCTGCAACACAGATCGCAGCCATGGCGTTTCACTCAATAAGGGCTAAACAATAATCAGTGAAACAAGTGTAAATAATGCGTCCCATTAACAAATAAAGACTAGTTTCCACTTATAAATGTAGACCCCAGCACTCGGCTGACGTCGGGACTGTTATACAAGATTTGCGAGTCTAAATGGCATATACGCTAGGAGCATGCTACGTTTGACCAATGTTTTCACTTTAGCCCTCAAGCTTGTGGGAAAGCACGGCCAAATGAGCATAGCGAAGCGGAATTCTTCTCACTTCCTTCCTGAGGGACACGGGACGGTGTAAAGAAAAAACCAAGACATAAAGCAATCTATAACAGCAAAGGTATTAGGTTCGGGAGCTGGGTGGGTCAAACATCTAATAAGTGTCCAACGTAGTCTAAACAACTTGCCAAGAAATTCTCTGAGGGGATTCAGTCCGTACGAATTACTGTTTGGAACTAGGATGCTAGTCTTAGATCTTGACAGTCAGACTTCAGTGGTAAAAGAAAAAAGCTTTGATATCAAAGATCGTTTGGCTATTTTACAGGACTTAAACGAAACAAGAAAAGACCTGAGCAACATAAAGTTGAAACAGCAGCCAACAACCACTGAAGAACCACCACCTGTCCCAGCAAGACCTGTCTGGATTCCAAAAGTCGGGGATCTAGTCAGAGAAAAGATCGCGGTAAAGAAGGAATTTGGGCCTTCTTACAGAAAAGCAGTTCCTGTCTTGTCCATCAACGGGACAAGATCAGTTGTACTACCGCCGCTTGCTGGTAAAAAGGAGAACCGAGTTGTATCCATCGACCTGGTAAAACCACAATCATGTGGCCGATAACAAACAGTAGGCCAAGTGGACTCCCGATAAGTAGTAGAACACCAAGGTTTGCTACAAGTACAGAGGTGCTAACTAAAAGGCTAATCACATTCGAAACGCCTACAGAACAACAACAAGGACTATGCAACAATGCAATGGAACTCACACCTCTGAAAACCCAAATAAAAACATTTAGTAGAGACACACCAACCTACAATGAAGTAACAAATGAATATGCTGAAGCTGCAAGAAACAGTAATCCTGAAGCAATTGGAACAATAGACAGAACGGCATCAGGCTACTTCATCAACTTTGAAGATTCTTCTGAAGATCTAAGTGAATCAAAGACACAGCCATCAATAAAAACTTTTAAAGATAAAGCTAAGGAACTTTTGAAACAGCTGAAAGAAACCTATCTGATTTCTCCGTGGATTGAATTTTGGGTGTCATTTGGTGTATTTATCCTGATACTTTGGCTCATCATGATACTATGTTTGGGACACTTCATTGAGGGAAAATATGCTAAAATGGACACAGCAAGCCAGAAAATCAACTTGATCCTCAAGCCACACACGTCTTCACACGTCAAGAAAAGAGAACTTTCTTCAGTCAATTTCACAGCCAATCCTATACCGGGTGGGGTAGCATGGGACAATACTGACTATGAAATTTATGGTCCGGTAGAGATCCTCAAATATCCACACCAAATCAAGATCTCGTTGAGTGACTTTGTAAAACCAAACTCATTTGCTGATGATTGGGACTTTGAAAGTATTAATAACATGATGTCTGATCTAGTGATGTCTGCTAAATTTACCAAACATGATTATTTGCAGGGTTCATCTAATTATGATAGTATGTACTGCTACAACCACTATGGTAACCATTTTTTACATAAATCAGCACAACCTAGAAATGTTTTAAATTATAATCAATGGGAACATTGTGCAACCCCTCCAAAAGGAAGCTCAAGAACCTTTTATGACAAATATTCATACTTTTCAGGGTTCAACACAAGTAATGCTGAAACATTTTATTTCAAATTGTCAAATAAGACAGGAACAAAAACCATGCTTACAAACACAAAATTGATATATTCGGACTCATTTTTTGAACAAATGAATACATTTGGTTTTGATTATTGGGACAAAAATGTTGAAGTGAAAAGTGTTTGGGGTACAAAAGAATGGCAAGTACAAGGTATAGAATCATTGTTTAGAGCCTGCATGATCCCAGAACAAATTATATTCTTGAATGAAACTATTCAACAAACTACCTGTCTTGGATTAGCCAAAATCAAAGACTTAAATAAACCGTCTATTCCAAAACCAACAATGAACAGCAATAACTCTGCAGATGAAGAAATAGACGTAAACTATGTATTAAACCAAAACAGAACAAATCCTGATTGGAAACAATGGTTAATCTGGCCCACAGATACCAATAACTGTCAAGACAGATTCCTGAACAAAACACAGGGGTTCACATTGACCAGGCCAGACCCTAGATATTCCCAAAGACAACACCCAGGGATAATCACCACCTACAGTGTGGGCAAACTCTGCCTTCAATGGCTAAAAACTTCCACACTGACAGAAATTAAGCAACACCTAACTTTACTTACTGATGGTGCTGACTTGCGTGATTTCATTATGGGACCACGCAAACAGCGTCAAAAACGCTTCATAGCAGCCTCTATATATGCAGCTTACAACGAGGCCTGGAAGATAACTCAAATTGAGACAGCAGAAAGTATACGGGAAATGGACCGTATTAATTTGGAAAAATCGCTTTCTGTAGTGGACAATGGGTTAATGACTCTGTCCTCCAGAATCTTTTCATTGGACAGCATTGTGTCATCAGCAATCGACATAATATCGCAAGACTTACTGTTGTTACAACACGATCAGTCTCAATTGCGTTCTATTGTACAGCTTGGCTGGACGTTACAAAACCTGCGTTCAGGCTATATGCCTAGGCGTTTAATCAACACAACGTCACTATTCACTATCTTTAACCTTACTGATAAACAGATCAGTATGGCACAGAAGGGTGCTGATTATACAATCCTGAGCATTGAGAAACTCGAGAGATTACCATTGACAATGTCAGAACGACCTGTCATTGAATGGATAATACATGGGATAATTAATATTCCGATATCTACTTTCAGGTTTCAATACTGCCAAAAATATATACAGGCTGGCATGTACGAAAAATTGGGAAAAGGGTACATTAAGACAACATGGAACTTGCCCTATTCACATGCATGTGTCAGTAATAAAGGACAGAAAGTGTTTCTTAGTGGCAATAATTGTGCGATGTCACTAAGCGGTACACTTCTGTGTAATGGAATTAGTTTGCATGGAGCCTGTGAAGGGAACTCAAATAACCTTTCATGTCACCAGCTAGGCACACCTGCAACAGAGATAGAACCATTCTTTAAAAGACTCTATAACGGGAGTTACATTCTAATTGTGGATCGCAGATGTTGTAGTCTACTGCCCGGGGTTCCTTATCTCATCAGTACGACTGCGAAGGTCATGTGCTGTGGACGCTTATTGTTCCCCAGCTCCTTTCCAGACAGGGAGGCAAGGGCATGGCCTCACTTGAAAATTACTTCTATTCGAGTTGATACTTTAAGCAGAATGAAAACAGTGCTTCTTCAGACGCCGACCAGGCTCACGTCATCAAAAGAAACGTATGATCTCCTAGTCGCAAGGACGACTGCAGAGATTCACTCATTGTTATCAACTAATTCCCCCATACATTTCGCAGAAATCCTGAATGAAATCTTAAATATTTCTGATACCAGTGGAGTCTCAAATGTATTTAAGACAGTATTTTCGATGGCATTAACACCATTCAAAGCCATACTGGGTATTTTTCCAGACTTCGTCCATTCGATTTTTGGAGGAGTTCCCCTCATTTTGGGACTAATTGCAGGAATCCTATTCTTAGTCCTTATATTTCGTTATGGCAAACCGTGTCACAGACAAAACACCTGCGACAAGGGAAGAAACAATCCGAGCCATTGGATACCGGGACCGGATATCAAAAATCCTGGGACTAACCCGGCTTAGAGACCTGAACATGACTTGGTTTCTTTCATTTCGGCCGATATGGCAAAGATGTGTTTTACCTGTATTAAGGTGCATGCTGTGCGGAGAAGAATGCGTGTTGGACACCTGTCTGACGCTACAATCGGATGCGCCAATGGATGCAGAAACATTGTTGGGTCCGGTAAAGGCTCATGCATTGTGCTGCCCTCAACGGCTGCCAATCCTGATGACGGCATTCGTGGAAACTTCACCACTACGATTAAGGGGTAGTGAAGATCAAGATGAAAGCAGCATCGATCAGGTACAACCTTCTGTCAGCAATATTACTCAAAACGTCAATGGAGACAATCATGCACATGAATGCATGGTTACATCCTTTTCCGAATTAGTGGAACTATCACAGGAAGCTGTTGACAGCTTTTTCAGCAGTCTCAACGATATGATGTTCTCACCAGAGCAGAAATAATGACTCTTGAACAAGCTAGCACACGGCGTTCCCGACACCTTGAATTTGGCCTTCAACTTTAATATTAAAGTAGCAAGATCGACTTTTCCTCCAGTTCACGGACAGCAATTTTTTAGCAGCCCTACAATATTTTTTTTAAAAATTTTACGGGACACTTTTCTTCTGCTTAAAGTAAGAACTATTCTTAGAGAACTAATTTCTATTTTAAGAAACTTCAAGACATTAGCTGCCTGCTGGTATGTTTATAAATATTTTTGAACTGTGATGAAGTGGTCTCGAACTTTTCTTCTGTATTAAGAGCCATTTCATGTGTAATTCTCATATTCGATTACTAATAATGTATACATATGTGTGATTATTTTAGCATTATTCTACTGCTTGAGTGCATATAGTACATATGACTATTTTTTTCCCCGTATGTTACATAATTTCAAAATGCATTATGTGTATTTTGGGGTGGTAAGGTATACACGATACTCTACAGTATGTTTTACTATGCCTGGTGGACGTCGATCTTCCACCACTCTTGCTCTGGCCGAGTTGCACTGGTTGCCCATTCAGCAGAGGATCCATTTTAAATCCCTGTGTACCGTTTTCAAGGCTGCACATGGCTTAGGTCCTAAACCCCTTCAGACCAAATTCAAGTGGTATGAACCTACACGGACCCTCCGTTTCTCATCCACCAATCTCCTTAGTATACCCAGGATCAGGAAAGCCACTCATGGGGGCAGAGCCTTTAGCATAGCGGCAGCCCACCTCTGGAATAGCCTTCCTTTGTCAATTAGGAAAACCAACGAACTGATGCTCTTCCGCAAAAGGATAAAGACCTGGCTATTTCCTAATGTCACACCTCCATAAAGCTTCTCCCCTCATTTCTGCCCTTACTGCTCAGCCCCTCAGATGCATTTTTCAGCGCCAGGATGCCCGTAGGGTTACAGCGCGCTTTAGAAATGATATAAATAATAAATAAAATAAATAATGCCTAGATTCGTAAATATGGCCATAGTTAGCGTGGAGTGGGTGTGATGTATTCCTATAGGTTCTGTATCGATCCCCCTATTCCTGACCCTATTCTGGTTAACGAGTTAACTAGCAGCCATCCCATGATGCAGAAACCGTTATCTGATTACGCCAGACCACGGCACAGGAGCGCGTTATCTGATTAGGTCATAACGCTTGCCATCTAATTAGGCAAGCAATATTCCTCCAGCCCCTGATAAGGCATACGGAGTTCTCAAAACAAATCAAACCTATGACAACCTGGGAAAAACCCTGCGGCCATTGTTGTGATTTCACCGAGAACTTCAGTAAAAGAATGCGCTAACGACCAGCTCGTATGACATCCTTATTGACGTATCTATGTCCATCCTTACGTCAATCTCGGCACCTTACAGGTATAAATATTACCGATATTGCCTTAAGCAAACACACGCGGTGGTGACGAGACCGGAGCAGCGAGACTTCCCGAAGCCCAGCAGAGAGCGAAGCCCACTAGCTGCCCCGCCTTCCTGACGCGCTGAGAACGAGACGCTGCCTTTCTCCTGCCGAGAAATCCAGCTCCGGCGCTTCCGAGCAGCCCTCGCAGGCAGCTTGCAATATCGAGACCTCAGACGAGAGATACTATCCCTCAACCATCCTAGACCTCAGGTACGGAACTGAATAACCCCTTGCAGAGAATTCTTGAATCAGTCACTTGGCAAAACAAACTTAACTTAGACTGCTACTTTCTATCCCCGCCCACGTATTAGGCTTAGGTCAGGTACACTGGGGTAGGCGTGGTTAGAAGCACCAGTTGAGTACGATTAGTCAAATGTTTATATGTATGTATCTATTTTATCCATTTTAAACCACCATATGGCTTAGAAACCATATAGATGTTTTTACAGTATTATTTTATACTTCTGCTTTTATTGTATGCACTTTACTTAACCATAAGTATTGCAATAATATCGATTCATTTCTCTTGTACGAGAAAAGAGACTGATCAATAAATAACATCTTTTATTGAACACGCCCGTCTCTTCCTTTTCTCTACAATCTGGTGAAACTAAGAATGCACGTACTGACTGAGTAAAATAAGTTGTCTTTTGTTTTCACACGACTCTAGAGATACACTCTTGATTAGGGGAGAGCAAAGTTGTCATGTTCTATGGTTGTCAGAAACTAAATCCCTTCTTGTCTATCCAGGGAGGTTCAACTCCTCCTTGTCTATTCGAGAAAGTTTCTAGTGAACTTTGAGCTAGCTGGCAAACCCAAAACTTTAAGTCTAATATCGACAGTAGAAGACCTAGTTAACGTCTGGTCTAGGTCTATACTATTGGAGGTATTATTCCAATGCGCAGAGCCTATTGGGATAATAGGAACTACACTACAATACTACTCTCTGGAAGCCCAGTGTTAGAGGTTTGGCCAACCATAGGGTTACAATTAGTCATGCTGTTTCCAATTAGTGCCATGCATTTTGCTATATTCTTCCTCTGCTCGAGCAATTTCTTTATAGATTTGAGGTTATATGCCAAACATTCACCCCAATAGAGTCTCTTGGAGCTAATAAGTAATCCCATTATAGAATAGATATTATAGTTACCACAATGTCTAAAATTAATTGCAGAACAGCCAAATATTGAGGGACTTCTCAAACCTGACCAAAAAAGCTTGAGTGCGCAGCAGGGAGTTTATTCCACAATTGGGAACCTTGCATATGGAAAGCCTGGCCTCCCCGTTTGAGGTACTTTAACCAATGATATGTTGAAAAAGATATTTACTACCCAACGTTAGATTATTAGATGGACTGCATTTCGGAAATGTCTCTATAAGAAAGTTAGGGCCAAAGTCATGATACATTCTTTGCATTATGCATGTAGATTTGAACGTAATTAGTCTTTACACAGGCAACCAATGGAGTTTCTGCAGATGCTTTAGTTTCAATTTTTCAAATTGAAGATAGACCTATTTATTTTAAGATGCTGAATTCTTCTGCTGTGTAAACAAAGATATGTGGAATAGCCATAGTCAACATAAGACTGCATAAATACTGTAACTATGTGTGAAAAGGAAAGTACCTATGAAGGCATTGGATTTGATGGAAGCATGCCTTAATGACTACTGAGATTTGCTTTTCAAAATTACGATTCGTATCCAGTATCTCGCCTACGTTCCTAACTATGATAAATGGTTTTGGACTTTCTCCCATTGGTCACAACCATAAGACAGAATCCCAGGGATGGATTTGTTTTTGTACTGGTGAAATGTCCAACTTGGAAGGATTTAATTTAAGAAAAGTTCTGGTTGTCCAAGCATTCAGAGCTTCCAAGGTAGGTGTTATACGCTTAATTGGATTACTGAGATCAACAATATTAGTAATATAGTTATGCATATGGATATTACTGTTAACGCACAAGTTACTACTTGTGTAACGATATATCTGTAAGAGACATTAGTTAGTGATAGATTCCTTACCTTAGAATATCCCCAGGTGTCAAACTGGATCCGGAAAGTTTTGGTAGCAGTACCCCTGCGCGTCAGTAGGTCGCGTCCTGCAGCTCTGCATCCGTCGCTGGTGTCGTATGTGCCAAGATGACGTCACAGAGACTACTTAGGCGCCAACCCTGCGCGCTGACGTCGGTTCTCTACACGACTTTCCGCACCAGATACGCAGAGCCATACACGATACTGACAACTGATGCATTGAAAACTAGGGCCCTGAAAGGGATGGCCTTAACCCTAGTAATCAGTCCGCAGAAAGAGGAGGATGGGTGGGGCGGTAAGGAATCTATCACTAACTAATGTCTTTCACAGATATATCGTTACACAAGTAGTAACTCGTGCATCTAAAAGAGACACGTTAGTGGTAGATTTCATACCTTAGAATAGATACCCCAGCAATACCAACCCCGGTGGTGGGTCTGCGAACAAGATTACACCAGAAAGTCACGGGTCACGGAGAACAGAACGACCAAAGAAGCCATCACTCCGGACTTGACTGTCAAGGCAGTAATGCTTGGTAAACGTGCGCAGCGAGGCCCTCGTAGCTGCCTGACATATGTTCGCCAAGGGAACGCCATGTCCCAAGGCAGTAGTGGCCGCCGTTGCCCTGGTGGAATGGGCACGCAGCCCTACAGGAGGCTCCTTCTTAGCCAATGAGTAAGAGGCTTTGATGCAGAGAACGACCCACCAAAATAGGATGATCCGTTTTGGCACCCAGGTAGCCAACAAAGAGCTGGTCATCCACCCGGAACTGCTGTGTGCGCTTCAGATAGAATGAGAGCGCACGTTTTGGGTCTAGACGGTGGAGCCTTTCCTCCTCTTTCGCAGGATGCAGAGGCGGAAAGAAGGTGGGCAAAGTGATGTTCTGCCCGATATGGAAGGGTGTAACAACCTTTGGCAAGAAAGAAGGATGGGTCCTTAAAAGCACCTTGTCCAGATGAACAGAAAGGAAAGGAGGTTTAGAAGAAAGAGCCTGGAGCTCACTCACTCTTCTGGCAGAGGTGATAGCCACCAGGAAAGCAGTCTTTAAGGTGAGAAGACGTAAAGGACAGTTGTGAAGCGGCTCAAAGGGAGCGCACTTCAAATAAGTCAACACAAGATTTAAGTCCCACTGAGGCATTATGAACGGAACAGGAGGAAACGTGTGTATAATGCTCTTCAAGAAACGACAAACAACAGGGGACTTGAAAAGAGAAGGCTGATCTGGAAGGCGTAAGAAGGCGGAAACAGCCGAGAGATAGCCTTTGATAGTGCTCAGAGCAGAGCCCTGCTGGGCCAGAGAAAGGAGGAACAGAAGAACTTCTGAAAGAGGGGCAGAAAGGGGATCCACAGCCTTCGCTGCGCACCATGCCACAAATGTATTCCACCTGCAGGCATATACTGTTTTAGTGGAGGGACGCCTGGCTTCCAGAATTACATCACAGACTTCGGGAGGAAGATCGAAAGCTGTCAACTGTCGCCGCTCAATCCCCACGCATTGAGGTGGAGGCTGGACAGGTTCGGGTGGAGGACCATCCCCTGCTGCTGTGACAGAAGATCCTCCCGAAGAGACAGTCGGCCCGGGGGATCGATCTCCATGCTGAGTAGCTCGGGATACCAGTATCTTTGTGCCCAATCCGGAGCCACTAGGAGGACTTGGGCCCTCCTAGTGACAAATCTTCTTCAGCACTCTGGGCAGAAGTGGAATAGGCGGAAAGGCGTATAACAGACCATAACTCCACTCCCGACGAAAAGCTTCGCGAGCAAGTGCCGCCTTGGAAATTCCAACACGTAGGATTGATGACATTGTGCGTTCTCTTTGGTGGCGAATAGATCTAACCAAGGCTCTCCCCACTGCAGAAAGAGACCTTGCGCCACGTCCGAGTTCAGACGCCATACATGATCCATCAAGCACCAGCAGCTGAGTTTGTCTGCCCTGGCGTTCAGAGAACCTGCCAGGTGTTGAACCACCAAGGTAATGCCTTGATGTTCCAGCCATCTCCAGAGGCGCAGAGCCTCCTGACATAGGGTCCACGACCCCACCCCGCCCTGTTTTTTGCAAAACCACATGGCGGTGGTGTTGTCCGTGAACACCTACACCACACTTCACTGGACAGAGGGAAGGAATGCCTTCAGTGCAAGTCGGATCGCCCAAAGCTCCAAAAGGTTGATATGGAGCCGGGACTCCGCCGTAGACCAGAGGCCTCTGATCTCCACCTCTCCCAAGTTGCCTCCCCATCCCAGGAGGGACGCATCCGTCTCCACTGTGTGCTCCGGTTGGGGAAGGGAGAGGGATCTGCCATTGACCCAATCGCGATTCGTGAGCCACCACTGCAGGTGCCGTGCAGTGCCCTCCGAGATCTGGACACGATCGGACAGGTTGCCCCGATGCTGCGCCCACTGGAACTTCAGGTCCCACTGCAGAGCCCGCATATGCCATCTGGCATGTTGTACCAGCAGGATGCAGGAGGCCATCAGGCCCAGGAGCCGGAGGGTCATCCTGACTGAAACCCGGGATAGAGGCTGAAAGATTGGAAACATAGCCTGAATATCCTGGACTTGCTGCTCGGGAGGATAAACCCGAAACTGCGTAGAATCCAGAACTGCTCCGATAAAGGCGAGCTTCTGAGAGGGACTCAGGTGCGACTTCGGCACATTGATGGAAAACCCCAGCAAGTGCAGGAGGTCGGCCATAGTCTGAAGGTGGGTGACAACTGCCTGGGGCGAGCCCGCCTTCAACAACCAGTCGTCCAGGTAGGGGAAGACTGACACACCTGACCTGCGCAGATGAGCTGCGACCACCGCCATCACCTTTGTAAACACCCGAGGGGCGCTGGAAAGGCCGAAGGGGAGCACAGCAAACTGAAAATGCTCCTGGCCTACCGCGAACCACAGGTAACGCCGGTGGGCTGGCAAGACGGGGATGTGAAAATATGCATCCTGCAAGTCCAATGCTACCATTCAGTCTCCAGGGTCGAGGGCAGCCAGTATCTGAGCCAGAGTCAGCATCTTGAATTTCTCCTTCCGGAGGAAGCGATTGACGTTCCGGAGGTCCAAGATGGGGCGCAGACCCCACTTGACCTTTTTGAGGACCAGAAAGTAGTGGGAATAACAACCACTCCCTACTTCTGGCCCGGGAACGCACTCGATGGCCCCCTTTGCCACGAGGATCATGACTTCCTGCTGGAGGAGCACCAAGTGATCCCCAAACATGCAGTGGCACCAAGGTGGCATGGCTGGAGGGAAGGGAGTAACCCCCGCGGATGATCTGCAACACCCACTTGTCCGATGTGATATCGCGCCAGTGGTGTATCCTGCCACCCACCGGCGTGGGGTGAGCCACAAAGCTCGGATTAGGAAGGTTTGGAGGTAGAAGCAGCAGGGTCAGAGGAGGACTGGCCCCCACGCTGATTCCCAGACCCGCCACTGCGGAAACCACGTCCACACTGAGGCTGGTTCTGCGCAGGCTTGCTAAAGGAACGTGCCTGGGTGCCCCTGCAGTGGCCACGAAAGGAACGAAAACCAGGAGTGGCCAGGCTCTTTGCAGAAAGACCCATGGACATGGCCGTGGCCCGCGAGTCCTTAAACCGCTCAAGTGCACTGTCGGCCTTCGCGCCAAACATGCGAGTGCCATCAAAGGGCATGTTCATGAGTGAGCTCTGGACATCGGGCGAGAACCCAGTAGAACGCAGCCCGGCGTGGCGACGCAGCGCTACAGTCGTAGAAATTGCCCTGCCCAACGAGTCAGCGGTGTCCAAACCACAATGAATGGCGAACTTAGCCGCATCCTTACCCTCAGAAACCGCTTGGGAAAGAACAGCCTGTACTTCCTCAGGACACCGAGGCAACACTTGAGCAACGGTATCCCACACTGCGTGGGAATAGCGGCCCAATAAGCAGGCAGTGTTCACCAACCGCAGCTCCAAGCTGGCTGAAGAGAACAACCACTTACCGATCCAGCTTCTTAGAGTCCTTATCCGGCGGAGCCTTGGAAAAGGCACTCTGCGATGACCAAACTCTCAGGCGTCGGATGGGTGGTGAAAAAGGCGGGGTCACCAGGCGCGGGCGGTGACGCCTGGCGACATTCTTATCTACAGGGTCCCCCGTGGCCGGCTGCGACCAAGTTCCCAACAGGACGTCGGTGAGAGCGTCATTGAAGGGAAGCAGTGGCTACGACAAAGTAGACGCCGTCTGGAGCACCTCGGTGAGGAGGTTAGTTTTGAGGATCAGCGTAGGAAGGTCGAGGTTGAGGACCTCAGCAGCCTGACGGAGCACCATTGTGTAGGTTGCACCCTCCTCCATCGTAGGCGGAGGAGAGGCAAACCCCGGGTCAGAAGAGACATTGAGATCCCCTGCGTCCTCCAAATTGTCCACCCAGTCCTGCTCGGAGTCACACTGACGGGCAAGAGGGTCCTCGGACCACTCTCAATCATCCTCCACCTCCGGTGCCGGAGGAGACAGCTGCGGCGGCAGAGCCGGAGCCGGAGAAGGGTCGGGCCGGCACCGTGTCCCAATGTGGATCCCAGGCAGGAACGAAATGGTCCTGGAACCGGGGAAAGGGCAGAACGAGCGGCACCCAATGCGGCGGCGCTGGAGCCGGAAGCGCCTGACCTCGTGGCGCTGGGGCCGGAGCAATTGGCGTAGGATCCTGTGGCGCCAAAACTGGATCCACGGCGGCGCCAACGGGCCAACAGGATCTGGACACGGGACCCTGGGGCCTGAAGGCAGGAGCCCGAGGCCTAAAAAGGCGGTCCATGGTGGCAAGAATCTCTTGCACATGTTCGGGAGTCGCCGACAGACCCGGGAAATGTGGGCAGGCCGCGGGACTCCCAGGCTTCAAGGGAGCCGCAGGGGCAGAACCCCTGTCCCCCGTGTCTGCATCCGAGGACCGACGGGGGGACGTCGGAGAGCGAACACGCTTCTTTGACTTCTTTTTATGTTGTCGCTTACCGAAATCCGAGGGCGAAGACTTGGACCTCGAGGATCGACGACTGCAGCCCCGCGATCGGTCCCGGGAACGGGACGAGTGCCGGGCCTCTAGTAGTTTCCTGCGCTGCTCCCTTAAAGCCCTTCAGGGCCATAGCCCGACAGTCCCGGCAGGCCCGGGAGTCTTGGTCGGTCTCCAGGCAGTAGAAGCAAACATCATGGGGGTCCGCCACTGACATATTGCGATGGCAGGCCCCACAGGATTTAAAGCCAGGCATCCCTATGTGCACCAGGAGAAAAAAGGGGAGACAGTCTCAAAAGAGTAGTCAAAAAGTGACTAAGGTACGTGCTCGATCGGGATCTGCTTTTGCTGGAACGGAAAAAGAAAGAACTGATGTCAGCGCGCAGGGGTGGCGCCTAAGTAGTCTCCGTGACGTCATCTCGGCGCATAAGACAACAGCGACAGACGCGGAGGGGCAGGATGCCAACTAATGACGTGCAGGAGTACTGCTACCAAACGTTTTCGAATCCAGTCTGACGCCTGGGGATATTCTAAGGTAAGGAATCTATCACTAACGTGTCTCTTTCAGATATGATGTTAACAATCTGGTAGTCATGCAGTTCATACAATGTTTCACTATTTGATGTAGGATGGATTTGTTATACAGAGAACATAATACCAGCTTTTGTTGCCATATTTTATTCTCTAGTCTTCAAGTCACACATGCTCAACACTTATACCATTTTTATGAGGACTGAATTATTACCTAGACAGCATAACAGTGTAAATATTCTGTAGAGCGCAGCCATTTAATCATTAGTCTAGCTAATTATTGGACATCTACTCAATCAATCAATCAGTACATTTATAGAGCGCGCTGCTCACCCGTGAGGGTCTCAAGGTGCTGGAGGGAGGGGGGGGTGTCACTACTGCTCGAAAAGCCAGGTCTCGAGGTGTTTCCTGAAGGTGAGATGGTCCTCGGTCAGTCGTAGGTGTGCGGGGAGGGAGTTCCATGTTTTGGCTGCCAGGTAGGAGAACATTCTTCTTCCGGTGGTGGTTCTGCGGATCCGTGGGACGGTGGCAAGGTCGAGGCCGGCAGAGCGTAGCTGGCGGGTGGGGGTGTAGAACGAGAGGCGGCCGTTGTGGTATTCGGGGCCACTGTCGTGGAGTGCCTTGTGTGCGTGGGTGAGGAGCCTGAACGCGATCCTCTTGCTGATGGGGAGCCAGTGCAGGTTTCTCAGATGGGCGGATAATTGGCTGTGGCGGGGGATGTTGAGGATGAGTTGTGCGGAGGCATTCTGTATGCGCTGGAGTCATTTCTGAAGTTTGCTGTGGTTCCTGCGTATAGGGCATTTCCGTAGTCCAGTCGGCTGGTGACGAGGGCCTGGGTGACGGTATTTCTGGTTTCGGTGGGGATCCACCGAAAGATCTTACGGAGCATGCACAGGGTGTTGAAGCAAGATGACGAGACGGCGTTGACTTGCTTGGTCATTGTGAGGGAGGAGTCCAGGATGAATCCCAGGTTGCGTGTGTGGTCCGTGGGTTTTGGTGCGGAGCCCAGCGCTGTGGGCCACCAGGAGTCGTCCCAGGCGGAAGGGTATTGTCCGAGGATGAGGACCTCCGTCTTGTCTGAGTTCAACTTCAGGCGACTGAGTTTCATCCATTCTGCAACGTCTTTCATTCCTTCCTGGAGGTTGGTTTTGGCGGTGGCTGGGTCTTTGGTGAGTCTACTGAAAATGTTCCAAGTGGAAAGAAGGACTAGACAGGTCTGTACAATTACCCTTCTCATGGCTGCTCTCGCACTGGTGCATTGGATCAGCTGGTACAAGTTAATTTAGTGCCGTGGTTGGCAGATGGGCAGCGGCTCTCACACTAGTTGATGAAGTTAGTGTATATCTGGTAGCCTCAGTGGTTAGGTCAAAAGTAATAGACTTTACTTCAGAACTTAGCATTCACTTCAGTCCTGCACACAACTGTAAGAGAGGTGGTTGGAAAGGGAGACCAGGACATTGCTATCTGCAGATCAGGAGGGCAAACTTCTGTTATCTTGGGATATAAATAATAATAAAAAAATTAATAATAAATAATAATAAAAAACAGAATGGAACTACTTTCTAGAGCTAGTCATAAAATGGTTAGTAGAAGATGTGAAACATTAACACAAACTCCTCATTTCATTACTGGTTTGAGCCCTTCCAAAAAATCCGATTCACCAAGTTCTTATATGTGGTTTAAAATTAACTACTTTAAACTCACAACTACGATTACAATAGAATACAAGCAGAAATGTGTAAACTGGTGTAGAGTGACAGCACACAGAGTCACAAATGCACACATTATATGGTTCAGAGTATGAGAGGGTCTGGATGTCAAATTATTGTTAGCTAATCTGGGTAATAATAGTTAATGTTCTGTTTAATGTCACATACAGAAGCCTCAACTGGAGTAGAAAAGAGATGGGGAAAAATATTTAATACGTCTTATAAGGCTGGACCACCTCCCTCTTAGGGGAAATTATGTCAGCTAAACAACATTGATCAAAACCCGATAGCAATAGGATGGACGTACAAACGATCAGACAAAACACCACTGTGGGAAAGATTATAAGAAATGGGACCTTTGAAAGAGTCAAACTGAGATATATTTTAAATCAGGTATGCATAAAATAATTGGAAACACTCATTATCGAACCTGGGCTTAACTAGAGGAAGCTCTATAAAAAATAATTTTTTGATAATCATTTTAATTATTTAAGAAAAGACAGCAAAGAAAAACAATACCAGCTCTTAGTACATTTGTGAGTGCAAATCGTTGACGAGAGATTAGTACCCCAGCATGCTAAGTCCAACATTTGGGCAGAAATTAACAGCGTCTTCGCCCAAGTCCATAAGTGATCTTCTGGGATGTTCAATCTTCTACTACCTCGACCCACTTGCCCCACACTCAACTAAACTTCTTCAGGCAGCCTCGGGCGCATACATGGGTCACTCCTGCGCAGCGCACCAATCCACCCCCCTGCGCCAACGCGCCATTGTGGGATCAGTCGTGTTCAGCCAGTTGGCTGCAATATCCCTTTTAGTCACTGTCAGAGCCGTGTTTCAACAGAGTTTCTCAGCTCTGGAGCCATCCAGTCCCTCGGTAATACCCAGGAGTACGTTCATCGGGCTAAGGGGGATCTCCCAACCCAGAAACTCTGTGAGTTCCCCTGTTACCGACTCCCAATAGCGCGTGATTGTGGGACTGAGCCATATCATGTGGTAAAAGTCCGCCTGGGGGTATCCGCAGCGGGGACAGGATGCATCAGGTCGGAGCCCAGAGCGGTGAAGACGTAATGGTGTGAGGTAGGCAGCATGTAGGTGCTCTATAAAATCTTACAGGTAAGACTTGCTTCAGGCGTAAATTGGAGGATACATAAACCATCCTAGAAAAACCATCACAAGAATCAGAACTCTAGGAACACAATGATGTGATCATACTTGTAGATGATCAGGATCATTTTAATAAGAGAGTGACTCATACTAAAGAACTAGCTAGCCAAGCTTTAATGACAAGGACTATTTTGGGAGGGAAAAAAAATGGATGGTTGTTAAAGTGTGACTGTGAACTTAAATGTAAAAGCACAGTGGGTATCTAGCTGCAGACTAATTCATGAATAAGAATATAGCCTAATCTACATTAGGTGCCATCTTCAGCCAGTTTAACCCAGATGTTACACTTTGTGAACAGAACAATTTTGGACTCTGGTCATTCTTAATAAAATAAACAGTACTGCATGAAAGCTGATAAAGCAGTAGAAGATGGTGTTGTCAAAGAGTAGCGGGCCGGTGGGGGGTTGAGGGAAAGGAGACAGCAAATGACAAATGACAAAATAAAAATAAATAAATACCTGCAGCCGGAGTCGTCGGGCTCTTTTGCTCCTTTCCGCTAAAGGCACCAGCTCCCAAACTCCACTGAAGCCAACACTGACGCTGCTCTCATGCTGCTGGAAGCAGCGTCAGGATTGGCCTGAGCGCTCTGAATTTTCACTCCCAGTGAGACTGGGAGCCTGTGCCTGCTGTCTCCAACCCAGCAACACAGCTCGGGTTTGGCGACAGCTTCAGTGAGCATGACGGTTTGGCCGGCCAAACCATAATGTGCACTGATCATAGTGCACTAACCTCTTCTCCTGCAGCCTGTCATCCCCATGGCCCACCTCCAAAGACTCAGCAGGAAAATAAAAATAAAATGATAATAAAATGTGTTTATTATCGTATTTTTCCTTTCCTGCAGTTTTGAGGCAGCGGTGGGGGTGGGGGTGGGGGTAGGGTAGATGCTCCTCTGCCATAGCGGAGGAGCGCTGCTGCCTGATAAGAGGTGTGTGTGCAACGTTTGCAAATATCCAACTGAGAGATAAGCAATATAATTGGGGGGGCAGTGAATGTGGTAAGACCATGACTGTGTATACGCCTCGATTTTCTTTATCTCAGATGCAATGTATGCACAAAGAACAACTTTTTCAGGTTTTTTTTCTCACTACTGCAAACTTAAAACAAATATTTTAGTCAGGATTCAAAATGCAAGCCAAACCCATTCGCTCTGCTAATGCTTGTTGTTAAATGATGTAAGAGCTGATTAGGAGCAGCCAAAATGAGCCTCACTTTGTGCATGTAGCAACTGCTTTCCAAGCAATGCCAGAGATGAAAGGCTGTGGCTGATTACATTTATGGTAGATGGTGGAAAGTGTTCCTTTGTATTCGTCTGGAGCTAGGATGCGCATATGAGTATACTAGAGGGTTTTATACACACAGCTATTAGTAGAGTTTCAGGTAGGGTTCCTGATGAACAGAAGCCATTGTGATATGTTACTAATTTGTGCCAAGACTTACTTTTGAATGTGTTGGTAAGCTAAGTATTTGCTAGAATATTACTTTTTGGCTGTGTATTCTCTGTGTTGTGTTCGTCTTCTTTGTGTTATTTCTAACACATTTTTATATAGTTTTATTTTCATTTGCTGTATTGTTTTAGGTTTCTTAAGATGGTAATAACTCCTTCTCAGTAAACCTATCACCCATGTTTTCTTAGTTCATGTGTTGCCTGTTTTGTGACTACAATGGCATATATCTAACATTTTACAATCATCCATTTTCTTTTAACTTTCATAAACTATTTATTAAAAATGTTAAAACTCAAAAACAAGACTTGTTTAAGCAAACATCATGGATTTCTCATATCTAAAAATCTCCTCTATGCCCATTAATCCTCCAATAGAACAGGCAAGATATCTTGAGGTCTGTGGGATACAATGCCGCATCAGGTCACCTTTCGCGTCTGCTAGCCCTCAAACCCTTTACTTGCCTGCAGCAGCAGATGGTCATGTCTCCCCCTCCAAAGACGGCGCCTTGTGCTTTCTTTGATCTTGCTACTAGCCCTTGACCCTACACTTCCTGATGCTCAGTCACCCATCCACGTGTCTCCTTTTTAGGTCTCGCCTAAAGGGGCTATAGGGGCTTAACAAGAGCTTAACGATCGGGCGATTTGATGCTGTGCCCGTGAAAAGCAAGCTCAATGCGCAAGCACATTGACCTAAAAAGCGCGTGCACATGAAAGCCAGCCATCTGCCGCCAGCAGCTTCACTTGAAAGGGATCCGCTCCGCCCCCTGCTGCATCAAAGGCTTTCTTCTTCGCACTTTTCACGGCCGCCAGGCCGTGTCGCACTTCTCCTCCCCCTCCCCACAGCAATGCTTTTTTTTTCATGCTTGTCTTCACCTTGTCTCCCTTTCCCCCTGCTTTCGCTCTGGCCATTACTGCTTGCCGCAGCGGGGTAGATTTGCTTTATCAGTATGTCTGGACGCTTTCCCACTGCTGTGCTTAATGTTTATTCAATCCGTAAAGTGGGTTCCGTGTTAATAAAAGTAATTCATAAGCCTTCCTCCGACCTCAAAACTGCTTTAATACGGCCGGGTGCTTTCTGAGAGCTGCGCTTCATGTTTAATTTAACTGATAAGCGGGCACCATGTTAATAAAAGCAAGGCACTCACCCGCTTCCTTGTTCCTCAAAACCACTTTTTTAGTACGGCTGGGCACTTTCCAGCGAGTGCGCTTTATGTTTAATTCAGCTTTGAAGCGGGTGCCATGGTTATAAAAGTAAGGCACTCACCCGCTTCTTCTGATGTCAAAACCGCTTTTTTAGTACGACTGAGCGCTTTCTGGCAGCTGCACTTAATGTTTAATTAAGCTCTGAAGCAGGCGCCATAGGAGAAACAACGCGCACACACACGCGCGCAAGAGTCCAGAGAGAGTGTTTCATCAAGACTGCCAGAAATATTGTAAACACCTAACAAATATTGACTTTTAATACCCCTAAAAAAAAAAAAAAAAAAGGAGTGCCCCCTCTTAATTAAAGTGGGTGCCGGGTCGCCGGAGCTAAATGAAGTAGGTCCGCCTTTTGTGTGCATACAAATTGAGTTTACTCTGAGAGCGATTTATTACCTTAAATTGAAAGGCTCTTTTGAAAGGAGACTTCTCGGCTCTCCCCCCTCCGCTGCGCTCTCTTCCTTCGAGTCACACCAGGCTTGTAATCAGCAACAAAAGCTGACATGAATCAAGGGCGGATTGACAGGGGCTGACAAATAACTGATTGATTGCAAGCGGGCAGCGCTGACAAGTGACGGAGGGGTGGAGATAAAAAAACAAGCATTGAAAATGCAATAGGTCTCGCTTTTGATTAAGTTAAAGCGATTTGCTTTGCTAATGGTATTGTATAGCAAAGCAAATGGCTTTAACTTAATTAAAGGCGAGACCTATTGCATTTTTAATGCTTGTTCAGCTTTCTTTCTTCTAGTGCTTGCAACTGGTGCTTCCTCTGACTCCACCTTCCCACCTACAGATCGCAATGTACTTTTCCTCCAGTGCCTGGCACCTCATTCCGCGCACCAACTGCAGTTCTTGCCCCAGTACTGGCAATTGACGGAACCCAAGTAGGGTGAAATGCTTACCAATAGGTATAAGCATTTGCATTTTTGATTTATTTTGATTACACTGGCACAGATTTTAAGGATAGGGGTCACCAGGGAAATAAAAGGGTGTGGTGAGAGGGAAGTTGCTGAGCTAAGAGAAAAGCACCTGACCGCTGTCCCAAAACTCCATACTGTGAAAAGGTACTGACATTGTATTGTGAAAGGATAAAAACAGCACATTATGTCTTTCGTTTTTAGTTAGCATCACTTTGCATTTTGAGTGTTTCAGTTACATTTTAGTAATTCCAGTTATCTAGAAAGCTCTGACTTTTAAGGGTCAACAACTTTACTGCACTGTGTTTATTGCTATTTAGCTTGAGGTGGTAAGTACCTCAATGTCCTCTGGACTTGCCCGCATGTAGCCCAGTAAATATGTTATACTGACTCTAGCCAATGGGAGTTGCTGAGCTAAGAGAAAAGCACCTGACCGCTGTCCCAAAACTCTATACTGTGAAAAGGTACTGACATTGTATTGTGGAAGGTTAAAAACAACACATTATGTCTTTCTTTTTTAGTCAGCATCACTTTGCATTTTGAGTGTTTCAGTTACATTCCAGTAATTCCAGTTATCTAGAAAGCTCTGACTTTTAAGGGTCAACAACTTAACTGCACTGTGTGTATTGCTATTTAGCTTGAGGTGTAAGTACCTCAATGTCCTCTGGACTTGCCCGCATGTAGCCCAGTAAATATGTTATACTGACTCTAGCCAATGGGAGTTGCTGAGCTAAGAGAAAAGCACCTGACCGCTGTCCCAAAACTCTATACTGTGAAAAGGTACTGACATTATATTGTGGAAGGTTAAAAACAACACATTATGTCTTTCTTTTTTAGTCAGCATCACTTTGCATTTTGAGTGTTTCAGTTACATTCCAGTAATTCCAGTTATCTAGAAAGCTCTGACTTTTAAGGGTCAACAACTTAACTGCACTGTGTGTATTGCTATTTAGCTTGAGGTGTAAGTACCTCAATGTCCTCTGGACTTGCCCGCATGTAGCCCAGTAAATATGTTATACTGACTCTAGCCAATGGGAGTTTGAGGATTAGTTAGTACATAGGAAAACTGACTCATTTGTGATCATGGCCAAGAGACATGACTTATTGTAGTTATTAAAATGTTCACCACAATATCCCCAGATCTAAACCAATTCAATTAACTTGAAATTAATTCAGCATGTCCTTTCCAAACTTTTAGGAATGTGGTGGCCCCGCCCTGACGTCGTCCTCGTATGTGACGTCAGCGAGGTCATATAAGCTCCTCCCGGCGCACTGACGTCAGTTTTCTTCGGAGAAACTTTTCCGCTGCACAACGCGGAGCCACCAACTAAAAACTGTATAAGTATGGGAACAGTGTGAGAGGAATTAAATTCCGTGAATAAAGAAGGTGGTGGTGGGATACACCATCCCAAGGACAGAATAGACACCGCCTACATATATAAGTGGAGTCTGTGAGAAAGAGCCCCGCAGGGCAAGCGAAGGCCCCTTCGCGAGTGCTACAAGGGAAGAATATTACAACAGACAGAAATAGACTGATAGTGACATGTGGAAATGTGCCGTCCAGTAAGACCAGAACACAGAAAGAACAACAGTCCACTGTAAGAAAGAAAGAGAAGACTGGCCTTTTCCCCTCTATAAACAGAGGTAGGAAACAGAGCACAACCAACCCTCAAAGAGGATGACCACAAGGAGACTAGGACTCCGAGGAAGTAGAGTAGACTGAAGGGAAGGGAACTGGAGAGGAAAACAAACCTTCCTGTGAATCAAAGGTACCATATAACAGAAAAGAACCCCCTCAGCAGAGGTTAACTGTATATGAAAGCACCCAGGGGAGTGCAACAACCTGAGCCACCTGAAGATAAAACCCAACGGCAACTGAAGAGGCCAGTGGATAACACCACCAGAAGAGGTCCTCGCAGAACGGGGAGGCTGGGTGGGCGTTAAGGAATCTGTGGCTAGACAACATCTCTACCAGATACATCGTTACAGAAGGTAAGTAACTCGTACATCTGACAGAGACATCTAGCCACAGATTCCTTAACTTAGACTAGATACCACAGCCACACCCCAAAAGGGAGGCGGGTCTGCGACAGGACAACAGAAAGCACCAGGCTTGTGATTCGGCAACAGGGTGACGGATAAAGGGGAAAAAACTGCGGCAGAACAGTCTGCAACCCCAGCAACTGAAAGAGCAGAAGTCACAGGATAAAAGATATCAGACAACATGCCAGAATGGCGCCACACCGTACCAGTATAAAAATGACAGGTTGAACGATATGATCTCCAGGAGAGAGAGAAAGAGAGAGAGGGAGAGATGGAGAGAGGGAGAGGGGGAGAGGGGGAGGGGGAGAGGGGGAAAGAGGGAAAGGGGGAAGGGAAGGGGGAGGGGGAGAGGAGAGAGAGAGAGAGAGAGAGAGAGAGAGAGAGAGAGAGAGAAAAGATTACTCTACGCTAAATGGCGCATGAAAAGTGCATTTACCCAAGATCGGAATGAACTTGAAGAGATGCAACCAGCGCCTAACAGACCAGATATAAAAGGAGGCCAAAAGTGCAGGTGGCAAGAGCTCAAAGGCAAGCCAGAACCTGAGCAATGCATTGGAGATAGTCAGCAGGACAAGAAGTACCCCAAGCGCACACCCAAACCCAAAAGGGTAAGGAGGGGCAGTAGCATCAACTCCTAACCCGCTGAAGCAGGTATAATATGCAGCCGGCAAACGGCAACAGAAACCTTAAGTGGCTTACACAGGAACAAAAGAGTGCTTAACCAGGCAGCACGAAGCCAGAAGGAGGAACAACCACCATATAGAATAGTTGACAGTAATTAATGACCACTGCCATCAGAATAACCGCCCCACAGGCGTAGTTTGAACAAGAGTAGGCCACTCTGAAGGGAGAGGCCAAACACGCCAAATCATCCAAGACCAATACTCCAAAAGACACGTCGAACACCAAAAAAGGAAGCATATGACGATTGGAAAATCACTCAAGGAAGTGGAAGCAAGGAGGAACCTATGGCAACTCTAAACCACCTAAAAAGGGCTCCCCCACACATGGAGATATTGATCCAGACTTCGCAACCATGACAAGAGGTGGCAAGGTAGGAAGAGGAAACTAAGGCAACCGGCATGTAGACATAACGTATATGCACACAGAAGAGCAGGTAGGTGCAGTTTACGAAGAGGAGACCATGAAACCTCCAAAAGAGATGGATAACCATTAGCGAAAGCAGATGGGACCAAGGGAAAACATAGAACAACGTACATTTAATCGGCGCATGAAGCCCACATAATTTCCAGGTGAGAGAAGCTAGGCTATATAATAGCGTACAAGTACCCCACATGGAGTATGTATACCCCAGACAATGGGGGACACCTCTTAGGGCAAAAAGCCAGGTAAAAAAGAATGCAGCAACAAACCGACCCCATGAACAGAGTTCCGGGCCGTAATGACGTTACCGAGCTGAACTACCGGCTGAAAGCCACAAGCAGAGTACACAGCAACCTGTGAGATAAGGCCACAGAAGGCCAACAGGCAACTGAAAGCAAAATGCATCCAAGAGATGCTAATAAAAGGGTAAACACCCATGACCACATAAAAAGAAGACGTAAAGCTCACTGCTCATGTTAAACACAGAGCGCATCTAAAGGCTCACTGCCTATGTTAAACACAGAGCACATCTAACGGATGCGAAAATGAAAAAGTACCACAGAAGACAGGCCTAAAAGGACCTAAGTGGGAGGATGAAAGCCCTCCAGCAGCCAGTGAACCGCCGACTGACTCGGCATGAGCATCAAAGAGCAAAACCCCATCAAAGGGTAAATCAACCAGACACTGCCGGATATTTTCAGGGAAGACACTGTCTCGCAACCAAGCGTGACACCTTAAGACAACAGAACTCGCCATGGCTCGGCCCAAAGAATCCGCAGTATCTAAGGCTGAGAGGATTGTGAATTCGGCCATGTCGCAGCCATCCCAAATGGAGTGAAGAAGATCAGCGCGAGCACCTTCGGAGGTGGCAGTAAGCAAAGACTCTGCAGAGTCCCACAGGACAGACGTAGCCCGAGCCAAAACACACACAGTATTTAAAGACCGAAGGGTTGCACTAGTAGATGCAAAGACATTCCTACCCCAGGATTCAAGCCACCTGGACTCCCGAGTTGGAGGAAGCGTTAGAGGGGGCAGAGAAGGAAAGGCAGTCTGTAACACAAACCCCTGCACATCGAGGTGAACAAAATCACAGACCGGTCACGTGGAGCTGGGCGGTGGCGGTGCAAAACTGAGCGTGCCACCGGATCACCTTAAGCAGGTCGGACCCAGCTACCCAAGAGGACATCATAGAGGGATGCCTCAAAAGGCAAAAGCGGCTCCACATTGCCGGACCCACGGTGGAGAACGAAGGGGTCCACCGACAAGAGGGTAGAGGGGGTTGCATATTCAAGATGCGGGTGGCTGCAGAGAGCACTCTCAAAAAAGCCACACCAGCCTGTGTAGCCCTCCGTGGAGGGGATAACAGCTCATCAGTGGGGGAGGGTTGTAGGCAGACACTCCAAAGACACAGAGGGTGAGCCCAATGCCCCACGGAAGGGAGCCCATGGAAGAGTGAGGATCCTGACAGGGCTCCTGGGGAGGCGAACAGCCTGCCAGATCTGGGTGCTCCTGAGGAGGCTCCACAAATTCCAAGGGGGGCATTGGCAGCACCAGCTCCGGCGATGCCTGGCGGAAAGGCGGCGCTGAACTTTCTCCAGAGATACCAAAAGGGATGATGGAGGGAGCGTTTGAACAAATCAAACACTCACCCCCAGTCAACTGATCTGGTTTTAATCCATCACCATTCTTTAGCTCACTCCACCACCCCAGTTCAGACACGGCCATATGCAAATCAGTCTGACCCTGTGCCTCATGGGAACAGTCCAGCCCGAACTGCCAAGCCATGTCTTCTCTGGACCGGAAACAAGCATCCTGGGACCGGTTTCGTATTCATAATCCTCATCAGCCCGGCTATCTTGAATCGAGTGGCAAAGTGAGCAAGGGACCCACGTCTGGGCATACCCTGCCAATTTAGGGTGAAAACAGCGATACCAAAGGGGATGATGGACGGAGCGTTTGAGCAAATCAAACACTCACCCCCAGTCAACTGATCTGGGTTTAATCCATCACCATTCTTTAGCTCACTCCACCACACCAGTTCAGACATGGCCATATGCAAATCAGTCTGACCCTGTGCCTCATGGGAACAGTCCAGCCTGAACTGCCAAGCCATGTCTTCTCTGGACCGGAAACAAGCATCCTGGGACCGGTTTCGTATTCATAATCCTCATCAGCCCGGCTATCTTGAATCGAGTGGCAAAGTGAGCAAGGGACCCACGTCTGGGCATACCCTGCCAATTTAGGGTGAAAACAGCGATACCAAAGGGGATGATGGACGGAGCGTTTGAGCAAATCAAACACTCACCCCCAGTCAACTGATCTGGGTTTAATCCATCACCATTCTTTAGCTCACTCCACCACACCAGTTCAGACATGGCCATATGCAAATCAGTCTGACCCTGTGCCTCATGGGAACAGTCCAGCCTGAACTGCCAAGCCATGTCTTCTCTGGACCGGAAACAAGCATCCTGGGACCGGTTTCGTATTCATAATCCTCATCAGCCAGGCTATCTTGAATCCAGTGGTAGAGTGAGCAAGGGACCCCTGTCTCCAGAGGCCTCTATAGAAGAATCCAGAAGACGGCGTTGAAACGACACGTGTCGGTGCCGATTGTGCCTTGACAGACATCGAGTCAGGGCCGAAACTATGACAAGCTCTCCCTCTGAAGAAGAAGAGGTCGCCGGAGCCGTCGAGGTAATCTTCCGGTGCCGCCCCGGCACTGGCTCCACCTCATCCAGATCAGGCTCAGATTCTGGAGAAAGGAGCGGAGGCGAAGCTGAGCCTCCGCCTCCGCGTCGGCGCCGACCCTAGCTCGGGAAAGGCGGCCGCCTGCCCGGAAGGCTGGGGTGTGCTCAATTCAGGGCTATGAGCATGGGCAACCACCTGAGGCGCCACAGGGAGCCCCGCGGGGCTATGCAGCGCAGCAGAGGCGCCGTGGGATGAAGAGGGGGACCCAGAAGGGCCACGCCCTAATGACCCAACGTGTAGCTTAGAGGGAGACCCAGCCGGGCCGTGCTCTAACAACACCATATCTCTGACGTTCCTGGGAGGCAAGGGCTCAATTGGCGCCAGAGGCGAACCCGCCGGCGAGTCCGTCGGAGACCTTAAAAGAAGCGGAGGTTCTGAGGACGCCCCAGGAACGGGAGAGGACCCAAGGGAGGCCTCCAAGGCCGCAGCATAGACCTCCATTTGAGCCTGAGTCGCCCCCACACCCAGAAAGTGCGGATAGATGGGGGACGACCGTCGGGAGAACACGTCCAGAAAGTTCAGGCAACCAGAGCCCCTGACGACAGAAGAAGGTGAGGTCGATGACCTAGGCGACAAGCGCCTCGACTTACCAAGTGGAGAACGAAGGCCTCGGACCCCAGAGGCCGATCGACGGCGGAACCGGACAGTAGAGGGACCTGCAGTCGACGACGAGGCTGGGGAGCGAGACGACTCCGACCGGGACAGCCGTGCCAAGAGAAGCTTCATACGGCGCTCCTGCCGAGACTTCGGTTTCAGACGTTGGCAGCCTTCACAGCCCGTGGAGTCATGGTGCTCGCCCAGACACCACATACAAATAAGATGCGGTCTGTCACGGACATCTGCCGGGAACAAGAATTATAAGATTTGAAGCCCGAAGGCATCGCACACTGTTCGCGAAGCGTCGAAAATGAGGCCTGAAAACAGGCCAGAGGAGCTCACTCCGGATCAGTGTTGCACGCGGAAAAGAAGGAAACTGACGTCAGTGTGCCGGGAGGGACTTATATGACCTCGCTGACGTCACGTACGAGGACGACGTCAGGGCGGGGTCGTGTTGCGCTATCCCCCAGCGCGAAGAGGTGCTGCTGCAAAAAATTTCTGGATCCAGTCTCACGGCTGGGGATATTCTCAGTTAAGGAATCAGCGGCTATATGTCTCTATCAGATACACAGTACAGTTACAATAGAATGTGCACAGGATATATGCGGTGGTCTCTAGTGTCTGTCATAGTCTTGATTGTGTTTTTCCCCATCCTTATTTACCATTGCCTATTTGTATTTGTATAGGATTTAGTAAAGTTCAGGAAGTTGTGTAGTGTTATATGGATCTCAAGATGATGTCTGGCATATTTTAAAGTCCATAACAAACTAGGGTGAATGCACCACTGTACATTTTGTAGATGAGTTAAAATTCTTAGAGGAAGTTTGATAGGTGCATACCTTATAAATGGGTTTATGCGCATGCGTGTGATTGCAACAAACAAAGTTTGAATCAACAGAAGAACATGTTAGCTGTTATATATATTGAGTTACATCTGCATATGTTTTTATGCTTGAAACTATCCAGCCACACAATCCGAACTACTGAAAATATATGAAATCGCGCATTTCACCAACCAGGCTTCGGCCCTGGAAATCTAATCAAGGCAATAATAACGCTTTGCAAATGCATGTAGAGGCACACCTGAAGAAAGCAGTAGATGTAGCAATGTTTCTAATGCAACGTACAACAGTCTCCTTAGGTGGAATATTACTCTTTTTTTTTAAACATATTTTTTATTGAAGTTTCACAACATACAAGAAGACACAGCCGACAGTTCTCGCCCATAAAGGGGGCTCATACCCCCTAACGGTAGCATTACCGCTGATACACTTTTGGGAGGAGGCACAACATTAAGGTGATCCCCAGCATGTCAACATAATCACATACCAAGCTATAATAGGCATAATTTAGACTCTGTTCAGTTCCTGCTTATCATCCATACTGGTTCTAAACATAAAAGGTGGAATCTTACTCAACGCCTTCTAGAACTTTCTGATGCATTATATGATTCACATTGAGATAAACTATTCTGAAACATCAGTAACCTTGGAAGCACTGCCACAGATTGCACAGTTTTCTATCCTTCCTATACTCATCAGACCTGGTACTTTAATACCTGTAGGTCATGCTTCTTGAGTCAGTCATCTGCCTTAGATGAGGGAGGCAGAGACAAAAAGGATGCCAAGTAAATATGGATTCATATGAGCTTCTGGGGCTACTTTAGGCAACATGCACAGCTTCTCACTCAAAGATGCTTTGCCCTTTAAAAAGGCAGTATATACAAGCCTAATGTGGCATGCACTCACTGACCCTCCTGCCTGAAGTTATCACCACGAGCAAAGCGAAAACGAAGCTTAGATTACAACAGCTACTCCAAAGGTGCAACCAACTAAGCCGAAGTCACACACAGCAGTAATATACAATGTAGGGGGAAACACGTACATCACCCCCTTAAAAAATGGAGACACCTCAGGAACTTCAATTAGAGAAGGCTCGTCCATCTGCTTTAGAAATATTAAAAGCACTCACAAATAAAATCTTTTAGAGTTGACACCTGCAATTGTCTTCTGAGCTGAAATTTTCACTGCTATTCCTAGAAAAAGGACTGCAGGTGTCGACCCGTAAAAAAAAAAGCTGAAAGTGCGTCCACAAAGCTCTGATTAGAGAACATACAGCACAACAAGACTTTGCATTTGTTTATGTTTTTTAGAGCTCCAATACACAGCATAGTGACATCCACAAAAGGAAAATGCCCCCGAGTCGCTGTATGAGCTGTCCTCACAGCATCAACATTTTCTTTCATGGATGTTCACGTAGTTCATTCTATCACAATTCAGTTCATTTTAATACCTTCATTGATGTGACTCAGTGCCCCTCCGGATGCTCCTCGAAGAAAGTCATTACGTTTTCTTACCAGCTGTGGTTCAGGCCTCTCTTGCAATACTATACAAGATGTCAACACTTTTTCTTTCCTTGATTTGAGTGATAGCATTGAAATTGTTGAAGTTGTAGCTGTACATCCCTTCACATGGCATTCAGCAGCTCCACCCTTGAATCCAGTTTCACAATGCTCTCACAAAGGTCAAAGATTTCCAATTCTTGAAACATCTCTTTAGCTTACATCATTGGCAATTACTATAGTTCTGTTTTATAAGCTGACTTCACTAGTGAATGCATAGCCTTTACACCTCTGTTATACAGGGGCTGCTGTGAAGCAGCTGAAATGGAATGCAGATCAGAAATATAAGGACCAAGTTAAGGACCTACTGTGCCATGACAAAGAAAGTGGGAGGAACCACATATTATAACCCTATTAAAAACACATAACAACTGGAGACTTAACCCCTTCACTGCGGCGGCTATTCCGCCGCAGTGCTAAGGGGGCGCGGCGGCCGCATGCTGGTGACGGAACCGCTCCCTCACCAGCCGCGGTTGAGCTGTGCTCATGACGGAGCGGTTCCGTCACGGCCTCGCCCGCTCAATGGAACGTCTAGCGCAGGCGCGGAATTCGCGCCCCGCAGGCGTGCCAAGCGGGCCGTGACGGAACCGCTCTGTCATCAGCACAGCGCGACCACAGCTGATGACGGAGTGGTTCCGTCACCAGCAGGGGAGGGGTTAAACAATGAGGGCTGATCCGGCAACCTCGAAAAAGCCGAAAGGTACCCTTTAACTGTGCCCAGAGCAAAGCCTTGCGGGTGAAGGCCAAATAAATAAAACATCATATAACTTCGCTTAGAGTGGTCTATCTGCCTCGTGCTACACTGAAACAGAAATTTGCCCAACAACAGGCGCGTACCGTTTTTGTTGAGGGGCACCAGGCTGCCAAGATGACATCAAACACCTCCAGAGGAAGATTGAATGTGGTCAGCTGTCGCCGCATAATATCCAAACATGAAGGTGGAGAATGCAGAACGCTGGTAGCCTGATCGGGGGAGAAATGCTTAAGCCCAGAAGTTCTGGATACCATAGTCACAGTGCCCAACCCAGAGCCTCTAGGATGACTTGGGCCTGGTCTGTCCTAATCTTCTTGAGAATGCATGGCAGGAGTGGTATCGGTGGAACGGCATACAGGAGTTCCGAGCTCCAATCAAGGCAGAACGAGTATCTGAGCTAGAGACCCCTTGGAATCTCCAACGTGTAGAAGTTCTAACATTCTGGGCACAGGTGAACAGAATGAGCCAAGGTTCTCGCCATTCATGGAAGATGCCTTGCACCACCTCTGGGTGTAAATGCCACTCTTGACCTGTGCCTAAGGCTGAGCTCGTGCCCCCTCGCAAAGATTCCGTCAGATGGTTCACCATTGAGAAAACTGCATGGTGGTCCAGCCATTTCCAGAGGAACACAGTCTGTGACCCATGACTCCGTCCTGTGTTTTGCAGTACAACATGGCTGTGGTGTAGTACAAGACCATCAGACCCAGTCTCACCGTGATGGATCGATGGAAGGCTTACAACATTAAGCAAAGGGCCTTCTGCTTCAGAAGGCTGATATGGAGCCAGGACTCCACTGGAGATCAGAGGCCTCTGGTCTCCACCTCTACCAGTTGGCCACCCCAATCCAGAAGTGATGCATCGGTCACCACTGTTAGCTCTGGGGTGGGGGAGGTACAGTGGTCTGCCACCGAACTAATCCTGGCCCAGTAACCACCACCGAAGATGTTTTGCAGTCTCCTCTGAAATCTGAATGTGGTACGGCAAGCTTCTTTGATGTGAGGTCCACTGAAACTTCAGATCCCGCTGCAGAGCCTGCATATGCCATCTGCCGTGCTCAAGCAGCAGGATGCAGGAGGCAATCAGTCTAGGCAATTGCAGAGTCGACCTCAACAAAATCCAGGATCAAAGCTGAAAGGTCAGGATCAGAGCCTGGGTAAAGGATGAAATGGAACCATGTCCAGATTGGCTACGAGGTAGGAAAGCGCCTGAGGAGGAATCAGATATGACTTTGGCACATTAATAGTGAACTCCAAAGATGACAGGAAGTTTGCCATAGTCTGGAGGTGGTTGACCACTGCCTGGAGTGAGCCTGCCTTTTTAAAAAAAAAAAAAAGCAAAAGAAACAATCTTGCTTTTTTGCAGTGTCATGCAGCGCAAATATAACACAAAGATATTGGAACGCTTTACATGACCATTAGTTTCATTACACATGATCACAATCATTTTCTTAAAATATTTGTATTTTTTGAGGCATGATGTGATTAAGTGATTTGCCCAAAATGACAGGATGTTGAGCCAAGACTGGAACCTGGCTCCCCAGTTCCAAAGTCAGCAGTTCTAGCGGCCAGTCATCGAGGTAGGACAAATCTGGCCTTTCCAGCCTCCGAAATTGTGCTGCCACCACTGCCATCAGTTTCGTGAATACCTGAAGGCAAACTGAAAATGCTTGTTGAATCGCAAGTAGCGCTGATGCGACTTTAGTATAGGTATATGGAAATAGGCATCCTGCAGGACCAACATAACCATCTAGTCTCCAGAGTTGCGGGCAGACAAGGCCTGTGCCAGCGTGAGCATTTTGGATTTCTCCTTCCAGAGGAGGGCGTGGATGGCGCAGTTTTAAAATAAGATGAAGGTCTTCAAGTTGGCTACAAAGTAAACCAATGATGTAGTAGTCATAATTATGAATTCTTATGACACATTTAATAGCCTACATTACCACAGGTTATTAAAAAAACTGATTGTTTGCCTTCCAGGATGGCAAGGTTTCACCACGTGAAGAATGAGGCGTGGTTTATCTAGAGAGATGAACATTCTAAAGCACATTTATTATCATTTCCAGTGTGTGAACGTTCTGTAGAATAACTTAGTTTTTAGTAGACCAATTTCGAATGGAGGTTCTATAATTCCCAGAACTTTAAGGACGGTCGTTAGAGAATCGTCCACAGAGATGCATCCTTGATTAAACCAAATCCTTCCAAGCAATTAACAATCCTCAAAGGGTGGGATAAAGAACATTCTGAAGAGCGCTACTGGATTACGAATACTGCTCTGAATTGGCTCATCTCCAAACTGACATATCAGAGAAGGACAATTTGTTATTGAAACATTGCTTTTCTACTTCACATTTCATTTCCACTCGTATTTTCAACAATGCACATGGGGAAGAGTGGGCAGTTATTAAACAGCTGCTATGTTTGCAGAAAAAATATGAACTGCTTTATAAGTAGAAGGGTAAATTTGATATTTCAAAGGGTGATATTTGATTATTTTTACAAAGAAGGGAAATATGTGATTCCGTGGGAGGTCATACAAGGAGCTTCGCGGTAATCTTGGAATCTACTAAAGGATTGAGATTGTGCAGAGAAACATGATTATATATAGGACTGCATTAGGTGATCAACATTAATATGCATTTGTAGCTAATATGCGAAGACAGAGAGAGCTACTAATCCATTTGAAGACAGTCTCCAGGATGTTGTTCCTTTCTAGATGTATTTGACTTAAATCTTATTTAAGCGGCTATGCCCTTGATATCTTTTTAAACAACATTACATTTTGATTGGTAAGGACCATGTTTATGTTGGAGAGCCTCTAGGGAAGAGGGCATATGCTGCATCTGACATAGTGGTCATAGATAAGCACCATTCCTGAAGTTTAAAAAAAGGAGGCTTTATCAAAGTGGTCTCATAGGATACACTGTTGTTATCTCCTTTGGTGATTGATTAGTGGCATTAGTGAGAGGTTTTATATCCTCTCTACTATACATTGAACAGTATGCTACGTATTACAGCTGCTAGTTTTGGCTCACAGGTTTGTGGAAGGTCGGTGAGGCCCCTATACTGTTTCTCTGCCAGTGCAATGTAAGGAATACATACATAGCCTGTGAAATTGTCACTATCTGCTAATGGGAAAGAAGATCAACCAACATGAAGTCCTTAGTTTTTCAAGTTATTGTAGGAGAACACAATGACCTAGCCTACGCAATGAAAAACCGTAATTGGATGTGTTGTTATCATAGAAAACATTGGTATTCTTTGTGATACTAAAACGCTAAATGTCTGAAGGGTGTTAGAAAGATATTTCTTTATAGTATAAAGGCAGTCCTATTTGCGGTATCATTGCTGCTACACTGATGGAGCATCTTGTTATTTCTGCAAATATGTATGGATGAAAGTGAATCGTGGTATTTTGCCTTGCAATATCAACTTTATCCTAGACAAATTTAACCATGTCTATATTTGAGTATTTTCCTCAGGATTGTATCAAAACAATGGAGCAATCAATTGGTGCAGCGCAGCAGAAAAGGTGGTATATAAAAGTAGAGACTGCCCTCGAAAATGGTGGAAAATACGGAGCAGATGGGTGGAATATAGGGGAATTTAAGAACAGAGGGCGGGGAAGGGAGCGGGAGGATAAACAAGGATCTACTAAGCGTAACAAGCGCGATAAAAATCATAATGATGTTTAATTGGGACAGGGTCCAGAGTAAATGATGTAATAGCGAAATACAAACTTATGATGTAAAGTTCTCTGTATATCATCAATGCTCATGCACTTGTGACACTGTATACTGCAACTGACGAAAGTAAAAAAAACAAAAAAAAACAAAACAATGGAGCAATCATGGGGAGTTCCTTCAAAATGAACAGTCATCACTAAGAAATGTTATTTGAGGTCAGTACTATTTGGATTAACATCGAGGTTAATGGGTCAATTCAGTTAGAACTATATGTATATTTATTTGTTTATTTATAAGCCTGAACCACATCTACCGACCACACAAGGGCTGGAGTGATTGCAGCAGGGGCTGCGGAGTCCAATCCTGACTATATGCCAACCTCTGGAAGGGTCTACAATTTTCCCAAACTGGTGAGGAAACTGTTTGCTAGGGGTCAAATGACACAGAGAACATGCCGTGGTCCTCTCCTGGAAATGAATTGCCTTTTTTTGTCAAACAGGCGTGAAACATCGAAAGGCATATCCATGAGAGACGCTTGTACGAGTCCTGAGAATCCTGTGGCATGCTTCCATGCATGAGGGAAGAGCACAACGTTAGTGCATCACCCTTATCAGACAATCAGTAGTATCAAGGCCAGCGGGATCACCCATGTAGCCACATTTTAACCGTCCTGAATGGTTTGAGTCAGTGATGCCTTAAGGTCTACCCCAACTTCCTGCAAGATTTTGCTGGCTATGTCTCAGAGGGCATGCATATATCTGCCCAACAAACAAACTGCACTGACTGATCTCAGTACTAGGCTAGCTAAAGAGAACATCTGTTTTCTGAACACCCCAAACTTCTTAGACTACATATCCAGGAGAGTCATGGAGAATGAGTTTGGGTTCACTTTGCGAATTACCACTGCCAGTGAAGCACTCTCCTCAGCTGGAGGTTCAAACGGTGAGTCCAAAGCTGTATTGGTGAACTATCAAGCTAACTGGCCTCTTGTAAGTCTATGCAATCTTAGGTCAGGATCGGAGTCAAAAGCATAATGGAGCCTCTGAGGGTATGTCCGCTCTAGTAGGGGCAGAGGATTGGGATCAGGTTGTATGGTGACCTGTTGCGCTTTAGTAATTTTGTAGCAGGACATCATTGATTATTATTATTATTATTATTATTAGGCATTTGTACAGCGCATAGCTATCCTCGGGCGTCCCAGCACTAGCAACCGAGCAGACAACCATTTGAATTATGGGGCTATTTGTTGGAATAGCCAGGTTTTTTTAAGTTTACGAAATGGTAAAATGTGGGCTTCAGAGTGGAGGTGTAAAGGTAAAGTGTTCCAGAGCTTTGTCACGTTATAGGCAAAGGATCTTCCTCCACTTCTTGTCCTCCTGAATTTGGGGACAACTGCCAGATTGAGGTTGAGAGAACGTAGATCCCTCCTGGGACGATAGGGGGTAATGAGGGATTTGTTGATATCAGGGCCTGTTCCCCATATAGTCTTATAGGCAATACACAGGGCCTTAAATTTGAATCTTTTAAGGATTGGTAGCAAGTGAAGGGCTTTTAAAGCTGGCTTGGCTGAATGGGTTTTTGGGATTCCAAGTAGCATCCTGGCAGCACAGTTCTGAGCAACTTGGAGTTTCCTTAGTGTTGCCTTGGGAGTCCCCAGATAGAGAGAATTGCCATATTCCAAGAGTGATAAAACCAAGGCTTGGATCAAGATTATGTTTGTGGCCACAGGAAGCAACTGGAGGACTTTTAGGAGTGATCTAAGTATACCAAAACAGGCCCCTCCCACCTTCACTGCTTGGTGGGCAAACTTAAGAGAATTGTCTAACCAGACACCCAGACCTTTTTCCTGGTTTTGTGGGTTGGGGGGGGGGGGGTGGGGGGTGGGGAGACTGCTTGGTGGGCAAACTTAAGAGAATTGTCTAACCAGACACCCAGACTTTTTTCCTGGTTTTGTGGGTTGGAGGGGGTGGGGTGGGGGGGGTGGAGGGGGTGGAGACCGAGACACCTTGGCCAAGTCTGACCAAGGTCTATGCTACAGTGGTTACTTGGGAGCATAAGTTCGGTTTTACATCCGATGAGTCCGAGACAGGAGTGCTCCATCCAGGAGGCAACTTCCTCTAGACATATTTCCAAGTCCAATGGGGAAGTTGCAAGCCCCATTAAGAGTTATGCCCAGCTCTGTGTCATACGCATAGGTCACGATCTTGATACTGTGAGGTAAGATGATGTCGGCCAGTGGCCGCATATATACATTAAAGAGTATAGGGTTCAGCGAGGAGCCCTGCGGGACTCCACAGCTGAGTTCCAATTTCTCAGAAGTGGCGACCTCTCTGAAACTTGAAATATTCTTTTATCGAGGTAGGATTGAACCCAGGAGATCGCCTCATCTTGGATCCCCAGCCTCCTACGTCTCTCCACTAGAATGGAGTTAACTGTGTCGAAGGCCGAACTTAGATCAAGGAGGATGATGGCAACTGCTCCTCCCTGATCCAAGATCTGCTTAGCGTCCTCGACCACAGCGGGAAGGACGGTCTTGGTTCCGTGATTGGGACGGAACTCCGTCTGAGTGGCATGCAGAAGAGCATGGGTTTCCAAGAAATTAGAGAGAATGGAGTTAACGTATTTTTCCCAAATTTTTATAATTGCTTGCAGCAGCGAAATTGGGCGATAGTTGGCCAAATTTGCTGGGTCCAGGCTAGTTTTTTTTCAGTAGAGCCTTGGGCCTCGACCCGATCCTGTAGACAAGGAAAGATTTATAATTTCCAAGATACTAGGAAGAATCACATTTCCAGCTTTATGTAAAATATATGGAGGGGCTGGCTCTAAGGGGGAGCCTGATTTTATTTGGGAAATGATTTCTGTCAGCTTTTCCAGAGTCATAGCTGGGAATTCTTTAAGCACAAACTCTGGATGGATTAAGAGCACTTCGGTGTCTGCCAGATCACTCGGGCAAGGGAGATGGGGGAATGAGGTTTAGAGTTTTTTAATTTTCCCCTGAAAGAAATCTGCGAGTGCATTACTCCGTTCTGAGGAAGCCTCAAGGGCTAGATCATTTTGTGGGAGCTCTAGAAGATCCTGTGCCACCCAAATAATTTCTCTAGGAGTATTGGTTGCAGAGGTAATGATGCCTTCATAATAGGCAGCTTGCACTACTTTTATTTCTTTTTGATACATTTTTATAGCTTCTCTATATTTTCGTTTACATAGGTCCTGATAATCTTTCCCCCATTCCCTCTTGAGTCTTTTACATGTTTGCTTAAGTCTTCCCAGTTCGGGGGAATACCATGGAGTCTTTTTGTCTCTGATTTTGTGATAGGGTTTAATTGGTGCAACCGTGTCAAGTGAGGACTTGATCCAGCAAGTAAACTTTGCAGAGGCTTCGGTAAGATTTGAATTAGGTACGGGTTAAAGGTTATTAAGTGCTATGATCCAGGAGTCTACCGGAAGTTTAGCCCAATGGCATGTTTTCCTCTCCCTGGCTGTGATGCAAGGGACTAGCAGAAAGGATGCTATGTGGAATGGGGTCAAAAAAAGGTCAGGCCAAGGGATACATCTAGGCTCACTCATCAGCATTCCAGGATGATTGCTGAAAATGGGATTTACAGTATGGTTTTTCGTATGTGTGGGACCTGACACTTTTTGGGAAAGTTGGATCGCGAAAAGATCCTGTGTAAGCTCAATTGCGTACACCTTATTGGGTTCATCAAAATGAATGTTAAAGTCTTCCAACAGAGTGGTGTAAGGAGATGAGGCCACTAATGTAGCAGCAACCTCCGGTAGGGATTTAATAAAGCGACTGCATCCTCCTGGGCCACGATAAATAAGAACTCCACCAAAGGAGTGGGTTGCAGAAAGAGCCATATTGAATGCAAGACTTTCACAGTCAAGGATGATGTTGGGTTCAACCTTACATTTAATCAAGTTTTTATGGATTATGGCAAAGGCCTACTCCTGTCCTTAAATCGCGGTTGTTCCGCTTAATGGTACAGCCTGGGGGCAGAGTGTGTACCAGGTCATGTTCCGATGCACTATGTAAGCAGGTTTCCATAAGGAATAGTGCATCTGGGTCCTCGTCTTCAAGGAGCATTCTAATCTCCAGGGAGTGTGTAGTTAAGGATCTACAGTTCAGGTTTGAGCCCTTCCAAAAAATCCGATTCACCAAGTTCTTATATGTGGTTTAAAATTAACTACTTTAAACTCACAACTACGATTACAATAGAATACAAGCAGAAATGTGTAAACTGGTGTAGAGTGACAGCACACAGAGTCACAAATGCACACATTATATGGTTCAGAGTATGAGAGGGTCTGGATGTCAAATTATTGTTAGCTAATCTGGGTAATAATAGTTAATGTTCTGTTTAATGTCACATACAGAAGCCTCAACTGGAGTAGAAAAGAGATGGGGAAAAATATTTAATACGTCTTATAAGGCTGGACCACCTCCCTCTTAGGGGAAATTATGTCAGCTAAACAACATTGATCAAAACCCGATAGCAATAGGATGGACGTACAAACGATCAGACAAAACACCACTGTGGGAAAGATTATAAGAAATGGGACCTTTGAAAGAGTCAAACTGAGATATATTTTAAATCAGGTATGCATAAAATAATTGGAAACACTCATTATCGAACCTGGGCTTAACTAGAGGAAGCTCTATAAAAAATAATTTTTTGATAATCATTTTAATTATTTAAGAAAAGACAGCAAAGAAAAACAATACCAGCTCTTAGTACATTTGTGAGTGCAAATCGTTGACGAGAGATTAGTACCCCAGCATGCTAAGTCCAACATTTGGGCAGAAATTAACAGCGTCTTCGCCCAAGTCCATAAGTGATCTTCTGGGATGTTCAATCTTCTACTACCTCGACCCACTTGCCCCACACTCAACTAAACTTCTTCAGGCAGCCTCGGGCGCATACATGGGTCACTCCTGCGCAGCGCACCAATCCACCCCCCTGCGCCAACGCGCCATTGTGGGATCAGTCGTGTTCAGCCAGTTGGCTGCAATATCCCTTTTAGTCACTGTCAGAGCCGTGTTTCAACAGAGTTTCTCAGCTCTGGAGCCATCCAGTCCCTCGGTAATACCCAGGAGTACGTTCATCGGGCTAAGGGGGATCTCCCAACCCAGAAACTCTGTGAGTTCCCCTGTTACCGACTCCCAATAGCGCGTGATTGTGGGACTGAGCCATATCATGTGGTAAAAGTCCGCCTGGGGGTATCCGCAGCGGGGACAGGATGCATCAGGTCGGAGCCCAGAGCGGTGAAGACGTAATGGTGTGAGGTAGGCAGCATGTAGGTGCTCTATAAAATCTTACAGGTAAGACTTGCTTCAGGCGTAAATTGGAGGATACATAAACCATCCTAGAAAAACCATCACAAGAATCAGAACTCTAGGAACACAATGATGTGATCATACTTGTAGATGATCAGGATCATTTTAATAAGAGAGTGACTCATACTAAAGAACTAGCTAGCCAAGCTTTAATGACAAGGACTATTTTGGGAGGGAAAAAAAATGGATGGTTGTTAAAGTGTGACTGTGAACTTAAATGTAAAAGCACAGTGGGTATCTAGCTGCAGACTAATTCATGAATAAGAATATAGCCTAATCTACATTAGGTGCCATCTTCAGCCAGTTTAACCCAGATGTTACACTTTGTGAACAGAACAATTTTGGACTCTGGTCATTCTTAATAAAATAAACAGTACTGCATGAAAGCTGATAAAGCAGTAGAAGATGGTGTTGTCAAAGAGTAGCGGGCCGGTGGGGGGTTGAGGGAAAGGAGACAGCAAATGACAAATGACAAAATAAAAATAAATAAATACCTGCAGCCGGAGTCGTCGGGCTCTTTTGCTCCTTTCCGCTAAAGGCACCAGCTCCCAAACTCCACTGAAGCCAACACTGACGCTGCTCTCATGCTGCTGGAAGCAGCGTCAGGATTGGCCTGAGCGCTCTGAATTTTCACTCCCAGTGAGACTGGGAGCCTGTGCCTGCTGTCTCCAACCCAGCAACACAGCTCGGGTTTGGCGACAGCTTCAGTGAGCATGACGGTTTGGCCGGCCAAACCATAATGTGCACTGATCATAGTGCACTAACCTCTTCTCCTGCAGCCTGTCATCCCCATGGCCCACCTCCAAAGACTCAGCAGGAAAATAAAAATAAAATGATAATAAAATGTGTTTATTATCGTATTTTTCCTTTCCTGCAGTTTTGAGGCAGCGGTGGGGGTGGGGGTGGGGGTAGGGTAGATGCTCCTCTGCCATAGCGGAGGAGCGCTGCTGCCTGATAAGAGGTGTGTGTGCAACGTTTGCAAATATCCAACTGAGAGATAAGCAATATAATTGGGGGGGCAGTGAATGTGGTAAGACCATGACTGTGTATACGCCTCGATTTTCTTTATCTCAGATGCAATGTATGCACAAAGAACAACTTTTTCAGGTTTTTTTTCTCACTACTGCAAACTTAAAACAAATATTTTAGTCAGGATTCAAAATGCAAGCCAAACCCATTCGCTCTGCTAATGCTTGTTGTTAAATGATGTAAGAGCTGATTAGGAGCAGCCAAAATGAGCCTCACTTTGTGCATGTAGCAACTGCTTTCCAAGCAATGCCAGAGATGAAAGGCTGTGGCTGATTACATTTATGGTAGATGGTGGAAAGTGTTCCTTTGTATTCGTCTGGAGCTAGGATGCGCATATGAGTATACTAGAGGGTTTTATACACACAGCTATTAGTAGAGTTTCAGGTAGGGTTCCTGATGAACAGAAGCCATTGTGATATGTTACTAATTTGTGCCAAGACTTACTTTTGAATGTGTTGGTAAGCTAAGTATTTGCTAGAATATTACTTTTTGGCTGTGTATTCTCTGTGTTGTGTTCGTCTTCTTTGTGTTATTTCTAACACATTTTTATATAGTTTTATTTTCATTTGCTGTATTGTTTTAGGTTTCTTAAGATGGTAATAACTCCTTCTCAGTAAACCTATCACCCATGTTTTCTTAGTTCATGTGTTGCCTGTTTTGTGACTACAATGGCATATATCTAACATTTTACAATCATCCATTTTCTTTTAACTTTCATAAACTATTTATTAAAAATGTTAAAACTCAAAAACAAGACTTGTTTAAGCAAACATCATGGATTTCTCATATCTAAAAATCTCCTCTATGCCCATTAATCCTCCAATAGAACAGGCAAGATATCTTGAGGTCTGTGGGATACAATGCCGCATCAGGTCACCTTTCGCGTCTGCTAGCCCTCAAACCCTTTACTTGCCTGCAGCAGCAGATGGTCATGTCTCCCCCTCCAAAGACGGCGCCTTGTGCTTTCTTTGATCTTGCTACTAGCCCTTGACCCTACACTTCCTGATGCTCAGTCACCCATCCACGTGTCTCCTTTTTAGGTCTCGCCTGTCAATGCGCTTGCGCATTGAGCTTGCGAGAATATAGGGGCTTAACAAGAGCTTAACGATCGGGCGATTTGATGCTGTGCCCGTGAAAAGCAAGCTCAATGCGCAAGCACATTGACCTAAAAAGCGCGTGCACATGAAAGCCAGCCATCTGCCGCCAGCAGCTTCACTTGAAAGGGATCCGCTCCGCCCCCTGCTGCATCAAAGGCTTTCTTCTTCGCACTTTTCACGGCCGCCAGGCCGTGTCGCACTTCTCCTCCCCCTCCCCACAGCAATGCTTTTTTTTTCATGCTTGTCTTCACCTTGTCTCCCTTTCCCCCTGCTTTCGCTCTGGCCATTACTGCTTGCCGCAGCGGGGTAGATTTGCTTTATCAGTATGTCTGGACGCTTTCCCACTGCTGTGCTTAATGTTTATTCAATCCGTAAAGTGGGTTCCGTGTTAATAAAAGTAATTCATAAGCCTTCCTCCGACCTCAAAACTGCTTTAATACGGCCGGGTGCTTTCTGAGAGCTGCGCTTCATGTTTAATTTAACTGATAAGCGGGCACCATGTTAATAAAAGCAAGGCACTCACCCGCTTCCTTGTTCCTCAAAACCACTTTTTTAGTACGGCTGGGCACTTTCCAGCGAGTGCGCTTTATGTTTAATTCAGCTTTGAAGCGGGTGCCATGGTTATAAAAGTAAGGCACTCACCCGCTTCTTCTGATGTCAAAACCGCTTTTTTAGTACGACTGAGCGCTTTCTGGCAGCTGCACTTAATGTTTAATTAAGCTCTGAAGCAGGCGCCATAGGAGAAACAACGCGCACACACACGCGCGCAAGAGTCCAGAGAGAGTGTTTCATCAAGACTGCCAGAAATATTGTAAACACCTAACAAATATTGACTTTTAATACCCCTAAAAAAAAAAAAAAAAAAGGAGTGCCCCCTCTTAATTAAAGTGGGTGCCGGGTCGCCGGAGCTAAATGAAGTAGGTCCGCCTTTTGTGTGCATACAAATTGAGTTTACTCTGAGAGCGATTTATTACCTTAAATTGAAAGGCTCTTTTGAAAGGAGACTTCTCGGCTCTCCCCCCTCCGCTGCGCTCTCTTCCTTCGAGTCACACCAGGCTTGTAATCAGCAACAAAAGCTGACATGAATCAAGGGCGGATTGACAGGGGCTGACAAATAACTGATTGATTGCAAGCGGGCAGCGCTGACAAGTGACGGAGGGGTGGAGATAAAAAAACAAGCATTGAAAATGCAATAGGTCTCGCTTTTGATTAAGTTAAAGCGATTTGCTTTGCTAATGGTATTGTATAGCAAAGCAAATGGCTTTAACTTAATTAAAGGCGAGACCTATTGCATTTTTAATGCTTGTTCAGCTTTCTTTCTTCTAGTGCTTGCAACTGGTGCTTCCTCTGACTCCACCTTCCCACCTACAGATCGCAATGTACTTTTCCTCCAGTGCCTGGCACCTCATTCCGCGCACCAACTGCAGTTCTTGCCCCAGTACTGGCAATTGACGGAACCCAAGTAGGGTGAAATGCTTACCAATAGGTATAAGCATTTGCATTTTTGATTTATTTTGATTACACTGGCACAGATTTTAAGGATAGGGGTCACCAGGGAAATAAAAGGGTGTGGTGAGAGGGAAGTTGCTGAGCTAAGAGAAAAGCACCTGACCGCTGTCCCAAAACTCCATACTGTGAAAAGGTACTGACATTGTATTGTGAAAGGATAAAAACAGCACATTATGTCTTTCGTTTTTAGTTAGCATCACTTTGCATTTTGAGTGTTTCAGTTACATTTTAGTAATTCCAGTTATCTAGAAAGCTCTGACTTTTAAGGGTCAACAACTTTACTGCACTGTGTTTATTGCTATTTAGCTTGAGGTGGTAAGTACCTCAATGTCCTCTGGACTTGCCCGCATGTAGCCCAGTAAATATGTTATACTGACTCTAGCCAATGGGAGTTGCTGAGCTAAGAGAAAAGCACCTGACCGCTGTCCCAAAACTCTATACTGTGAAAAGGTACTGACATTGTATTGTGGAAGGTTAAAAACAACACATTATGTCTTTCTTTTTTAGTCAGCATCACTTTGCATTTTGAGTGTTTCAGTTACATTCCAGTAATTCCAGTTATCTAGAAAGCTCTGACTTTTAAGGGTCAACAACTTAACTGCACTGTGTGTATTGCTATTTAGCTTGAGGTGTAAGTACCTCAATGTCCTCTGGACTTGCCCGCATGTAGCCCAGTAAATATGTTATACTGACTCTAGCCAATGGGAGTTGCTGAGCTAAGAGAAAAGCACCTGACCGCTGTCCCAAAACTCTATACTGTGAAAAGGTACTGACATTATATTGTGGAAGGTTAAAAACAACACATTATGTCTTTCTTTTTTAGTCAGCATCACTTTGCATTTTGAGTGTTTCAGTTACATTCCAGTAATTCCAGTTATCTAGAAAGCTCTGACTTTTAAGGGTCAACAACTTAACTGCACTGTGTGTATTGCTATTTAGCTTGAGGTGTAAGTACCTCAATGTCCTCTGGACTTGCCCGCATGTAGCCCAGTAAATATGTTATACTGACTCTAGCCAATGGGAGTTTGAGGATTAGTTAGTACATAGGAAAACTGACTCATTTGTGATCATGGCCAAGAGACATGACTTATTGTAGTTATTAAAATGTTCACCACAATATCCCCAGATCTAAACCAATTCAATTAACTTGAAATTAATTCAGCATGTCCTTTCCAAACTTTTAGGAATGTGGTGGCCCCGCCCTGACGTCGTCCTCGTATGTGACGTCAGCGAGGTCATATAAGCTCCTCCCGGCGCACTGACGTCAGTTTTCTTCGGAGAAACTTTTCCGCTGCACAACGCGGAGCCACCAACTAAAAACTGTATAAGTATGGGAACAGTGTGAGAGGAATTAAATTCCGTGAATAAAGAAGGTGGTGGTGGGATACACCATCCCAAGGACAGAATAGACACCGCCTACATATATAAGTGGAGTCTGTGAGAAAGAGCCCCGCAGGGCAAGCGAAGGCCCCTTCGCGAGTGCTACAAGGGAAGAATATTACAACAGACAGAAATAGACTGATAGTGACATGTGGAAATGTGCCGTCCAGTAAGACCAGAACACAGAAAGAACAACAGTCCACTGTAAGAAAGAAAGATAAGACTGGCCTTTTCCCCTCTATAAACAGAGGTAGGAAACAGAGCACAACCAACCCTCAAAGAGGATGACCACAAGGAGACTAGGACTCCGAGGAAGTAGAGTAGACTGAAGGGAAGGGAACTGGAGAGGAAAACAAACCTTCCTGTGAATCAAAGGTACCATATAACAGAAAAGAACCCCCTCAGCAGAGGTTAACTGTATATGAAAGCACCCAGGGGAGTGCAACAACCTGAGCCACCTGAAGATAAAACCCAACGGCAACTGAAGAGGCCAGTGGATAACACCACCAGAAGAGGTCCTCGCAGAACGGGGAGGCTGGGTGGGCGTTAAGGAATCTGTGGCTAGACAACATCTCTACCAGATACATCGTTACAGAAGGTAAGTAACTCGTACATCTGACAGAGACATCTAGCCACAGATTCCTTAACTTAGACTAGATACCACAGCCACACCCCAAAAGGGAGGCGGGTCTGCGACAGGACAACAGAAAGCACCAGGCTTGTGATTCGGCAACAGGGTGACGGATAAAGGGGAAAAAACTGCGGCAGAACAGTCTGCAACCCCAGCAACTGAAAGAGCAGAAGTCACAGGATAAAAGATATCAGACAACATGCCAGAATGGCGCCACACCGTACCAGTATAAAAATGACAGGTTGAACGATATGATCTCCAGGAGAGAGAGAAAGAGAGAGAGGGGAGAGGGAGAGATGGAGAGAGGGAGAGGGGGAGAGGGGGAGGGGGAGAGGGGGAAAGAGGGAAAGGGGGAAGGGAAGGGGGAGGGGGAGAGGGAGCGGGAGAGGGAGAGAGAGAGAGAGAGAGAGAGAGAGAGAGAGAGAGAGAGAAAAGATTACTCTACGCTAAATGGCGCATGAAAAGTGCATTTACCCAAGATCGGAATGAACTTGAAGAGATGCAACCAGCGCCTAACAGACCAGATATAAAAGGAGGCCAAAAGTGCAGGTGGCAAGAGCTCAAAGGCAAGCCAGAACCTGAGCAATGCATTGGAGATAGTCAGCAGGACAAGAAGTACCCCAAGCGCACACCCAAACCCAAAAGGGTAAGGAGGGGCAGTAGCATCAACTCCTAACCCGCTGAAGCAGGTATAATATGCAGCCGGCAAACGGCAACAGAAACCTTAAGTGGCTTACACAGGAACAAAAGAGTGCTTAACCAGGCAGCACGAAGCCAGAAGGAGGAACAACCACCATATAGAATAGTTGACAGTAATTAATGACCACTGCCATCAGAATAACCGCCCCACAGGCGTAGTTTGAACAAGAGTAGGCCACTCTGAAGGGAGAGGCCAAACACGCCAAATCATCCAAGACCAATACTCCAAAAGACACGTCGAACACCAAAAAAGGAAGCATATGACGATTGGAAAATCACTCAAGGAAGTGGAAGCAAGGAGGAACCTATGGCAACTCTAAACCACCTAAAAAGGGCTCCCCCACACATGGAGATATTGATCCAGACTTCGCAACCATGACAAGAGGTGGCAAGGTAGGAAGAGGAAACTAAGGCAACCGGCATGTAGACATAACGTATATGCACACAGAAGAGCAGGTAGGTGCAGTTTACGAAGAGGAGACCATGAAACCTCCAAAAGAGATGGATAACCATTAGCGAAAGCAGATGGGACCAAGGGAAAACATAGAACAACGTACATTTAATCGGCGCATGAAGCCCACATAATTTCCAGGTGAGAGAAGCTAGGCTATATAATAGCGTACAAGTACCCCACATGGAGTATGTATACCCCAGACAATGGGGGACACCTCTTAGGGCAAAAAGCCAGGTAAAAAAGAATGCAGCAACAAACCGACCCCATGAACAGAGTTCCGGGCCGTAATGACGTTACCGAGCTGAACTACCGGCTGAAAGCCACAAGCAGAGTACACAGCAACCTGTGAGATAAGGCCACAGAAGGCCAACAGGCAACTGAAAGCAAAATGCATCCAAGAGATGCTAATAAAAGGGTAAACACCCATGACCACATAAAAAGAAGACGTAAAGCTCACTGCTCATGTTAAACACAGAGCGCATCTAAAGGCTCACTGCCTATGTTAAACACAGAGCACATCTAACGGATGCGAAAATGAAAAAGTACCACAGAAGACAGGCCTAAAAGGACCTAAGTGGGAGGATGAAAGCCCTCCAGCAGCCAGTGAACCGCCGACTGACTCGGCATGAGCATCAAAGAGCAAAACCCCATCAAAGGGTAAATCAACCAGACACTGCCGGATATTTTCAGGGAAGACACTGTCTCGCAACCAAGCGTGACACCTTAAGACAACAGAACTCGCCATGGCTCGGCCCAAAGAATCCGCAGTATCTAAGGCTGAGAGGATTGTGAATTCGGCCATGTCGCAGCCATCCCAAATGGAGTGAAGAAGATCAGCGCGAGCACCTTCGGAGGTGGCAGTAAGCAAAGACTCTGCAGAGTCCCACAGGACAGACGTAGCCCGAGCCAAAACACACACAGTATTTAAAGACCGAAGGGTTGCACTAGTAGATGCAAAGACATTCCTACCCCAGGATTCAAGCCACCTGGACTCCCGAGTTGGAGGAAGCGTTAGAGGGGGCAGAGAAGGAAAGGCAGTCTGTAACACAAACCCCTGCACATCGAGGTGAACAAAATCACAGACCGGTCACGTGGAGCTGGGCGGTGGCGGTGCAAAACTGAGCGTGCCACCGGATCACCTTAAGCAGGTCGGACCCAGCTACCCAAGAGGACATCATAGAGGGATGCCTCAAAAGGCAAAAGCGGCTCCACATTGCCGGACCCACGGTGGAGAACGAAGGGGTCCACCGACAAGAGGGTAGAGGGGGTTGCATATTCAAGATGCGGGTGGCTGCAGAGAGCACTCTCAAAAAAGCCACACCAGCCTGTGTAGCCCTCCGTGGAGGGGATAACAGCTCATCAGTGGGGGAGGGTTGTAGGCAGACACTCCAAAGACACAGAGGGTGAGCCCAATGCCCCACGGAAGGGAGCCCATGGAAGAGTGAGGATCCTGACAGGGCTCCTGGGGAGGCGAACAGCCTGCCAGATCTGGGTGCTCCTGAGGAGGCTCCACAAATTCCAAGGGGGGCATTGGCAGCACCAGCTCCGGCGATGCCTGGCGGAAAGGCGGCGCTGAACTTTCTCCAGAGATACCAAAAGGGATGATGGAGGGAGCGTTTGAACAAATCAAACACTCACCCCCAGTCAACTGATCTGGTTTTAATCCATCACCATTCTTTAGCTCACTCCACCACCCCAGTTCAGACACGGCCATATGCAAATCAGTCTGACCCTGTGCCTCATGGGAACAGTCCAGCCCGAACTGCCAAGCCATGTCTTCTCTGGACCGGAAACAAGCATCCTGGGACCGGTTTCGTATTCATAATCCTCATCAGCCCGGCTATCTTGAATCGAGTGGCAAAGTGAGCAAGGGACCCACGTCTGGGCATACCCTGCCAATTTAGGGTGAAAACAGCGATACCAAAGGGGATGATGGACGGAGCGTTTGAGCAAATCAAACACTCACCCCCAGTCAACTGATCTGGGTTTAATCCATCACCATTCTTTAGCTCACTCCACCACACCAGTTCAGACATGGCCATATGCAAATCAGTCTGACCCTGTGCCTCATGGGAACAGTCCAGCCTGAACTGCCAAGCCATGTCTTCTCTGGACCGGAAACAAGCATCCTGGGACCGGTTTCGTATTCATAATCCTCATCAGCCCGGCTATCTTGAATCGAGTGGCAAAGTGAGCAAGGGACCCACGTCTGGGCATACCCTGCCAATTTAGGGTGAAAACAGCGATACCAAAGGGGATGATGGACGGAGCGTTTGAGCAAATCAAACACTCACCCCCAGTCAACTGATCTGGGTTTAATCCATCACCATTCTTTAGCTCACTCCACCACACCAGTTCAGACATGGCCATATGCAAATCAGTCTGACCCTGTGCCTCATGGGAACAGTCCAGCCTGAACTGCCAAGCCATGTCTTCTCTGGACCGGAAACAAGCATCCTGGGACCGGTTTCGTATTCATAATCCTCATCAGCCAGGCTATCTTGAATCCAGTGGTAGAGTGAGCAAGGGACCCCTGTCTCCAGAGGCCTCTATAGAAGAATCCAGAAGACGGCGTTGAAACGACACGTGTCGGTGCCGATTGTGCCTTGACAGACATCGAGTCAGGGCCGAAACTATGACAAGCTCTCCCTCTGAAGAAGAAGAGGTCGCCGGAGCCGTCGAGGTAATCTTCCGGTGCCGCCCCGGCACTGGCTCCACCTCATCCAGATCAGGCTCAGATTCTGGAGAAAGGAGCGGAGGCGAAGCTGAGCCTCCGCCTCCGCGTCGGCGCCGACCCTAGCTCGGGAAAGGCGGCCGCCTGCCCGGAAGGCTGGGGTGTGCTCAATTCAGGGCTATGAGCATGGGCAACCACCTGAGGCGCCACAGGGAGCCCCGCGGGGCTATGCAGCGCAGCAGAGGCGCCGTGGGATGAAGAGGGGGACCCAGAAGGGCCACGCCCTAATGACCCAACGTGTAGCTTAGAGGGAGACCCAGCCGGGCCGTGCTCTAACAACACCATATCTCTGACGTTCCTGGGAGGCAAGGGCTCAATTGGCGCCAGAGGCGAACCCGCCGGCGAGTCCGTCGGAGACCTTAAAAGAAGCGGAGGTTCTGAGGACGCCCCAGGAACGGGAGAGGACCCAAGGGAGGCCTCCAAGGCCGCAGCATAGACCTCCATTTGAGCCTGAGTCGCCCCCACACCCAGAAAGTGCGGATAGATGGGGGACGACCGTCGGGAGAACACGTCCAGAAAGTTCAGGCAACCAGAGCCCCTGACGACAGAAGAAGGTGAGGTCGATGACCTAGGCGACAAGCGCCTCGACTTACCAAGTGGAGAACGAAGGCCTCGGACCCCAGAGGCCGATCGACGGCGGAACCGGACAGTAGAGGGACCTGCAGTCGACGACGAGGCTGGGGAGCGAGACGACTCCGACCGGGACAGCCGTGCCAAGAGAAGCTTCATACGGCGCTCCTGCCGAGACTTCGGTTTCAGACGTTGGCAGCCTTCACAGCCCGTGGAGTCATGGTGCTCGCCCAGACACCACATACAAATAAGATGCGGTCTGTCACGGACATCTGCCGGGAACAAGAATTATAAGATTTGAAGCCCGAAGGCATCGCACACTGTTCGCGAAGCGTCGAAAATGAGGCCTGAAAACAGGCCAGAGGAGCTCACTCCGGATCAGTGTTGCACGCGGAAAAGAAGGAAACTGACGTCAGTGTGCCGGGAGGGACTTATATGACCTCGCTGACGTCACGTACGAGGACGACGTCAGGGCGGGGTCGTGTTGCGCTATCCCCCAGCGCGAAGAGGTGCTGCTGCAAAAAATTTCTGGATCCAGTCTCACGGCTGGGGATATTCTCAGTTAAGGAATCAGCGGCTATATGTCTCTATCAGATACACAGTACAGTTACAATAGAATGTGCACAGGATATATGCGGTGGTCTCTAGTGTCTGTCATAGTCTTGATTGTGTTTTTCCCCATCCTTATTTACCATTGCCTATTTGTATTTGTATAGGATTTAGTAAAGTTCAGGAAGTTGTGTAGTGTTATATGGATCTCAAGATGATGTCTGGCATATTTTAAAGTCCATAACAAACTAGGGTGAATGCACCACTGTACATTTTGTAGATGAGTTAAAATTCTTAGAGGAAGTTTGATAGGTGCATACCTTATAAATGGGTTTATGCGCATGCGTGTGATTGCAACAAACAAAGTTTGAATCAACAGAAGAACATGTTAGCTGTTATATATATTGAGTTACATCTGCATATGTTTTTATGCTTGAAACTATCCAGCCACACAATCCGAACTACTGAAAATATATGAAATCGCGCATTTCACCAACCAGGCTTCGGCCCTGGAAATCTAATCAAGGCAATAATAACGCTTTGCAAATGCATGTAGAGGCACACCTGAAGAAAGCAGTAGATGTAGCAATGTTTCTAATGCAACGTACAACAGTCTCCTTAGGTGGAATATTACTCTTTTTTTTTAAACATATTTTTTATTGAAGTTTCACAACATACAAGAAGACACAGCCGACAGTTCTCGCCCATAAAGGGGGCTCATACCCCCTAACGGTAGCATTACCGCTGATACACTTTTGGGAGGAGGCACAACATTAAGGTGATCCCCAGCATGTCAACATAATCACATACCAAGCTATAATAGGCATAATTTAGACTCTGTTCAGTTCCTGCTTATCATCCATACTGGTTCTAAACATAAAAGGTGGAATCTTACTCAACGCCTTCTAGAACTTTCTGATGCATTATATGATTCACATTGAGATAAACTATTCTGAAACATCAGTAACCTTGGAAGCACTGCCACAGATTGCACAGTTTTCTATCCTTCCTATACTCATCAGACCTGGTACTTTAATACCTGTAGGTCATGCTTCTTGAGTCAGTCATCTGCCTTAGATGAGGGAGGCAGAGACAAAAAGGATGCCAAGTAAATATGGATTCATATGAGCTTCTGGGGCTACTTTAGGCAACATGCACAGCTTCTCACTCAAAGATGCTTTGCCCTTTAAAAAGGCAGTATATACAAGCCTAATGTGGCATGCACTCACTGACCCTCCTGCCTGAAGTTATCACCACGAGCAAAGCGAAAACGAAGCTTAGATTACAACAGCTACTCCAAAGGTGCAACCAACTAAGCCGAAGTCACACACAGCAGTAATATACAATGTAGGGGGAAACACGTACATCACCCCCTTAAAAAATGGAGACACCTCAGGAACTTCAATTAGAGAAGGCTCGTCCATCTGCTTTAGAAATATTAAAAGCACTCACAAATAAAATCTTTTAGAGTTGACACCTGCAATTGTCTTCTGAGCTGAAATTTTCACTGCTATTCCTAGAAAAAGGACTGCAGGTGTCGACCCGTAAAAAAAAAAGCTGAAAGTGCGTCCACAAAGCTCTGATTAGAGAACATACAGCACAACAAGACTTTGCATTTGTTTATGTTTTTTAGAGCTCCAATACACAGCATAGTGACATCCACAAAAGGAAAATGCCCCCGAGTCGCTGTATGAGCTGTCCTCACAGCATCAACATTTTCTTTCATGGATGTTCACGTAGTTCATTCTATCACAATTCAGTTCATTTTAATACCTTCATTGATGTGACTCAGTGCCCCTCCGGATGCTCCTCGAAGAAAGTCATTACGTTTTCTTACCAGCTGTGGTTCAGGCCTCTCTTGCAATACTATACAAGATGTCAACACTTTTTCTTTCCTTGATTTGAGTGATAGCATTGAAATTGTTGAAGTTGTAGCTGTACATCCCTTCACATGGCATTCAGCAGCTCCACCCTTGAATCCAGTTTCACAATGCTCTCACAAAGGTCAAAGATTTCCAATTCTTGAAACATCTCTTTAGCTTACATCATTGGCAATTACTATAGTTCTGTTTTATAAGCTGACTTCACTAGTGAATGCATAGCCTTTACACCTCTGTTATACAGGGGCTGCTGTGAAGCAGCTGAAATGGAATGCAGATCAGAAATATAAGGACCAAGTTAAGGACCTACTGTGCCATGACAAAGAAAGTGGGAGGAACCACATATTATAACCCTATTAAAAACACATAACAACTGGAGACTTAACCCCTTCACTGCGGCGGCTATTCCGCCGCAGTGCTAAGGGGGCGCGGCGGCCGCATGCTGGTGACGGAACCGCTCCCTCACCAGCCGCGGTTGAGCTGTGCTCATGACGGAGCGGTTCCGTCACGGCCTCGCCCGCTCAATGGAACGTCTAGCGCAGGCGCGGAATTCGCGCCCCGCAGGCGTGCCAAGCGGGCCGTGACGGAACCGCTCTGTCATCAGCACAGCGCGACCACAGCTGATGACGGAGTGGTTCCGTCACCAGCAGGGGAGGGGTTAAACAATGAGGGCTGATCCGGCAACCTCGAAAAAGCCGAAAGGTACCCTTTAACTGTGCCCAGAGCAAAGCCTTGCGGGTGAAGGCCAAATAAATAAAACATCATATAACTTCGCTTAGAGTGGTCTATCTGCCTCGTGCTACACTGAAACAGAAATTTGCCCAACAACAGGCGCGTACCGTTTTTGTTGAGGGGCACCAGGCTGCCAAGATGACATCAAACACCTCCAGAGGAAGATTGAATGTGGTCAGCTGTCGCCGCATAATATCCAAACATGAAGGTGGAGAATGCAGAACGCTGGTAGCCTGATCGGGGGAGAAATGCTTAAGCCCAGAAGTTCTGGATACCATAGTCACAGTGCCCAACCCAGAGCCTCTAGGATGACTTGGGCCTGGTCTGTCCTAATCTTCTTGAGAATGCATGGCAGGAGTGGTATCGGTGGAACGGCATACAGGAGTTCCGAGCTCCAATCAAGGCAGAACGAGTATCTGAGCTAGAGACCCCTTGGAATCTCCAACGTGTAGAAGTTCTAACATTCTGGGCACAGGTGAACAGAATGAGCCAAGGTTCTCGCCATTCATGGAAGATGCCTTGCACCACCTCTGGGTGTAAATGCCACTCTTGACCTGTGCCTAAGGCTAGGCTCGTGCCCCCTCGCAAAGATTCCGTCAGATGGTTCACCATTGAGAAAACTGCATGGTCGTCCAGCCATTTCCAGAGGAACACAGTCTGTGACCCATGACTCCGTCCTGTGTTTTGCAGTACAACATGGCTGTGGTGTAGTACAAGACCATCAGACCCAGTCTCACCGTGATGGATCGATGGAAGGCTTACAACATTAAGCAAAGGGCCTTCTGCTTCAGAAGGCTGATATGGAGCCAGGACTCCACTGGAGATCAGAGGCCTCTGGTCTCCACCTCTACCAGTTGGCCACCCCAATCCAGAAGTGATGCATCGGTCACCACTGTTAGCTCTGGGGTGGGGGAGGTACAGTGGTCTGCCACCGAACTAATCCTGGCCCAGTAACCACCACCGAAGATGTTTTGCAGTCTCCTCTGAAATCTGAATGTGGTACGGCAAGCTTCTTTGATGTGAGGTCCACTGAAACTTCAGATCCCGCTGCAGAGCCTGCATATGCCATCTGCCGTGCTCAAGCAGCAGGATGCAGGAGGCAATCAGTCTAGGCAATTGCAGAGTCGACCTCAACAAAATCCAGGATCAAAGCTGAAAGGTCAGGATCAGAGCCTGGGTAAAGGATGAAATGGAACCATGTCCAGATTGGCTACGAGGTAGGAAAGCGCCTGAGGAGGAATCAGATATGACTTTGGCACATTAATAGTGAACTCCAAAGATGACAGGAAGTTTGCCATAGTCTGGAGGTGGTTGACCACTGCCTGGAGTGAGCCTGCCTTTTTAAAAAAAAAAAAAAGCAAAAGAAACAATCTTGCTTTTTTGCAGTGTCATGCAGCGCAAATATAACACAAAGATATTGGAACGCTTTACATGACCATTAGTTTCATTACACATGATCACAATCATTTTCTTAAAATATTTGTATTTTTTGAGGCATGATGTGATTAAGTGATTTGCCCAAAATGACAGGATGTTGAGCCAAGACTGGAACCTGGCTCCCCAGTTCCAAAGTCAGCAGTTCTAGCGGCCAGTCATCGAGGTAGGACAAATCTGGCCTTTCCAGCCTCCGAAATTGTGCTGCCACCACTGCCATCAGTTTCGTGAATACCTGAAGGCAAACTGAAAATGCTTGTTGAATCGCAAGTAGCGCTGATGCGACTTTAGTATAGGTATATGGAAATAGGCATCCTGCAGGACCAACATAACCATCTAGTCTCCAGAGTTGCGGGCAGACAAGGCCTGTGCCAGCGTGAGCATTTTGGATTTCTCCTTCCAGAGGAGGGCGTGGATGGCGCAGTTTTAAAATAAGATGAAGGTCTTCAAGTTGGCTACAAAGTAAACCAATGATGTAGTAGTCATAATTATTAATTCTTATGACACATTTAATAGCCTACATTACCACAGGTTATTAAAAAAACTGATTGTTTGCCTTCCAGGATGGCAAGGTTTCACCACGTGAAGAATGAGGCGTGGTTTATCTAGAGAGATGAACATTCTAAAGCACATTTATTATCATTTCCAGTGTGTGAACGTTCTGTAGAATAACTTAGTTTTTAGTAGACCAATTTCGAATGGAGGTTCTATAATTCCCAGAACTTTAAGGACGGTCGTTAGAGAATCGTCCACAGAGATGCATCCTTGATTAAACCAAATCCTTCCAAGCAATTAACAATCCTCAAAGGGTGGGATAAAGAACATTCTGAAGAGCGCTACTGGATTACGAATACTGCTCTGAATTGGCTCATCTCCAAACTGACATATCAGAGAAGGACAATTTGTTATTGAAACATTGCTTTTCTACTTCACATTTCATTTCCACTCGTATTTTCAACAATGCACATGGGGAAGAGTGGGCAGTTATTAAACAGCTGCTATGTTTGCAGAAAAAATATGAACTGCTTTATAAGTAGAAGGGTAAATTTGATATTTCAAAGGGTGATATTTGATTATTTTTACAAAGAAGGGAAATATGTGATTCCGTGGGAGGTCATACAAGGAGCTTCGCGGTAATCTTGGAATCTACTAAAGGATTGAGATTGTGCAGAGAAACATGATTATATATAGGACTGCATTAGGTGATCAACATTAATATGCATTTGTAGCTAATATGCGAAGACAGAGAGAGCTACTAATCCATTTGAAGACAGTCTCCAGGATGTTGTTCCTTTCTAGATGTATTTGACTTAAATCTTATTTAAGCGGCTATGCCCTTGATATCTTTTTAAACAACATTACATTTTGATTGGTAAGGACCATGTTTATGTTGGAGAGCCTCTAGGGAAGAGGGCATATGCTGCATCTGACATAGTGGTCATAGATAAGCACCATTCCTGAAGTTTAAAAAAAGGAGGCTTTATCAAAGTGGTCTCATAGGATACACTGTTGTTATCTCCTTTGGTGATTGATTAGTGGCATTAGTGAGAGGTTTTATATCCTCTCTACTATACATTGAACAGTATGCTACGTATTACAGCTGCTAGTTTTGGCTCACAGGTTTGTGGAAGGTCGGTGAGGCCCCTATACTGTTTCTCTGCCAGTGCAATGTAAGGAATACATACATAGCCTGTGAAATTGTCACTATCTGCTAATGGGAAAGAAGATCAACCAACATGAAGTCCTTAGTTTTTCAAGTTATTGTAGGAGAACACAATGACCTAGCCTACGCAATGAAAAACCGTAATTGGATGTGTTGTTATCATAGAAAACATTGGTATTCTTTGTGATACTAAAACGCTAAATGTCTGAAGGGTGTTAGAAAGATATTTCTTTATAGTATAAAGGCAGTCCTATTTGCGGTATCATTGCTGCTACACTGATGGAGCATCTTGTTATTTCTGCAAATATGTATGGATGAAAGTGAATCGTGGTATTTTGCCTTGCAATATCAACTTTATCCTAGACAAATTTAACCATGTCTATATTTGAGTATTTTCCTCAGGATTGTATCAAAACAATGGAGCAATCAATTGGTGCAGCGCAGCAGAAAAGGTGGTATATAAAAGTAGAGACTGCCCTCGAAAATGGTGGAAAATACGGAGCAGATGGGTGGAATATAGGGGAATTTAAGAACAGAGGGCGGGGAAGGGAGCGGGAGGATAAACAAGGATCTACTAAGCGTAACAAGCGCGATAAAAATCATAATGATGTTTAATTGGGACAGGGTCCAGAGTAAATGATGTAATAGCGAAATACAAACTTATGATGTAAAGTTCTCTGTATATCATCAATGCTCATGCACTTGTGACACTGTATACTGCAACTGACGAAAGTAAAAAAAACAAAAAAAAACAAAACAATGGAGCAATCATGGGGAGTTCCTTCAAAATGAACAGTCATCACTAAGAAATGTTATTTGAGGTCAGTACTATTTGGATTAACATCGAGGTTAATGGGTCAATTCAGTTAGAACTATATGTATATTTATTTGTTTATTTATAAGCCTGAACCACATCTACCGACCACACAAGGGCTGGAGTGATTGCAGCAGGGGCTGCGGAGTCCAATCCTGACTATATGCCAACCTCTGGAAGGGTCTACAATTTTCCCAAACTGGTGAGGAAACTGTTTGCTAGGGGTCAAATGACACAGAGAACATGCCGTGGTCCTCTCCTGGAAATGAATTGCCTTTTTTTGTCAAACAGGCGTGAAACATCGAAAGGCATATCCATGAGAGACGCTTGTACGAGTCCTGAGAATCCTGTGGCATGCTTCCATGCATGAGGGAAGAGCACAACGTTAGTGCATCACCCTTATCAGACAATCAGTAGTATCAAGGCCAGCGGGATCACCCATGTAGCCACATTTTAACCGTCCTGAATGGTTTGAGTCAGTGATGCCTTAAGGTCTACCCCAACTTCCTGCAAGATTTTGCTGGCTATGTCTCAGAGGGCATGCATATATCTGCCCAACAAACAAACTGCACTGACTGATCTCAGTACTAGGCTAGCTAAAGAGAACATCTGTTTTCTGAACACCCCAAACTTCTTAGACTACATATCCAGGAGAGTCATGGAGAATGAGTTTGGGTTCACTTTGCGAATTACCACTGCCAGTGAAGCACTCTCCTCAGCTGGAGGTTCAAACGGTGAGTCCAAAGCTGTATTGGTGAACTATCAAGCTAACTGGCCTCTTGTAAGTCTATGCAATCTTAGGTCAGGATCGGAGTCAAAAGCATAATGGAGCCTCTGAGGGTATGTCCGCTCTAGTAGGGGCAGAGGATTGGGATCAGGTTGTATGGTGACCTGTTGCGCTTTAGTAATTTTGTAGCAGGACATCATTGATTATTATTATTATTATTATTATTAGGCATTTGTACAGCGCATAGCTATCCTCGGGCGTCCCAGCACTAGCAACCGAGCAGACAACCATTTGAATTATGGGGCTATTTGTTGGAATAGCCAGGTTTTTTTAAGTTTACGAAATGGTAAAATGTGGGCTTCAGAGTGGAGGTGTAAAGGTAAAGTGTTCCAGAGCTTTGTCACGTTATAGGCAAAGGATCTTCCTCCACTTCTTGTCCTCCTGAATTTGGGGACAACTGCCAGATTGAGGTTGAGAGAACGTAGATCTCTCCTGGGACGATAGGGGGTAATGAGGGATTTGTTGATATCAGGGCCTGTTCCCCATATAGTCTTATAGGCAATACACAGGGCCTTAAATTTGAATCTTTTAAGGATTGGTAGCAAGTGAAGGGCTTTTAAAGCTGGCTTGGCTGAATGGGTTTTTGGGATTCCAAGTAGCATCCTGGCAGCACAGTTCTGAGCAACTTGGAGTTTCCTTAGTGTTGCCTTGGGAGTCCCCAGATAGAGAGAATTGCCATATTCCAAGAGTGATAAAACCAAGGCTTGGATCAAGATTATGTTTGTGGCCACAGGAAGCAACTGGAGGACTTTTAGGAGTGATCTAAGTATACCAAAACAGGCCCCTCCCACCTTCACTGCTTGGTGGGCAAACTTAAGAGAATTGTCTAACCAGACACCCAGACCTTTTTCCTGGTTTTGTGGGTTGGGGGGGGGGGGTGGGGGGTGGGGAGACTGCTTGGTGGGCAAACTTAAGAGAATTGTCTAACCAGACACCCAGACTTTTTTCCTGGTTTTGTGGGTTGGAGGGGGTGGGGTGGGGGGGGTGGAGGGGGTGGAGACCGAGACACCTTGGCCAAGTCTGACCAAGGTCTATGCTACAGTGGTTACTTGGGAGCATAAGTTCGGTTTTACATCCGATGAGTCCGAGACAGGAGTGCTCCATCCAGGAGGCAACTTCCTCTAGACATATTTCCAAGTCCAATGGGGAAGTTGCAAGCCCCATTAAGAGTTATGCCCAGCTCTGTGTCATACGCATAGGTCACGATCTTGATACTGTGAGGTAAGATGATGTCGGCCAGTGGCCGCATATATACATTAAAGAGTATAGGGTTCAGCGAGGAGCCCTGCGGGACTCCACAGCTGAGTTCCAATTTCTCAGAAGTGGCGACCTCTCTGAAACTTGAAATATTCTTTTATCGAGGTAGGATTGAACCCAGGAGATCGCCTCATCTTGGATCCCCAGCCTCCTACGTCTCTCCACTAGAATGGAGTTAACTGTGTCGAAGGCCGAACTTAGATCAAGGAGGATGATGGCAACTGCTCCTCCCTGATCCAAGATCTGCTTAGCGTCCTCGACCACAGCGGGAAGGACGGTCTTGGTTCCGTGATTGGGACGGAACTCCGTCTGAGTGGCATGCAGAAGAGCATGGGTTTCCAAGAAATTAGAGAGAATGGAGTTAACGTATTTTTCCCAAATTTTTATAATTGCTTGCAGCAGCGAAATTGGGCGATAGTTGGCCAAATTTGCTGGGTCCAGGCTAGTTTTTTTTCAGTAGAGCCTTGGGCCTCGACCCGATCCTGTAGACAAGGAAAGATTTATAATTTCCAAGATACTAGGAAGAATCACATTTCCAGCTTTATGTAAAATATATGGAGGGGCTGGCTCTAAGGGGGAGCCTGATTTTATTTGGGAAATGATTTCTGTCAGCTTTTCCAGAGTCATAGCTGGGAATTCTTTAAGCACAAACTCTGGATGGATTAAGAGCACTTCGGTGTCTGCCAGATCACTCGGGCAAGGGAGATGGGGGAATGAGGTTTAGAGTTTTTTAATTTTCCCCTGAAAGAAATCTGCGAGTGCATTACTCCGTTCTGAGGAAGCCTCAAGGGCTAGATCATTTTGTGGGAGCTCTAGAAGATCCTGTGCCACCCAAATAATTTCTCTAGGAGTATTGGTTGCAGAGGTAATGATGCCTTCATAATAGGCAGCTTGCACTACTTTTATTTCTTTTTGATACATTTTTATAGCTTCTCTATATTTTCGTTTACATAGGTCCTGATAATCTTTCCCCCATTCCCTCTTGAGTCTTTTACATGTTTGCTTAAGTCTTCCCAGTTCGGGGGAATACCATGGAGTCTTTTTGTCTCTGATTTTGTGATAGGGTTTAATTGGTGCAACCGTGTCAAGTGAGGACTTGATCCAGCAAGTAAACTTTGCAGAGGCTTCGGTAAGATTTGAATTAGGTACGGGTTAAAGGTTATTAAGTGCTATGATCCAGGAGTCTACCGGAAGTTTAGCCCAATGGCATGTTTTCCTCTCCCTGGCTGTGATGCAAGGGACTAGCAGAAAGGATGCTATGTGGAATGGGGTCAAAAAAAGGTCAGACCAAGGGATACATCTAGGCTCACTCATCAGCATTCCAGGATGATTGCTGAAAATGGGATTTACAGTATGGTTTTTCGTATGTGTGGGACCTGACACTTTTTGGGAAAGTTGGATCGCGAAAAGATCCCGTGTAAGCTCAATTGCGTACACCTTATTGGGTTCATCAAAATGAATGTTAAAGTCTTCCAACAGAGTGGTGTAAGGAGATGAGGCCACTAATGTAGCAGCAACCTCCGGTAGGGATTTAATAAAGCGACTGCATCCTCCTGGGCCACGATAAATAAGAACTCCACCAAAGGAGTGGGTTGCAGAAAGAGCCATATTGAATGCAAGACTTTCACAGTCAAGGATGATGTTGGGTTCAACCTTACATTTAATCAAGTTTTTATGGATTATGGCAAAGGCCTACTCCTGTCCTTAAATCGCGGTTGTTCCGCTTAATGGTACAGCCTGGGGGCAGAGTGTGTACCAGGTCATGTTCCGATGCACTATGTAAGCAGGTTTCCATAAGGAATAGTGCATCTGGGTCCTCGTCTTCAAGGAGCATTCTAATCTCCAGGGAGTGTGTAGTTAAGGATCTACAGTTCAGGAGGAAGATTTTAAATGTATAATGGTCCTTAACCTCAGAGCGCATGTCCGGCTGCAGGCAGAAACTGAACGTGCACTGAGAGAATCCCTGCTCTTTACTAAATGGTGGCAGTATATATTGGCAGGGTTTGTTACTTGATTTGTGTAGCCTAAATATCTCCTGGCGAGAGTAGGCAATTCTCTCTAATGGTGGGGGCGGGCAGAGGTTCTGGCCCCTGGTCCCGGCCGGTCGCGGACGGGAGCAGACGGGCTTGCCTTAGGCGCGGTCATCCGTCCTATGTAGTAATGGACCCGGAAGCTTGCTATGTCTCCGCCCCAGATCCACCTCCACTCAACCGGAAGACCGTGGTGGACCAGGGAGCAAGTGGGTACAGGCGTCAACAACTAAGGCGAGTATAAAGAGCAGTTGGCAAAATAGCAAAAGGAACAACTAGTTAAAATACGATACTTTTAAAGCAATTTAAAAACAATTAAAAACTCGGTTCTGACTTGCAGCGTTGCGGGCAGTCTACTCAATCGCTGCGCGTCTGTGCTGCCATCCGTCCTATGTAGTGATGAACCCGGAAGCTATCTATGTCTCCGCCTCCGACCCGCCTGCAATCAGCCGGAAGACCGGTGAGCGAGTGGGTACAGGCATCAACAACTAACGCGAGTATAAAAAGCAGTGTGCAAAATAGCAAAAGGAACAACTAGTTAAAATACGATACTTTTAAACCAATTTAAAAACAATTAAAAACTCGGTTCTGACTTGCAGCGGTGCGGGCATTCTACTCAATTGATGAGGGATAGACCAATGAAGGTTGTGGCATCAGGGTGAAAGTCTGTACCTGAGCCAGAACGGAGCCTGTGTCGGGTCAGATGGCACACAGAACAAACCCACCAGTGGAAACCTCACTGAGGTCACCCCTATGCTCCTTGGAGCTTCAAGGCATGCCATAAAAAGCACCAAATACCCACATGGCATCATCGATGGCCTGGAAACTTCGGCGCACAATGGTACGAAATAAGGAAACAGCTCCACTAGTTGCGATTCTGAAGGAGATAAACTGACATAGTGATCCCCTTGCGCATTCTCTTTGGATACAGAGTGGTGAGCTGTGGTCTTCGCCTTCTAACATTTAAGTTTGGACTTCAATAGCAAAGCTGACCACTTGCGTAGCGGGTCCGTATCCTTGATTTTGAGCACAAGTTATACAGTGCCCACAACAACTTCTTGTGTGGGATGACACAAATGTTCGCCTCCTGGCCCCGGATCACCTTTGGTGCATAAGGGCACACTTGCCACACAACTTCAAGTAGTGCCCGAGCCCAAACACCAGAGGCCCACCTTGTGCAAATCCATGATCAACATCGGTCTCCCACAGTTGCATGGTTTGAAATCTGTAGTTTTAGTAGGAGATATATTCCCTAGCATACTGGAGTTTCGTTGGAAGGTGCAGAAAGAAATCAACTGATGTCAACATACTCCATAATTTCCATGGAGGTACAGAGCTACTGTGGAGCCATCACTCAATATCATTCACTGACTGGGGCAACAAGTATATAATTTAAAGTTTTTTATGAAGTGTCACAATCTTCAAAAAACTCATGCTCACACCAGAAGAAATATATATATGCTGGCCCCAAAGGATTATATTTATATGAGAACGAATCAAAAATGCCTAGAGGGCTATAGGGGTAATTTCTCAGGCAAAAGTGAAGATAACCTGACACATACTCCACCAGAAATACAGTTTTTCCTGTGGTGATTTCAACTGAGCAATCTGTTACTGGGTGTATGTTTCTAACAAGAGATTACAACTGATGAACTATGCTTCTCATTTGGGATAGTGTGCACACAAGTACCATCTCCATGTTTCTTTAAGGTATTTGGCATCATAAAGAAATGTCTGTGGGAACTTCGAGGTTGTACACCTAGCTGTAAAGTTATCTCTACCACTTTGAAAGCAAAGAAACCTTAATTTACTTTAACTAGGCATTAGGCATAATAATAGCAAAGGAGCTTATAAAGTGCTTAGCTACTCCAATAGGAGTGTCCCAGAGCTAAGGTCAAAACACCAAACCGAAAACTCAGAAGCACAAGAACAGCAGACATCTAGTTAGCAAACAACCAGGTTTTAACATTTTCCCGAAACTGAAGTTCTGTTTCAGAATGCTTTAACTTCAGAGGGAGAGAGTTCTAAAGCTTGGGTGCAATATAGCTAAAAAAAGCTCCCTATCATGTAGACTCTCTTTATCCTCTGGACCGGAGTTAACAAGGCCTCAAGGACCTAAGATGCCTCAAATGGGTATAAGGGGTAATGAAAGGATGCAAACAGGTCAGCCCATTCCTCCTGAAAATCCTGTAGCAGTAGCAAAGGGCCTTAAAAGCAAAACCCTTCATCATTGGAAGCCAGTGAAGTTCGAGAAGTGCCGGGCCGTTAGGAGCCTGTTTAGGAAGTTTTAGTAACAGTCGATCTGCCGAATTCTGGACCCATTAGAGTCTCGGCAGCTGTGATTGGGAAACACCCAAAAACAGAATATTACAGTAATCCAGCTGCAAGATGACCGAGGCTTGGATCACTGTCTTTTTGGCATCTAGTTGTAGAAGACCGATGAAGGTCTTCAAAAGACTTGATAACTCCAAAACACCTGCCTGCAAAGCCGTAACGTGGTGACTGAAAGTAAGATTTTGGTCAAACCACATGTCTAAGTTCTAGACCCTAGGCTTTGCTGCTGGAAAAGAACCAAGTATTGCCGGCCACCAAGATGACTGTAACCCGCGCCTTGATACTCTCTCGGATTGACTATGCAAACACTCTGTATGTCGGCCTATCAGGCTACCTCCTTAACAAGCTACAGGTCGTTCAAAACGCTGCCACTAGACTAATTTTCAACATCCCTTTGAGATGCAGCGTTACCCAACAGCTGCAGTCACTCCATTGGCTGCCTGTGGTCGTACGAGTCAAGTTTAAAGCTTTATCCCTGGCCCACTGTGCTCTACATGCCAGCGGCCCTGCCTACTTGCAGAGGCGCTTCCTGTTCCATACCCCGCCAGATCTTTTCGTTCATCTTCTCAGTCGTTGGTCAACATTCCTCGCTTTCGGCTAACTAGAATGGGTGGCAGCTCACTAGCTGTTAAAGCCGCCACTGCATGGAATTTGCCTCCTTTGGCTCTTCGCAGCATTCAAGACTCATCTATTCAAAGACAAAACTGAAGCCCCATCTGTTTGCCTAAATCCTTCTCCACTTCTTCCCCCCCCCCCCCCCCCCCAAGGCTCGCGCCGGGACACTCCTTGGAGCAGCTGCCTGCGTTATAAGCTCAAATAACATAACATAACCTAACCAAGCTGGAGACCAAATGGCAGGCTGGTTGCCCAGGATCAGGACCTCAGTCTTACCTGCATTTAACTTCAGGCAGTTGATGTCCATCCACTGGGCAACCTCTGACAAACAGGCCATCAAGGAGGCAGCCCCACTGGCAGAATTTGGAGAAAGAGTAATGATCAATTGAGTTTCATCAGCATATGATAAAATATTGAAGCTGTGATTCTCAATGACATCAGCCAGGGGGCGCATATAAAGGTCGAATAAGGTAGGGCTCAAAGTAGCCAGCAGGACCACCTTCAATCAAAAAGGTTTTTTAAAAACCTGATAGGTTGGCACCCTGCAATAAAGATGCCAACCAGTTTAAGGCCCTGTGGCCAAACCCACAGCCGTTCCAACAGGCAGCTGTGAGATACCATATTAAAAGCCGGACTCAAGTCTAACTGGAGCAGTGCTGCAGTATCTCCTCTGTCCACAAGCTGGCGCAGAGACTCAAATGTGAGAAGCAGAACAGACTTAGTACTGTACTGTGGGCGAAAGCCTGACTGAGATCTGTGCAAAAGGTTTCTTTCCTCAACTAACCCAGAAATGTGCTGATTAATATGCTTTTCTGCCATTTTTTACAGAAAAGGAAGCAGAGAGATTGGCCTCTGGTTTGGAGGGATCCGACAGAGGCTTTTTAAACAGTGCAACCATCGAAGCATGTTTCCAACTTAGAGGCACCCGGGTCACCATAAAAGAATTGCTCAAGAGATCTTTAAAATAAGCATTTGCAATGCAACCGGTCTCGCCTTTTGGACCTTATATGTATTTAGCTACGCAGCACATTAGCCTGGTTGCTTAAACATCTACTGTTCTTTAACATGGAGGGAAAGTAAGCACCAAACTGCGCGACACCCCAGGTATGGGAACACATGGAGAGAAAAATTGCCTTTCAGCAGCAAATGGTATAGTCCTAAGCTCTGTTTTTAATATAAAAGCAGGGCATTCGGTAGTCATATCACTGAAAATACAAGATTTGAAAAAAATTATATTGTCTACGGGTGCTCGTGGAAGACAATTTCTATGGACTGGAATCTAGAGAATGCTGAATTGATTATGGCATTTAACTGACCTCTGCAAGTCGTTTTCTATCAACAAAGTTAATTAGAGGCAGTTGCCATAACATTTTTCAAAAAATAAAGTCCCTCAGCAGAAAGCAATTCTGGTATTTTACTGTCCTCTGCTGGTCGTTTTCTATCAAGACAGTTAAACAGAGGCAGTTGAACAGAAAAAAAGTCCCTAAGCGGAAGCAGACAAGTCCTAGGGCAGATTTTCAGAGCCCACACAGTACATACACATGTTAGTATATACTAAAGTATATGCTAAAGTATATACAAGAGGTCTTGAATGCTCAACCTAAACAGGAAGGAGCTCATCCATTCAAAGTTCCCAGGAGAGGCCGGATCAAGAGGAGAGCACTACTTTACTAATACCATGCTGGTCTGTAGCTCCAAAAGCACAATAGGATTGAGAGTTGAGGGCTCAAACAAAACTGCAAGAATTGGAGCTTTTCTGGCAACCTCCAGAAAGGAGGAATCGATACCTGCTACTTTAGTGTAACTAAAGCTGGCTTCAGCCATTCGTTATTACTCCTGCCTACAGAACAATCCAGTCTCTGACATGAAGTCCGTTTTGTATCTTTGTTCCACGATGCATGAAATCTATGAAGAGCTTGCTCCGCTTAAACGGTTTATATATCTGTAAACTATTTGAAGGGCATTATCTCTCATACCTGTGATCTCAGATTAGGCATCCACTAGAGCTTACTGTAAGAAAAAGAGACATGATTAGGCGCAAAGATTATGTACCTTAGGTATAAATTTGCATCTTGCCTTCAGTGTACGAGTTTGCTCCCTTATCTGTTGGGAGGTGAAATCTCTGGCTAGTTGAACTGGTGATTTACAGATTATTAATTTTTGTTGTAATAAACTCTTTTAAACTCCGATTGACATGTATGCAGATTTCTTTGACACAATCATGGATAAACTCCCTGCTGGTCTAGACGGACAAAATGACAACAATGTACATCACTGCAACTGACCCAACAGCTTCTCTAAATGGATTCCCTAATCAAGTTGCTCCAAGAAAACCATGCATGGTCTTGAAATATGCAGTACTTCAGAAGATCTTCTGTAATTGGGGGGTTTCCTCAGATAGATCACTTTGAGGATACCAGAAAAAAAACGACATGTCTGAACTTCGAGCCAGGAATGAAGGATAAAACTCTTTCTGGTGGGTACTCTGTCTAATCGCATATTTCTCACCTTAGAATACCTCCCAGGCACCGTACTAGAATTAGAGACTTAACCAGTGCTCCACGGTACTCACTAACATGACGAGCTGACATGAGCGCGACAAGGAAGACAGATTTTAGAGACAGGAGACTCTAAATTGCTTGAAGGGTGTAGAGATAAGGTATGTCAAGATGAAGTTAAAGTGCCACTGGGGCATCCCACACGGTTTTGGAGGAAGAGTGTAAAACTTTTAATAAACCTCATCACAATAGGCAATTTAAACAAGGATGGCTGGTCCATCAAAATGGTCAATGTAGGAGGCTGGCTTAGTATATGGTGCAAACACTTATTTGGTGAAGCACCTTGCACTAATCCAGGCAACACTTACAGTGATTTGAGTGGTCTTTGATAACCACAGAAAGCTCTCAAAGTGGTAGCTGTGGAGAGCAGCCTTCCGGATTATTTTGAAGGAGTGTTAAGCAGCATGTTTTATCAGTTTAATCATGTAGTGTAGGTTAAATGAAAAAGAACCAAACAGTGTATATACAAAATATATCTTCCACCCGGAGAAATAAACACAAATACACAATAATACTTCAATTGCAAATAGGTAAGTAAGCACAAAATACAGTGGTCTCCAGGGGAGACCAAAGCATATACGAAAAAAAGTGGAATGTGAACTGCAACCGAAGTCGGAACTTGGACCAAGAGAGTCAGAGGCACTGGAGATGCAAGGAACCACCCAAGGTAAGTACCCAGGAACCCCACGGAGTCTGAGTGCAGAGTGGAAACACAGTCGTGTGTGCAATAGAAATCAACCGGGAAGTCGCGGTTGCAGTTTTCAAGAAGAAGGACCCTTCCCAATGGACCTTGAAGAAACTCAATGGAAGACAGAAGGTTGGAGAGTCACCCCCTCCATGGATCCCCCAGGAACCAGAGAAGCTTGATGCATAGGTGCGAATTGACATCGGAATCCGCAGTAGACAACAATGGAGAACTTCAGGAAAGATGCCGCTGGAGAAGACTGTTCAAGAGACCGGGGGAATCCAAAGGTGGATTATAGAAGTGAAGAACCTGTAAGCAGAGGGGACAGTGTCTATGCCACTTGGAGGTGACCAGGGGGCACGGAGGAGCAATGCCCACAGATGACGGATGGTACAGGAGAGTTGACGGTGTCCTTGCCGCTGCAGCTGAGGACCAGCCAACGTTGAGGAAGACCAGGAACTGTGCACAAACTGTCCCATGTCGGAGATCGAGAACAAAGGGGACGGTGTCCGGCGAGAGCACCAACAAGCCTTGGCAGCTGCAATATACGTGGAAAGCGAAGAAGGAGCAACGTTGGGACCAGCAAGGTCCAAGGGACTTACCACAAGCAGGGGAGTCTGAGCAGGCCCTTAGCAAGCAGGGGAGCTTCAAGAGGACCCACAGGCTGAAGGCACAGGAATGGCAAGAGGACCTCGAGCAACTCATCAAGAAGGAAGGCCCACGGTGTGGAGGACGCGGTGAGGAAGCTGAACTTGGCAGGAAGAAATTCTCAGGCTTCTTGTTGCCCGAAGATCTATGGAGTGCAGAGACAACAAGCCTTGGCAACGACAAGTCAAATGCACAGGGGTTTGGGCCAGCGGTTCAGACGAGGGATACTGGTTACAAAGTTGCAGAGCAGACAGGTCAGGCCTCAATGGAGTTACAGAACCACCACCTGTGGTACTGAGCCTCTAGTAGTCCGTGGGACGTCAGGAGCAGAAGACCAGTCATCTTTGTTGCGGTGCTTGCATATGCAGGGGAGTGACTCCTTCGCTCCAAGGGAGATTACTCTGGGTGTCCTAGATGCCCACAGGTCTGGAGTAGATGCTGGAAGAAGCACAGACACAGATGAAGAAAACTTGCAGAACAGCGAGACCAGGAGCAGCAGGAGTCCTCCTTGATTCAGTCTCGGTTCCAAGCATGGTCCCGCAAAGTCCAAGTGTCCAGACGGTCGAAGAGTGGCGTGGTTTCAGGTTCGAGTCTTGTCTCACGACAAATCTGAAGAGCCACTAACAAAGGACCCTAGGGAAAGGGTTGTCCTTTGTCCAGTTTCGTGCCAGAGCAGGAGCGAAGGGCTGCCAGAACTTGTTCCAACTGGAGTATGCAAGGATGGCACCAAATGTGCCCTTCAAAGCAGTCTGGTGGTGCTGGCAAGCGTCACCACCATTCACCCCGTTTTGGGTGAAGGACCCTGCCCTGTTGTTGGCACCGGAGGTCATCCCAAAGTGGCAGCATGATTGGAGGACAGATGTTCATGCATTCCAGATACCACACTCTCCTGGCACAATCAGGAGGATGACTTGAGATTGGTCGTTCTTGATCTCCAGAACTCAAGTAGGAACGGTAGTGCAAGAAAGAGTACAGGCGTCCCTTGTCCCATTCTCAAAAAAATGCATCTCCTAACAAGGGGTCTTGCAGAAACTCCAACTTGCAATACAGTTGACAGTGCACGTTCCTGACAGTGGTGAAAAGATCTAACCTGTTCTTTCCCGCCCTGGTTGAATACACCAAGGGCCACTCATGAGCTGCTAGATGGTATCTGCTCATTTTATCTGGTGCAGGTGGTTGTCAATCAGGAAAATGTTCTGTTTTCTACCTCCAGAAGCGCAGAGTGTCTTGAGATAGGGTCCAAGACCCAACCCCATCCTGCTTGTTACATAGGTGGTTGTGTTGTCTGTGAGATCCCAGCAGTAATGCATCTATCACCACTGTGAGCTGTGGGTGGTGGAAGGAGAGAGAGGCCTGCTTTAGGACAAATTGTGATCAGTCAGTCACCACTGCAGATCCTGGGCTATAAATGCCTCTCACACATAAGGCGAGCAAAAGGGTATTAAAGAAAACAGGGGTGCCCTCCGCTCAAATAGACCCAATAACAACCTCCTATTTCCTATGAGAAATTCTTCACAAATGATTTAAGCCCCCCCCCCCTCCCCACACTACTAGATCAGGATTCGCCAGTGTATTCATCTTGTCCAAAAACCGGGGTGTTCACAATACAATTCCGAAGCAATAATGTACTAGGTGCTTAGTTATTTCAGCTAAACAAATTATAAGTCCCCTCACGTGAGCTACTGCAACGGGCCATTGGGAGCCAGCAGGATTGTCACCCACACAACATTGTTACCAACTGTAATGCGAATTCGGTCTGTAGTATTCAAGACTACACAGATGATGTACTTGGCTGCATCCAGCCGTTCGTGAACCTCACAAAGGATCGGTGTATGTCAGCCCAACTGACAGATTGCATTTATGGAGGACAGTTCCAGAGTGGCAGATAAAAACAAATCCTTGCCAGAGGAATCAGTTCTTTTGGCTTATCTACCTGGGGGTAGGATTCATCTTCCTGGCCAAAGTCTGTATAATGAGGCTTTCCGGAGTAGGGTGCTCAGTGAGAAAATAAGCGTCACCAGGCTCCCGCCTATTTTGCCTGCTAAGAACATTGTTTCAACCAGGTAGCCATCAAAGTATCTATGTGGGTACATTGAATGCAAACAAGAGCCCTGATGTTGCTTGTCCAGGCTGTAAAAGTTCCACCAAATCATTTGTCTTAGTCTCAATGGACGGAAGCTTTAATTCCAGTACCCCATTCGCTCTTCAAACCACTAGCGAGGCCCTTTCTTCTGTTGGTGGCCCAAGTGGACAGTCAATCTATATTTCAGGTGTATTAAGCCCATTGGCATTTTGTAAAGCAAGGTATAAGTCTTCATCAGTATAATGAGAGAGATGCAAGCCACCCTCCTCACCATCATCAGTATCCTGATGTAGAACCATCATCAGTATCCTGATGTAGAATCTCTTTTGGCACAGAATCTGAGTCAGAACCGTAAAACAGGATTTAGAGGTTCTAAGCACTTTTGAGGGATGCATCTAAAAGCACTGCAGAGGGCGTACAATGCGTCAGAAAAGTTACAAAAGTAATGAATACCATTTCCTATGCATATTCATTACCTTTGAAAGTTTATGCAGCAAAAGTTAACATATTTGGAAGGGGGTCTCCATCAAAGCCTAAAGACATAATGCCCACTAAACATTTGCTGAGATGCCAATCTTCCAAGCAAGGATCTAGTTCAAGTATCTGAGTCAAGGATATATTCAAGCATCTGAGTAAAGGATCTACTGCTTTGCATATGTATGCAAAGAGAACAAGTGTCATCTATCAAATATTCTATAAATCTCAAACAAAGCTGTGCAGCAACTCTGCCTTTGTAGAACGAGTATTATTGCCTCTAAATGTCGACTTTAGGGCTGTTTCTTAGCTAACCATGATACATGTTATCAACCTGTAGACAGTCTGTTTCGAAACAGTTACACAGCCTTGAGGTATCACCGTAAGCAAAATATAAACAGAGGAGAGGTCTGTCCAATCTAAAAACACTTTAGACCTGGTAATGAAATCACTCACCATGAACAGACAAGTCAACGCCGTCACCTCCAGCTGTTTCAACACCCTCCTCATCCTCCAAAAGACTTTCAAATGGATCCCCCCGGAGTCTAGGAAGACAGTCACCCACTCGCCCATCACCAGCAGAATGGACTAAGGAAACACACTCTACGCCGGCATCAACAAGTCCCTTCTCCGCAAACTCCAAACCATACAGAACACCGCAGCCAGGCTTGTCCTCGACATCCCCCGTAACGAACACATCAGCCACCACCTGCGGAGACTCCACTGGCTCCCCGTGGAGAAAAGAATCACCTTCAAGATTCTCACCCACACCTACAAATGCTACACAACAACGGACCACAAATACCTCAACAACAGAATAAATTTCCATGTACCCAAAAGAAACCTCCAGTCTGCCAACCTCGCACTGGCTGAAACCCCTCACATCCACAGAGCTGGCAGAAGATCGTTCTCCCACATTGCAGCCAGAACCTGGAACGAGTTACCAGCAAATATCGGACTCACCCCCAACCTGAATACCTTCAGGAAGACCCTCAAGACCTGGCTCTTCGGCTGAACAGATCTGCACTCCCCCTTCCCCCGCAGCGCCTTGAGACCCTCACGGGTGAGTAGTGAGCTTGCAATTCCCTGATGGATTGACTGATTGATGAAAAGGCTAAATGCACTAATTTCATAAATCCTATTTGTGACATTCAACTAGAGAATACTCGTTTTTTAAGTTGTTGAGCAATAGTAAAAGAGCTGCATGAAGCACTATATAATCCAGTAGTACATATTATTGAGCCTCCAGTCTACATTTAGCTAGTGAGAGGTGGGAAGAAAGCTGGCTATGAGACTAGCTGATTGAAGTGAAAGTTTTCACTACCTAATTGACAGTTTTCCCCTCAAAGTGTTACTGTCTATTAAAGTACCTGTGTATTGTAGGTCTGCTAACAAGGTCTGTAACTCACTGACTGCTCTGGCCCAAGCGACTATCTCCAGGAAAGTTGCTTTGGAGTAAAGAATTTAATGTCATAACTGCACAGGAGCTCTAATGGCGAATCCATTAATTCAAGCGATACTATATTGAGATCCCACCATGCTGTAATGCTTACTAAATTTTCTGAAACAATGAAAATACCCATCCCATTTTCAAAAACTGCAATCTCTCGTTGAATATCTGGAGTGAAAAATACAATATTGCTGACATTTGTAAAGCGTACTTATGTCACTGTATGATCAGGTAGTCATACCACATAAAAACACACTCACCTGCGGCTGTAGGTATTTGAAGTTTAACCATCTGACTTTCACCTTGGTATCTAGCAAATCGTCTGAACAGTGAGATGTCCAGATGTACCTGTGTCTGTGCGTGTGATGGTGTGGACATGTATTTGGGTGTGTTTGTATTAGAGCATGTGATTACATGTGTGCTTGTGCGAGAAGATGTTTCTGTATGTGTGCTTATGTCTGTGCATGTTTTTGATTGTCTTTGTATTAGAGCATGGGATTGTATGTGTGCTTATGCGTGTTGATGTTTCTGTATGCGTAATTGTATGCACCCTCTGTCGCGTATGAGAGTGTGTCCGCATTTTTGTGTGTGCTTGTACATGTCTGTGCGTGTGATGGTGTGTGTGTGCATGTATTTGTGTACGTCCTTGGGTATTTTTGTTCTGGAGCATGTGATTGTATGTGTGCTTGTGTTTTTGATAGTTTCTGTATGTTGTGCTTGTGTATGTGTGCGTGTCTGCGTGTATGAGAGTGTGAGCGCATTGAGCCCTTCCTTGCTCCATTCACCTTGTCCCCTATGTTCTTTAAATGCTTTTCTGGATACTTATGTAACTTTTAACTGATGTAAATTGCAACATTATTGTTCCTCATGTAAGGCGCTCTGATTCCTTCGGGTCTAGCCAGCGCTATATAATAACTCATTAATTAAATTTCTTCCCATTTAGTACTCTTTCTCTCTTTGTCTACCTCCCTAGCTCCAAGCTCCTATCCCATCTCCCCTGAATCTCTTATCTTGCTTGCTAGTCTACCTAGCCCCCTGTTATTTGTGCCCTTTGACTAAGCACTCCTTCTCCCCTTGTTGGGGGAAGATCCCATATTTATACTCTGGAGTCTCAGCGAACCCGCTGAGAGAGTCTACAGCGCCAAATGAGCCATTCACAGCTGAGGTATGGTATGGCACCCCTTGCCAAAGCACTCCATCTCCCCTTTTTGGGGTAGGATCCAGTATGTAGGCCTTGGAGTCTCAGAGACCCCTCTGAGAGAGTCCACTGCGTAAACGGAGCCTCCCGCAACTGAGATAGGGAAGTGATACCACTTCCCCTGGGATCACAGCTTACTGGACTTTGCTTTGACTCATCTACCGGTTTGCGTCCCCGTCGTCCCTCTCCTCCTCTTTCCATGCGGTGTCCTTCATCCTCCCCTCCTCTTTCCCGCCTTCATTACCGGTCTACTTCCCCAGCTCCTTCCCCCTCCCTTGAATATTTCCCCCTGCCTGCTTTTCCCCTTACGTATTTGTGCTTATTGTTTATCTCGACCTTACAAGTAACTATGTTGCCATGCTCTAATAACTGTGTAACCTTTGTAATGATGTATCCTGTAACTATGATCTGATGCTCATGTAAAGCGCTCTGATACCTCCGGGTCTAGCCAGCGCTATATAAAACCTTTAAAACTCAAAATCCGTAACAGCTAAAGCCAACACTTCCACTACAGCCCGCAACCACCCACACCCCCGAACAATTGATCCTTATCAGACTATCACCTCTCCTGGCAAACATTCTACAATCCTTTCACTGTCCATAGCTTGGGGACCACTGATAGAACCTCATCTTCGTCGGCACTGGCAGAATGCACAAGTTACTACTTGTGTAACGATATATCTGTAAGAGACATTAGTTAGTGATAGATTCCTTACCTTAGAATATCCCCAGGCGTCAGACTGGATCCGGAAAATTTTTGCATAGCAATACCCCTGCGCGCCGGCAGGCGTCGTCCGCGGCTCTGCGTCCGTCGTCATCGTCGTTAGCGCCGGAATGACGTCGTCGGAGTACTTAGATGCCGCCCATGCGCGCTGACGTCAGTTCTGATACACAGCTTTTCCGCGCCAGATACGCAGAGCCATGATAGAACCAACACTGGTGCCATGAAACTAGGGCCCTGAAAGGGGATTACCTTAACCCTAGATATCGGTTCGCAGAACGGGGAGGATGGGTGGGTCGGTAAGGAATCTATCACTAACTAATGTCTCTTACAGATATATCGTTACACAAGTAGTAACTTGTGCATCTGAAAGAGACACGTTAGTGATAGATTCCTTACCTTAGAATAGATACCCCAGCAATACCAACCCCGGTGGTGGGTCTGCGGACCAATAATCACACCAGAAAGTCCTGGAGGACGGAACGGCCAAAGAAGCCATCCCTCCGGACTTGGCTGTCCAGGCAGTAGTGTCTTGCAAACGTGTGCAGCAAAGCCCACGAAGCTGCCTGGTAAATGTCCTGCAAGGGCACACCCCGGCCCAGGGCAGTTGTAGTAGCCGTGGCCCGGGTGGAATGAGCCCGCAATCCAACAGGGGGCTCCTTTTTAGCCAAGGAGTAACATGCCTGGATACACAAGATGATCCACCGCGAGATGGTCCGCTTGTGCACCGCTTTCCCCTTCTTAGCGCCCACGTAACCAACAAAGAGTTGGTCATCCACCCGGAACTGGCGTGTGCGATCTAAGTAGAATGAAAGCGCACGTTTTGGGTCCAGACGGTGGAGCCGCTCTTCCTCTTTAGAGGGATGCGGTGGCGGAAAGAAGGTGGGCAAGGTGATAGACTGCCCGATATGGAAGGCCGTGACAAGCTTGGGCAGGAAAGATGGCTTAGTACGTAACACAACCTTGTACGGATGGACAGAAAGGAAGGGAGGAGTACAAGAAAGAGCCTGGAGCTCACTCACTCTCCTGGCAGAGGTGATGGCAACCAGGAAGGCAGTCTTCAAGGTAAGAAGACGAAGAGGACAGTTGTGAAGTGGCTCAAAGGGAGCGCACATCAGAAACGTAAGAACAAGGTTCAAGTCCCACTGAGGCATCACAAACGGAACAGGAGGGAATGTGTGTGTGATGCCCTTCAGAAATCAGGGACCTGAACAAAGAAGGTTGATCAGGCAGCCTTAGAAAGGCTGAAAGGGCAGAAAGGGCAGAAAGGTAGCCCTTGATAGTGCCCAGAGCACAGCCCTGCTGGGCAAGAGAAAGAAGGAAGAGAAGAACCTCCGAAACAGGGGCAGCAAGAGGATCCACAGCCTTTGCTGTGCACCATGCCACAAATCTGTTCCACCTGCAGGCGTATACCGACTTAGTGGAGGGACGCCTGGCTGCCAGAATGAGATTACAAACTGTAGGAGGCAAGTCAAATGGCCTCAACTGTCGCCGCTCAATCTCCAAGCATGGAGGTGGAGACTGGACAGGTTCGGGTGGAGGACCGTCCCCTGCTGCTGCGACAGAAGGTCCTCCTGAAGAGGCAGACGAACCGGGGGATCGACTGACATATTGAGTAGCTCTGGATACCAGAACCTTCGTGCCCAGTCCGGAGCCACAAGGATGACTTGTGCCCGGTCGCGCTTGATCTTCTTCAGCACTCTGGGCAGAAGTGGTATAGGCGGAAAGGCGTATAACAGACCGCAACTCCACACGCGACGAAAAGCGTCGCCGAGCGGGTGCCGCCTTGGAAATTCCAACGCGCAGAACTGATGACATTGCGCGTTCTCTTCGGTGGCGAATAGATCTAACGAAGGCTCTCCCCATTGCTGAAAGAGGCCTTGCGCCACGTCCGAGTTCAGACGCCATTCGTGATCCATCATGCACCGACGGCTGAGTTCGTCCGCCCTGGCGTTCAGAGAACCTGCCAGGTGTTGAACCACCAGGGTCACGCCCTGCTGTTCCAGCCACTGCCAGAGGCGCAGAGCCTCCTGGCAAAGGGTCCACGACCCCACCCCGCCCTGTTTGTTGCAGTACCACATGGCGGTGGTGTTGTCCGTGAACACCTGCACTACACTCCCCCGGACAGAGGGGAGGAATGCCTTCAGTGCTAGACGAATCGCCCGCAGCTCCAAAAGGTTGATATGGAGCCGGGACTCCGCCGGAGACCAGAGTCCTCTGATCTCCGCCTCTCCCATATGGCGTCCCCAGCCCTGGAGGGACGCGTCCGTCACAAGTACGTGCTCCGGTTGGGAAGGGAAAGGGATCTGCCACTGACCCAATCGCGGTCCGTGAGCCACCACTGCAGCTGTCTCGCAGTGCCCTCCGAGATCAGGACATGGTCGGAAAGGTTGCCTTGATGCTGGGCCCACTGAAACTTCAGGTCCCACTGCAGAGCCCGCATCCGCCACCGAGCGTGATGCACCAGAAGGATGCAGGAGGCCATCAGCCCCAGGAGCCGCAGCGTCAACCTGACCGATACCCGGGATAAAGGCTGAAAAAGTGGAATCATAGCCTGAATATCCCGGACCCGCTGTTCGGGAGAATAAACCCGAAACTGCGCCAAGTCGAGAACCGCTCCGATGAAGAGGAGCTTCTGAGAGGGGCACAGGTGTGACTTTGGCACATTGATGGAGAACCCCAGCTGATGCAGGAGGTCTGCCGTCGTCTGGAGGTGGCTGACGACTGTCTGGGGCGAGCCCGCCTTCAACAACCAGTCGTCGAGGTAGGGGAAGACTGAAACCCCTAGCCTGCGCAGATGAGCTGCGACCACCGCCATCACCTTTGTGAACACCCGTGGGGCGCTGGTAAGGCCGAAGGGGAGCACCGTAAATTGAAAGTGCTCGTGGCCAACCGTGAACCGCAGGTAGCGCCGGTGGGCCGGCAGGACGGGGATGTGGAAATAAGTGTCCTGCAAGTCCAACGCTACCATCCAGTCTTCTGGGTCCAGGGCAGCTAGGACCTGAGCTAGTGTCAGCATTTTGAACTTCTCCTTCCGGAGGAAGCCATTGACGTTCCGTAGGTCCAAGATAGGGCGTAGGCCCCCTTTGCCCTTCTTGGGTACCAGAAAGTAGTGGGAGTAGCAACCACACCCTACTTCTGGCCCAGGAACGCGCTCGATGGCCCCCTTGGCCAAGAGGGCCGTAACTTCCTCCTGCAGAAGTCGCAAATGATCCCCCGATACTCGGTGGCATTGCGGTGGCATGGCTGGAGGGGTCGCCTCGAAGGGGAGGGAGTAGCCCCTTCGGACGATTTGCAGCACCCACCCGTCCGACGTGACATTGCGCCAGTGGGAGAGATGATGGCGAACCCTGCCACCCACTGGCATCACATGGGCCTGAAAACACAGACTAGGAAGGTTTTGAGGCAGGTGCTGCGGAGGGAGGTGTGGACTGGGCGATGCCACCGTCGTTGGCATCGCCCTGCCCAGTGAGTCCGTGGTATCCAGCACACACCGGATGGAATATCGCGCTGCATCTCGACCCTCCGCAAGGGCTTGGGCGAGTTTGGCCCGGACCTCCTCAGGGCATTGTGGCAGCACGTCCGCGACAGTTTCCCACAGGGTGTGGGTGTAGCGGCCCAAGAGGCATGCGGTATTGACAGACCGCAGTCCTAAACTCAGGGACGAGAACACTTTCTTCCCGAACTGTTCATACCTCTTGGATTCCCGATCGGGCGGAGCCGTCGGGAATGCGGTCTGGGAAGTAGAGGCCTGGATGACCAGGCTCTCGGGGGTGGGATGGGTGGACAAAAAGCAAGGGTCGCCCGGAGCCGGGCGGTAGCGTCTGGCCACGTTCCTATCCACAGGCGGACCTGAGGCGGGCTTGGACCAAGTGCCCACAAGAACTTCACACAAGGCCTCATTAAACGGCAGCAGTGGCTCACTGGAGCTTGCCTGCGGTTTAAGGACCTCAGTGAGGAGGTTAGTCCTCACGGCCGCGACGGGGAGCTCAAGGTTTAAGGCCTTGGCCGCCCTCGTCAACACTACACTGTAAGCAGCCCCCTCCTCCGTAGCCACGGTGGGAGGGGAGACAAATCCAGTGTCTGGCGAAGTGTCAATACCACTGGCCTCCCCAAGCTCATATGTCCAGTCCTCCTGAGACTGGCATTCCTCTGCCAGAGGGTCAGCAGACCCCTCCCAATCACCCTCGTCACCCATCTCCTGTAGAACAGGTTCAACAGACGGGGCCTCCTCATGGAAATAAAAATCTCCAAAGGCCGTCGGAAGCGGCGCCCAGCGGAGTCGGACCGAAGGGAACATTGGGGACGGTGTCCACAAGGGGCGCCGGGGGTGACACCCGCGGGGCCGGCGCCAGTGAGGTCGTGAGGTCGACCGGCGACGACCCGGATCCGGAAGCGGATCCGGTGAGGTCCTGCGGCGCCGGGACCGAAGTCGCCGGCGGCGCCGGGGCAGAAGCACCAGACGGCGTCGAGGCCGAAGCACCCGACCCGCTAGGGCCTCCAGCCGGGGCCGCTGGGCCCGAAGGCGCCACGGAACCCGGCTGAGGAGGGAGGGACCTCATGGCCATGAGGTACCGCTCGATCTCCTCCGGCGTCGCGCCATGCCCAGGGACCCGAAGGTGTGGGGCAGGTGGCGACGCCTGCGACTCAGTCGGAGCCGCGTGGGTGGTGTCACCCGAACCCCCGGCAGCATCGCGCGAGCGTCGGGGTGGGTCGGAGGAACGATGACGCCTCTCCGACCTCTCATGCCTCTTACCTGAGGACTTGGATCCCGATGACCGATGTCCACTCCCGGAGCTGCGAGGACTCCGACCCCGCGACCGGTCCCTCGACCTCCCGTGGGACCGGGACCTGGAGTGGCGCGGGGCCGACTGCCGGAGCTCGAGCCGCTTGCGGGACCGCTCCCGCCTAGCTTTCGACGTCAGGGCCCGGCAGTCGGAGCAGGTACGGTGGTCGTGGTCGAGGCCTAAACACTTCAGGCACAGGCGATGGAGGTCGGTAACCGACATCAGTCGGTCGCACTTGGAACAGGGTTTGAACCCGGGCATCCCTACCGGCACCGTAGGAGTCGAAGACTCGGTAGAAAAAATGATCAAAAGATCGAAGAGTTTAGTCAAAAAAGACTAAGGGGTAGAGCTTCTCCGCATCTGCGCTAGCTGGCGCGGAAAAAAGAAGAACTGACGTCAGCGCGCATGGGCGGCGTCTAAGTACTCCGACGACGTCATTCCGGCGCTAACAACGCCGACGACGGACGCAGAGCCGTGGACGACTCCTGCCGGCGCGCAGGGGTATTGCTACGCAAAAATTTTCCGGAACCAGTCTGACGCCTGGGGATATTCTAAGGTAAGGAATCTATCACTAACGTGTCTCTTTCAGATATGAGATGCAATTAGAACGCATCAGTAGGTACTCACTCCTCTTCCCACTACAAATAATAGCATAATCTCTTTTTCATGATGGATCCTCTTCGGAGTGCTTATTCCAATCAATTAAGTGCTTTCACAGCATTTGGATCACCAGTGCTAGAAGTTTTTCTCTGTGCTCTGCTCTGGAACCTTGAAATGGATGGAAGCCAAGCTGTTGGAATACTCCTGAAGAAGGCACTACACTTTTTGTCAACCTGCAGTAAGCACAAGTCAGTTTCTCTAACCCCAAGAATAAATATGCCAGTGACTCAATGGCATTAAATACAGGTGAAGGTTTGTGAAAGTGGTTTCTTCTGTTTCACTATAATGACTACGATGCAGCAGTACTCTGCCTCACTGTCTTCAGTCCACAAAATCAGGCTACCTGCCTTCCTAAACTGGGATTGCCATTCGAAGTTCAGGAATCTAACACATTTCCGCCTTGTTGGAGTAGTTGCCATTATAGGACTGTGTTGCATGCATTAATGCCATTGCCTTCTTCAAGATATAGTCCAATCTTGTCTGTGAATTACTTCCTAGCGGCCAAAGGCGTTTCCAAACCCTGGCTACATGTCAAATGACAATCCTGACAGCCTGGCATAAAAATGATACCTCATAACAAAGTACTCATTTCTGTTGTGATAGATTCCATAGGGTCTAAACATTGACTATATGTTTTCTCCTGGTGGAATGGAAAGTGTTCCATCACCCTTTTACCTACTTGCCAAATCAAGCTTTCATATCTTACCAAACTACTGACCGCATTCACTGATCCATTGGAAAATGCCTTCTTGGCCAAGGCATCTAGACCCTTCATTTCTATCAAAGAAAGGTAAAAGGTGAACTACATTTTGCTTCCCCTTGAATTGGATGCATGTACCACCAAAAAAATAGATACCAGATGACTTATCAAATAAAGTGGATCACATAGCATGGGTTTTTACTTTTACAACACATATCAGGCAATGTAGGGCAATCAAGATGGCATCTTCAAAGATCAGTGTTTTGTCTTGTCTTACTTGGCCCTTCGTCTAGACGCATAAGTGATGTCAGTGTTGAGAATGTGTGATGCATGTGAAATGTTTGGTGTGAGTTCCACATTAGTCATTTGAGAAATCTCTTTTCAGGATGGGCTCAGTAAGAGTCACCACACACTTGGTGGGGTGTAACCTGGAACTAGGCATGGGCTTATCAGCAGGGTTACTGGAAACCTTTAAGTTCATATAGAATGGGAGTTTATAAACTTGTGTGTTACCCACATCTGCGAGGACCACTTCTTCTTAATTGAGTTTCAAAGCCTCTGCAAGACAAAGAAAGGGAGACTCGTTCTGGGGACCCTAGTTATGTATATCAGTCACTGTGTGCCTCCTAAGCAGTTGAGGGACTGGAGGTCAAATGTGAAAAATACCTTTTCATCAAAGCAATGTAGGAGTTATAGTCTTTGAAGGAATCCAGGCCTCTCATATTCTACAAGTCTTGTAGAGTTTCAGTCAAATGGTATCACTTTCGCTCTGTCTCCTTCCTTTTCATTATGAATGTGCCATGACATTTCATTTTGAATACTCTTGTTACTAATATCACATTGGTCTTCAGAATGAGAAAGGAAATCAATTCTAGCAAGTGGTAAAGTCAGCCTTTGGTTTGACCTTGGCTTATGGGCCATTGCCGACGGCATTGAATGCACCACAATATTATCAACCAGAACCATAAGTCCACTAAGGGAAGATCCAATTGATCCCTCAGAATCCCTTATGGCACAATCTCAACACCCAGAACCTGAATTCCAATGCCAGCATTTCTAGCAAACATTCGGAGTTCATCAATTATAAGTCTCCAAGGAACAGAGAGCTCTTTAATATCTTAAGCCCTGAAACAGTCATGAGAGTAGGATAGAAGAATGGAAGGCAATTGCTCATTCATCTGCGATGTCAGGGAGCTCATCTTTGCAATAAGGGCTTAAAAAGAGCCAATTTAGATGCTGCCGACAATAAAAATACCACCTCCCCTTTCTAGGCACGCAGTCCAGAGAATATCTGCTCAATTTCTCCAGAACAGTTACTATCCTTACTGTCTAACACCCAAGGCCAGAAACAGTGCCCTCTACTTTTTGTTCTCTATGTAATGCCTATGCATAGAGGCTGTAGTCACTCTGGGATCTTGATCGGTTTCTTTTGCATTTTAAAAGTTGGCCTTTTTGAGGCACCCCAATGTGAATCAATATGCATTTAATGACAGGTACAACTCAGGTTGCAATCTATTTAAAGTTTCCTTTTCCAAGAAGGTCTAGTCTTGTCGGTCGTATCAGTCTAACTAACTATCATTTTTAGCAGTTGTGACTGACTCCCAATAAACAGATACACTGGCTTTAGACACTGCTTTCATGAGCTGCAACATTTAAACCCTTTTCATTCATGTCAGAAAAAGAAACCTAAATGTTGGCTATCTAGGCATATGGCACCATTACTTCACCCCAAGACATAAGTGGCGGCCTCTGGCACCTTCACAGCATATAATCTTATCAGAATTCCACCACACAACTGGGAAGTTTCAAAAGTAAAGACACTACTGAGGGTAAAGTTTGTATTAAAACTAAAAGAAGAAATAGCTGGCGTTGAGGAACCCTGGAAGACATGGAGAGCAGTGAAGGGCACAACGGTTCAATTATAAATCAGTCTGAAAGTAAAGTCTGAATCTATACCAGCCATAAATTAAAAACTATGTAGGCTATGAAACTTATATTAAGCTGTCAAAGTAGCAGTTTCTCAAGGACAGGAGCATTTTGCATATACAATCTAACAATGTGAAAACTGGAGTAAACAAAAGGAGCCTGGAAAACTTAAAACATAAGAATAAACAGCAATCCACAGACTAGATGGAAGAATCTAAGGGTGTGGAATTTCTATAGTCTGAGGCTCATGCCATGTTGTTTTAGGTCAGCAGACAACAGATCTAGTGTACATCTATTTTGATGATGATGAAAAGTAACTATTGCTGCTCTGGTGTGGAAAATGTTCTATTTTTTTTAGGATAGCATGTTTGGTTTTTGGATGGTAGGTAAAAATATAATGATAAATCAGTGTTCAGATTTCGTAAATATGTGTGAAGTTCAATACATAGTATGTGAGAATTGTAAATGTATTAAGTTATTACCCAACGAGTTTTGTGTCTACGAACTGGTTAACAAATATTACTAGGATGCGGAATTAATTCTCACACTGGGTCTATTGTACATAGAGTAAAACCCCTTGAAGAGAAAGGAGATTGAGCATTTCTTAAAATATAAATATTTTGGGCAAGCAGCTTTTGAGATAGATGGAGAAGGAAGATATTCTTGTACATTACCTGGGTCTTGACAATCTACAGACAAATATACATGTTTAAAGTCCACTTAACCCGTTTGCTGAAACGGGTGCGGCCACGTCGGCCGTTGGACGTGCGCAGCACCAGGGAGGTAGCTCGCGTGACGTCCAACGGCAGCGGCGAACGGGTTAATATTCATGAAATGCTAATGTGTTTGATTATGTTAAGGTGCTAGTGTCTATATGCTGCCAACTCAAATACCCAATTACTTGTTTAAGTCCCTCCAAACAATGAGCATTTAATTAATCGAGTCACAACTTTGTTACCCATGGTGAATGTAACTTGTATAACTTGTTAAAATAAAACCAAACAGGAGATTGCTTTTCTTCTTCCCTTTATTAACAGTATTGCATAGTTACATAAAACGATGAAATAAGTTCAAAGTAAATTACCTCATGCCAAAAGAAATGTGCGTATGCATGATCTGAACACTTTAGCATTTACCAGGTCATCATTACTAATATTACATTTTAACGAACAAATCATGGTAATTTTAAGGCCACACAATTTACACAGTAACAGCCTGTAACAGCGTATTACAACACATTAGCATCAACATTTATAATCTGTGTTAAAAAATGTCGACAAATGTATGCTTTGACCAAAAAGATGCCAGAAGCTCAAACAGTACCACCGTAATTTCTCATGTTTGCAAGCAGGAACATGCATATACCAGATATTTTTTATTGCAGGATGTTATGTAACCGGTTGTAGTTTTAAAAATGTTTTAAGAAATATACTTGTGCAGTGGGCCCAGTGGTCACGATACTAAATACTGCATACAACTGAGTAAACCCATATTTCCCCATCCTATGTCCCTTAAATAATTGTGAAAGTTTGAGTGGTTATTTTAACCAGCATTAACAAACAAAAAAGACCCCTCCTTTATTTGCTGCTGTTAAGACTACAGAAAAACACAGTCAACATACTTAAATCTCAATTGCAAAGCTTTAGGCAAAAGCAATGTGATGATTTATGCCTAACAAAAGGTATGTATCAGCTTAGTGACTAGGTGTGTCCAGATTCAGGTAACTGTCAAATTGCATAGTGATTAAAATAATCTTAAGCAACAGGATTCAATGCCCTTCAAGAAAATCTTACCACCACAAAGAGCATACAAATATATCTATGAATTGTATCTGTGCAAACAGCCTTCACACAAAAGTTCAATGAATCTACAGTCTGGACCCATTTGGACAACATTTGTTGAAATCACACTGTGATCAGTAGAGATGAAGCAGATGGCTTTAGAGGTGAGCATCCTTCATAGTTTAGAAAAAATACTCACGCCTAGAAACAGCTTTCATTAAACACAGTTTCCTTTGACACACATGAAAGAGGTTTAATGAACCTCTCTGATCAGTACCAGGGAAAAGGAAGTACACCGTTGGGTTTTTTGTTTGTAGACTGATAAGTAGAGCAATTTTCGCACAAGCCATAATAAAAATGTCCAATCGAATGGCTCCTCCTTTAGACTGGAGTGTCATACTTCAATTGCGTAAACACTTTATTTGAGAGTTTAAACGGCTTACATATTTTTAGCTATTTACACCTAATAACTTGAAGAAATTAAAATATTAATGCAAAGGTGGTTGTTAATAATTTGACACAACTCCCAGAATATTTTTGGGGCCTAGTCTTCAATCATGTGCTTGACATCATACGACCATCAAAAATGAAATGTCATATTGTGCATGGAGGGGTTACTGTACAAACAGTGAGAGAAGGAGCATATGTATGTAATAGCAACATCGTATCGATAAGAGAATACATTCCAATAGGAAACATACGGTCTGATTCTGATATATATATATATCAGGCACTATGCCTGAGCTATATTGGAGTCTCTACACTTTGAAAATAAATTGCTGCACCTGAAAACAGGAATTGGAGTTGCCGCATTTTCTTCTGTGTGCTGTGGTCCATACCTGGGTAGTCCCGTTGGAAGCTGTGAAGGGCCAGGATTTCTAGCTATATCTATCTATCTATCTATATATATAGAAATCAGTCAAAACAATCTACCAGCGGAGATTGATTTCTGTAACAGTATGGGAATAGCCACAAATAAAGGAGGAGAAAGTGGACTCAAAAAACAGTCTAGGTTCTGCCCGCAATTGCCGCCAGAAAATAAGATCGATTTGTTCCATGAAATCATGGTGGAAGAAATCAACAAAATCTCCACCAAACCAACTCTAAAGAAGAATAAAAAGGAGTGGAACCTCTCACCAAAAGAATGACAGGCAATGACACAACTAAAAAACGATCCTACAATTATAATAAAAGCCTCAGATAAAGGGGGAAATATTGTGGTTCAAAACATGTCTGATTACATAGAAGAGGCAAAGCGACAATTAGAAAATAAAGATCACTATGAGCTACTTAAAAAAGATCCAACCGAAATCTGGATGAATGAATATCACCTATTACTACTACGATGGAAAGAGAGGGGTCTAATTGACTTTGATGAATATCTTTATCTTAAAACAGATCACCCCATTAAAGCAACTATTTAATTTCTGCTGAAAGTTCATAAAGCAACTCATAAACCACCTGGTAGGCCAATAGTGAGCTCAATTGGATCGCTTTTAGAAACCACGTCTAGATTTGTGGACATCTTCATGATGAACTATGTGACAAACCTGTCTTCATATTTAAGAGACACCATGGATTTCTTAAACAAAATAAATCAAATTGAATGGAATTCAGGATATATAATGGCAACAATAGATGTGTCCTCACTTTATACCTCCATACGGCATGAGGATGGAATAAGAACTGTTAAAAAATTCCTGGAAATGAGGTCCATGAACCATCTAGAACACACTGCCATGCTAATAGATATGTTGACTTAGTGTCTACAACACAATGTTTTCCTCTTCCTGGGCAATCTGTACTTGCAGAAACAAGGCACAGCAATGGGGACATCATTTGCCCCAACTTATGCGAATCTAATATTGGCCATTTGGGAAACAGAGATCCTGGAGAAAGAAAGGGAGAAACATTCCAAAATAAAAAGCTGGTGTCGATTCAACGATGATTTTTTCGTCATATGGGACGGAAGTCGCACAGATCTGCAGGTTTTTATTGACTCTCTCGAAGAAAATAATTACAATCTAAATTTTACATCATCAATAAGTGACACCAGCATCATCTTCCTGGATGTGGAAGTCGTGATTAACAACAACAGGTTATGTACTAGAATGCACCGAAAACCAACGTCTTGCAACAGCATTCTACATGCCAACAGTGGGCATCCATCAAATCTGAAATGGAGCATACCCTATGGCGAAATGCTTAGGGCGAAAAGAAATTGCTCTGAGATTGAAGACGTGGAACCCGAGATTGAAAGGATGTGTTGCCGGTTCATAGAGAGAGGATATCCGTTGGAAGTTATAATGACAGCAAAATCCAGGATCAATCTGAAAAAACGATCTGACCTCTTAGTTCCTGCAAAAAAGAAACCAGCTGCAAAAAAAGAAACTAGATGAAAAAGAGGGTGCTGTAGACAGCACAACACGTCAAATCATGGACTTCAACAATCAAAGCAGAGACCTCAAAAAAGTGATAAACAGGAACTGGGAAATTGTGTTACTGGATGAAACATTAAAAGAAAATTTAACACCATATCCCAACATCACATACAGAAAAACAGCTTCATTAAGAGATATCCTGACCCAAAGCCATTTGGAGCATGACTAACCACACCAGGATTCTGGAAATGTGCGAAATGTAGAGCATGTGAGCATGGCTCGAACATAACGGATTACAAATTACAGAACGGCAGATCAGAGAAAATCCTGGACCACATCACTTGTGAGTCAAAATATGTGGTCTACAGACTAATGTGTCCTTGTGGAAAATATTATGTTGGAAGTCAGTCAACAAACTAAAACTACGGATTCTGCAACATCTACGTGCCATAAAAAATAAAGATCCGAATTATCCGATGGGGAAACACTTCCATGAATACCATCAAAGTGATTGTAGCCAGCTTAAATACTCTGGGATTAAAATCGTGAAACCAGCAGAAAGAGGTGGTGATCGTACCTTGAAATTGCGCAAAATGGAATCCAGATTAATACTGCACGGAATATCCACATGGACACAATGTGGACGCCGAACTATTTGTACATTTGTAAATAAGAGTGACTTAAAAAATAACTGAATGTGGTTTAATACGGAAATTAGTTCCTTTCTGCTAGATAGTTTCTGTTGTTGATAGATGTACATACTCTGTAAATACACTTTTCCCTCATAAACCACAATAGATATTGTACATAAGCAAGGAGAAATCATTGAGCAGTCCCGCCAAGGGTAGGGTACAACTTGAACACAAAACGTAAATATTTGATAAACCTCACCCACTTGTATACAGCTATTAAACATATACCGCTGAACAATAAAAAAAAAATATATATGATTGCATGGTAATATCATGAATTGACTGTGGAACTTCTACATATGAGATCAGGGCTGCTACTTCACCAACTGACAAGTCAAATGTTGTACTATCACTGGGAGGGTTTATGTGAAAAGCCTAAAGGGGTGAAAGCCTTCAATGACTGATATTTTCCTCAGCAGTTGGCAGTAATGCTATATCACAACAGGGGTACAAAAACAGCTTCTTTGAAGAAAGTGATATGCAGACAGTAATTAATTGCTGGTATTGGTTTTCAAAGTCATAATATTAAGCACTAAATGGATTGATCTTTAAAGTATTACATGTCCTGATGGTGGCTCAAACCTATAATTCAGGGAGAGGATTATTAGCAACTGGTATAGTCTTCAGTTGTGGAATGTAATGGTAGATTAGCACACTACCTGGAAAACTGGCATTGGCTAAGATAATCAGAAGGTATAAATTGAATGTTCGTCCACATTCACAGGCCAGGGAAAATCTGAAGCAAGTACATGAAGCAGCAAGGGACCGTTATCGTGGTAAAAATTAAGCTACTAGCTTTAGTGCCCTCTTGCATACCGGCCTTGTGAACAAGATATAATACCTGTTCCCACAAACTCCCTTTTGGGGACTGAATGCTGTGTTATTTCAACAAGACGAGTCCCCATGGTCACGGGTACCTATGTTTGCAGCAGCTCTGCCTGGCTCCTTGGCAGGGGAGGAGAAGGTCATGGGAGAGTTTGGAAGCCAGTCTTAGAGCACAGAGATACTCGCACTTAACCAGGGGAGAAGTTGAATGACAGGCTGTCTTGCAGCCCGGGGAATTGAAGGCCAGTGAACAAGATGCCAGCTCAGCAAGACACCATTGATATTCAGGTCCCCCATAAGAAGGTAGAGTCTTCTTAAGTAGAGATGGAACTTTCAGGATAGCCCAGGGAAGAATATCGGACACACTTCTAACCATTCCACTGATCAGGGAAAAGGAAGGAAAACAAGCGTTTGGTTTAGACCATGAATGCCCTCTATAAGGCCCCTTCTCCCTACAGTAAGTGAAAACGACTCTGGACGTGAAGGGCCCTCCCTGAAAGTAATTTCTCCTTCCACAGAGTCAAGTGAGGCTATTCTGCCCCATCCCAGCGGTAGACCCAAACGTTCAGAGGGAGAAGAGGCTGAACATAGAGGATGCTTCATGAAGCTCCCCTTTCTATTTTCCCACAGGGCGCATGGGGTAACAAGTGAGAAGAAGATTAACGATGCTGATTGACTGCAATATGAAACACTAAATTATGACCTATGCTTAGAAAAGACTGATCCAGTGGACTGAAGTAATATTCCTTCTAATCCTTAAAGCCTACACATTTCCTACATTAAAGTGATAAAGAAAGTAACACATTTGTGTGTCTGTCCTCTTGTACCAGTCAGCCTAGCCACAGTCATTAAGAGCTGCTTTACTCATTATGCCTCCTCACCATTGGCTACGGCCCATAATTGTAGGATGGGCAATTAACACTGGTCATTGCCCACCAATGAAAGGGCTAATTAATACTCTCAGTAGGGGACAATAAGGTAATTAACAGCCTCTTCTGAATTTTAAGACCCAAGTAGCTTGTGCTCCAAATCTTAAAGGCTTTTGGACGCTGGGGAAGGGAAGGATACAATAGGGCAGCAACAATGGGGTTTGTCAGCAGTGTATTTGGGGAAGATCACTTCAAGGAGCAAAAAAGAGGTCTTCGAGGAAGCACAGAATGGTAAGACAAAGTGCAGGTAGGCAATAGTACTCATTATTGCACCTTACCTTCGCCATTGGCAAGAAAATGTGGTGTGGGCACATTAACATGCACTACTGCCCAACTACACAGCTAAAAACAATACAACATTAGCCAATGTTCAAAGCACAGCATTGAGTGTTCATGGTCTAAGGAGAACTGAAGAATAAAAAATCTTGAAACCATATAATCTCAATGTGCTCACACTACATTAGGTAACAGAGAGGTGATAGTGATTGGTGATAGTGCTGACACTTGAGCAGCAGCGACTATTTTGGCCTATAGTTAGAAGACTGCAAATGAAAATGTACTGCCAGTACCCACACACACGACACCACAAATGAAAAAGAAGCATTGAACACAAAAGATTTTCTAACAAGGAAGTTAGCAACTACAAACGTGGCTCAGAAGACTGCCTTTGTTATGTTGGTCCTGCCTATTTTATTTACTGGACTGGACTTAAAAAAAATAAAAATAATTAGCAATAAGGGAAAGTGATAAGTTAGATGATGGGTACGGTTTTGCTTTTATGCAATTTTGATACATATTTCTGCCTTCTGTCTACGCACCAGACTACTCTATGGTGCTGCTTACAGCTACACTGTCTCCTTCTCTAGACTTGGTATTTTTCCAACCTGTTTTGGTAGCCTGATGTGCAAGAACCAGGTTTTAGGACTGTTGAGAATGCAGCGCTTTTATCGAAATAACACAACTTTGATAGTGAGGGCATGTTTGGAGCCCAAACGGATGCTGATCATTTTCACTTCTAAAAATGCAAACATATTCCCTGGTGATTTTGAAGTAAGCAGTAGATTTTTATGGCTTATTTTCGGCGTTACTCTTTCATCCCACTCAAAAGCATTCCTCCAGAAAAATGCTTTTCATTTTAGTGGCAGGACTCTCAGACGCAAGGCAGCATCTGCTAGTGGACCTTCCTCTGAGAGGAAATGAATATCTGAGGTTTGTAAGGAAGCGACAGTGGTTTTCTGGTGGGGTCAGACTTAGATGTGCCTGTGTTCTAAAAGTCTGTGCCAAAATAAAGACTGCTGGTTTCTGTAGAAAAGATTGGTCCTTTTAGGTGAACATTTGCTACAGAAAAAAACAAATCCACAAGAACAGAAGGGTTTACACCTACTGAGAAGGTCTATGGCTGTGGAGACATTTGCTGCTGATGCGAACGTCCCTTGAGTAAGTGTTACTTAACGTACGTAGAGTTGAAGAAATTGAAATTCCACCTATCTGAGATAGGTTCGCTTGAGGAAAACAATATTTTTAGAATTGCACATTCTGAGAAACCTTGAAATTGTGGTTCAAAAACAGGAGCACTATAAAAGGCATACACAGGATGACACCTCACACACTTATGTTGAGGCTTCGAGAAAAGCAGCTGTTTGCTTAGATTATGTGTGGTTTCTATCAAACAAAGTGAAATTGCAATCCACAGGTCATGCCACAGGCTTTACATGGACTTTATTCAATGACCAAAGAGGCAGTTAGTTACTGTAAGGGTAAATGCCTGTATTCAAATACACACAAAACTACAGAGTTCAATGTGTCATGGTTTATGGTGCCCAAGTACTGATAGCAATCTGGCTACAAAAACTAGAGATGAATTCAAGCGAAGGGAATTACACATGCGTGGTATAGTGCTTTCAGAGTTGTGCAGAAAACCTTTCTTCACTCATCTTACTTACTCATACTGAGGGCCCAGCGCTATACTGCACTTCTGAAGAGCACGAGGGTCTGAATATAACTCCTAGGAGAAGATATATCACTTGCCCCAGGGATTATGACTGCCATTAGAGCTAAACATTTCAAAACAAACCTTCAATACTTTTGAAGAAATGCAGCCTCAAGGACATCAGTGGAAAAGATTGAATTGATATATCTAAGGACCCTAACAGTGAACATCACTCACCATAAGGCTACTCACTGGAACTACCAGAAACAGTTACTGAAAAAAGTAAACCTCCTATGTTAAATACTGAACAAGTCAAAAAGAGGCCAAGGGGCGTGGAGCAAGTAGAGGGAGCTTAAGGCACGTAGGAGGGGCTGGAGACAGAAAGGGTAAGATGGAGCAAGAGAAGGAAGGAAAGGATGAGGGAAAGAAGGATACAGAGAAGGTGCTTAATTTGAGCGGGTGCTTTCCGGTGCTCATCACTTAATTGTCAACACCACTACTTAAGAAAGGCTGCACCATGGTGGCCTTGACTGTCTAATTTACAGATGAGCACAACAGAAGGTTATTATGTCAAGATTCATTAAAATGAGTATTACAAGTGCTCAAGCCATTTTATTTTAGCTTTGAGGGCTTAGAATAGTCAAAATAGTCACACTTTTAGGAGTGTGATGGTTAATAGTTGTTTTGGTACTATCATGAGCAATGGGTGGTGCAAGCTGCAGTGGCCTTCGAGTGAGGGCCCCAATTAAGCACTGCAGAAAGCAAGAGTTTAGGCACATGATGAGCATATGGTTACATAAAGCCTTAGCTCCCGAGCAAAGAAGAGTTCCAAGAAAGAACTAAAGATCTAGTCCAAATAGTCAGAGGGCCATAGGCCAGACCAGGCATGACACAGTCAAAATAGCCATTATATGGCCTATGGAGGAGGAGGATCTAAAGAACAATATAGAATATAAACTACTAGTGTTGTACATAAAAAGAATCTCTGTTCAACCAAAGAATGATGAATCTCAATAGAGCTGGCTATAGAGAGATCAATCTGGCAAGAATGGTCAGGTCAAACTCAAGGAAGTCTTGGGAGAGCCAAGGAAAGATACATATATTATAGTCCCAAGACCACTGGTCAAGCGAAAAAAAATTATGTGAGAGAAACTGTCAGAAATGGAAATGAAACCAGAATTAATAGTTAAGATTTGCAAGAAATTTGACAACAGCAAAAGAAAGGCAGCTACTACTGGAACCATCCTACAAAAAATAAAACATCTATGGTTCATGTATTGATTTATTGAAAGGGAGCTTAAATAAGGCTCATGCTCAGGCCATATATTTCCTACTAGGATACACATGACTATCAGGCCCTGATTTAGAGTTTGCACACAGGGTATTCTGTAGCAAATGTAAAAGAGCATCCTGCTCCATCAAACTCTTGGTCCACTCTCCTCATTTAGAGACAGGCACAACATAATCTTTCTGTCAACGGAGACCCTGTTGGCTCTGTCAATGGAAAACTTCCTCCAATAGCCCAATGAAGTGGAGGTTGTTAGCGAGAGGGCACTACACCACCCTCACTATTTATGGTGGATGGTGTAATGACCTTTTTTCGAGCTCCTCACCACGAGGAAAAACTTCCAGGGAGTAGGGGGTCATTTGTTTTTTGTTTATCAGAAACAACCTCTTGCTTTGGGAGTTTTTTTGTGAAAAACAAAAGAAAGTACCACTGGGCCGGTGATTATCTCTAATTTGGATGGACAGTAGACAGTCCGGGTGGAAAAAGTAATGTCCTTGGCCACATCCTTGGCTTGAGAATCCAATAAGAGCATGAACCTGAGCAACAGATGTGGAACTTTCAACTACGTTGTTTAGAATACCTGGTTTGGGGGAAGAGGGCTATTATCCTTAGAAGAGTCAAAAAGAACATTGCATCAAAAAGGAGCACCAGAATCTAACAATGTGCCTCTTGTGGGTGGAAACTAAAATTCAAAGATGCATCACGAACAGCAAATACTACGAAGATATTATACACTTAACATATGTGACAAAGAATGGGTTAATTCTGCAATCAATGTCGATAACTTGACAATGAAAGAAGTCAACAAAGACTTCACATCAGCCAAATGGAGTTCAAATGATTTTTTATAAGCCAACCTGCCTTGATCCTTCACCATCACAGACAAGTTCACCAAGGTTTTGACTCTGAAAATCTTGTCTATCCACCACAGTTAGACACAAGGCGCTAAACAAAAAGAAAATGGAGAGAAGGAGCAGAAAGAATCTGAGCCAGCATGCTAGCAGTCCACTTAGCTATAAACAACACAAGCAGTGAAGTGGGTTGGTTCAGTCCACCAAGGCAGCCTGAAACTCACTGCACACAACAGAAAACTTGGCGGCATTCAGAAAAACAAGGTTTCAAGGAGAGCCCTTTCCAGCAGAAGACTGAAGTGCAGAAAAAAATCAAAACCATTTAAGCAGTCAGACAGCAAGGAAACCTTTTCTGCAAAACCAAAATGGGTTTCTCACATAGGGTGATACCAAAAGCTTAAACCCTGACTGAAGAGGCACTAGGGATGCAATAAATGAATCTTCTATAGACTTTTAGCAGGTGAATCCACAACTGAATCTCTAGACCTGCAGACCCCTGAAGCCAAAGGGATAACCTAGAATATCTTAATATGGCAAGACAAGTGTTTCAGGAGTCAGAACCTTGATAAACAACGCTCAGACCCAGTTTTGTCCATGTATATCTATACAGAGGGGCTCTTCGGATTATGCTTGTGCCTGGACCACTATACGAAGAGGGACAGGGCCAACTAACAATTATACATGGAAGAACTGTTCATACACTCAATGAAAGAATATAAAAATCATGTAGATTCAAGATATTGTATGACACTTGTCAAAGCTAAAACACAACACACGGTAAAGAGAGAATTCCTTGATGAAGACTCAAAGATTATTTTTCCGTAACCCCAGAGTATAAGGTCCGATGAAAGCCCAAGGAGAAGGCCACTAGATGAGCACCCTGCACACACGGAGGGTTCTAGAGACACCTACCTTTCTGATGTCTGTCTAATTGAAATACATGAACAAAGCAGACTTCATTCAATGGAACAAAAGTGAATAACAAAGAAAGCATACGGGCTTCTTCAAACTTAGAAATCTTTTGTTGTTTCCCCAATACACAAATATTGGTTCATTTAACCGCATGATTCTAAATATTATCATGGCCAGATATTAAACAATTTAATTTTTTTTCATCCTCAGTTAAGCGCCAGGTTTTGGTGAAGAAGGTCAGAAATATATGTATATGGAATTTCTAGTATGAATCTAGCCAAAAGGCAGAAGAGTGTTTGAAGGATAGAGATTATCAAAAATGGATAGGACACTTGTTACCACTTATACCAAGAGAAATATATTGTGAAATATATTGTAAAACCCTCATAAGCGTTGTGTATAACGAGAAGCGGTATATCTTGTTCTCCGCCCCACACAAACGTTTTGGCAGCAATCATCGGGTTTGACAAAATTGTGTATTGCCTAGCCTCGCCCGAGGCTTTCTCTGGTTTTTTCGTGGCAGTCTCCAGAGATAAAAAATTCGAATAACCCCAACAGAAAAGGCACAAAAAAAGGGTAAAATAGTTTCCAACCGATTAAGATACTCTTTATTATTAGTATCGGTGGACAACTAATTTAAAAGAAGTTGGTATGCTCGCTGGAAAATTAGGAATCCATAGCATATATTAGTAGTATTGACAAAACGTCGACATGTTTCTGCTCTGTTGGCCCGTGGGTCTAAGAGCATTCGTCAGGACAAAAAACAACAATAAACAGAGATCTACCTTTCACTATTTGTGATGTAGGGGGGTAGAAGTGTAATTTACAATCTTACCCTTACGTGGTTCTATGTAGTCACCTGTAAATTTTAAGAAAAAGAGGGTTGGGGTCACTAGTGGCATTTTACCAAAGTGCGGTTTAAAATGGAAAAACATTGTACCATTTTCATGCAAGCTCAATTGTGGCATGCTGTTTTAGGAAATTGAGAACAATAGGGACATATTGGCGAGTAAATGGTGGCGACTTAATGCGACATGTAAATTGCAAGGAATGTGACATACCTCTAAATCAGGTGAACTTGAGTATGCGAACCTGATAGAAAGAACGGGGATGATAAGTGTTCAGCACATTTACGTAATGGTAAGGAAGTCCGTCATACCCCATGTGAGGTCTTACCTTAATTGTGTTTAGAAAAAGGTTCCCTCAGGAGGTCCCAGGCTATAACAGTATCAGAGAATCAAGGTATTAGTCACTCTGGTGCTATAAGGTGTGGATGAGCGAGGGCGGTGGAGGGACGACTTACCTGCAGCGGAAATGTGTTCCGCGTCTTGTGCTGGCTCTGCCTCCTGGACGCCAAGAGCACGTTTCCAATGGCGTTTTAACTACGCTAATCATAGAGATAGAAATGAGACTTTTGTATACAACCGAAGAACAGCTTCAAAGGTAAAAAATGTAATTTATAGGTTATCTACATCCTGGTCTCGTAATTATTAAGGCATTGAATCAAAGAAATTTATATTTGAAAAATATATATATCCTTTGTAAAGGATACGGACTGTACCTGTTCCTTAGGGAGTACATTTGTAGACGGGATGAACTTAGGATCTCATAGGATTTTGAGTGTCAGAACACTAAATTTTCAGATTAACAAACTGCTAGTATCAGCGTGCGAAGTGGTGCCAGCAAATATCATCATTTAGACCATATTTATTCGTCTTAAGGCGGTCCACCCAGCGTTGTTCTTTTTCGTACAACACTTTTTCAACGTTGGGTGTATTGTCTTGAACTTTTTCTATAACTGTCCACTTCAGGTCTTCAATACTATGTTTTTGTTCGATGAAATGTGCACATAGTTTGGTTGTGTTCTTTTTTAAGCGTATGTTGCTTTTGTGCTCACCTATGCGCAGTTTAACCTTTCTGCAGGTCATACCGATGTATTTTTTGTCACATGGACATGTGACCATGTAGATCACATGGGAAGAGTTGCAATTGCTATGTTGTCGCTGGGTCCACGTGAATGTTGGAGACAATTGCAATGTTTTAGAAATGGATGTAGAAGTACAAGCTGTGCAAGAACCGCAGGGGTAGTGGCCTGACACTGGAGCCATGTTTATGTTTCTGATCTGATTCGTTGGATTTTTCTGTTTTAGACGGGTATGAACCAGCATGTCACTTAGATTTTTTGTACGTCTATTCGCAAAACGGGGTTTTGGCCAGTTGAATTTGCCAGTGTTTACAATATGCCAATTCTTACTGATCAGTTTGTTGACCTGGTATGTTGCAGGGCCAAATGTGGTCACACAGGTTACGAGGTCCTTATTTTCAGTTTTTTCAAAAGATGTTAGAAGGTTTTCCCTCGGCTGGTCCTGGGCTCTTTTTTGGCATTTTAATATTGTGCTGTTTTTGTAGTGTCTTTGTTGTAATCTGATACTCAGGGCTCGTGATTGTGTTTGATAATCCTTTTTCTGACTGCAGTTCCTTTTTAAGCGCAAAAATTGGCTGTAAGGTAGGTTGTCTCTGAGCGGTTGAGGATGATAACTATTGTAGGACAACAAGCTATTTTTGGCAGTCGGTTTTCTAAAGGTTTTTGTCTCGATTTGGTTATTCTCTGAAAAGATCGTGAGGTCTAGGAAGTCAATACTTTCCTTGTCAGCTGTGTATGTGAATCTCAACCAGGGATCACGTGTGTTAAGCCAGTCGACAAAAGTTTTCAGGTCTTGGTTATTGAGCCAAATCAAGAAGACATCGTCTATATAACGTTTCCAGTAAATGATACTGGAAACGTATGGGTTGGCAGTTGTGAGTACATGATGAGTTTCAAAATTACTGACGTAGAGTCCAGCCACCGATGGCGCAAAGGCACTGCCCATAGAGGTCCCATGGCTCTGTAAAAACAATTGGTTTTCGAATTCAAAATAGTTTTCAGTAAGTGCCATCCGGCAGCATTCCAAAACAAAGTGTCTGGGTGTTCTGAAATCCCAGTTCTCCATGAAAAGTACGTCTTCCAACATTTCCAGAGTCTCTTTTTGGGGCAGACTCGTATATAGGGATTCAACATCTAATCCCACCAGGAGCATCTTGGTGGGGTCAAAGGTTAGATCTTTCAGCTGATTCAACAGACACCCGAGATCTGTTGAATCAGCTGAAATCTGGAAATGTTGGAAGACGTACTTTTCATGGAGAACTGGGATTTCAGAACACCCAGACACTTTGTTTTGGAATGCTGCCGGATGGCACTTACTGAAAACTATTTTGAATTCGAAAACCAATTGTTTTTACAGAGCCATGGGACCTCTATGGGCAGTGCCTTTGCGCCATCGGTGGCTGGACTCTACGTCAGTAATTTTGAAACTCATCATGTACTCACAACTGCCAACCCATACGTTTCCAGTATCATTTACTGGAAACGTTATATAGACGATGTCTTCTTGATTTGGCTCAATAACCAAGACCTGAAAACTTTTGTCGACTGGCTTAACACACGTGATCCCTGGTTGAGATTCACATACACAGCTGACAAGGAAAGTATTGACTTCCTAGACCTCACGATCTTTTCAGAGAATAACCAAATCGAGACAAAAACCTTTAGAAAACCGACTGCCAAAAATAGCTTGTTGTCCTACAATAGTTATCATCCTCAACCGCTCAGAGACAACCTACCTTACAGCCAATTTTTGCGCTTAAAAAGGAACTGCAGTCAGAAAAAGGATTATCAAACACAATCACGAGCCCTGAGTATCAGATTACAACAAAGACACTACAAAAACAGCACAATATTAAAATGCCAAAAAAGAGCCCAGAACCAGCCGAGGGAAAACCTTCTAACATCTTTTGAAAAAACTGAAAATAAGGACCTCGTAACCTGTGTGACCACATTTGGCCCTGCAACATACCAGGTCAACAAACTGATCAGTAAGAATTGGCATATTGTAAACACTGGCAAATTCAACTGGCCAAAACCCCGTTTTGCGAATAGACGTACAAAAAATCTACGTGACATGCTGGTTCATACCCGTCCAAAACAGAAAAATCCAACGAATCAGATCAGAAACATAAACATGGCTCCAGTGTCAGGCCACTACCCCTGCGGTTCTTGCACAGCTTGTACTTCTACATCCATTTCTAAAACATTGCAATTGTCTCCAACATTCACGTGGACCCAGCGACAACATAGCAATTGCAACTCTTCCCATGTGATCTACATGGTCACATGTCCATGTGACAAAAAATACATCGGTATGACCTGCAGAAAGGTTAAACTGCGCATAGGTGAGCACAAAAGCAACATACGCTTAAAAAAGAACACAACCAAACTATGTGCACATTTCATCGAACAAAAACATAGTATTGAAGACCTGAAGTGGACAGTTATAGAAAAAGTTCAAGACAATACACCCAACGTTGAAAAAGTGTTGTACGAAAAAGAACAACGCTGGGTGGACCGCCTTAAGACGAATAAATATGGTCTAAATGATGATATTTGCTGGCACCACTTCGCACGCTGATACTAGCAGTTTGTTAATCTGAAAATTTAGTGTTCTGACACTCAAAATCCTATGAGATCCTAAGTTCATCCCGTCTACAAATGTACTCCCTAAGGAACAGGTACAGTCCGTATCCTTTACAAAGGATATAAATATTTTTCAAATATAAATTTCTTTGATTCAATGCCTTAATAATTACGAGACCAGGATGTAGATAACCTATAAATTACATTTTTTACCTTTGAAGCTGTTCTTCGGTTGTATACAAAAGTCTCATTTCTATCTCTATGATTAGCGTAGTTAAAACGCCATTGGAAACGTGCTCTTGGCGTCCAGGAGGCAGAGCCAGCACAAGACGCGGAACACATTTCCGCTGCGGGTAAGTCGTCCCTCCACCGCCCTCGCTCATCCACACCTTATAGCACCAGAGTGACTAATACCTTGATTCTCTGATACTGTTATAGCCTGGGACCTCCTGAGGGAACCTTTTTCTAAACACAATTAAGGTAAGACCTCACATGGGGTATGACGGACTTCCTTACCATTACGTAAATGTGCCGAACACTTATCATCCCCGTTCTTTCTATCAGGTTCGCATACTCAAGTTCACCTGATTTAGAGGTATGTCACATTCCTTGCAATTTACATGTCGCATTAAGTCGCCACCATTTACTCGCCAATATGTCCCTATTGTTCTCAATTTCCTAAAACAGCATGCCACAATTGAGCTTGCATGAAAATGGTACAATGTTTTTCCATTTTAAACCGCACTTTGGTAAAATGCCACTAGTGACCCCAACCCTCTTTTTCTTAAAATTTACAGGTGACTACATAGAACCACGTAAGGGTAAGATTGTAAATTACACTTCTACCCCCCTACATCACAAATAGTGAAAGGTAGATCTCTGTTTATTGTTGTTTTTTGTCCTGACGAATGCTCTTAGACCCACGGGCCAACAGAGCAGAAACATGTCGACGTTTTGTCAATACTACTAATATATGCTATGGATTCCTAATTTTCCAGCGAGCATACCAACTTCTTTTAAATTAGTTGTCCACCGATACTAATAATAAAGAGTATCTTAATCGGTTGGAAACTATTTTACCCTTTTTTTGTGCCTTTTCTGTTGGGGTTATTCGAATTTTTTATCTCTGGAGACTGCCACGAAAAAACCAGAGAAAGCCTCGGGCGAGGCTAGGCAATACACAATTTTGTCAAACCCGATGATTGCTGCCAAAACGTTTGTGTGGGGCGGAGAACAAGATATACCGCTTCTCGTTATACACAACGCTTATGAGGGTTTTACAATATATTTCACAATATATTTCTCTTGGTATAAGTGGTAACAAGTGTCCTATCCATTTTTGATAATCTCTACTGAGTTCCGGGGAACAGATAGGACAACCTTTCCTCGTCCCTCTATTTGATGTATTCGAGTGTTTGAAGGATGTCATTTAATGCTCATATATGAGGTGTAACAATCATTTTTGCAACAACCTCAATTATGGTTGCATTTTACTACACAACCAAAGAATGGGAGTTTGTTTTTCTTGTCTGCATTAGGGCCCGTGGCTTTTTTGCTACGCCACTGGTTCAGTTATCAGAGATGGCAAATATTTAATTCTTATCTGCACAGGCTTACCAATGTAACATCAAATGTTTCAACAAAGTATACACACGATTATACAAATCCCATTCTGGTCGGACTCTTAAGCGTACTAAAAAAACTTAGGTAGTGCAGAACAAAGCAGTTGTCTTATCGGTGGGGATCAAATCAAGAGAGTGCGTTAGCTGGCTTGGATTACTTGAGATTATTGATAATAAGCTGTTAAATAGCACTTCATATCACACTTTTGTAAATAATTGGTAAGAATATAAAATGTAATGGTACTAATTCTACCAATAACTTCTTTGCTTGCCCGTTAAGGCAATCAGGCAGACAGGTACTAAAATATTTCTCAGCTGAAACTCTTAAGGTTGGCACAGCCAAAACCAGACACCTATCCACTATGTGCTTTAATCATTACGGACCTAGACGTATGGTGGCTGTTTGTTGTTCAGGGCCATTGCTATGGCATAAGATGTATAAAAAATCTTGTTTAAACAAAGGGAAATTTACACTGCATAAATGGAAATATTATGTTTCTTTTTTTTAGAGTGCCTACGCAAAGGTTTGGACACTGAAGCCTTCACTAGTCAACTGTCCCTATTCCTTTATATGCCAGCATGGTCTTGGTGGAGTATTGGGTGTAACAATAACAACATTAACATTTGCAGAGGACTTGTTTGCTGTCTAGTCTAAGTAGAATTGATGGGTCATTTTTAACAGGATAATAAAGAAATTCAATAGAGGCAATAATAGCAGAAAGAATAAAAATTAATAGAAAATTCTATTCCCCCAAAAATATAATCAAAATGCAAGAATAAGAGCCACCGGGATTTGTGGAGATAGAAATGTCCAGCTGGAACAGACAGGTTCAGTTTATGCACTTTCCATAAAGCTGCAGATGGAGCTAACAGACATTAAGGGGAAAAGCCGCCATCAATTCAAGAATTGACATGCATGCAATCTTTTTGGAAATTCTAATTAGTTTTACTGAGATGTTAGGGGCACGGGCAATCTAATTTGAAAGAACATGTAACTTGCCACTGATAACAACTGCTCCGATAAATACTCTGTTTTACCACGTTTCACATTGGATAAGGAAATGTTTATTATAGCAATGGGCAGTAAGTGGTGCCAGATTAGAATATTCTGGTGATAATGAATCACCTCTTCCATACGTGTCATGTAGCCAAATAACAACTGGATAGTCGTTCTTTGTATTCTCATAGCAAAGCTGTATGCAGAGCACAATCCATCTTAACATTGTTTATTGGGAAACTGCCTTATCCACTGTTGCACTGGTGAAAACTATGAACCCCTTGGCAATAAAACTGGTTGAAGGATGAAGAAGTTGAAGGATGAAGAAGTTAAAGGATGGTATGCACAGAATGCTTGCAGTGCACTCTGAACGTTAACGTGATAACAAAATAAAAATTAAATAATTGAATGTATTAAATCACAAATATGTGTGCAGTTAAAGAACAAGTTACTTACCTTGAGTAACATCTTCTCTGGTAGAGACTATCTAGCCTTAGATTCCTTACTTTAGAATTATTCCCAGGTGTCAGGCTGGATCCGGAAATTCACGAGCAGTACCCCAATGCACCAGTAAGTGGCATCGTTCGGCTCCGTGTCGGTATCTTTGTCCACACTGGAAAGGAAGTGGGGCTTTATTCTTGTTTGCATTAGGGCCCCTGGCTTCTTTGCTATGGAACTGGTTCAGTTATCACAGGCTGGAAAAGATGTGCAAGTTGCCTATATAGGTGCCACCCCAGCACGCTCACATCTCTTTCTGTTTGCAACCTTTCTGTGTCAGAAGTGTGGAGTCACAAAGGATACTGATGTACTGGTGCGCAACATAAAGGGTCTCAGAAAGGTGACCCTATGCAGAAATCCGTTTGCAGAGCGAGAAGGATGGGAGGGTTGGTATGGAATCTGCAGCTAGATAGAGTATTTACCAGGTAAGGCGCTACCAAAGGAAAGTAACCGGTTCATCTAATAGAGAATTCTATCTACAGACTTCTTACCTCAGAAGAGCAATACCTCCCCCCAAGGTGGGTCTTCAAATAGACCAAAAAGTCCAACAGGACCGAACAGGCAAAGTGCCAGTCACGAAGGACCTGACTTTCCAGGCAGTAATGCTTAGTGAATATGTACAGAGATGCCCACATAGCTGCTCACAGATCTGCATGACAGGGACCTTGAGAGCTAATGCAGTGATCTCAGCCGTGGCTCCAGTGGAATGAGGTGTGTATATTTTTATGCAGAGATCTATCCACATGAGATGGTCCTTTGCTGCATGGCCTTTCCTTTCTGCTCCCAGATGTAGCCAAGGAAGAGTTGTTCATACACCTGAAACTCTTTAGTACGATCAATGTAGAACATCAACAATAATTTTGGGTCCCTGTGGTGGAGTGTCTCCTCTTCTTTAGAAAGGTATGTGGAGCAAACAAGGTAGGTAGGGTGATATTTTGAGTTGCATGAAAAGGTGTCATCACTTTAAAGAGAAAGGAGATACGAGTTCTCAGGACCAGCTTGTCTGCGTAGAAAGTTGTATAGGGAGGGTGCACACATTAAAAATGTCAAGACTAGATTGAGGTCTCCCTAGGCCATAATGGATGGTTTTGGAGGGAATAGGTGTTGGACTCCCTTTAGGAAACGAGTCCTAACGGGTGACTTAAACAAAGAAGGTTGGTCCGGAAACCAAACTGGTTGAAGGATGAAGAAGTTGAAAGATGAAGAAGTTAAAGGATGGTATGCACAGAATGCTTGCAGTGCACTCTGAACGTTAACGTGATAACAAAATAAAAATAAAATAATTTAATGTATTAAATCACAAATATGTGGAGGGAATAGGTGTTGGAGTCCCTTTAGGAAACGAGTCCTAACGGGTGACTTGAACAAAGAAGGTTGGTCCGGAAACAGAAAGAAAACTGAAATAGCTTAAAAGTAATCTTTCATATTGTCCAGAGCAGAGTCCTGCTGTGCCAGAGAAAGAATAAACAACACAACCTGGGACAACTGTGCAGAAAGAGGGTGAACATACTCGGAGGCACACCATGCCACAAATGTGTCCCAACGGCAGACATATGCCGATTTGGTGGAGGGATGCCTCGCTGCCAGAAAAACCTTAGAGACTTCAGGAGGGGAGGTCGAAAGCTGTTAATCGCTGAATCTCCAACCATTAAGACAGAGCGTGCGCAGAATTGGTTTCAGCACCCCGCCCTGCTTCTGCGACAGAAGACCCAGCCCCGCCCCGAAGGGGCAGCCTGAACGGAGGATCAATGCTCATGCTAAGAGTTTGGATACCAAACTCTCCAGAGCAAGAGCTGCCTTAGAAACTTCAGGGAGCAGAACTGCTGACATTGTGCATTCATGTCGGTGGCAAACACATCTAATTACGGTTCTGCCTAATCTCGAAAGAGACTTTTGATCCACCTTCAGATGACCGAGTTTGTCTGCTCCGGCATTCAGAGAGCTTGCCAGGTGTTGACCCACTAGAGAAATTCTCTGAGGTTCCAGCTATGTCCAGAGATCCGCAGGGCCTGTTGAGTCGGAGTCCACGTTCCACCCCTCCTGTTTGTTGCAGTACCACATGGCAGTGGTGTCCGTGAACACCTGCACCAGCTTTCCCTTGATCGAAGGAAGAATGGCTTTCAATGCCAGCTGGATAAACCGTAGCTCCAACAAGTCCATTTGGAGCTCAGACTTTTCTGGAAACCATTGTCCTCTGATCTCCTCCTCTCCCATATGGCTTCCCCAGTGCAGGAGTTAGATATCTGTCACTATAGCCAGCTCTGGCTGGGGAAGGGAGAAAGGTCTGACGCTGACCTAATCGCTGTTATTTTGCCACCACTGCTAGTCTTTTGCAGTTCTCTTAGAGATCTGGACTAGGTCGGAGAGGTTCCACTGATTCTGCACCCACTGGAATGTCAGGTTGTGCTGCAGAGCCTGCATATCCCAACAGGCATGCATCATAGCAGGATGCAGGAGTCCATGAGGCAAGGCAGAGTCAGTCTCACCAAACTCCAGGATAGAGGCTGAAACATTGGAATCATAGTCCGAATATCCTAGACTTGCTGTTCAGATAGGCCAGAAACTGCAATGTGTCCAGAGCAGCTCCGATAAACGGGAGAATCTGAGATTGGGTCAGGTGAGACTTCAGAACGTTGATAGTGAACCTCAGAGAGTGCAGAAGGTTTGCCATAATCTGGAGGAGGGAGAAGAGCCCAACTTCAACAGCAAGTCGTTGAAGTAGGGGGAGATTAGAACCCGTGACCGCCACAGGTGTACTGTGACCATCACCATCACATTTGTGAACACTGGAGGGGGGGCTGGTAAGTACAGCGATCTGATAATACTCATGGACTGCCATGACCGGCAGGTAACGCCAGTGGGCATGCAGGACAGGGATGTGAAAATAGGGGACCTGCAAGTCCAGTGCTACTATCCAGTCTCAATGGTCGAGGGCAGATAGAACCTAAACGAACGTAAGCATCCCAAACTTCTCCTTCTTCAGGAAGAAGTTGAGAAGACACAGCTCTGGAATAGGGCAGAGGCTTCTTTCCTTTTTTGGCACCAGAAAGTAGCAGGAAAAGCAACCACGACCTACTTCTGATGCTGGTACCCTCTCAATGACTTCTTTAGTCAAAACCGCCAACACTTCCTGACAGAGCAATAAGAGATGGTCCTCTGTCAGCGGGTGGTGAGAAGGAGGTATGGATGGCGGGGTTTCCAGGAAGGGGATGGAGTAACCCCCATGGACTATCTGGAGTATCAACTTGTCCGATGATGTGGACTACCAGTGGGGCAGGTGATGGCAAATCCTGCCTGCCACTGGGTGCCGTGCTGGTATAAGGGCAAAATAAAGGATTCTGGAGGCTGAGGCTGCCGGGGGTGACTGGCTGGCCTGACCTATGGCTGGTGGTCCCAAGTGATCCCACATGGCCAAAAAAGGCTTAGAAGTCTGTTGGCCTTGGTGGCTGGGCAGGAAAGGACATGTTGGTAGCCACTTTCGTATTCACAGAAGGGGTGAAAGGCAGTCTAGGGTTGGCGAAGGGCCATAGATAGGTCCAAAGATATTGCGGTAGCCCGGCTGTCATTCAAGTGCCCCAGCGCGGAGTCTGCCTTTTCACCAAAAAGGCAAGAACCTTCAAAGGGCATGCCGATGAGAGAAACCAGAAGATACCCTGAAATGCCAGTGGTTCTCAACCAGGCTTAGCATCTAACTGCCACTCGATGCAATCAGTCTTATCAAGTCAGTTGTGTCAACAGCAGAGCAATGGGTAGGTCACACGCTGTCCACGGCGATCCGGAACTGCAGGACGACGCTTTGTGGAACTCCGCTCTTGCTAAATGGAGCATTCCCCTTGTATATAGCGGTCTGTACATTTCTTGATTGCAATAAGGTATTATCTATATAATTTTGCGTATGGGACAGCACAACACTCGATAAGACATGTGCTTTTTTACTGTCTTCCTAGCAGTAGTTTGTTAGTGTTTTTCATGGTCTTGACAAATTGCCTTGATCTTTCTTGACAAGAAACATGTTGACCACTATCTAGATCTTGAGCTAACGTAAATCATTATACCTACCTTGGCCTACACTAGCAAAGCGTAGGAGTGAAGCCTCAAATGGTGTTGCAATTGGACGGTCCAGTAAAGTCAAAGAGCCATTTGACTTCTGAGACTTCTTTTGTTTGTCTCTATCAGATTTAAGCTACAATCAGGAATGACAGAACCAAATTAAAATCCTCTGTAGAGAGAAAGACATCTTAGGAGAAAATCTGTTTTTGATCCCCTTCAGACAAAGCAGTTAGAAGAAAGAACCACTGCTCTTGGAAAGAACAAACGGCCAAGATTCTATTTACATCCCTCTTTGTGGTTTAATGCCTGAGGCTCTCCTTTGTCAAGTAAAGGGTGAAATTCACAATATGAAGCAGACTACAACTGAAGGGACCAGGATTGCGATCAAGACATCAAGAAGAAAACTTTTTCCAAGCGAGGACATGTTTAGTAGCAGGACATCTAGCCGCAAGGACTATGCTTATAATCTGATTGGAGAGACACCAACTATCCCATCAAAAGAAGGCTGGAGTGCTAAAGCTGGAATGCAGCAAAAGCCCTACCAAACGTCAACGGCTAGGATACAGTAATTTTTTCTCCTCAGCTAGGAAGATTAAATCGATACCTCAAAAGCAAAGGGAGGATAGTGCTTAGGTCACATGGGTCATGAAGGCTGAAATTCAGATATAGCAGAAGCCTCCTGAGGAGCAATTATCTAGACTGAAGCCTGCAGCATGTTTGCAAGTAAGGAGAAATAGTTGAAGGCTTGCTACACTAACATCTGCAAAGACCACCAACTACCCTTTGTTTCAGTCCCACTAATGGGAACACCTCTCAACCTGTATAAGACTGACTGGCCAGATAAGTAAATGACCAATTCCAGGATTTTGTGAGTCATCATCCAATTTCAGAGAGACTGGCCCTAACAGCAAAACTGAAAGGAGCCGATACTGCCCCATATTGTTGTTTTAGTGGATTACTGTGGTGTTATTCGCGAGGACCTGCACCATCAGGTCCTGCACAAAGAGAAGGATGGCTAAGACACTGATTTTTCAGAGAGCTGCATAGGGCAATGGTTGTCTAGTCTCCCAGGGGAGTTCCATAACAAAGGAAAAACCTGTCCTGAACCAGTCTTGGCTGTCTGTTGGAAAGAATGTCTTCAATGAAGGTCGTCCTTCAAGACCACAAATGAGTCCTGGGGGAGAAATCAGGCCAAATTTTGGCATTCTACCCATGGGCTGCTAAGATCCCTCACACTCCACTACAATTATCCAATCCTCGTGCTACTTTTAATCACACTATTCAAAGAACAAATTAAAAACTTTGCTGACCTATATGTAGGTCTACGAAGTATGAACTGTAGAGGTTCTCACTAAAGAAGAGAAAGCTCTGGAGACGTTTGAATAATAGGTTTATTCTGTGCGACCATTTTGAATTTACAAGGAAACTTGTATTTTATCATTCAGTAGCTTAAAACTGTTCATAATGACTGTTAAATATAATACTGAACCAAGCCCATAATCATGGATGGCAAGCAAAACAATATATATTGTGATTGATTTAACTGGTAATCATTAAGAGGCCAAAGTTTTATTGAAGGACTGTTGCTATTTGACTCCCTTGCCTATATATTTAGATTGTGGGCGTTTCAAAGCAATTTAAACCATAGATTTCAAAATTCTCACTGATGTTATACTCTTTCAGGCAGAAAGCAGGTCTCTTAGAACATGCCAAGGACATATGACAGTGAGTATTGCACCAGAAGAATGCATAGCACAAGATAAAACTCAAATTGGAGTGCACTTTGAATATAAAACCATGTACAGGCATAGATAGACTGGATCACGGCATTGAGATGACCCGTAAAGATTGAATAAAAACATTCAAATAAACTTCAGGATAAGTAGCTGATACAGCTCTGGTAATAAGTACATAAGACTGCATCAGCCAACTTTAGATAATGCTTCCACTTAATAAATGCATTACTTGCAATTCATTTGTTTAATGTGAATTCTCTTTTTGTTACTTTATAAGAATCGGAGGTGGTTTCCAGGAAAGGAATGCATGGCATTCATTTAGTTTATTTGGTATGTTTAATAGCACTCATTCAGCCGTTTAAGCTGCTTCCTATGACACTGCAAGAATGTTCTACCAGGGACTAGAAACACAAACAAAAGAAATCCACCTAATAAATGAACTTTGATTGGAAACATTTGTACAGATTTAGGATGCATGCCATGCTCTACAACGACTGCTGCCGAAGGGCACAGTTTCACACTCGTATGCACAATAACAGACCCACACTGCTAAGAAATACAATTACTTCATTTAATTGCCCGCTTCCCACTATTATATAATTGAGCTGAATCGATATAATTCTCTAGTTAGCAACTGCTGGTTTATTCTGGAGAGACCCTGCCCCTGCAGGTAATTATCCAATTTGCCTCTTTTGTGCTTACATATCAAAGATCAGGTTGATTGAAGTGTGACAGCAGCTGAATAAGGAAATTGTCGAAGGAAATATAAAGTGCATTGCCCAGGAGGACTTGAGTATACCCGCAGGAAAACAAAGTAACCTAACTTTGTCTATTAACAAATATTAATCTAAGTGCTCAGCATTGCTTCGAACAATTATTTGATTGAATAATAATAACTGATGGTTTGATGCTGGGAGCCAATCCCAAAGACGTGCAGTGGTGGTCAGAAGCTAGGTTGCACCCAGCTTGGTATCTTCTTCAAGGCAAACATGGAAGTCACGCAAGCTCTTGCTGAATTCCAACTCTACACATTCCATTACATGGAGAATTATGGCGTGTGAACATCCTTTGTGAACAATTTTACAATGGTAACCCGGTGTAGGTGTTTTCATGATAGGATAATGATCATGTTTAACTTCCTGAAATAAGACAATTTCCTAAGCAGATAGCAAGCCAACGTTCTAACACATGCACTTCTGAAAAAAAGGATGCCCTGCTTTTAATAAACTATTCTCTTCTGTTTACCCTTTAAAGAGAATTCTAAGTAGTGGACCAGGATAGGTATCTTCATGCCATTTTCAAACAAAATGTTCGCAACTTGCAGTTACGCTATTATATCTGTGTTGCTATGTGTAAAAAAAAAAAAAAGAGATGCAGTGAAAGTAGGATTGCCTAGAAGAACAGTGCCCCGCAATGGCCTACTCCTACATTTGCGTAAAGGCGCTGTGGCCCACAGTGGTGAGCTCCTACCGTTAAGTAAAAGCACTCGGCTCCTCAATGGCTCGCTACTACTTCCATTTTTTAGAGGCAGCACTGTCACAAGGTCATGTGGAAGCTATATTTACCTCTATTTAAAGTTTTCGATTGTCCACACTTAAAAAATCACGCTCTGCTCTCATTTTATGGCCAGTCTACATACAGGAATACCTTTTGAGAAATTACAAATTTACAGACCTTAAGAGCAAGTACATTCCATCACTATACAGAAACATAAAAAATAAGAGTGACAGAACTAGTGACCAGGCAATAGGAAGTCAAGGACAGCAGTTACACATATACATTTTGATTTCAGCAGAATCGAACCTCTGCAAGAATTAATTGATGATTGTTCAAATAGGCACACCCGAAACATAATATATTGCACAGCATTTACACTGACAAACTAAAAGAAACAACAAACATACATTCAATTTATACATTTTTAGAGAGCACAACGTTCTAAATGCTTCAAAGTATCTGGAGAATTGTATAATGCCTTGAAGATTAACAATCGACAATTGATTGACAGATTATTAATTTAAATATTAATAATTTTTCCAATATTGTTCTCTGGAAAGTATCTTTCTGCATACACATTTTTGGTTTGTTTAAATTATACATTTCATCGTCAAAGCAAAACATAAATATATATCATACGGTAACATTATTTTCCCTTTTGTGCCACTGAAATATCCCAGCATATTGTACAGAATGCCACCACAAGGATGTTTTGCTCTTTATATTTCCGAGTAGTCTGTACAATGCAAAATATGCATTTGATATACATACATAATAGTGTGCTTTTGTTAATCTAAACAAGCATAATTTCCCAACTCAATCTCTATACCTTTTCTGCTACCTATTTTTTTTTTAATAGAACTTTGGGCAACAAACGTTTTATTGTGAAGTGAATCTGTTTAAGTCACAGAACTTCCCTCTACAAAACTTACAGAGCCTGGCCATATTTTAGAGTATAGACACAACTGTTGTACTATCTACTTCAGTTTGTCATTGCCCCTACTCCTGACAAGTCTGCGTGATTGCAGTCAGAATGCAGTGGGGTGCAGGGCTGAAAAGCAATGAATGGCAGCCTACCCGATCCCGCAGAACAGGGTTTAAGAAGACACCACATACAACACCTCGGCAATGATGCAAAGATATATATGAATACCAATACCAATAAATAATTAATTTCCATTTTTTGGTTGTTGTACAGTTTTTCAGTTCTATTGCATTACATCAATTCCCAACTAACCACTGTCTATTGAAAGCAGGAATAAAAGTATTCTGATAAACTTTCTTTAACTGTAGAAGGGTAGCTTTTAAGTACCACTGCCATTATAGAACATCCAAATTCTCTACCATGATGGAATGATGGATGGTGAAATAGAAATGCAATTACTTGTTCGATTTCATAAAATTCAGATGGTCAATGGGTGCATTGCTTGTCTCTCTTGCTTGAGAACATACAATTTCGACCCTGTTCCCTCGAAATCTTTATTGTTTCTCACACAAAGAAAGGATATGGAAGTTTCATTGGTAGGTCAACAGAAGAGACAGCCTCACGGCAGGGAACATCTTTGGTTTACATGCTTCAAAAATAGAGCTGGGTGAAACAATCAAGTGGCAGATACTTTATTAATATCTTTAAAGATTTTGGAAAAAGCCCATGTAGAAATGAATACCCATTCTTTTGGTAACTTTTAAAATGAATGAACAAAAATACAAATGAATTTATGAGTACAGCTTCTCAGGTAATAAAAGCAAAACATTGCACGTGTGGCTTCCTGTACAAGACGTACATTTAACTAGTCAACAGAAGCAGCAGCTAGGGGATGTCAGTGGCTTTCTTTTCAACTCAGTGCAATTTTACCCTCAACGTCCCACTGCCCTCAGAGCTGTGGGAAAGAACCAATCGTGACCCAGAATCAATTGTCACCTTTTGCGGGCTCTGGCTGAATGGCAGTAAACAGATCACTGTGGACAGCAGTGAAATGAAGTCTGTTAAAAGAAGTCATACATTGCAACCAATTTAACCCAGCAAACCTTGTGCAATATAGCAAACACAAAGGCACACAGCATTTCCCCATATATACATATATATGTTACAGCCCAGCTAACGTGTGCAAATAGTGGGTCTTTGTGTGCCTGGACACACACCATGTAAGCCATAACTTGATTATTCATGCTAATGATCTCTGGGTTAACCAAAAGAAAAAAACACAAGGAAGGCCTTGGGTGGAAACCAGAATGGACATCAGTGAAAGCCACACAAAGACCCACTATCCATTCTGTTTGTTTTTTTTAATGAAAATCCATCTTAATTCAAGATCATATATTAAAAAAATAGCCCCAAGTGATCTAACATTCAAACGTAGCAAATGGATTGTGCAGAGCATATTAAACCGGGTCTGTCCACTCTGCTTCCAACGCTATAGTCAAACTTGGATAGTGGGTCTCTGAGGTGCTTTCAAACTGGAAGATATGACTGGGTCCTAAAAAACAAAAACACGAGGATAAAAATGATCATAACTCAAGCGAAGTGGTAAATGTAAAAGCCAATGACTACGATAGGGACAACAGTATGTTCAGGTATGACAACTTCTAAAACAAATAAAATTGCGTCATATTTTCTAGGAGAAATGCAATTTGCAATGACTAATAGAGGACTTGCCACATAATGCTGAAGGGTTATGCCAAGTGAAGACACTGGATGAAATATTCAACGATTCTGCTGTTCATTGCAACTATTCAAATATATCAAAACTGGACAATTCATTTTTTTTTTAATTCAGCACTTTGTTACTGTCGTGTGTCTACAAAGAATATGTCAGACATCTTTTAAGCACATCCAATCATGTGGATTTTTTATGTGCATTAGAGATAGACAGTTTCTCCTTAACATAAACGATCTAATCTACACAGTTGTTTAGAAAGTCCCTTTGTCAATGTTACATTCTGTCAACATAACAACAAGGGGTAGTCACTTTTAGACCTTTGTAATGGTCTACAAAGCAAATCTCTCCTTCAGTCCCAGTTAATTTACATTTGGGACAGGATACCTCATTCTATCCTGGAATAAGATGGCTATAATACAATTAACCATAGAAATCCATTTTGTATAGCTATAGAAAACTATTTTTTTCCCAAAAGATTGTTGGCGAAATGTACAGGACTCAAAATTGCATAAATATATACTAGTATTCTGCATTCTGAGATGATACAAACTGATCTTACAGTTATACATTGAAAGTATTGTTCCTTTAATTTAATTAAGTTTCGAGAAGAGGCCTGAATCTTTGTTAATAGCTTAGTGGAAAGAAGATAAGAAACGATACAGGGGAAGGAAGAGGTAGAAGAAAGCGGAGCAAGCGAGAGAAAGAGCACTAGCTATAGCTCTTGCCTGGCTGTAAACCTTGTTTCAGTCGAGCATAGTAAGATTAACAATGTATAGTAATAATGTATTTGGGGAGTGGGTGCTTTAGAGGATCCTGGGAGTAATTATGATATCTTGAGGGCTTAGGTGATTCAATAAAATTGTCCAGTTTATACCATATTCTGTTTTTCCTGCTTTAGTATGCGTTTAGAGAGCCTCTACACATTTAGTAAGAGAAGCAGATATGGAAGAAGGGAAGGCTCCAATAGTGAGAGAAAAAAGATTCTGGTTCCAGAGCACATTGGTGATTTTTAGTAAGTATTGCCTTATCTTTTCCCTAAAAGGTTTCACCTAGTGGTATTCTAGCAGCGTATGTATTTGGCCACCTTTTTCCGAAACACAGCTCCAACAATAATACTTGTCTATTCAACATAATTTGTGTAACATCAATGGTGAACCAGTATACATTGTAGGCCGTCCAGAACCTACATTGCAAAGTTTAGGAGCAATTTATTTGGCTCTTAGTGCTGAGCATATATTGCTCCAGGGAGTGATGTATTTATTTGGTCTTAAAACATTCTCTCATTTGCTTGCAAATTGGTAGTGTATTAGAATTGCTTTTAGTGACAGTAATAGGTAGACTCTGGAAGCTAAGTGGCTGTTTCATATGATAGTATTTACAATTCTGGATAGAGTGACTTCTTGTGGGAATCAGGTTTTGAACAACATGAAATGTTAAGAACTTTTAAAGTACATTTCATTTAGGTTACGTCTGGACTCAAGGAGGAATGACAAAGGAGCCTCCTTTGTGCCCCAGTCTTTAACAATCGCAATGCCTTTCTCTGCCCATGCTCTCCAAATCAAGGTTTTTCCCTGAATCCTAATGCGCTGGTTGTGCCAAAGAGTGGAAAAGTTGAATATTTCATTTTCTTTTAGATTTTGTTGTCAAGAGTTCGCGCAGCAGGTACTGTTAATAATAAATGTAGTGCAGACCAATGTCATACATTGACCCCAGTACAGAGATCTGGGCCTAAAACCATCGTTTTTTTGCTCACCATGCCATTCCAGTTTGAACCCAGCCATATGCAAATCAGTCTTGACCCTGTGCCCCATGGGAACAGTCCAGCCCGAACTGCCAAGCCAGGTCCTCCCTGGACTGGAAACAAGCATCCTAGGACAGGTTTCGGGCTTTCAGCCCTCATCAGCCAGGATAGCTTGATTCCAAAGGCATGGAGAACACGGGACTCACGTTTGAGCATACCCGTCCCACTCGGGGTGAGAAATGCAAACACAACAGTTGATGGACAGAATGCAGACCAATGTCATACATTCACCCCAGTACAGAGATCTGGGCCTAAATCAATAGTTTTTTGCTCAACATGCCATTCCAGTTTGAACCCAGCCATATGCAAATCAGTCTTGACCCTGGCTTGGCAGTTAGGGCTTGACTGTTCCCATGAGGCACAGGGTCAAGACTGATTTGCATATGGCCATGTCTGAACTGGGGTGGCTTGGTGAGCAAAATAACGATGGATTAAACAGAGATCTGTGACTGGGGGTGAATGTTTTGCCATTGTGCAACATTCCGTCCATCATCTTGTGTGTTTTGCTGTTCACCCTATGTAGGAAGGGTATGCCCAGACGTGGGTCCCTTGCTCACTAAGCCACTGGAGTCAAGCTATCCTGGCTGAAGACGGCAGATAGCCAGTAACCCGTCCTAGGATGCTTGATTCCGGTCCAGGGAAGACATGGCTTGGCAGTTCGGGCTGGACTGTTCCCATGAGGCACAGGGTCAAGACTGATTTGTATATGGCCATGTCTAAACTGGAGTGGCTTGGTGAGCAAAATAACGATGGATTAAACCCAGATCTGTGCCTGGGGGTGAATGTGTTGCCATTGTGCAACATTCTGTCCATCATCTTGTGTGTTTTGCTGTTCACTCTATGTGGGAAGGGTATGCCCAGACGTGGGTCCCTTGCTCACTAAGCCACTGGAGTCAAGCTATCCTGGCTGAAGACGGCTGATAGCCAGAAACCGGTCCTAGGATGCTTGATTCCGGTCCAGGGAAGCCATGGCTTGGCAGTTCGGGCTGGACTGTTCCCATGAGGCACAGGGTCAAGACTGATTTGCATATGGCCATGTCTGAACTGGGGTGGCTAGGTGAGCGAAATAACTATGGATTAAACCCAGATCTGTGAGTGAGGTGAATGTTTTGCCATTGTGCAACATTCTGTCCATCATCTTGTGTGTTTTGCAGTTCACCCTATGTGGGAAGGGTATGCCCAGTCGTGGGGCCCTTTCTCGCTAAGCCACTGGAGTCAAGCTATCCTGGCTGAAGACGGCTGACAGCCAGAAACAAGTCCTAGGATGCTTGATTCCGGTGCAGGGAAGACCTGGCTTGGTAGTTCGGGCTGTACTGTTCCCATGAGGCACAAAATCAAGACTGATTTGCATTTGGCCATGTCTGAACTGGGGTGGCATGGTGAGCAAAATAAGGATGGAATAAACCCAGATCTGTGACTGGGGATGAATGTTTTGCCATTGTGCAACATTCCGTCTATCATCTTGTGTATTTTGCATTTTAATTACTCAGGCACTCCAAAACAGAGATCTGACCCTGTAAAGTGAATATGAGGTATGGGTAGGGGAACATGCTTGAAAATGAGAATACAGCAAATGTGTCAAGTTGGAGAATTCATAGGCATCACGGGTTATCTCTCAACAATATGTTATGTGCCCTACTCCATGTCTGTATAATGCAGGAGACTGTGTGCTGTGTAGTTTCCTCTGATCAGTAGGGACTGCCTGTTTGTGGACTACATAAACTTACGATGGCGCCAGACTGATTCCGTGCACCCCTGCAGGATATGTTCCCCTTTGGACCAGCTAGCTCACAGCACCACTCTTAGCTCCCCTAAATCTAGGAAGGGAGCAAAACATTCTGGCAACTACTGATTAAGACGGCTCTGTTCCCTAACGAACCGTGGAGACAGACCTTGATGTTTTCGCTCAGTCACTCGTGCTCTCTTTCACTTAGAGAATTATACAAAAAATACATAATGGGACATTTTCAAAATGTATTGAGCCGGAGTGATTCTTGTATACAGCATGTGTGCTGCAATGATCAATAGACAGAAGCAGAAGAAAGATCAGAAGTGTCAAAACAGTAAATAGAATGAAAAGTTCCACCATTATGTTGAGACAAATTATGCAGGCATACATATACATAACTACAACAATCTAGCCTACTCCTACAATGCAGACCATGGAAACCTATGGTGACAGAGCGCTATAGAAATTCCCCTTAAGATAAGATAAGATGTGTCTAGGGTGGGAATGTGTGTTCTGCCAAGAATCCTTCCTCTGGATAATTTAACTCCTTTATCTGATGGGTAAGAGTGTAGGACCATGTCTTAGCCATAGACTGGACACCCCTCATGGAGATGTCGGGCAGTTGTTAGGCAAAAAGCTACAGCAAGCTGGGACCCCTCGAATTCTGCAGAAGTGCCTCATCTGATTTTATTTGGAAACAAAAGGTTATCTATAGAATTCAACATCCTTGCCTTAGCCAATGATTGTAATAAGGCCACTACTGTTTGTATTTCACAGATAGCAGTGTTACCCTGTGGACGGATTAATAATAACACATTTGTATCACACATGTGAGGACCTTGCACATAATGCCAAGGCAGTGTGTTAGTGTTCCCATGAAATTCTCTGTGTCAGCAAAGTTGGCGTTACTTAGAACGAACCAGAGAGTCTCAAATGCTAATGTCGATGTGACAAAAGGGAAGGCAACTTAAGGAAAGAACCGTGTATATCTAAAATGGCACTACTTCCAATCAAACCTAACTTGGGCACATGACATGGGTCTCCAATGTAGTAAGAGCATTGATGTAACAATCTCTTTCAGACTGCTCTCCATGAGAATATCAACTAATAATTCTGGAAATCTGTTGTGCAATGTCTATGGGTGGTGAGTGAGCAGCTGAATTAAATGATTGTCATTGTTGATGATACTGCACAAATAACAGTTAATGTTGTAAATGGGAAACTATAAATATATATATTTTTTAAAGTTATCATTTCAATTGTATCTTATAGACTCAGTAAGGATGGTACCAAATCCTACTCCTAGATATTTTATTCTAGACTTTCTCCCACCTCAATCCTACACTGAAAACCAGAGAACTATGACACAGGTCATTAATGGGAGGATTTTTCCTTTATCTTTGCTTCGTATATAACCGGATACCCTAGCACACTGCTTCCCAAATGTTTAAGAGCTACAACCCAATTTTTAAAAAAGTTCAACTTTCACGATCCACCTAGCTTTAATGGACAAGAGGTGGGCGATTTTTTTAATTTAACCTAAGTATTACGTGGTAGCGCACTGTCATTTACAGACAACACATTTTTCATTGACATTAAATGCCTACTAAATTTATACAGACATACAGTATTACAGATATAACTACACTGTCACAAATGATGATGTGTGGAAATTAGATTTCACTGAATATTTATCATTTGTGCATCAGCAAGTGTCTTAATTTGTTTTGATCCTATTAAATTCCTTGTCCCGTCACACTTCAGAATAGCAACAATTGTCCCTCACTTTTGCTTCTCTTTCTGCTGAATGGATACGTTTCACATGTTGCAGGTATGTGTGTATAAATAACAACCTACAACCTTTACTTTCACTCTCCCAGTACAACAGCAAGATCGTCACCTAATTCACGTAAAAAATTTTCTCTGTCTGAAAAATGAGAAAGGTTTGTAAAACCCAAACCCCATGTTAAATAAACATAAGCAGAAATTTGTTAAAAGACTATGGGCCAGATGTACAAAGAAAGTTTGCATGCGCAAATGGGTATTAGACCCGTTTGCGCCCTCAAAAAAACCTGTGGCTCATGTACTAATCATATTTTGCACTCGCAAAATAGGATTAGCGACTCGCTATTAGGAAGGGGAGTTCCAAGGGCGTCCTTTCCTAATACTGAATCCTTAAGCTATGTACGAATGTTTTGCTACCGCAAAACACTTTCAGTTTACCACCCTTCTCTGAAGGGTGGTAAAGCACTTGCAAATGGGAAGGGGTCCAGAGGGTACCCCTTCCCATTTGTGAATGCATTCACAAATATTTTTCAAGGGCAGGCAGTGGTCCCAGGGAGCACTGCCTGCCCTTAAAAAATTAAACTGAAAAGTAAAATTTAAATTTCAGGAAAATGAGCTGCATTTAAAAAAAAAAAAAAAAGAAAACTACCTTTTTTAAAAGCAGTCCAAGACAGGGAGGTCTGCTAACCCCAGCTGGCCACCATCCCTGGGAGTGCCAGCTATTGCCAATGGGGTTGCAAATTGTGACAGGCTGATTAATATGCATGAGGCATGCAATTTGCGACCCCACTGGGAATCGCAAACAGTGTCTCAGACAATGTTGTGCATCCAAATTAGCGAGTCGCAAATTGCAAGTAGCAAATGTGACGCAATTTGCAACTCGCTAATTGGCGGGTTGTACATCTGGCCTATAGACTAATATTTGATCTCTGTCTTTGATACACAGCAAATGAAACAAGATAAACATAGAATTTAAAGGCTTCTTTATTTATTGCTTTGGCTTGTGAGACCCACCAAAAATCAGCTGGCGACCCACAGTTTGGGAAGCACAGCCCTAGCATATCTCTCCATTGTTTAAAAAATTGCACCGATTGCGTTTTCTGCCTGTTCTGTAAAAAGGACAACATCATCAACATAAGCTGCTGTATTATGGTCTGCAATTTTGTTGTTCTTGCTAACAGAAATTAAAAGGGGGCCTACTGTTAGTATAGAGAGGGGATACCCATATCGAGTTTCCTGCCGTAAAGGGAAGCTACTTAACAGAAATACACACTGATGTTGATTCTAGCACAGGGCATATTGCATATAGCTAGGAACATCCTCGGCTGAATCGGTCTCTCAACGAAACTCTGTCAAGCTTTGCATGCAGAGAAGTCTGTCACAACGTATCCAAAGCTTGTTCTGCATCCACTGCTATCACAGTCGTTGGGTTGTCTAGTAAACTTGCTTTTGTAAAACATGACTAAACAATCTATTATTGTCTGAAGCAAATCTGCCTTTTATCAATCCAATTTAGGTTGGGTAAATTAGGGTTTTTAGGAGTGTTTCAAATATGTTGCCTAGGATTTTTGTGTACACTTTACAGTTTTAGTAAATGAAAGAGATGGGGCAGCAATTCTTGGACTCAAGGAGATCCTTTTCCTCCATAGGAATAATCAATATATTTGCCTCTGATGCCAAACCCGTGCCAATTACTGAAATTGCATAATGCTGACAAAGTGATCTGGGCAAATGTAGGAGGACTCCTTTGTTATGTCTAATAGGAGATCAGCAACCCATCCAGGCCAAGGGTTTTACCTAGTTTTAGTGACTGGTTTTATGGCACTCAACAGCTTTTTGCAAATTGGCTAGTGGTCAAGGCAAGCTTCCTAAGAGGCAGAGTTATTGCATGGTAACGTTTTTTAAAAGTCTAATATACAGCATTTACATAGGCAAGTATACTAATCCTAATTGCTGATATTTTTGTTTTGAATCTATTATGTTTCAGGTATGTGGCAAGCAGTCAAACTGCTTTATTGTGACCACAAACTGTTACGCCTAAGTTGTTCTTGATACATAAACGAGCGTTAGTGCTTAGTACTAAAGAGAATTTAGGTAAGCAATAACAGCCTTTCCCTTTCCTGTCACTTTGGATTCAACGAGTGTAATTTCTTTTTGACTCATCTAATTTTGCTGTAGCTTTTAGGGCATCCCAAAGTATTTCGGGAGAGGAAAATGTGTTGATGTTTTCCAAAAAGTCTAGAATTTTTTTTAATAGTTTGTAGCAAATAGGAATTAACGTGTAAATATAAGTAAGTAGTTTATTAACCATGCAATTACTTAAAATCTTTACAGTATAAAACCACATAATCAACACCCCTCCCCCCCAGCCCCTGCCACCCTCACTGCCTCTCATCTCTTGAAGTTAAAACGCACAGTGCTTGCAAGTACAACAATTATTGCTTGGACCCTCCTTGGCCTACAAGCGGGATAATACATTTTAATTGTTCTAACTTTTCCTTAAAAATTGTTTAAAAAGTGTAAATTCTTTACCTTTAAGATGGGGATTTACTTATGTTGTGTGAGCATTGCCCGGGAACCTGTTAAAAATTCAATAGATTCTGGTCTCCCCCCTGCTGCCCTGCTGGCCACCCATCCCTTAATTCCCTATTGCGTGAATGTCATATATTCTCTTTATTTTTCATTCTTTATTGTGTCTTTTTGATTAAATGATGGTGAAACACATGTATGGTCGGAAATTAGTATATGTTAAATAGCAGGGACAGTGCTTCATCATGTGGGCTTCATAAATTAGGATAATGTCTATCCTAGCGAAAGATTGGTGAGGGATAGAGTAAAAGGTATAGTCCTTGCCTGTGAGTTGACAGGCCTCTACACATCTACAAGTTTATCTATGTTAAACAAATTAATAATTTGTTTATGGGGTCTATGTAGTGTAAAGAGACAATCCAATATTCTGTCTAGGTTGCCATCCCATGGTTAAAGTCTCCACCTAAACTTTTCCTCAAGCTTCGGGCGCCTGTGAGAGTTTTTTTATTGAGCTGGATTCAAACGTACAATTTTTCAGTCATAGGGGCATACATATTCATTGCATATAATTAAAAGCATCTTTTTAGAATCTTGTGAGACACCAACTGCCCTCATAGTACCTATATGTCACAAGGATATTCTTTTTCCAGAGATCAGGGACATTAAGTCATTTTTTTCTTTTTAACCACCTGGGTGCAGGACACCCATCTGCTTCTCATTTAGATGGCTTCCTGAAATCGATTTTAGTTTCTTGCAGGAAGATTTTAGTTTATGACAACATTCTAAGATTTTTTGGCATTTGACAGGAGGATTCGTTGGTGTTAAGGGCTAGGATCTTAAAGTTGGACATTATGGTGCTGTCAGTGTAAGATGGTCGATAGCCCCGATGATATATATATATATATATATATATACATATATATATATATGTGTGTGTGTCTGTGTGTGTGTGTGTGTGTATATATATATATATATATATATATATATATATATATATATATATATATATATATATATATATATCAAGGGTAGATTTATCCTAAATATCATATTCTCTATAAATGGTTATGGGAATGAAACTTGCACGAGTACCTTGAAGTCCAGTCTAAGACATAAGTGATCCTCTGTGGATATCCAGCCCTAGGGATGAATAGGAGTAAGGGGAGAATGGAGGAAGACTGCAGGGTAAGAGGAAAGAAAATCAATACAACAGAATTCCCAAAACATAGGTAAACTCCAAATAAATCCAACCTACTCCCATCACACCCCAAGTCTGAAATAACAGGACAGGTGGATTAACAAGTGACCTACAATCAGAGTACAACACGCATCAGTTAATAGTGTGGGTATGTAACAGCTTTCTTAATATGTCCTGTGATAAACTGGATAAAATTAACTCTTGCAATAAACTGAGTAAACTCAAATACCCAAAGGTTATCTTTTGTTTGAAATCATTAGTGTTTCTATTCAGATGAAATGTGGTAAAAGATGATATGCTCAATATATTTTAGAAAGAATTTGCTGATCGCCTCTCGGATATATTAATACTGGGTGAAATAAGGCATGAAAAGTCCATGCTGCACACCGCTGAGCTTTATTAACATCTTAAGAGTTCATGCTGTTACCTTCAAGAGTTTTGTTAAAATATTGCGCAGCACAACTTAGACTTTGAACTAACCTCAAATTTTCGAATTGGATATGAACTATGTTTAGAGATAGAAATATGGGAACATGGTCATTGCCACGCACCCGACATCAAAATAGGGCACTTAATAGTACTAAACTATCGTTGTGAAACCTTTGGCCGACAAGAATTGTGTCTATCGAATCGAAGTCTGAGAAAGGTAGTAACAATCATCAACTATAGGGTATTTTGTGTCTCACACGCGAGGTTAAAAATTCAGCAATATAGATATAGCCACAATAAAAGAGAAAAGTAACATCAATGTAGCATCAGTTCTGCCATCAGTGCCCAAACATATAAATGTAACTGGCCAATGCCAGGAAAAATAAACCTACAAAAAGGCAACATAGGATATTTTGTTAGATGCAACAGAATCATTCTTGAGATCAGAGAGTAGACTTTTCAGACAAATTGTTAAGTTCCTGTTTCTGGTTGTATGAGATTCGAAATAGAGATCCAAAAAGTTTTTGGGGTCTTCAAAGAAAGTGTTCTTTCGTTGATGAATCACTGTGAAGTGTATAGGACCAGCAACAGAAACTTTGGCTAAGATGTGCCTGAAGGCTTTTCTTTACAATAAGAATGTTTTTCTCCTTTTTACGGTATATTTAGAAAAGTCTTCAAAGATCCAGATTTTGGAATCATTCTATAGGACAAGCTGGTTCTTTCATATATATGAGATGATTGCAGTGCTTAATTTCAGCCGGTGATTTCCAGTGCTCAGCACCAGCACCTAATTGTTAGCATATGCACCAGTGACGGTCCACCACAGGGTGGCGCTGTCTGTTTAATTTTGAAAGGTGCATGACAACCTCGTTTATTAGGTTAATTCAATTTAAAATGTATCAAACAGCCTCTCACGCCATTATTATAGCTTTGTGTGGCCTAAAATAGTCTGAATTGTCACACTTGAGGGAGTGTGATGGACAGGTGTTATGTTGGTACTGTCATTGGCGGCGTTGGCAGGGCCAATGGGTGGTACCGGCTGCAATGGCCTTCTATGAAGGGCCCTTGCACTTAATTGTTTTACAAATTAAGTACTAGGTGATGCTTCAAGATGAGTATCTTTGAAAATTAATGATTTAGGTGTTGTCAGGACCTTAGGCTTCATTATGAGAATTCTGTGAGCTCTCCCTACTTTAAAGTCTCTGTGTAACTTTTTTCAGAATGTTTATGGAAGCCAGGATTCTACTAAAGCGACACAAAAAGGTGCCAACTCTTTTATGCCCTCATGGAGGGCAAAGATTCTTAAGTTGCCTCTTCTGTTCTGATTCATCAGTTCTTTTATATCTCTCTCAAGGATGCCAATGTTTTAAGCAAGCTTTCCAGTTTGTTTCTCAGACACAAGTTTCTCATCCTTTAGTCTGTATACATGACTTTCTGCTTCTCCCATTTTATTTCCAAGATAAGGAAGATCCTTCCTCATACCTAAGATTTCACTTCGCATAATTACCATATTTGTTTTTGCAAGGTTGTGGATAGTATCAGTTAGTTTCTGGTGTCTCCTTTACGGCTTTTAACTGGAGATTCTAGGCCTGCAGGTTCTTATTTGGTGTGTTTCTGACTTGTCTTTCTCTCTTTCTTCCCCTTTAAATATTTTTCTCTGGGGTCCGCCATTTTGAGGTAGCTTATAGTGATAGACATTCTAACCACTTCAGCGCTAATGACAAGGGTAACTCGTCATGGACTTTCCATTGATTTCAATGGAAAGTCAATGGAAGCTCATCAGGTGCCTTAGCAGCCAAGTGGCTAAGACTGTTGTTGGTAGTAGACTGTATACAGAGAGTCTTATATTTCTTATATGTTGAAGCAGTCCATATAATGAGGTGCCTTGTAATTTTAGTTTCTCTCTTTGTTTTACTTTTTGTGTTATTTCTCAATTCTATGTCAGGACCGGAGGCGAGGATTATGCTCTCATCTCTCTTCGCTTTATTCCTATTTTTTGCACAGCAGCTTTTCATATAACCAACAATAAACTACATTTCCCACAACACTAGGGAAAGAAAAAACGACAGTCTCTCTTAAGTCCTTCAACAGTTTCCATGCAGGTCTTCCACAAAACGTCATGTAACTTCCTGCACTTTCTCTTTCTTCGCTGCTCAGCAGCTGGAGATAAGTGCATTTCTTTCTCCATTATTTTGGTCTGTATTTGGTGGTTGGGGATCGTTTTGGGGCAATTGTTTTCCCTTTCAGATTCCCTAAGCACCGCGGGAGCGCTCGTGCGCTCCTTACGCGGTGTCCCATTAGTGACGTTGCGGACCGCGGTGCGGTCCTCCGGCCGCTAAAGGCCGCTGTGGGGGCGTCGCGACTTGGGTCCCGGAGCGCGCTCTGCCAGCAGACGACATTAGACGCGCTCCGGTCCCCGTTGAGTGTCCGCGCCCGGCCGCCTGAAATCGCCCAGTGACTCTGGGTCTGTACCACATTTCCCCCTGTTTCTCTGAACGCCCGCTCTGCGGGTAGGTAGCGGTGCTGTGCACCGAGGGCTCAGTCCCCATTAAGCCCGAATTGGCAGTCGGGTACGTAGCGCTGTGGGGGCCTTAGCAGCAAGCCCCCTGAGGACACCGGGTCAGGCGGCAGTTTTCCCCTGGGAAGTGTGGGGAGCGTGGTGTCCCGAGGCTGGGAAGCCTCAAACGTGTGCCTCTGGCCACCCTTTCACTGCTGGGAGACCCTCAGCCCCAAAAGTTTACCACATTAGCGGGAGAGTGCTCCTGAGTACTTGTGAATTTGTCTTTGTGACACATATAGCGCAGTGTCAGTTGGTACTCACGTGTGGATTGGACATGGAGCACGAATATTACGAGGAGGAGGACTCCTTACAATACTTCCAATGGGATGATGATTTTTACGCTAAAGTTGATGATTCTATCCATAAGGTAGTATCAGACCTTATGACGCCTATGGAACAGCGTCTGGCTGACAAGATTGAGAGGCTTTGCGCTAAGTTGGGGACCCCTCCCCCCGCGATTCCGGGAGCTCAGGACAGGCCTCAGACGGTCAGGGATCCCCCCCCCTCTGAAGAGAACGTGCGACAGGGAGGTTGATACAAACACCTTCGAGCGTCTCAAACAGGCATTTCTACAACATACAGCCCCCATTTGCCTCCACAAGATCCCTCGCCTGGGAATGATGATCCAAGGGGATTCCCCGGACGCTTCGGATGATGAAGCGGGCTTGTCGAGGTCGTAGCGACCGGCAGCATCCTCGGATCCTCCCAAGGCGACGATTGCTGACATGTTGGACCCGGATGACATTGTTCATCCCCGCTCTGCGGAATGGGTGCCTGCCGAGAAAGCGGCATCATACCTGGCTTCTAGACTCCGGAAACCTTTGGAGAATGAGGCACGGAGCAGACTTAGAGCGGAGTGCCTAAGGCCCTCTTTAGACGGCAAGGTGTTGACTACCCCAGAAATTGAGAGTAAAATGGCGACGTTCTTGGCTAAGTTTATTAAGGATCCAAAGAACGGGATAGACCGTTCCTGGCGCTCCTCTCAGGACAAAGTATTAGATACCATTGGTCCACTCGCCAAAATCCTAGACATGGCGGAAGAAGCTCACGTTTCTGGTTCCTTGATTGACCCCGAGGTCCTGTCAGCCTGGGCGCAGCGGACCATCTGTTTTGTAGGCAACGCCAACTGCGCTCTCTCAACGGAGAGACGGAGGTCTCTGTTGATCAAGGTCGACCCCAAACTTGGGGACTTGGCAGGCTCCGAAGCGGGGGCATGGGCACAGCGGGGCTCTTCGGTGAGCCGTTTATAAAAGAGTTGGGGAAGTTTGTGGCTACGTTCACGTCCCTCGACAAGGCCCAAGTGAATATAAAGAGGATTTTCACTCCGCTGGATTTCCGCGGGGCTGGGCGGGGTAGGAGCCGCCCGCCCGGGCCGTGGTCAAAACCAGCAGCCCCATGGGAGGGGGCAAGGCTCCGAGCGCGGACAATACCAATCCGACCAGCGCTTCACCAACTTTTACCCGACCAGAGGCCAGCGGTTCCGGGGACGCGGCTACAGAGGAAACAACGGTAATGCCAACGGTGAGTGTCTTACCTGCTGCGCGACTGCAAGTTGGGGGCAGGCTGGCGCAGTTCTTCCCCGCTTGGGAAGCTCTGACAGGGGATGCTTGGGTACTCCAGACAGTCAGAGGGTTTCAGATAGAGTTTTATGGGTTCCCTTGGCAGGCGTGTCCCCCTCGGCCAATTGTGTTCAGTGCATCAGACGCGGCGTTAATAGACGAGGAGGTAAGAGAGTTACTCCGCAAAGGAGCTGTATGTCCCACAGACATTCACCCGTCTGGGTTCCGCAGCAATATTTTCCTGGTGGACAAGACCGACGGAGGTCGGAGACCCGTGATCAACCTTCGGGAGTTCAACGAGTGGTTGGTGTACAGACACTTCAAAATGGATGGGCATTCATTTGGTCAGGGATGTTCTTCAACCACTCGATTGTATGGTACATTTGGATCTGAAGGACGCGTACTTGGTTGTGCCGATCTTTCCTCCTCACAGGCGGTTCCTCCAGTTTCTCTGGAGGGGACAGGCTTACGAGTTCCGGTGTCTTCCTTTCGGCCTCTCCTCGGCCCCGTGGTGTTTCACCAAGGTTCTCAAGCCAGTGGTGGAATATTTGAGGACTCGCGGGGTCCGCTTGATCGTCTACTTGGACGACTTGCTTCTCCTGGACCAGTGTCCTTCGCAGTTGCGCACCCATCTCCAGATGGCGGTGACGCTGCTACAGTCGCTAGGGTTCGTTATCAACGAGAAAAAGTCCCTCCTGGTTCCAGCTCAGAAGGTCACCTTTCTGGGGTTCGTGATAGACTCCACAGCCGCCACTCTCAGTTTACCCTCCAGGAAAGTAGCGAAGATTCGTCACGAGATCCGTCAGACCTTGGCCAAGCAGAGGACTTCTCTGCGGCAGATTGCTCGTTTGGTAGGCCTCTTTTCGGCTTCAATTCAAGCAATTTTTCGGAGCCTTTACACTATCGCGCTCTACAAAGGCTAAAAGCTCAACACCTCCGAAAGGGTCTCACGTACTCGCAGGTGGTTTCCCTGACGGAGGAAGCACGCGAGGAGCTGGAGTGGTGGCTATCCCACATGGAAGCATGGAACAGGAGAGCGATTTTTGGTTCAGCACCAGACTTGGTGATAGAGTCGGACGCCAGCCGAGCCGGATGGGGCGCGCGGTGCGGAGAGTTTTCCATCGGCGGCACTTGGTCTTCGCAAGAGCAGACGCTTCACATAAATTGTCTGGAGCTCCTCGTGGGTTCCTTTGCCGTCCTGTGTTGGACCAAAGATCGAGTCCAGGCTTCGGTCATCTTGAAAATGGACAATGTGTCGGCGGTCCGGTACATAAACCACCTGGGTGGTACTCGTTCCAAAACATTGGCGAATATGGCGAAACAGTTTTGGGAGTTCTGTCTAGCGCACCAAATTTCGGTGACAGCGGAATACCTTCCGGGGAAGGAGAACCTAATGGCGGACTGGCACTCCTGTTACCTACGGGACGCCAGTGTTTGGAAACTGGACCCTGTGATTTTCCAATACCTTCAAGAGAGATGGGGTCCGTTCTCTGTCGACCTCTTTGCATGTCGTCTCGATCAACAGCTTCCCCGGTTCTTCAGTTGGAGACCGGATCCCCTGGCGGTGGCATGCGATGCGTTCAGTCAGGATTGGACACTGGAGAGGGGTTATGCCTTCCCTCCGTTTTCCATGATAACAAGGGTAACGGCCCAGGTTCGCAGGCAGGGAGCGGCCGTGGTTCTGATAACCCCGTGTTGGAGGTCTCAAGTTTGGTTTCTGGTTCTTCTGGGACTTTCTTGGGATTTTCCAATCTGACTCCTCCCAACTCCCCGTCTCCTGCTGAGTCCGGAGGGGAGTCCCCACAGTCTGGTGGAGGACGGATCCCTCCAGCTCATAGCATGGCGGATTCCAGGCAACTTTGGAGATTGCCAGGCCTTTCGGGCCACGCTGAGTTCTTGTTGTCCAAAGCCTGGGCAGACAGCACTTCGAAACGATATAAATCAGCTTGGACGCGATGGGTATGCTGGTGTTTACGACGGGAAGTGGATCCTGTGGTCGCAGATCTGACCCACGTTCTGAATTATTAGGCGGAGCTAGCTCAGAAGGGCTTAGCCTATAGGTCAGTGAACGCTGTTCGGTCTGCAATTTCTGCAGGGCATGCGCCAGTGGATGGGGCACCCTTGGGGGAACATCCCTTTGTGTGTAAACTTCTACGCGGCATTCGATTGTCTCTTCCACCGGAGCCCCGTTATTCGGTTCTCTGGGATGTCAACCTGGTTCTGAATCTATTGTTGTCATGGCAACCTAACAGGTTTCTTTCACGCAAAGAATTGTCGGCCAAATTGGCCATGTTGCTGTGTTTGGTGTCTTGTAGGAGAGTGTCTGATGTTCGTGCTTTAGATATCACTGCTAGAGTTTTTTCCCCGGATGGGGTGACTTTTACGCTAAGTAGATGTACCAAGTCAAACACACGCACAATTTCCTACCCTGCTTTTGTAGAGTCTCCTAACCTGTATGTAGTGCAATGCTTGAAAGCTTATAAGGAAGCTACAGAGAAAGTTTGTCTTCCAGGCGAACAACAACTCCTTATAGCCCTTAAGAAGCCTTTTAAGTCAGTTTCCTCTCTCACTATCACCCGTTGGGTACGGTGGGTGATGCAAGAGGCTGGTATTAATACACGAGCTTTTGGTGCGCATTCCACTAGGGGTGCAATGGCTTCCAAGGCGTTTAACCTTGGCGTGCGTTTGGAAGATCTTATGAGAGCAGCGGATTGGTCATAAGACTGGACCTTTAAACGGTTTTATTTTAAGCAGCTGCTGAGTGTGGCGCAGGTGGTGGTGAGTAAGCTTTGAAGGAGCATAATCCTCGCCTCCGGTTCTGACATAGAAATTTGCCTAGCCTACGAGAAGGTAAGTTTCAATTCTATTAAGGACGCGGAGGTGAGGATTATCCCACCCAGCAGGTACGTGGGTTGCTATCCCTCACCGTACTTGGTGTAAGTAAACTTGTTTCGTCATTGAGTATTGTTCACTGTGTCCTGCTCGATGTTCATATTTGCGTTTGCAAAAAGCTGCGGGTATTGCCATACTGATTGTTCAGATAGTTAATGGCGCCATAAGTAATTGGTGTGGTTTCTTTCAGGGAAAGAGGAAGTGCAGGAAGTTACATGATGTTTTGTGGAAGACCTGCATGGAAACTGTTGAAGGACTTAAGAGAGACTGTAGTTTTTTTCTTTCCCTAGTGTTGTGGGAAATGTAGTTTATTGTTGGTTATATGAAAAGGTGCTGTGCAAAAAATTGGAATAAAGCGAAGAGAGATGAGAGCATAATCCTCGCCTCCGCGTCCTTAATAGAATTGAAACTTACCTTCTCGTAGGCTAGGTAAATTTCTATTCATGTAGAATTTGACAATGCTCCTTAAATCATTTTGGCAATCACATATTTGCCCCTGCAAGTGCTGCCATAAAATCTGCAAGCTAAATAATTTGAATAGCTGTGGATTTAGCCCTGCAGATCAGGAGCCAGCTCAGCATCCTATCCATAGCTCAGCTCTCAATAGATTGTATATCTTCAGCACTGTCCATGAAGTTGCATTGAAGTTACCTTTATGCAATATATTTCTCACCAGTTTTTTACTTCTCAATTGAACCAGTTCTATATTTCTAGCCTGGAGAGAAATCAATTAATTTGCTTTAGGAATCTGTCATTTTTAGATCCACAAACTCTACATACCTACTCTACCACAGACTTGAAAGAACTATGATTGTAGGGCTGTGCTCGATGTTGCATTGCAGCATCATTGGGCTATTTGGGACAGCAGGCATTCCGCTTAGCTGTAACCAGCAGAGCAAGCGATAGAGTGTAGTACCACATTTTGTGTTGTGTTTGTAGCACCCCTGGGATAGTCTCAAAGAGTAGCTCTGGAGTTGAGCTACCATTAGTGTAGGTAGAAATATGCTGCTTCATGGTGGGCAGCACAGAAAGCAGGAATGGAGGACTGCAGACAACCACAGTTGGCAATGTACGAGACGGCTAGATCCGCAGGACTCACTGAAACTTGTGATCAGGCAAAGAAGTATTCACTGAGGCAATGGAGTTTGTGGCAGAGCAGGCTTTTCACAGAACTGCTTGATGAAGTACGATCCCAGAATGTTGCTTATGGAGAGTTCATTTACTCACATTTCCCCAATGTAAATAAACTCATTTTAATATAGAACGGAGTCCAAACACAGCAGATGACAGAGGCTTGCAGTCTGCTAATTTTAGTCCATTTGGCAAATGTATTGTATTTATATAGTCATCAGTTTCCTTTGAAGCATGTCTTCGTTTGCAGAGGTTAAAAAGAGCTTCTGGGAGAGAATGTACTGATTAGTTGCCACTGTGGAGCTCCTCTGCTACGTAGTCACGCACAAGACAAGACACAAAGGAGGTGCCCGGGTGCAACCCCCTTTATTTCCCTGCTTCTGTGAAATAACTGGGATTAGTTGCAATGTGTGTTTCTGCATGTTTCCCCCCCAGTGTTTCACACAGAAATTTCAGCTGCTTTAAACTGCCAAAATCTCTCCTTGTCACACTACAACTCACACTTCTGATGAACCCAGTAACTCCTGATACCGGGCGCCATCAGAATGAATGGGCCACTCCTAATCAAAGCCAAACGGGACTACTTACCATGCATTGTCAAAACTTCATCAAAAGTTTACATTTTCTTAATTCACATAGGGGAGCCACCTCAGGCAAATTGCCGGTGATGTCTTGTATACTCCAATAATTAAGAAGGGTTCTATTAGGATATATGTCCTGAATGTACATCTTAGCCAGTTAAGTAGTCATGGCTGAGCTTAGGGATTCCTTACAGAATGTGGCTCAGATTTCTAAGCGCCGCTCAGAACCAATATCATATTTAATCCTAAATTAATTGTTGAATTCTAGACCTCCTCCGTAAATGAAAAGACTAATGGATGCAACCCAGTCTGTTGTGGATGATGCAGGAACAACACTGGACCCTACTGGGATTGAACCAAGTGTCCCAACCGAGGTAACAGCCATAATGGCAGAGCCTAGTACAAGTGGATGCAGGGTATCGGAAGATCAGACACAGGTTTGTCCTGTGGGAGTAATGATGGTAGAGCCAGAACCTAAATACATTTGTATAGGAATTCTGAAAATCGAATTGGGGAAATGTTGCAAGAGAATGTGGATTTGAGTGAATATTATAATGCTGGTGAAATTAGATTATTTGATAAAGGAAGCAGCTAGGTGTGCTAATGTAGCTGACTATAAATTAGAAGGTTTAGCTGATGAGCTAGAAATTGTCATTTGTAAAATCAAGATTGTAAAACGAATTTATAAAATGGATTTAACACATGATGAAATTAAAAAGAGGGCTTGATTACTTTAAGAACTCATATTAAAAAAACGAATTGATAAAACAAGAGATTGAAACAATTTAAAGAAATAGAGAAAAGTGGAAGAAAGGGACATCAAATAAAAGAAAAATGAAAGAAATTGAAGGGAGAGCAAGAGATTCCGAGGCAAGGACAACCTCACTGGAGGAAAGTACATGGAGGAGATTTGGTGCATGTACATGGACAAAACAGATTTGTATGCTTTTACGAATAACTTTCCGAAATTGAGAGATCTGGCAAAGTGGTATAAGGAAATGCATCAATTGACACGCATTTCTACAATGTATGGACTGATTTAAATGTGTTGTTTGAGATTGTAGTTCCATTGATTTGTTGTTAGAATGCAATGTTGTTACTGGATCGTCGACACAAAAACAAGTTAGGCCTGCTCCTAATAATGCACCAGCAGCTGAGAAAGCAGACAAATACAATACTATGATTGGGTATTTAAAAAAGCGAATCCCTGAGAGGGTTACAAATTGGGAAAAGATTTTGAGGACGACACAGGAATCTAAAGGATCAGTGCATTCCTAGTATGAGAGGTTGATGCAGGTTTAAAAAAAATATAGCGAGAGAACAAGCAGAAAAGGATGGAACTATCTGCTTTCTTAAATTGATTCAGGTCAGAAATCAATAATCATATTCAACAAAGTGAGCTGTGTTGGCAGAAGAAAAGCATTGATGAGTTTTTGATATTTGCCAAAAACCGTAGTGACTATATTGAAACAAAGCAAAAGAAGTTCAAAATATGATATAGCTCTGACACAATAGTTTGAAAAAGGATTGTGAAGACAAGAGGATTCAAAATATGAATTTTGTACAGAATGGAATGAATGGGATGAATTAAGGTATATAAGGTAGAGGTGATGGAATGCATACACAATGTTGATCTGTTGAAAAAGAATACAGCTTGCCATTTTTGCAGGCAGATTGGACGTTGGAAAATAGAATGTAAACAGAATCCTAAAAGAATTTGGGTACTTTCTGAACAATTTCACCAAAATCAGAAAGGAAATATGATGTTGAATATTCAAAACACAGAGCACAGTATGCAGAATCAGAAATCATTTTGAATGCCTATGCCAACAGCTCCAGTAATCTAACAAAACATGAGAAATAAAATTCCATATAATGCAAAGTACCAACAAAATACTATGACTCTGAATGATGAGATGGCAAGGAGTAGTTTATGGTGATGGTGCCTGAAGGGAAAGGAAGATTGCATGCTTGGTGCAGTCTGGAGGTAGATCAGAGAGGCCCATATATTGACGGAGATGTTAATGGCTACCCCATATAATTTCCGAAGGATAATGGAGCTAAAACCTCTACTGTTTGCTCTGTGGATGTTTCAAATCTACCCTCTCCGGAAGAGAAGTCCAACTAGTAGGGACCAGTAATAAGCAAATTTTGAATCAGGTTATATCAGATGTTCCAGTTAAAATAGGACCAGTGAAACATAAACATCAGTCTACAATATGTGTTTGAAGACCAGTAAATGTACTTGGAAGGGATCATCTATGTAAAATGAATTGCGGGATATATTGCAGACAAGATGGAGTCGCAATTGAAACACAAGATGAAGATGCCATCTTTAAAATTAATTTGGAAAATACCAGAGTGGCATCGTACCCGGTTTTGACAAAAGATGACCTGCCTCTGGATGTCAGACATAACATACAGGCAAATAAGAGGTATGGGATTACACTGACAAAGAAAATGGGCTGATTAATAGAGCAGAAACAGTGAAAATAAGAGTTAGATATGATGCAATATTTCCTAGAACCAGACAGTACAGACTTAATAAAGAAGATGAGGAAGAAATTAAAACCAGTAATTGAAAAAAAGATTAAATGGGGAATTTTTTTTAGAAGTACTTGCCAATTCTCCAGTGATGGGAATTTAAAAGCCAAATGGAGGTTCGTACAAGACCTCCGGAAAACATATAAAATTGTTGTTCCTTGTTTTCTGGTGGAATTTGAGACAGTATTCCTGCAGAATTCGGTACTATCAGAAGCAAAATGGAATACAGTCATTGACTTATGCCAAGCGTTCTTCTCAATCCCATTATCGGGAGTCAGAATTCCTTTATGCATTTCAATTTTTGAATAAAGTTCTTGTGTGGTGTAGAATCCAACAAGGGTATAATGGGTCCTTAAATTTTTTCCCCAAATACTGAAAAAAGATTTAGAAAATCTGAAATTGCCATGTAACTCAGTCCTAATTCAATATGTTTATTGAGATCATCTAAGATAAAGGAGGACAAAGGGGGACTGTACATTTGATACCTTTGCCTTATTAAATCACATTGCTGAAAATGGGCTTAAGGTCGCCCCGACTAAAATACAGTATTGTAACAAAGAAGTAATTTATAAGAGGCACCATATTTAGAAGGGTGTGAGGAAAGTCTCCAGAGAACGCAATTCTGAAATTGAGCCCGCAGAAGACCCAGAGGGAAGTCTGGATGTTTCTTGGAATTGTTGGCTACTATCGTCAATGGATTTAAATTTTTTCCTTGACTTCAAAACCAACAGTATGGTTGACATGTAATGATGTACAGGACCTGGTACCATTTGATGATGCATGCCTTGTTGCATTTAAGGCATTGCAAGAGAGTTTGTGTTATGCACCCACATTCGGGATGCTGATTCAAGATGAAGTTTTTCCAATTTTGTCAGGAAAAAGATGGATTTGCACTTTCAATTCTCACTCAGAAACATGGAGGGCTTATGCGTTCATTGGCATATCTTTCAGTTGTATTGAATCCAGTAGCTGGTAGTTTTCTGGGTCCTTTGAAATCGACTGGAGCGGCATGTTTGGCAATTGAACAGAGCAAAAAATCTGTGATGGGTCATACATTGATAGTCTATGTCCCACATTCAGTTGAACTCCTTCTGGCAAGGACCAGAACACAGCACATAATGAACAGTAGATTGACACGTTATGAGCAAACTATTATTGCAGCAGAAAATATTTCAATTCAGAGATGCAATATCTTGAACACAGCTACACTGCTTTAGATTTCAAACAATGTTTGTGAAGACAGGGAAGAGGAAAATGCTGGATTAAGACTGCATGGAGATGATCGAATTCTGCACAAAACCAAGACCATAGATAAAAGAAGTTCTATTTAGAACTAGAAGCTCTAACATTATTTGTTAATGATTTTTGTTTGAAAGACCAATATGGAGGGGTGAGAGTTACGTATGCAGTATGCTTGGTTACAGAGACACTTGAGGCATCCTCCTTGCCAAATGTGACATCAGCACAAGTAGCAGAATTAATTACTTTAACAAGAGCTTGCTGCTTGTCAGAAAATTTGAATGTGACAATCTATACAGATGGCTAGTATGGTTTTAGTGTTATTTATGGACATGGTCAAATATGGTCACAAAGAAGGGTTCATTTGATCTTCAGGAACCCCAATCAAAAATGGAATGTATATCTTGGAATTGTTAAATGCAATTCAGAGATGAAAAGAAGTGGCTGTAGATTAAGTGCATAGCCCATTAGGCTGGCAAAGATATGGTGACTTTAGGAAATACATACACAGATCAGATGACTCCAAATATTGCACCCTCCAAGAAGGGACAGTTGTTCAATAAGAACAAAATGGTGATCTCACAGATAATGTTGTACAGCGAATAAACAACGTGAGTTGCTTATTTATGGATTCAATATAGACATATCTACGCAAACTGAGAGACTTGCAAGCACTTCTGAAAATAAAAATAGAAAATGGGAAAAAGTGGACTATAAAAGAAATTATCAGGATGTGTCTGTAAATTCAGAACAGAAATATGTTCTGCTAGACAATGTTACAGCGCATGTGCATATATTTGATAATCAGACTCATGCAAGAAGAGATAGTTTGGTCAGATGTTTTTGTAAGTAGTGGGGAAATACAGGATTTTCTCATGTTGCTGTGGTGGTCTGTAGTAGATTTCTATCATGTCGTTTAAAAAATCAGGGCAAGAAAACTGTTATGGTTATAAATCTCTTTGGCAAATCGGAAGACCCATTTATGAGCCTGCAGGAAGATTTTATTTAGATGCCACAGTGTAATGGTTTAAAGTATGCTTGGTAATAGTCGGTCTGTTGTTCAAATGGGTGAAGGCATTTCCCACAAGAGTAGTTGCCTTACAGTAGCCAAATGGTTGTAAGGGAGTTTATTCTAAGAATCGGACTCCAGACTTCTATTGAGACCAATCATGGCTCACACTTCAAGAATGAAGTGTTGCAGATACTTTGCACAGTTTTTGAGATTAAGCAAATATTCCACCGTAGTTATTGACCACAATCTTTAGGTTTAGTGGAAAGTACCAATGGCACATTAAAAAATAAATTGGCGATGGTCTGTGCCACCACTGGTTTGAAGTGGACTACTGCTCTTCCACTTGTTTTGATGAACATGAGAAGTATGCCAGACATGAAGACGTTTTTGAGTCCTCACAAAATACTGATGGGCAGGGCAATGAGACTTGCATTTGCGCTTTCAGCTGCATTAGTTTCAATAGCTGATGACATTGTTCTGGATTATTGCAAAGGTCTGGCTGATATGGGGATATTGGTCTGTCATCAGGTGAATTTGTCAACTAAAGAGAACAAGGGTTTGTCCTGTCATAATCTGAATGTGGGTGGCTGGGTGGTTTTTCGGAAGCATGTGTGCAAGGCCTCCTTGGATGAGAGGTGGACAGGACCCTTCCAGATCATCCTAACTACAAAAAGTGCTGTCAAGTCAACTGGAATACCTCAATGGATCACGCTGCTCACACGAGATTAAGAGCAGCTGAAGCAATGGATGAGATAAATGACCAAGATACATATTTTGAACAACACGCTCAGGTTCGGAGCGTTAATCTTGAGGAGGGATGAATGTTTCCCTGAAACTGGTAAAGTCAAAAGCAAAAGCAAAAATGAACAAACATTTCAGGTGAGCAAAAGTTTGGAACAAAAACCTGGAATTCCTGAAGTCCAGTTACAGAGTGCTCAGAGTGAGGAGCTACTGCTGTGCAAAAGAGCAACACATGAATGGCAGCAAGAATTAGTAGCTGCAGTTGAGAATCAAAGTGAAAAAGGTCTGCTTCAGAAGGGAAAGATTCACTGGGGAGTGAAGAAGGTCCGATTCAGAAGGAAAAGATTCACTGGGGAAACACCAGACAGAGACAAATTTGATCAGAAAACAAGCTCAATTTCGAGTCATAACTCAGGAAACGGCTCATGTCAAAGTCAAGAAGAAGATTAAAACTGGGAAACTGCAGTAGAAAGAAAGCGAGCAGATGACATTCCAAGAAGGAGAATCTGTCAATGAAAGCACTGTGAAACGATTTGAGAGACAACTGAACTCAGAAATTAGTGGAAGGGAATAACAAGTTATTAAAAGATTAATTAGAAGGAGAATTCCAAATTGAAAATACACCTCACCCTGGTGGGTGTATCTAGCTGCAGTATGTGAAGAAGAACAAATAACAGATGAATGAGGAGGATTATGTCCAGATAAGTAGGAGTCAAGCTTGTTTTGAGGGTGGTTCAAGCACAGAGACTGAAACTGAAGAAGAACCACTCTGAAAGGTGCAACAGAGGCTTTGATTATTCAATGTTGAAGAAGAAGATTGATAAGTCTAGAATCATGTATTCGACTAAGAGACTGTTGTCAAAAATATTTCAATAATAATGAATCAATAAAACAATCCCAATGACATAAAAGTGAAACTTTTGATAGCATGGTGTGTTCTTAATAAATTCCACCTTTGCCCTAATTATCTTAATTGAAATGAACACTGCCAACCCTCCTTTCACTCTCACTGCTGATAACTTTAAATGGGCGTTGAAGAACGATGTAAACCCATCAATTGTAAAATTTTCAAGCATCCACATATCCTGGCAGCACACTATATTGTAGTCTGCAATAAAATGTAACCAATTTCTATTAGATAGTGTTGATCTAGCTCCAGTAAATATTCCAGTGTAGAATTCTAATATCCCTGGGATAAACCTGCCTCCTCCTGTATGAATAACAGGTGGCACAGAGTTCACAAAACATGAAAGGCCTTAAATGTAAAGTAAAGTTCACATTTGTAACGCGCACAATCACCCGTAAGGGTCTCTAGGCGCTGGGGGCCGTCGGGAAGATTAAGCGAGCTATTGCCCAGAGTCACATGGTGCTGGGCTAATCTGCCGCCGGAGCCGGGGATCGAACCGTGATCCCCAGATTCCAGCGTCAGTCGCCCTGGCCGCGGCGCCACACCTCTCCTCATGAATCAACCAATCATGGGTTTGAATATCGCAGGGTCTCAAGGCGCTTGTGGGGGCGAAGGGAATTGGGACTGGGGCTGCTGATCCATCTGGGTTCAGTCAAAGAGCCAGTACTTGAGATCCTTACTGAATTGGATCAGTGACGGGGATTGCCTGAGGTGGAGGGGCAGGGTGTTCCAGGTCTTGGCGTGAGGTAGGAGAAGGATCTTCCTCAGGTTCTTGTCTTGTGGATCCGAGGGACGGAGGCAAGGGCCAGCTGGGTGGAACAGAGGTGTTGGGGGGGGGGAACTTGAAATGTGAGGCAGTGGTTCAGATATGTTGGATCAGCGTCATGGAGGGCTGTGTAGGAGAGAGTGAGGAGCTTGAAGGTGATTCTTTTGTTGAATGGGAGCCAGTGAAGTTTATGAAGGTGTTCGGTAATGTGGTCCAGGCGGGTGCTGAGGAACAGTCTGGCTGCGGTGTTTTGAACGTTCTGTTGTTTCCTGAGGAGTTTCTGGGTGATGCAGGCGTAGATTGCGTTGTGGTAATCCAGCCTCCTTGTGATGAGTACGTGGGTGGCCGCCTTTTATGCTTTGGTGGGAATCCTTCTAAAAGTCTTTCAAAGCAAGCGCAGTGTGTGGAAGCATGAGGAGGATTAGGCATTGATCTGGCAGTTTACTGTGAACGAGGAGTTCAGTTTGATGCAGAGGTTGCGTTTGTGGTCTGTGGGGATGGGTGGGGGGTTCCCAAGGCAGCAAGAAACCAGGAGTGGTCCCAGGCGGGGGCGAGTCCGAGGATGAGTCCTTCAGTCTTGTCCAAGATGAGTTTGAGGCAGCGGTATTTCATCCAAGAGGCAACAGCCTTCAGCCTGGTGTGGAAGCTGATTCTGGTGGGCGATGGTTCGATGGTGAGGGATAGGATCAGATGGGTGTTGTCGGCTTAGGAGACGAAGTTAAGTCTCTGGTTTCTTACGATGGCGGCGAGGGGAGCCATGTAGACGTTACAGAGGGTGGGGCTCAGGGAGGAGCCCTGGGGCACTCCGCAGCTGATCTGTGTAGGTTTGGAGCTGAACAGGGGTAGTCTGACTAGCTGAACTCGGTCAAAGAGGAAGGAGTGGATGCAGTCCAGGGCCTTGCAGCAGATACCGGCGTCACGTAGTCTCATTATTTGGATGCGGTGTGAGACTGTATCGAAGGCGGCGGAGAGGTCCAGCAGGATCAGCCGCTGTCCTTTCTCTCCGGTCGAGGAGGGCGCAGATGTCGTTGTTGCTGTGGTGGCTTTGGAAGCTGGATTGGGAGATGTCCAGGATGTGGTTCACTTTGATGAATTCGGAGTTGGGTGTTGACTCTCCCCACCTTGTTCCTCATTAGTGGTACTACAACCTATACTATGGTTCCTAAGTGAATCAATAATACCATCTGAAGGAGTAAATCAATTTGCAATTGGAAAATTGTAGTGAGGGGCCCTAAATACCCTGGATGAGGTTTCTGGTGCGGAAGACAAGTTCTCTAATTCAAAAGTAGCCTAAGGGGAGAGCTTGAACTCTCCTCAGCAATGAAGTGAGGTAATTCAAACTACAACTACAAATTTTACAATTACTGGGTTTCCAAAGTTAATCACTAGACAGTCGCCTTTACTTTTCTTTTGGCCATATATACCACCCATCCCACCCTTCTCACCAAAATAATCCCGCTAAATAAATCCTCCTAATAACCTGCATCACAATTTAGTCAATGCACAAACGTATTCTTTAGGTCCTTCTCCTATTCTGTCTTCGAGATAGGGAGCGGGAAGACACTCTCGAACACAATAACATAGGGGTGCATTTGGGTGGAAGTTGCAGTCCTGTACTGTGACCAAACACCTGGAGAGAGTCATTCAGAGAATGAATTCCCCCCCAAGTGTAATGAGTCTCAATAAGGGGGCCCTTGGATTTCAAATGCTGAAGATAGTTGTTGATAGTTAGTACTGGATGGTAGTCCCTTAGCTCCATTCCCTCGAACGTCTGGACAAGTCTCAGACGTTTGAGCACTGGAAACACTAATGTGCTCAGAAGCATGATCTGCTGCTGTGCTCATTGGGTTAGTGGACAACTTCTCAAGGGCATAGTCAATGGAACCCAGTAGAGTGATTAGGAGTTTGAGGCTCTCAACCAGGAGAAATCTTAGTTTGGCACTTATCAGATCTATCAGGTCAACCAGGTTGGAGAATGTCAAAAGGGACTCAACCTCATTTAGTAAAAATGAGGGGTCCTGGGCTTCGAGGAGTCTTCATTTGGTATTTAGGAGTAGGCCATGGGTAGAAGGAAAAGATTCAGGCGAGTGCGACATTGGGCGAGACCTCAAGTGAGAGGTTTGGCGTGGCAAAAAGAAGGGAGGGTCTTGTATAGGTTTTGGACAGGAATTAGAATTAGGCAAGTCACACAGTTGGGCTTTGACAGGTTCCAAGTTAGGGATAACAGAAAAAGAGGGAGCGCCCTGTGTAATAATAGATGAACCCTGGGTGAATGATGGACGTCTCGCGGCTATTTCAATCTCCTTCAAAATAACCCCAAACGCTCGATTAAGGAAACCCTCAATCATGTGTCTTGGCTTATTAGAGTGCCCCTGTACCCCCTACTGGTAACTTGAGCATCACCATTTTACCCAGAAAATGATACAGGGATCAACCAGCCTCAACCGGTCGTACCCTGCTTGCTTTTTAATGACAGACACACAGAGGTTGTGGAGCAACTTGATGACTTTTTAACAAAGTTTGTGGTGGAACTTGGCTCACAAACATTTACTGACTGGGTTGGGGATTTTAACATTACGTAGTGTAAATTCACAGATAAAAGGTTTGTCACCTGACAGATTTGACCCAGGATGATTTTTTTACATTTTAACCATTCCCCATATGGTGATGTTCTCAACAAGTTATATACAAAAAAATAATCTGTTAATGATGTAGGAAGTTGGTCCCTCTTCCTACCATCCAAAACCTATTCACAGGTCATGGTTCTTCTAGCACAATTGATTTTTTCCTAATTTCAAGAAGCCTTATACCTGTGTTTCTGAAGTTTAAGGTAACTGCCCATTGCTGAAGTGAACACAATCAATTGTGTCTGGCGATGAATTTTGTCTCGAGTATGACACCAGATTCCTCCCCGATCCATCAATTTTTCGAGTTATGTGCACCAGCTGAGACCATGTAGACGCAGACTTCTTTTTGAGTAAAATGACAGTAAACATTTTTCCTGATTTTGGAGCCTGCTTGTCATCCAGAGGACGCAAGAATCATCATGGAAGGCTTTTCCTTACTATATAAGAGTATTGCAGGTATGTTGTTATCCAACAAGCGACCAAATGTTTCTCATCCTTCCAGATGGTTCAACAAGTTGTGTTCAGCAGCCCACAAATCCCTGATAAAAGCTCTGAAAGCATCCCCTAGATGTGTCAACGACATTAGGAGAGTCCGACAGGCCTACAAAACAGCTTTAGAAGATAGGAAGGAGGCCAGTAGGACCTGACAGCGGCAGGGAATGCAAGGGACAGCAGGGGGTTTCGGACAGTTGTGAACAGGCCCTTTTTCTCGCATTACAAGGAATCCAATTTAGTGTCGATAGTTGGGAAGAACACTTTAAAACACTGTTTCACTCTGTTGCTTGAAACGGATGATGGTGAGGCATTCGATATGTTTATGGCATCTGCCTGAGACTTAAGTCAGTCAATTATCCTCAGTGAGTTAACTAATGCCATCAACAAGTGCGCTTCCAGGAATTCCTCGACTCAATGGGGTCCCAGCTGACATTTTTACAGCTAATGTAGACCTACGAGAGCCTTTATTGACAAATGTGTTTCCCGAACTAATAACTGGCCTGCTTCCTTACTCCTGGAAAGAGGCAATTATCGTCCCTATATTTAAAAATGGAGATAGGGCGTGGTCTCGCTGCGAATGGCGTGAGACGCACGCTGTGAGAGCTCCGGCCGCTCGCTGCACTTAAAAGCCATTAAGGCGGAATTGGGAGTTCTATCGGCGGCTTTTCTCAGGGCACATGTATGGTGGACTGTGAGGGGCCCCTCTGAAGACCGGACGACGACTGGGGCGCGACCGAGGCGATAGTGCGGCTGTCTTGCCTCGGACCCCCCGGCCCGGATCACGGCAACCGCCATCATGGGTCTCTCAGGACCAGACGCACAAGTTACTACTTGTGTAACGATATATCTGTAAGAGACATTAGTTAGTGATAGATTCCTTACCTTAGAATATCCCCAGGCGTCAGACTGGATCCGGAAATTTTTGCGTAGCAATACCCCTGCGCGTCGATAGGCGTCGTCCGCGGCTCCGCGTCCGTCGTCGGAATGAAGTCGTCGGAGTACTTAGACGCCGCCCATGCACGCTGACGTCAGTTCTGATACACAGCTTTTCCGCGCCAGATACGCAGAGCCATGATAGAACCAACACTGGTGCCAAGAAACTAGGGCCCTGAAAGGGGATGACCTTAACCCTAGATATCGGTTCGCAGAACGGGGAGGATGGGTGGGTCGGTAAGGAATCTATCACTAACTAATGTCTCTTACAGATATATCGTTACACAAGTAGTAACTTGTGCATCTGAAAGAGACACGTTAGTGATAGATTCCTTACCTTAGAATAGATACCCCAGCAATACCAACCCCGGTGGTGGGTCTGGGAACCAATAATCACACCAGAAAGTCTTGGAGGACGGAACGGCCAAAGAAGCCATCCCTCCGGATTTGACTGTCCAGGCAGTAGTGTCGTGCGAACGTGTGCAACGAGGCCCATGTAGCTGCCTGGCAAATGTCCTGCAAGGGCACCCCCCGGCCCAGGGCAGTAGTAGTCGCCGTGGCCCGAGTGGAATGAGCCCTCAATCCAACAGGGGGCTCCTTCTTAGCCATGGAGTAACATGCCTGGATACACAAGATGATCCACCGGGAAATGGTCCGCTTGTGTACCGCCTTCCCCTTCTTAGCGCCCACGTAACCAACAAAGAGTTGGTCATCCACCCGGAACTGGCGTGTGCGATCCAAGTAAAATGAGAGCGCATGTTTTGGGTCCAGACGGTGGAGCCGCTCTTCCTCTTTAGAGGGATGCGGAGGCGGAAAGAAGGTTGGCAGGGTGATGGACTGCCCGATGTGGAAGGCTGAGACAACCTTGGGCAGGAAAGATGGCTTGGTACGCAACACAACCTTGTCCGGATGGACAGAAAGGAAAGGTGGAGTACAAGAAAGTGCCTGGAGCACACTCACTCTCCTGGCAGAGGTGATGGCAACCAGGAAAGCAGTCTTCAGAGTTAGAAGGCGAAGAGGACAGTTGTGAAGTGGCTCAAAGGGAGCGCACATCAGGAAAGTAAGAACAAGGTTCAAGTCCCACTGGGGCATCACGAAGGGAACATGTGTGTGCTGCCCTTAAGAAATCTATTTACAATAGGGGACTTGAACAGAGAAGGCTGATCAGGTAGCCTTAAGAAGGCGGAAAGGGCAGAAAGGTACCCCTTGATAGTGCCCAGAGCAGATCCCTGCTGGGCAAGAGAAAGAAGAAAGAGGAGAACCTCAGAAAGAGAGGCAGAGAGTGGGTCCACAGCCTTTGCTGTGCACCATGCCACAAATCTGTTCAACCTGCAGGCGTATACCGACTTTGTGGAGGGACGCCTGGCTGCCAGAATGACATTACAGACTTCGGGAGGCAAGTCAAATGGCCTCAACTGTCGCCGCTCAATCTCCACGCATGGAGGTGGAGGCTGGACAGGTTCGGGTGGAGGACCGTCCCCTGCTGCTGCGACAGAAGGTCCTCCCGAAGAGGCAGACGAATCGGGGGATCGACTGACATGCTGAGTAGCTCGGGATACCAGTATCTTCGTGCCCAGTCCGGAGCCACAAGGATGACCTGGGCCCGGTCACGCCTGATCTTCTTCAGTATTCTGGGCAGAAGTGGTATAGGCGGAAAGGCGTACAATAGACCGCAACTCCACTCGCGACGAAAAGCGTCTCAGAGCGAGCGCCGCCTTAGAAATTCCAACGTGCAGTACTGATGACATTGCGTGTTCTCTTTGGTGGCGAATAGATCTAACCAAGGCTCTCCCCATTGCCGAAAGAGGCCTTGCGCCACGTCCGAGCTCAGACGCCATTCGTGATCCATCATGCACCGACGGCTGAGTTCGTCCGCCCTGGCATTCAGAGAACCTGCCAGGTGTTGAACCACCAGGGTCACGCCCTGATGTTCCAGCCACTGCCAGAGGCGCAGAGCCTCCTGGCATAGGGTCCACGACCCCACCCCGCCCTGTTTGTTGCAGTACCACATGGCGGTGGTGTTGTCCGTGAACACCTGCACTACACTCCCCCGGACAGAGGGGAGGAATGCCTTCAGTGCTAGACGAATCGCCCGTAACTCCAACAGGTTGATGTGGAGCCGGGCCTCCGCCGGAGACCAGAGTCCTCTGATCTCCGCCTCTCCCATGTGGCCTCCCCAGCCCTGGAGGGACGCGTCCGTCACAACTACGTGCTCCGGGTGGGGTAGGGAGAGGGATCTGCCACTGACCCAATCGCGGTCCGTGAGCCACCACTGCAACTGTCTTGCAGTGCCCTCCGAGATCAAGACATGGTCGGACAAGTTGCCCTGATGCTGGGCCCACTGAAATTTCAGGTCCCGCTGCAGAGCTCGCATCCGCCACCAGGCGTGACGCACCAGAAGGATGCAGGAGGCCATCAGTCCCAGAAGCCGCAGCGTCAACCTGACCGAGACTCGGGATAAAGACTGGAAGAGTGGAACCAGAGCCTGAATATCCAGAACCCGCTGTTTGGGAGGGTAAACCCGAAACTGCGCCGAGTCCAGAACCGCTCCGATGAAGAGGAGCTTCTGAGAGGGACACAGGTGCGACTTCGGCACATTGATGGAGAACCCCAGCAAGTGCAGGAGGTCGGCCGTAGTCTGGAGGTGGCTGACGACTATCTGGGGCGAGCCCGCCTTCAACAACCAGTCGTCGAGGTAGGGGAAGACTGACACCCCTAACCTGCGCAGATGAGCAGCGACCACCGCCATCACCTTCGTGAACACCCGTGGGGCGCTGGTAAGGCCGAAGGGGAGCACGGTAAACTGAAAGTGCTCGTGGCCTACCGTGAACCGCAGGTAACGCCGGTGGGCCGGCAGGACGGGGATGTGAAAATAAGCGTCCTGCAAGTCCAACGCTACCATCCAGTCTCCGGGGTCCAGGGCAGCTAAGACCTGAGCCAAAGACAGCATCTTGAACTTCTCTTGTCGGAGGAAGCCGTTGACGTTCCGTAGGTCCAAGATAGGGCGCAGGCCCCCCTTGCCCTTCTTGGGCACCAGAAAGTAGTGGGAGTAACAGCCACAGGATGTATGACGTTACAACGCATACTTTTACAACGCCTACCATTACCACGCAATTTTTACAACGCAGGATCCATTACAACGAAGTACCATTACAACGCATGTATTTACAACGCAGGTACCTTTACAACGCATACCATTACAACGTAAGTATTGCTAAATTTATAATCTTTTTTTAATTGTAAATTTAATTAAAATTAATATTATTTAATTTAATTTATTTCATTTAATTTAATTAAAATAATTTAATTTAATTTAATTTAATCAATTTAATTTAATGTAATTTAAATTTAATTATATTTAATTTTTACCCTTTATCCCTTTACCCAAAACTGACCATGAACCCTAAAAATACCCCTTTACCCAAAAACCAAAAACTGACCCTGAACCCTAAAAATACCCCTTTACCCAAAAACCCAAAACTGACCCTGAACCCTAAAAATACCCCTTTACCCAAAAACACAAAACTGACCCTTAACCCTAAAAATACCCTTTTACCCAAAAACTCAAAACTGACCCTGAACCCTAAAAATACCCCTTTACCCAAAAACCCAAAACTGACCCTGAACCCTAAAAATACCCCTTTACCCAAAAACCCAAAACTGACCCTGAACCCTAAAAATACCCCTTTACCCAAAAACCCAAAACTGACCCTGAACCCTAAAAATACCCCTTTACCCAAAAACCCAAAACTGACCCTGAACCCTAAAAATACCCCTTTACCCAAAAACCCAAACTTATAATATTTTTAATAAAATTATATACTTACCAATACTTACGTTGTAATGGTATGCGTTGTAAAAGTACTTGCGTTGTAAATACATGCGTTGTAATGGTACTTAGTTGTAATGGATCCTGCGTTGTAAAAATTGCGTGGTAATGGTAGGTCGTTGTAAAAGTTGCGTTGTAAAGGTTGTATACCCAGCCACACCCTACTTCTGGCCCAGGAACGCGCTCGATGGCCCCCTTGGCCAAGAGGGCCGTGACTTCCTCTTGCAGAAGTTGCAAGTGATCCCCCGACACGCGGTGGAATTGCGGTGGCATGGCTGGAGGGGTCGCCTCGAAGGGGAGGTAGTAGCCCCTTCGGACGATTTGCAGCACCCACCTGTCCGACGTGACAGTGCGCCAGTGGGAGTGGTGATGGCGAACCCTGCCTCCCACAGGCGTCACATGGGCCTGAAAACTCGGAAGGTTTTGAGGCAGGTGCTGCGGAGGGAGGTGTGGACTGGCCTCGCCGCTGACCCCGACCGCCGCCACGGCGGTTTCCACGGCCGCCACCGCGCTGCTGGGCATTCTGCGGTGTGTGGCTGGCAGCACGTGTGGGGACGCCCCTTCCGTGGCCACGAAAGGAGCGAAAGGCACCCGATTGCTGGCGCGTGGCCGAAAGGCCTAAGGACTTGGCCGTAGCCCTGGAGTCCTTAAAGCGCTCCAGCGCATGGTCTGCCTTGTCGCCAAAAAGGCGACGGCCATCGAACGGCATGTCCAGAAGAGTGGCCTGGACATCGGCCGAAAAATTGGCGGACCTCATCCAGGCGTGGCGTCTAACCGCCACCGTCGTTGCCATCGCCCTGCCCAGTGAGTCCGTGGTATCCAGCCCACACCGGATAGAGTATCGTGCCGCATCTCGACCCTCCACAAGGGCTTGGGCGAGTTTAGCCCGGACTTCCTCCGGGCATTGTGGCAGCACGTCCGCAATCGTGTCCCACAGGGTGTGGGTGTAGCGGCCCAAGAGACACGCGGTATTGACAGACCGCAGTCCCAAACTCAGGGACGAGAACACCTTCTTTGCGAACTGTTCATATCTCTTGGATTCCCGATCGGGCGGGGCTGTCGGGAATGCGGTCTGGGAAGTGGAGGCCTGGATAACCAGGCTCTCGAGGGTGGGATGGGTGGACAAAAAGGAAGGGTCGCCCGGAGCCGGGCGGTAGCGTCTGGCCACGTTCCTATCCACAGGCGGACCTGTGGCGGGCTTGGACCAAGTGCCCACAAGAACGTCACATAAGGCTTCATTAAACGGCAGCAGAGGCTCACTGGAGCTTGCCTGCGGTTTAAGAACCTCAGTGAGGAGGTTAGTCCTCACGGCCGTAACGGGGAGCTCAAGGCCCAAGGCCTTGGCTGCCCTCGTCAACACTACGCTATAAGCAGCCCCCTCCTCCGTAGCCATGGTGGGAGGGGAGACAAATCCAGTGTCTGGCGAGGTGTCAATACCACTGGCCTCCCCAAGCTCATATGTCCAGTCCTCTTGAGACTGGCACTCCTGTGCCTGAGGGTCCTCAGACCCCTCCCAATCACCCCCATCACCAGTCTCCTGTAACCCAGGGTCAACAGACTGGACCGCCTCATGGAAATAAAAATCTCCAAAGGCCGTCTGAAGCGGCGCCCAACGGCGCCGTTCCGGCGCCAGAGTTGGACCGAAGGGAAGATTGGGGACGGCGTCCACAATGGGTGCCGGGGGCGACACCCTCGGGGCCGGCGCTGGTGAGGTCGACCGGCGACGGCCCGGATCCGGAAGCGGATCCGGTGAGGTCCTGCGGCGCCGGGGCCGAAGCACCCGGCGGCGTCGGGGCCGAAGCGCCCGACCCGCTAGGGCCTCCAGCCGGGACCGCTAGGCCCGGAGGCGCCGCGGGACCCGGCTGAGGATGGAGGGATCTCATGGCCATGAGGTACCGTTCGATCTCCTCCCGCGTCGCGCCGTGCCCAGGGACCCGAAGGTGTGGGGCAGGCGGCGACGCTTGCGACTCTCTTGGAGCCGCGTGGGCGGTGTCGCCCGAACCCCCGGCCGCATCGTGCAAGAGTCGGGGTGGGTCGGAGGAGCGATGATGCCGCTCTGACCTCTCATGCCTCTTACCTGAGGACTTGGATCCAGACGACCGATGTCCACTCCCGGAGCTGCGTGGACTCCGACCCCGTGACCGGTCCCTCGACCTTCCGTGGGACCGGGACCTGGAATGGCGCGGGGCCGACTGCCGGAGCTCGAGCCGCTTGCGGGACCGCTCCCGCCTAGCCTTCGACGTCAGGGCCCGGCAGTCAGAGCAGGTGCGGTCATCGTGGTCGAGGCCTAAGCACTTCAGGCACCGGCGATGGGGGTCCGTGACCGACATTAGTCGGTCGCACTTCGAACAGGGCTTGAACCCGGGCATCCCTACTGGCACCGTTGGAGTCGAAGACTCGAGTAGAGAAATGATCAAAAGGTTTAGTCAAAAAATGACTAGGGGTAGAGCTTCTCCGGATCTGCGCTAGCTGGCGCGGAAAAAAGAAGAACTGACGTCAGCGCGCATGGGCGGCGTCTAAGTACTCCGACGACGTCATTACGGCGCTAACGACGCCGACGACGGACGCGGAGCCGCGGACGACGCCTACCGACACGCAGGGGTATTGCTACGCAAAAATTTCCGGATCCAGTCTGACGCCTGGGGATATTCTAAGGTAAGGAATCTATCACTAACGTGTCTCTTTCAGATCTTCCTCGCGGTAGGGAAGCGCAGCCCTGAACCCCCCCAGATCCCGCCGGTGCCGCACCAACGCTGCACGACAGAGGCGATTGACGCATCGGTGGAGCTGACGATCAGAGGGGGATCGTCTCCTGCCACGCCACCTATCTGCCATCTTGGGCCCACGATCGGGCCTAAGGGAGATTGAGATTGCCCGGGGCTCTTCGGCTCCAGCGCTCTTCGGCGGTGAGTGGTGCTGCCGTGCGACTGGTGGTGAGGGAGGCTGCTAAGCGGAGGGGCCCCGGCTGGGGGGAACCTGCAGGGGACGCAGGAAGGCCCAGAGTTGAACACTGCCCCTGGAAGGCGACCCCCGCCGCGACTGCATGACCTGATTGCGTACCTGGTCACCTCCCTCAGCTACTTTTGCGTGGGGCTCGCCTGGGACTCTGTCTAATCGAAGCAGCCACTGGACTGCATGGTTGAGGCCTGTGAGGGAACGGGCCTGTCCTCAGCGGCCTGCTGTCTGGAAGAGGCCTCCTTAACGACAGACCGCCTGGGCACTCTTAGACCTGCTGGCTGGGGGCACTGAAGCAGATACTCGGCATTGTTGCGGACCTAGTGGGCTTCTGCCCTCCTGTGGTGACCAAGAGGTCGTTGTGTTATCCCGGCTCTGAAGCGGGACGAGCAGCGCTTTACAGCATTTAGGGAGGGTGGCCTGGGCCTTACATCCCCCACGGTGACGCTGCTGGACTCTACAGTCTGGTCCTGCATCCTGGATTGGACAACTCTGCACTAGCCCCCTGTCCCCAGGGGGCCAAGATTGCTCCACAAGTAGGGGCTGCCTGGAACTCTACGGACCAACCATCAAGATCCTGGATGCACCCAGGGGCACCACGCTACGGCCTACTCTCCCCCTTGCCATACTGACTGTGGGGTCTTCATCATGGAAAGGGTGCTGTTAGCTTTCACGCGCATTCTTCCTCTTGCAGCCCCTCGACCACCCCTGTCTGCACCGTCTGGCATCGGCAGGTGCTGGCCCCAGCCTGACACTGCCACGCACCAGCTCAGTGGATGGGGCAGTTGCGCCCCAGAAGAATAAGCTGCAGTGGCCAGTGACTTAGACCTCACCCTTCACCCTGGCCCTGGCGTGAGGCGGGGAGAGGTGAGGGCGAGTCCCTGAAGCCGAGGCCCCATCCTACGTTGGTTGGCTGGGCGGCGGGGGGAAGCGGGACCACGTCTGGGTAAAGCGGGCGCTGGGAGGATTTGGCGGAGTCCCGGAGGTTGAATCTCGTGGTCAAGTATATCTAGGACAGTAAACCCTACGCTCAGCGCCATTTCCTAGACGTGAGTGTGCGGTCTGTGACCATAGAGACTCTATCCGGCCCTCCCCTGCTTGGGCACCGAGCACCCTGCTCAGCCCTGAACCTGGAGGGCGCGCACATCCAGGGCAATTCCCCACTGTTAATAGTAGAGCCCGATGTGATGCGCTCTGATCTCCACTGACTGAGGCAAGACAGGTACTCTGGACGCCCACACCTACTCTCTAGCGGCCCATTCAACACCCACTAACCAATTCACTTAGCGGAGCTGACACGCAACAAAGTAGGGAAGGACTCAGCAGCAGCCCCAAAAGACAATCCTGTTGCTGCAATGTGGGGTAAGGCAGGCGCACCGGTCACAGGAGAGTTAGCTCCGCAGCCTGGAGGGGACTCGCCACCAATTATTTATGGCTACCTTTATGGCGGAACTTAAAACTGAAATAGGTTCCCTACGCACTGAGGTCCACTCATGTTCGAGAGCTTAAGAAGGAGGTCACGGACCTCAGGTAGAGAGTAGATGGCCTGGAGATGTCCGTGGATACCCGAACGGAGGATCAGGAACAACTCTGGCAGCGCCTTGCCACCCTGGAGGAACAACACATAGTGCTGCAGCTGAAGCAAGAAGACCTGGAAAATCGTGGATGCAGAAACAACCTCCGCATCCGGGGGGGTTCCTCTCGAGTCAGAGTGGAACGACATTATGACCTACGACATTATGACCTACGTGGCGCAGCTCCTGCACGAGGTCTTGGGGGATGATGATGCCTCTCCGACGGAGCTGGATCGGGCCCATCGAGTATCTGGCCCGCTGGCACACCGGGTATTCTCCCAGACATCCTGACCCGGGTCCACTTCTTTAAAGAAAAAGAGGCTATACTTAAAGCAGCACACCCCAAACCGGATCTCACATACAACGGAGCCAAGATCCAGATCTATCAAGACCTTGCATCCAATACTCTCCGGAGACATCGAGATTTGAGGCCGGTGATGGATAAGCTATGAAGCCTTGATATTCCATACCAGTGGGGCCACCCATTTGCTCTCATTTTTCAAAGGGAATCCAAGCGCAGGGTGGTGAGGTCTTTCAGGGAAGCGGCACAGCTCCTCCACCTCTCCTCGACGCCGCCCTCCAGTCCAACACGCATTCCGCCCATCACGCGAGCTCCTGCCCAACCATCATGGTCTACGGTACGCCGCTCCCGGCACTCCCCACGCTCTGACGAGCAATCCTCCTTGCAGGTCAAGAATGACATTATCCAACATATTCGGTCCCTGGAGGGGGACAAGTCTGCAGCAAGCTCCCGCCCTCCATCCTCCTGACTGCCTGAAACTTCCCGTCTGTTAACTACAGGATACAATGATCTCTGACTTTATCCCAGAACCCAATGGGGTTGGCGCCTAACCACAGACACAGATGATAAGGATGTAAAAAGACTGGATCATTCCCTGGGGCTGTTTGCAATCAGCTAACGATATTTCAAATAAAATACACCACTCACCATTAGCTCAGCAGAAATATCACACCCCTACCCCCAAGCCACAAACACAGATGAGCAGCCTCTACTGTCAAAATGCAATAGTAGACATTGAAACTAGTCTTCTTCCATCCCACAAGTTCCTGAAGTTCTGAGCTAAAGAGAAAATATATGCACTTGGATCTTTAAGTAAATATTTGTGACTATCAGGCACATCTCTAATGCTACATTCAAATGAGTGTTCTTTTAAAACAGATTTAACAGACTAGTTTTCCAAAAATACCTACAACTCTTGGAATAATCTCCATTACTACTGAACTCATAATATTCTGGTAATTGTGAGATGCATATATTGGAGGATATGTAACTGGTTTTAAAATTTCTTCTCACCCCAATAACTAAATGGTATTTGCCACATCAACCTTCTGAGTCATAGAAGTGGTTTTAAGCCAAACGATAAAGATGGTCGGCTCAACACAACAATTCAAGCGTTTTAATTGTCAGTAAACATTGTTTGGCACCACCTCATTAAACATACTATCTCAGGAGGTGGCAGATGACTTGCTTCCTACACGTGCTGCAGCGTCAGACCTCTTTATTTGGCACTGTCATAATTCTCTTCATCTTGTTCAAGCTACAGTTGCCTAGCCCCTGCAAAACCACACACCCCATGCACCAATGTCAAGGTAATCTGTGGAGGCACATATATCATTCCAATAAACAGCGCAATTTTTAGGTCGAGCCTTGACAGCGCATGTGCGGTCTCTCGATCTTTTGTATGTAATACTGGGCTGACAGAACACCCATTGGCTTTTTATTTTTTAATATGACTGTCCCTTCAAAAGGCTTGGCTGCAACTGGTCACTATCCCTTCTTCGTCCCTCCCAGCAGAAGCGCCTAACTTCGGCTATCCTCTTGTTTTTACTTGATCCTTCGTTATCAGGGACTTTTTTTTATTGTTCCTTTGTAGGGTTACCAGTAAATGTTTTGAAGGGAACAAGTGCCCAGGGCATAAACTCAAGAGGGGGCCAACAGGCCCAAGAGCTCACGTTACAGAGTGCGGAATACAGCATCCTGATCACAAATTCACAAGCTCATTACGTGCTCCAGGATTGCATGATAAACCTGTATGTCTTTACATTCAGGTGGAATACAGGAGCAATTAATGAGCTTGTAAATCGTTTGTGATTGGGAGGCTGCATTCCACACTCTGTAACATAAGCCCTTTGGTCTCTCAGCAACATTTCCCAGACACAGAGGCATGTTTGAGTTCCAATGTAAACACAAACTAGCCTCTGCAATGCAATTGGTCTAGCACTTACACGAGTTTGAGCTTTTGGCATTGTAAATGACAATGCCTTTAATTTAGGTTTTGGTTTTTAAAGCATAAATAAAAGGCGCTGTCATTTACAATGGCAATAGCTTACACTCTAGCAAATGCTAGACCTATTGCATTCCAAATGCTTGTTTAATCTGTTTTTAGCATGAGTGACATACATTGCGGGCATGGATAGCATTGACCAACACCACCAAAAAAGTTCCCCTTTCTGTAGTACTCGAAATTTCCTCATGATCCTCTAACTGCAGATTCCTCCCCCTGTGAATACCCAAAGGCACCAGACTGGATTCAGAGGATATTTTATGCAAATACCTTGTATTGCGATAGGAAGTGTGATGCGGCTCATAGTCAACTCCGTTTCGCCCCAGAAGCGATGCTGAAGCCGTAGATAATGGCCACCCCTGCACACTAACGTCAATTTCTTTTGGACTGTGTCCACACAGTCGGACACGAAGACGTTGGATGAGCAAATTGACAGCGCGCTGATCTATAAATTGAAACATTTTTAAAATGGGGAAAAGAGTCAATTCCTCAGCACGAGGAGGTAGTAGGTAGGGTCAGCGAGAAATCTGTGGTTAGACGGAGTATCCATCCGGAAAGAGCATTATCAGAGGAAAGTATTTGAAGATACTTCTAACCGCAGACTACTCACCTTGTCTATAGATACCAAAGTAGTACTCCTAAGGTGAATGGTCTGTGGAGTGGGCTCAGACCAAAAACATCTGTACGGCAAAATGGGCAAAGCGTCTCTCCTGAAAGACCTGGCTATCAAAGCATTAGTACTTCGTGACGGTGTGAGCTGACGCCCACGTTGCAGCCTGGCTAATGTCCAAGACAGGTAACGCAGTAGTTGCAGCCTTGGGTCTGCCAGAATGAGCCCTCACATCTTCTGTGGCCTTGGCCTTAGACAGTGCATAGCAGTCTTTGATGCAGAGGTTTGAAATGAGAAGTACACTGAACCACAAACTTCTTCCAGCAGAGATCATATTTGTAGCATGGATAATTTTTGTGGATTGATGTCTGGCCACCGAGATGAAATCTACTATCTCTGGAGGGAGGTAGAATGCAGTCAGCTATCGACGCTCAATCTTCACACACGGAGGTGCAATTTGCGCAGGCCTGGTTGGCAAATTCTCCCCCACTGCTTTGACAGCAGATCATCCCAAAGAGGCAACCTGATTAGGTGAAGGGTGCCCATGTCCATGAATTGAACACTCTCCTTGACCAATCTGGAGTCACTAGGATGACTTGTGCCTGGTTATTCCGGATTCTCAGAACTCTGGCCAGAGAGGCAGAGACGAGAAGGCATACAGCAGCCAGAACTACATTCTAGGATGAAGATATTTCAGAGGGAGAATCACCTTGGAGAATTCCAAGGAGCAAAAAAGCCTGAATACACACGTTTTCGGCGGTGGCAAAAAGATCGAGCCTGGTTTCTCCCCACTGCTGGAAGATGCCCAGTGCCACCTTGGGGTGTAAATGTCATTCGTGATCCGCTAGGAAATGCTGGTTGAGCTAGTCTGCCCTCGCGTTCAAAGTTCCTGCAAGGTGGTTCACAACCTGTGAGATAACCTAACGATCCAGGACCCAGGACCCTACACTGCATTGCTTGTTGCAGTACCCTATGGCGGTGGATCGTCTGTTGGAACCCAAGTTAGCCTTTCCTTAATGGACTAAAGGAAGGCCTTCAGTGCCAATTTGATTGCCCGCACCTCCAAAAGATCGTTTTGGAGATGGATCCCGCCTGAGGCCAGAGTTCTGCGATTTCCACCTCTCCCGGATGACTTTTACTGTCCGGCAATGATGCACCTGTGATAACTGTCAAGTCTAGGTGGGGAAGGGGGAGGGGTCTGCCACCAGTCAAAATGCAGACAAGCAGCCACCACTGCAGATCATTTGAAGACTGAAATCCAGGACCAAAGCTGAAATATCAAGATCAAAGCCTGAATGTCTGGACTCATTGAGGCAGTAGAAAAGCAGTCCAGTGGTCTCCATATAAAGGTGGTTATATTCATACATTTGGTCATCATCTCGATTATCATCTAGGCCATGTTGGCTTTGTTCAATGTGTGTGATAATGAGGACTTGAAGTGAATGCTTGTTGTGAGGCAATGGCACAATTCGGTCCGAATCTTTAAAAAAGCTTTGTTGGTTGAGGTAAAATTAGAGGAAGACTTGACTTTGCCAATCTAGAGTTCAGAATCACTAAACACAATATGTTCTTCTTCCGTCTTCTGGCCAGCATCACCGTGGGCAGGACCAGCGAGGATTGTGATGCTGGAGTCAGAATATGCAGCTGCATGGAATCGGACCCCTCTGCGGGGTCAAGATGCACAGATGGCATTTGGAATAACTGGAGGACTCCACAAACCCATGGGGCCAGAAGGCCCACCAGAGACAACCAGAAGGGTGCCAAAGGAAAATGCTACTTACCCAGTATGCATCTGTTCTTGGCATATAAAGCTGTAGGTTCATATGCGTTAGCAAAGATCGCCATCTGGTGTAGGGCCCGGATGTTTGCACTTTGTTTATCTTTGAAGAAGTATTTGTAGTCATGAGGTAGGTGACAACTCCTTTCGGTGATAGTGTGCATGGGCATAGACTGCATCCTTAGATTGTTTTGCAGTAAGGGTAATAATGGAGTTAGTAAGTGTAGAAAGAGATGTCCATGTATAGTGTACCCCAGTAAGATAATACTGCAACAGATAGAGGTACCTGGGGAGGCGGGTGGGTGCATATAAATCTACAGCTTTATATGCCAAGAACAGATGCATACTGGGTAAGTAGCATTTTCCGTTCGAGGCATATGAGCTGTGTAGATCATATGCGTTAGCATAGCCTATAAAGCAGTTATTTTCTCAGCGGTGGCTAACCTGTATCTGTTGCAGTGGTTTGAAATAGTGTTCTTAAAACTGCCTGGCTCACACAAGCTTGTTGTTTTGCTAACACCTCTACACAATAGTGCTTTGTGAATGTGTGTGGTGTAGACCATGTAGCAGCCTTGCAGATGTCATATAAGGGTATGTTCCCCAAGAATGCCATAGAAGCCCCTAGATTGCAGATAGAGTGCACCCTAGGGGGAACTGTTAAGGTGCGTTTAGCTTTAAGGTAGCATATTTGGATGCATTTAACTAGCCACTGTGCAATACCTTGTTTTGACATATGATTGCCCTTAAGCGGTGGTGAAAAGGCAACAAAGAGTTGGTTGGTTTTCCTAAAAGATTTAGTTCTTTCAATGTAATAAATTAAGGCTCTTTTAACATCTAATGTGTGTTCTGCCACTGAGTCTGGTTGGGGAAAAAACACGGGTAATTCCAATGACTGATTGAGATGAAAGGCAGAAATGACTATGTGTAAAAATTTGGAGAGAGTTCTAAGAAACACCTTATTTTGGTGAATTTGTACAAATGGTTCTTGTATGGTTAATGCCTGGAGCTCAGCAATCTTCTAAGAGAAGTGATGGCTATGAAGAAGGCTAACTTCCACGTTCGAAATTGTAGTTCACATTCGTGCAGTGGTTCAAATGGTGGGCCCATGAGTCTTGTAAGGACTATATTAAGATTCCACAATGAAGAAGGTGGAAGTCTAGGAGGAATGATTTTTTTTTAGTCTTTCCATTAAGGCTTTGATAGCCGGTACACGAAACAAGGACAAGTGTTGTCTGTTTTGTAGGTAAGCCGCTATTGCAGCAAGATGTAGTCTTATTGATGTATATGCTAAGTTAGCCCACTGTAGGTGTAACAGGTAGCAAATTATGTTTTGAATTGAAGCATCAAGCGGATTGATTTGATTGTTATTAAAATAAATTACAAATTGTTTCCATTTTGCTGTGTATCATGCTCTTGTGGTAGGGCGTCTAGCTTCTCTACTGATGTTCATGCAGTTTGGCCGGAGATTAAGGTAGCCAACCTCTATGATTTCAGGTGCCAGATTGCAAGGTTGAGTTGACTGGGATCTGGATGCCTTATCTCTCTATAGTTCTGAGTGAGAAGCTTGGGGGAGAGGTGTAGTTTTCGATAAGCAACTACTGATAGTTTAAACAGGGTTGTGAACCATGGTTGTCGAGCCCATGTGGGAGCAACTAGGATCATTGTGAGGGAATGTTGTTTGAGCTTCTGAACCACTAATGTAATTAGCAGGAGATGTGGAAAAGCATAAGCAAATATCCCTGACCAATTGATCCATGGCGCATTGCCTTTGGACAATGGGTGTGGATACCTGGACACGAAGTTTGGGCCGTTTGCGTTGAGGTGTGTGGCGAACAGATCTATCTCTGGGTAGCCCCACATTTGGAAAAATGGGAGAAGAACTTACCTTGAGCCTGGTTCCACTGACGTGCTAAGCATTCCTGTGGGGGGCGCATTTGGAGTCTTGCGTATGGAACGATTAGAATGCAAGACGCCATCATTCCGATCAACTGAATAAACACTCGGGCTGGTAGTGAGTGAAGCGGTTGAAATTGTGATATTCTGACTGGTTTGGGGTACGCTAGAGCTTTGCAAGTGTCTATTGTGGCTCCTAAGTACGATTGCGTGTTGGAGGGTTGAAGATGAGACTTGGTGAGGTTGACAGTGAATCCGAAGTTGTGAAGCAGCTGAACTGCCTTGTGAGTGTGGTGTATGCAGCTGTAGTGCAACTTGGCTTTTATTAGCCAGTCATCCAAGTAAGGGAAGACATGAATGTGTTGTCTTCTTAAATGAGCTGCGACCACTACTAGACACTTGGTGAAGGCTCTAGGTGCTGTAGTTACCCTGAATGGGAGGAGTGTGAATTGGTAATATTGTCCGTCCACCACAAACCTGAGATATTTGCTGTGAGCTGGGTAAATGGGAATATTGAAGTAGGCGTCCTTTAAGTCCAGAGTGGAAAGAAAGCCGCCTTGCTTAAGCAATGGGAGCACCTGTTGAAGGGTGATCATGTGAAAGTGGTCTGATTGAATGTAGAGGTTTAGCTGTCTGAGGACCCGTATGGGCCTGAGGGAGCCGTCCTTTTTTGGAATTAAAAAGTATAGGGAGTACACTCCTATCACTTAATGACGTAATGGGACTGGTTCTATTGCAAGTTTGTCTAACAGAGAGAGGACCTCTTGTTTTAAAAGGGTGAGATGCTCTGGTGACATTGCACGCTCCCTTGGAAGGATTGTTGGTGGAGTGCTGGTAAGTTCCAGGCAATAACCATTTTGGATAATTTGTATTATCCACTTGTCTGAGGTGATTGAATTCCAGACAGGTACGAACTGCGAGAGATGTCCCCCGACAGGAGTGGAATGATCGGGGTAGTGGAGGGAAGTCATTCTTTATTGGCAGGGGAAGTGCAGGTGGAGTTACCCCTGCATTTTTCCTTATTATTATTTCCGCTGTAACCTCCTCGAAAATAGCCTCTGGAGGAGTTAGATTGGTTGTTTCCTTTGTAAGAGGAGGAGGAATTTTCTGACAACTGTGTTTTTGAGTCACCCCTGTAAAAGAAGCCACGAAAGGAACTCCTGCTAGAAGGTAATTGTAGGGTTCCCATGGATTTTGCTGTTTCGGTCTCTTTCTTCATCTTTTCTAATGAAGTATCTACTGTTGGCCCGAAAAGATGTTCTCTATCAAAGGATTGATTAAGTATCGAGGATTGTACCTCATGCTTGAATCCAGAGATTCGAAGCCAAGCATGTCTCCGTAACAGTATGCTAGTGTTGATAGCACGAGAAACTGTGTCCCCTGCATCTAGGGCGCATTTTATGGAAGTGTTGGTGATGAGCTTTCCTTCCTGAATGAGGTCATTAGCTTTAGTTTTATATTCTTCTAGCAAATACTGCATGAGTTTTTCCAACTCATCGTAGTGTGCACTGTTGCAGGGTGCTAACAGAGCCTGAGCGTTGGCAATACACCAATAATTAGCGGCCTGTGAGGCTACTCTTTTGCCAGAGGCATCAATAAGTTTAGACTCCTTGTCAGGAGGAGGGGCGTCTCCTGTAGTTTGAGAGTTCGCTCTCTTGCGGGCGTTAGATACCACAAGAGAGTCTAAAGGTAACTGAACTTTTATATATATGGAGTCTGTAGGAGCGCCCTTGTATTTTTTATCCACCCTAGGTGTCAGTATCCTTGCTCTAACTGGGTCCTTGAATACCTCGTCGGTATGTTTTAACATACCCTTCAACATGGTTAAAGTGTTAGTAGACCTTTGCGAGTGTGTGAATGTCTCTACAAGGAAATCCTCTTCTAGAGGGTGTGAATGTGGCTCCACCCCGTGAAATTGGGCAGCCCTGTTGATAAGTTGTGCAAAGCCAATGTTTTCATCAGGAGGGGAAGGTCTGGAGGGAAACAGGTCAGGGTCATTAGGTTGATCTGGATCCTAATTATAATCATCCCAGGGAGCAGTGTCCTGTGGTATGTCCAGATCTTGTGGGGATGATGATTGTCGTCCCCATCCTCATCCCCAAAATCGTCATACTGTGAGTCAGGTGACATAGGAGGTAGTGTATTTGATGGTGAAATGTGTATAGGTGGAGGAGAGGGAGGTATATAAGGGGAGACGGGTTAGTACCCATATCTGCTTTTTGCCTCATAGGTATAGGGGAATCTCCTGAAGTGTCTAACTTCCGTTTTTTAGAAAGAGTAGTCAGAAGGTGGCCAATTTTTGGATCAATACTGATTCTTTTTTGTTTCGGATCCAAAGGTGTGTCTTCGGAAGGAAGTTCTTTGGAAGGAGTATCTTTCTCTTTAGGAGTGGTTTTCGGCGTCGAAAATTTGGGCGCAATGTCTTTGGGTGCCGAGTGTTTGGAATCCGAATGCTTATTTTTAGCCGGTTTAGGCTGTGGAGTCTTTGGAGTGATATGTTTCGGCTCCGAAATTTTCGGTGTGGAGGATGTCGGCTCCGAGTTTTTGGGTGTAGAGCATTTTGGCTCCGAGGCTTAAGACTTCGACGAGGTCAGCTCAGAGTCCTTTGTTTTGGAGGTTTTCGGTGTTGAAGGTTTCTTTGGTGCCGATGATGTGGGAACTGGCACGTTTCTCCTTATGTTTCGGTGCCGAACTAACACCGGACTGGGGCTGGCTCGAGCCGGAAGGCTTGTGTTTGTGTTTCAAGCACAAACACGGGGCATCTGAAACTTTTTCTCGGTGTCCACCGAAGTCAGAGAGCGAGGGTGGGACTGGAGCCTTATCTTTTTGTTGAGTGGGTACATGGGGATCTGTACTTATGGTACGCTGACCTGGGGTGACGTTCAGGTCAGGTCTTCCTCCATGCCGGAGTCGGCTTCAGACACAGACCAAGTTCTTCTTCTTCTTCTGCAGCAGGACTATTTTCTTCTTCTTCGCCGAAGATGTCTGGTACGGAGCCACTGCCACGTTGCATCTCTAGGCGTCAAGCCCGACGGTCACGGATAGTCTTCTTTGATCGGAATGATCGACACGCTTCGCAGGATTTTTCTTCATGTTGCAGGAATAAGCACAGGTTGCAGACCTCGTGCAAGTCGGTGCGTGGAAACTTAGCACAACACCCAAGACATAGCTTGAACATAGTCCGTTCCATCGACTGCTCGGGTGGTCGGCACAGGTAGGCCCACGGGCCGCCTCAAAGTTCACAATCGAAGGTTTTTACATTAGAGACAATACAGTCGAGGGTAGAGGATTGCGCGTCAAAGGGGTTCGAAAACGATACTGAACTGGAACGCAGCAATACACATCCGAACCCGATGGTGGAAAAAAACAATCTAAAGATGGAGTCGATGCCCAAGCGCACTAGCACTGAAAGGAGGAGTCACCTACCTCGTGACTACAAAGACTTCTTCGAAGAAAACCAAAGTGCAAACATCCGGGCCCAACACCAGATGGCTATTTATGCTAACGCATATGATTTACAACTCATATGCCTCTAACATATGCTTCCACCTGTTGTGGTGTCACCGGCAGCGTCATAAATTTGGAATGCACTGGGACCAGTTTAGGAATGGATTCCTTGATAGGCATCTGCAATCAGGTAACAATTTGGCATCAATATAACTTCACAGAATGAGAGTGGTGGGACAGGAGAGTGTCTCAATTCAACTTCTTATTTCTTTGACTTACCTTAAGAGCTGAAGTGGGAAGATGACCTGTGGTGGGAACAACCTTGAGAGTAGAAACAGGACTGTGCTCTCAACTTCAAATGGTAATGTTTTTCTTTTTTATTTGCTCTTCTAGTGATGTTTCCTCGATCCGGAGTTTGGTCCCATACTCTTTAATGCATGCATGATCCCTCTTGCCAAAGTTTCTCGTCCACACCATCTCCTACACAGACGATACAGCTCATACTTTCCATCTTGGACAAGTCCCCGAACACAAGAAAAAAGTTCAGTTTGCATGGCTGAGGTCGATGAATGCAACTGTCTCAAGAGAAACACAGACAAGACGGAAGCAACAACACCTCACCATAAGACTCTAACTTGTGGCTGGCTGTACTCGGATTCAGATACACACCAAGCACCTACGCCATGTATCTCAGAATAATTGACAGCAAACTGGACATGACTGCACAAGTCCATGCTGTCACAGCATCCTGCTTCTGCACTGCAGCCACAATGAAGATGCTGAGAGAGGTCTTTAAATGGCTCCCAAGCAACATTAGAAAAACTGTCACTCACGCCTATTCACCATCAAGTTGGAATAAGGGAACACCCTCTACCTCAGGATCCCCAAGCTCAGTAGAAGGCTACAAACCATTCAGAAATTGGCAGCCAGACTCACCCTTACCCTTACCCTCCTACTCAGAACTCACATCACACCACAATTCAGGGAGCTCCACTGCCTCCCGATACGTAAACGTGTTATTTTCAAACTACTCGCACACAATTGCAATATAACTTATGCCCCACCTTTCTGAACAGTCACAACTCTTTCTACCAAGCATCCAGATACCTCCACTCCGCAGAACTTCCACTTGCACACATCCCACACATACACATAACCAGATCAGGAGGAGGGGTATTCTATTTCATAGCTCCTAGAGCGCAGAACGGCTTCCCACTCCGCATCAGAGCCTTCTCTTCTCGATTTCCGCAAGAAGCTGAAGACCTGTTTTTGAATTAAATGGCAAAAAAGTGAGGGAACGAGCTCCAGATCTGCATCAGAAGGCACAGAAAGAAAAGAACAGGGTGGGCATTATATGGCGTTCTCTGGATACAGTTTGGCGCCTGTGGGTATTGAGAAGGTGAGCAATCTGAGATGACAGGGCAAGTATCCATCAGAAAGCACATTTATTTCTTTTTTGTTGCACAATTCACACCTTGAGCACCTAACAGCTTTGTTAAGGAGCCAGAGATCAGTTGTTTTAAAATATGCCTGGTCCCGATACAAACATCATGAATAGGCATCCAATGGCTGGAAGAGATTACTTTCTCATACTGTAGTGATTAAATGCAATAAAAAATGTATGCAATTCCAGTTTAAAAACATATTAATCTTAAACGAATAATTACACAAGTAATTCTTTAGAACTATCTATATAATAGAGCCAGTCTTGGCTCTACTGCCTGAACTGGATGATATTATTTATTAATATTATTATTATTAATATCCATTCCAAGGTATGGTAAGATATCAGGAATCCTATCACAGCCATGTTCAATTCTATCCCTGCTCAACACTGAATGGAAAGAAGTTCTAAATACAGTGGCTACGTTCTGGATCAAACCTATAAAACGTGATCAAACATCTGCAGAAAGAACGCTGTAGGAAAGCCAGGCTGTAGGGATACCGTCATGTTTTGACACATACTTTGTCTCCTCGTAGTTCATCACGCTAATAAGAGGCCATCTTTCTTCTCCTAAACAGCAAACATCTCATTGTACTCTTGCCAACTTCCCAAACATGTAGCAATACCTCAAATCTATTGCATATCATTACTGTACTTTATTAGTGTAAGGAGCTGCAAGGCAATTGGTGATGTTGGTTCATTCTGTAAATTTGTCAGAATATGGTTTCTATCAAGGATTGATGAATGGCATACACCCCACATTGCATGGAGTTTTGCTCATCCTTGTGCAGGGTCGGTTGGCTGGTGGCAGAAAAACAAGGCTACTGCTACAATGATAGGACTAAACTTGAGCATTATGACTTAGCAGACATTGGTTAGAAGTTATGAGGACCGCCAATATTGACAGCGATTGAAGAAGAGGATGATGAAACGGCCTATTTGATCCGAGGCAAGTAAACAAATTTGATGATCAACTGCATAACAATAGACTACGAGGGCTCACTCAAAGTGGCATGGACTTGTATTTTATCCAGGACCATGAGGATTATAATGACACTGATGGAGCTGAAGGTGGTTGTGTTGATAAAAGATCTTAAGACTGCTCAGACCTACATGCCTCTGTGCCTGACCCACTGCCTGGCACCAGGGTATGAGGCCCTGATTTGAGGCCAAAAATTTGCCAAAACCTTAGAATCAGTCCTCCATGAGCTTGGGTGCTTTTTGAAGGAGCATTGTGAAATAGAAAAGACGTTCTTTTCTAAGTGTCAAATCATGAGATTAAAAAAACTCAACTACCTCTTACCCGGTCATGCAATTTTTTTTGGGGGGGGGGGGGGGGGGGGCTCACAGACTTAACAGTTGGCACAGATAAGAGGCTTAAAGCATTATATGCTGTCATCTTGGGATTCCCTCACAAATTTTTTTTAGCTGGTATCATTGGCATTCCACAAACAAGGATTAACAAGGCCAAATGTTCTAAGCTATTAGATGTGTCAATGCTTGATGATAGTGACATGCAAATGCATAAGCCAAGTGGCAGACACACCAATATTGTAATAGGCTCTCTATTAAAGAAAACTCATTCTAACATGGTGCCTGTGCACACGCATATGTTGTGATGGATGTGCATGCATGTGTAGTGACTTATTCATACATATCATGAGGCATCCCAAGATGGCGGCATCCCCTTCCTGAGCTGAGGACCGAGTACCGACGCTGCCTTCCTGAGACCACAGGTGCGGTCGAACAGGCACTGCCAACAGGGACCTGTTTCAAAAGGGACCTGAAACTCCATCTCCTTAACAAATACTTTCCTGAACGTCAACCAACCTAGACCTCAATATCCGAGTTGACTCCAATTCAAGGATTGTTGGTGAACGGACAATGCTAATCACCTTGTTTTATATTAATCAGTAAGGGACTGGTTGAAAAAAAATAATTGCTTAAAAGGTTTTGAGAATTATATAAATTGCTCAGTAAGCCTGAGAAACTGTCACAATCTGAAAGTCAGTTCCTGGTGGTGCAAATTTCTCATTTTCCCAGTGCAAGATTTAATCCATTTGTTGCAAAGGAAATATTTTAGAAGTTGTTGTATCACTAAATTATGGCACACTTTTTGGTGCCAGTAAACTATGGCATAACTGAGATGTCGCAAATGTTTTTACCTACCTTTAAGGTTGTATTTGTAATCAACAAGACGGTGTTGTAGACATAAACTGATTTTAACTGATGGTTGCAGAGTTTTGCATTAATATAGTTAGTTAGTTAGTTAAAAAGTTCTTAATAGAGCGCACTGTGACCAAGCGGCTTCCTGGCGCTAAGGTTTAGGACTGAGGAGCACAACATCTACCGAGGCGAGAATCAGCAGGAGTACGCTTGGGAAAACAGAAAGGTCTTAAGGGCCTTACGGAAGTGGGAATAAACAGGAGTAGATCTAATAGACAGGGGAAGGCTGTTCCAAAAGCGAGGGGCCAGTACGGAGAATCTAGTACCTCCAGTTTTGGATTTGCGGACACGAGTAACAATGAGGAGGGCCTGAGTGGAGGAGCGGAGGGCACGGCTGGGGGTATATGGACTGATGACGGAATTAATAAATGCCGGGGCAGTGCGGGCACGGGCCATGAAGGCCAGACATCCCAGCTTGAAAAGGGATCTCTGGCAGATGGGGAGGGAGCCAGTGGAGGGATTTCAAAACCGGAGTGATATGGTGGAATTTGGGGAGGTGATAGATGAGGCGGGCGGCCTGATTCTGAATAGCCTGAAGGCGGGGTAATTCGTAGGCCGGAATGCCCACGTAGAGGCTATTCCCGTAATCAAGACGGGAGAGAATCATTGCCAAAATAATAAGTTTAAGAGCATCAGGAGAATAGAAACGGGACACTTTCCGGATGATCCGGAGGGAGAGGAAACAGGAGACAACGGAACTAATCTGGGCATGCATGGAGAGGTCCCGACTGACTTTAATGCCCAAGGTCTTTGCTGAGGCCGCCGGTACTGGCGAGGGGCCAAAGATGGGAGGCCAGAAGGCGGCAGACCAAGGGGAGACGGTAGAGCCAGTCAGGACCAACTCCGTTTTGTCCAGATTGAGTTTAAGTTGGTTATGATTCATCCACTCAGAGATGAAAACTAGGGTGGAGTGGAATTTAGGCAAGGAGTCCAAGGGGGAGGAAAGGTCAAATACTAACTGGAGGTCGTCCGCATAATTATACACGGAGACCCCCATGTCAAGGAGAGAGAGAATGAGGGGGTGAATATAAAGGTTAAAAAGAAGAGGGGACAGGGAGGAGCCTTGGGGGACCCCACAAGGGACCAAGCGGGAGGGGGCAGAAAAGCCAGAAAGATGGACCGCCTGAGTCCGTTCTTTGAGAAAAGAGGCGAGCCAAGAGAGGGCAGTGCCTCGAACACCCGCTGCGCTGACACGGCCGAGAAGGATGGAGTGATCGACCGTGTCAAACGCAGCGTACAGATCAAGGAGCACCAAGGCTTGGGGTAGGTTGGAATCAGCCTTGCTCTTTAGCTCGTCTAGAACGGACAGGACCACTGACTCAGTAGAGTGTGCCGGGCGGAATCCCGCTTGGTGGGAGGCCAAAAGATGATTGTCCTCAATAAAAGTAGAGAGGCAGGTTGTGATGTAAATCTCCAAGATCTTCCCTAGGTTTGGGAGAAGGGTTATGGGTCTAAAATTAGATGGAAGGGAGGGGTCTAAGCCAGGCTTTTTTAAAATGGGGAAAACTATAGCTGATTTGAAGAATTTCGGGACTAGGCCAAAGGAGATAGAGGCGTTGAGAAGGGAAAGAGGGGGGTCGGGGCAGTGGATGAATAGCTCTCTTAGAATGCGAGCTGGAGCACAGTCAGCCGGAGAGCCTGACTTCACTTTCTGAAGGAGAGCGAAAAAGGAATCCATGGAGATAGGGGGAAACTGATCAAGAAAGAAAGAAGGCGGGGAAAGAGCAGGAGAAAAAGGTGGTGAAGATACTGAGGGAATGTTAGATTTGATCTTCACGATCTTTTCAATGAAGAAATCGTTCAGGGACAGACAGAGAGCTTGTGAGGGGATAAGATTAAGATTGGCCCTATCAGAAGCGACTAAGTTACGAACTATGGAGAAAATCTCTTTGGGCTTATTAGCTGATTATGTGATTTTCTCCGAAAAATAGGTGGTTTTAGCTAAGAGAATGGCCCTCTTATAGTTAACTAGGAGGGATTTGTATTTAGTTCGCAAGAGAGGGCAATAGTTACGCCTCCAATGGCGTTCAGAGCGCCTAAGGTCCAATTTAAGAATTTTCAGCTCATCCGTGAACCACGGATAGGATTGATCATGGTAGTCTCATATCCTGAGGTACAGGATCAATACATATAAAACAGAAGTGCCAGTCTGATTATTTGTAAAGGATAGAATTACATGAAAAAGCTCAAACAGGATTAATACCGATTAAACAAAATATGAGTCTGTCTGTAGTGGCACTGCCACTTTGATTTTACTTTACACACAACTACTTGATAGCAGGCCACCCTGGAGATTTTTATTTCAATACTGCACAGATGTCCATATGCATTAGTTGGTTACTAAAAGCATTTAATACAGGAAATGTCATAACGGCGCCACATCCAACTTTGAAGGGTTAACCACAAACCATAATCTGACAGAGAGCACCGCCACCCTTTGAATGTTTAGTGAGCCCGAAGACTGACAAATCCTTAGTGGTTCAGGTGTACAACTTGGATAGGAGGCGCCAAGAAAGAATTTCATTACAAGACCGGAGGCTACCATTATGCATTCATCTATTAATGCCAACTCCACACATCCACTTTAAAGTATTACATCACAATAAAGATTGTTCTAGAACATAATACAGCTAGGTTATAATAGGCATGAACACAGTACAATCTGCCTCTTTTAAATGCCTCCACACAGATAAGTATCTCCCTTATCTTTGGCTTGCTTACTTTAACTGTAACTGTCTATGACTTGGCTCATTTCTAGATCTGTCTTTGACCATGTTCATATTGACAAATGTATATAGCTTACATCTACATAGCTCATATTTACAACTGTTAATGACTATTGAATGCTTGCTTAAAGACTGTGGTTTTAAGACTTCTGTTTCTGGCTTTTTCCTGAATCAGACTTCCAATTTATGGTTGCCTTATGCCCGACCATTACCCTATCTCCCTGGCAATATCACCTATCTATTTCAGCCCGCGAGTGCTCCCTTCTGAGAGCACTGCGTGCGATGAGCAAATGCGCACCGTGGTTACCAAGGCTTCCAAACTGCTGACCTTGGAAACCGCTGGTGTTAGACACGGCGTTCAGCCCACTGCGTACCTTTAGACCCAGCGCGACCTCCCCAACATTTCTTTTCAAGTGTTGTTCTTCCTCCTCCTCAATGGTGCGGTTTACTTATGTCCTCCTGTCGAATCCACATCTCTACCGACGCACAACTTCATAGGAGCATGTCAGGAAAAATTAGAGGAATGAAGCCGGCAACAGCACACTAGCCTCCGTCACTGACACAGCTGTTTGCTCGACCAACACTGTCAGTTGCTGCATGTCGGGTGAACAGTTGATCATCACTCCAGCCATAATTTAAGATGGCGTTTTTTCCCTGCATCTTAAATTTACACATATTTTACAGGGAAAGTAACCCTTAATCTAAAAACTGGTAGATATAATTTAATAGAAAATAAGGAAAATACCACCCATTAATTATTACTGCACTTATACTGCATTTATTTACAAGAAGACTACCCATTATCTTTTTTTAAACTACAAAAATGTCTGATCAGGACAACCAGAATCCCCCCCCCCGTCTCCCCCCTTGAAATGTAGAGGGGGACTTGATAAAAAGATTAATCCACCAGGAAATGCGCACATGTTTGCGATAGACCCTACATCAGGTTATGGGCATAATAAGACCCATTCTTTCAGATGAGGAGCAAGCAAGTAAGCAAGGGGCCAAGAGGTTAAACAAGAGCAAACATATGGAGGGTCTTTCTTCCGATGGCATTATGGGAGGTCCTAGCACCTCAAACCGTTCTGGAAGTCTAAGCACCTCAAATTTACAGGTCGGACTAAGCCCCTCAAGAAACACCGCAGGTCTAAGCATCTCGAATATGTTGGGTGCCCTACGCGGCACAGACTTGAAGAGTGCACAAAACGGCACCGTTATCCGCACTGACCAGAGAAAGGCACCAGAAAATGCCCTAGAAGAAAGCGAATCTCAAAATGAAGGGTTGATGGATGAATACGTATTCTATCTGGACCAACGTGACCTGGATGTTGACGAACTCCTTACCAAAGAGGATGCTCCCTTCACATCTAAGGGACTAATACTGGACCCTCTAGGTCAGGAGATGTTCTCCCCTAATAACATTAAACACCCAGAAGTGCCGAATAAAAGCCCCAGGATCATTTGGAGAAATGTATTAAGAAATGGTTAAGGAACCCACTTGAAAAGAAGGCATATAACGTTCTTCGGGCTGAATGCTCTAAGCTTGTCATACATGATAAAGTCTGTTTAATTCCTAACCTTCACACTGAACTAATAACATTCTTGTTTAAATGGCCAGATAACCTAGAATGGACATGGAGAGGTCTCTTAAGGCATTCCAAGACCATCTCCTTGACATACAGGGCCATAAGCCAGGATTATCGACATAGCTTAAGAATGCCACCTCAACCAACCACCGTGGATGTCGCTCTTCTTAGGGCTTGGAGCCAGGAGTCTCTATTTCTGCTAGGTAATGCTAACACTAGCATTAACGCCAAACGGCGTAGGGTTATTTTAATCAAGAAAAACCCCAAGTTGGTTCAAGAACCATTTGAAAACCCTAAAGGCCTCCTATTCTGGGATGGCACGATTAAAGCCATAGGTAAATACGAGGGCACTTTTACTGCATTAGATAAGGCCCAATCTAACATGAGGAGGGTCTTCAACCAGAGTGTTTTTAGATGGGTCAGAAGAAGGGGCCTTTCTGCTGGGCAAGCTTCATACAGGTCCAACTTCAGACCAAGAGGCTGCTGTAGGGGTTTCCAACAAGGAGCACGAGGTGGGAGAGGTTCTCGTTCAAGAGGCCTCCAGGAACGTGGACAGAAAGCAAGCAGCTTTAACAGTGAATACCAACTTTCAACCTTTCTGCTCTTCCCAGCGAAAAGTAGGCAGGCGCCTCAGGCACTTTTTCCAAACCTGGCAATTAATTACTGGGGATCATTGGGTCTTGAAACTGTCCAAGGGTTCAAAATAGAGTTCCTACAAATACTGCCTCAGTCTCATTCCAAGAGAGAGTTAAGTCTATCCCAAGACCAACAGAGGGCAGTAATCCTCCATATTGAAGAAAGGTGCCATAATAGAAGTCCTACTAGATCAGAAGGCTTTTGAAAGCACACTATTCCTGGTGGAAAAGAAAGACTAAGTTTGGCGGCAGTAATAAATCTCAGAGACCTGAACAGGCTTCTAATATACAGACACTTCAAGATGGAAAGTATCCATCTCTTAAGAGATATCTTATTGGAAAGAGACTGGCTAGTAAAACTGGACCCCAAAGACACCTATTTCACTATTTGAATGGCCTGAGAGTGCCAATTTTACCTCCAATGTTTCTGGTATAACCACTCATTCCAATTTCAGGAACTTCCCTACGTTCTGGTGTCGGCACCCTGGTGCTGTACAAAGGTGATGAGAGCGGTCATGTCTTTCCTCAGAGGGAGGGGAATACGCCTCATTATCTATCAGGACAACATTCTGAAAATGTCCCAATGTCAAACCGATATTCTCAAAGACTTGGACACAGTGATATCACTCCTAGAGAGCTTATGCTTTATTATAAATAAGGAAATGTCTATTCTAACACCCTTGAAAACCCTAGAATTTCTGGGCTTCACTATAGACACAATTAAGTCTATTCTTCTACCACCGAAGAAAGTTGCCAAAATTCGCAAAGAAATAAGCTTTGTATTGAAACAACATCACCTAGCCCTGAAAGAACTTGCCAGACTATTAAGCCTCCTGTCCTCTTCCATCCAGGTCATATTTCCAGGATTCCTTCATTACTGCGCTCTCCAGATATTACAAGCAAGAGCTCTTCAGCAGGTTTGTGGTATGGGGACAAATCTCCTTGAATCAGGAGGCGAGATCAGAACTAAGTAGGTGGTTGGACAACCTGAATGCCTGGAACAGACATGCAATCTTTGGATCGTCGCCGGATTACATTCTTGAGTCCAATGCGAGCCGCCTTGGATGGGGCGCTCATCTGGGAACCGAGAATACCGGGGGACTATGGTCCCAAACAGAGAGGTCACACCATATAAACCTTCTGGAGGTAACCTCAGCCCCTTAATGCTCTGATGAGTTTCAAGCATTCCTTACAGGGCAGATCAGTACTGCTGAAAATTGACAATGTTTTGGCAGTAGCATATATAAGCTGTCTAGGTGGCAAGAAATCCAAGGATCGACCAAGAATCTTTTGATATTCTGTCTGGAACACAAGATCACCCTCAAAACAGAATACTTGCATGGGGAAGTCAATGTTTTAGCCAACTGGAATTAAAGATTTCTGAGAGACTACAGCAACTGGAAGCTGAATGTATCAGTTTTCAGAAAACAATACATCCTATGGGGTCCACTGAGATTGGATTTGTTTGCTAGCAGACTCACCTTCCAACTGAAAAGATATTTCAGCTGGAAGCCAGACCCTGGTCCTCTAGCAGTGAACACCTTCCTGCAACCCTGCAAAGGAACTCAGTCTTAAGCATTTTCCTGCTTTGCAATAGAGAGTTCTTCAGAAAGTCAGACAGGAGGTACGCTCCCTGATCTTAATAACTCCCTTTTGGCAGTCTCAAGCTTGGCTTCCAATGATCTTGGTACTTGCCTATCGCATACCCTTTATTATTCCCGCAGAAGAAGGACTCTTAAAATACATAAATGGAGAGGAACAACCTCTGATCTTGACAGGGACTTAGAACCTTCTTGCCTGGAGGATATCAGATCTAAAGAGATGTCAGTGGAATGGGAACTGTCGGTCTGGCCTGTTGGTGGCATCGGTCAGGAGAAATATTTAGTTTTTACTTCAGTCGAGGGAATACCAGAAAACCAACTAAAATGGATTAACTCGCATACCACCAACGCTAGCTTCTCCTCTAGGTCCCTGACGAGTAATCAAATATCGTCTACATGCCTGAACAGCAGTATGCAGCCCTTGTGAAACCTCAGGCCACTGGTGATGTGTTTCTTTCTGAGTCAGCATATGCACCGGCCCACATGCAAGGCCACTGCCCACAGCTGAAGCGGGGGTGGAACTGACCCAGCTATTTACAAGCCTGTTCTGTCTGCTAACAAAATATCTTAAAAACAGAAATTAGGGAAAAACCACAACATTAGTCATGGATGGCGTGGCAATCAGAGTAAAGAAGGCCCAGAATGTGAAATGATGAGAAAGAAAGATGAATAGAGAAAGAGAGAAAGGGCTGGAAGGAACAGTGAAAGGACATAAAAGAAGGTAGAAACTGCGACAAGAAGGAAGGGTTGAAAGCATGAAAGGATGGATGCAAGGGAAAAACCACTGATGGATGAAGTGGTAAAAAACATTTACATGGTTAAGTGAAAGAAAGAATGGCTGGACTGATGAAAGGCAGAAAGAATAGGTGAATGGATGAATGGAAGTCTGGATGAAAGGGTGAAAGGATGAATGGGCGAGTTGATGAAAGGAGGCTGAAAGGATGGATGGATGAATAAGAATGGACGTATGGATGTGAAAACTATGGATGAATTGCAGAAATAGATAGGATAGCGGTTAATAGTCGCTCCATCTGACTCAGGAATTTACTGTCTGCTAGCCCGTTGATAGCTATATCTGGACAGATATCCCACTTCCTGGTTTGCCATATCTCTAGACTTGCCTAAAAGGAAGTTTATTTTAAGAAGCCCAGCATTGTCTGTTCCATTATTTTTCATGTGCCTAGGCAAGTTCTGCAATTCTCTTTGTATAAGAGGCAGCTTTGTCCTAATATCCTTAAGTATACCATGCTGATTGGAGAGGGCTACTCCCCTTATGTAGATACAGCCTCAAGGGACACCATCACTGTATTTAATTTAAAATAGTCCAGAATCTGCATTGGTCAGCGCCTCAGATGGGAACATCCAGGTAGGTAGATTGCATTCAGTGGATGGGAGATGCAATGTGAGCACACTAGCCGTACGGTCTGAAAGTCTGCGCGCTAATAGCCTAGGCGTGACAGTCATGTGGTGCAGAGTAGAATGCGTACTCTCAACACACCGTGTGGCAGGCCCCATATATTGGCAGTGAGGTAAGAGATTCCACCCACCACAGGAAAGGGGAGCAGAACTAGCAGTGAGCACAAATTCTTCAATCTCCCAGCCAATATAGCCACAGGTACAGTTATGAATGATCTCGCATGACGCTACTCATTCCATCATTCAGGGGACAAGGCTCCCTGCCCCTCCACAATGCGGCAATCTTCAAGATCAAGAGGCTGATGCTACACGAGCCTCAATCAGAAAAACTACCTTAATCATGGCCCATCCAGTGTGAAGAAAATCGAATCGAGTGTGCAGTAAAAAACACAAGGGGTTGAATGCTAGGCCTATTGCTAAGAGTACTTTGGTGGCACAACCCAAATGCATTTGCTTTCACACTTTAAAGGGTACTGCAGTGATCTCTTTTGATACTGGGAATCTGTGAAGGGAGACTGATGGGGAATTTTTCAGTGGCCGATTAGGAATCCAAATCTGTAATTCCCAGATTAAGATGGGCCTTCAGTTTAATGATGAAACGAGAATTTCGCATGACGATGGCCTACATGCGAAGTTTAGGCATTTTTAGGTTTTCTCATTCTTAACTACGCTAAAAACATTTTAAGCTGTAAATCAATTAACTCTAGATTATTATTTACTTAAGTAATGTCCAGAGCAAATTACCTGCATAACCTGCAAGGATCTTTTTGTAGTGCTATAGATTCACATGCTTAACATACTCATGCCATCTAGTGTTGGGCTCAGACGAACATTTTGTAAATTGTTTTCTTTTGAGAAAATGTCTTGAGTCACAAGATGTGCTGACTCTTGTTTTTTGTGTACTCTATGTTCGATTGTTTTCTACACAGCAGGTGAAAATGTGATTATGAGATGATTTGCACCCCAGCCCATGAGAGAGATTTCTCTTATACTGGTCAGATGCCGATCAAGGTCTGCTAAAGACCTGTCTTGCATCGGACTAGTGGTTGATCAACTCAGCAAAGAGCAGTGAGCCCTGGCCTGAACCACCACTAGGTTAGATACTGACCCTGGGCCTGTGACCAAGAATAGCCCAACACTCTTTGAATGGGGACTACCTTCAAACTTTCATGGAGAATGATTGCAATGCTAGATGCCATCACTCCCAGAAGACTCATGACTGTGCGAACAGTGATCTGACATTTGGGCTGAAAAAGAGGCAGCAGGTGCTGAAAAGCTAAGACCTTTTATTAGGGTATGCTATGCCTGGGATGTTATTTTAGATGGTGACAAGGAAGGGCTGTATCTGATGAGGTTGCAGATGACACTTAGTGGCATTTATAGTAAAGCCCAATGTGTGAAGCAAGGACATTGCCATTGGTGAGACACTGAGGTCAGCTGCTGCTTTTGTGCAGTCAGTCGTTGGGGCAGGAAAGACATGGATTCCCTCCGGGCGGAGAATTACCACCACCACCACAGCCAGACATTTTGTGAATATCTTTGGGGTCATGGGGACCCTGAGGTTGAGTACTTTGAACTGGTAGTGATGTCCACTTACCGGTGGGTAGGATGAATGGGACTATGGAAGGAGGTGTTGTTAAGAGAGAGCGCCTGCATGAAAACCCCTTGTTGAAAAAGGGGAAAGACCTCCCGCAGGGTTGCCATTCAGAAATGTTCCGAATACGCTGTAGCGGTTGAGGGTCCTGAAATTGAGGGCAGGCCTAACGGAACTGTTGTTCCTGGGAATGAGGAAGAATAACAAATATAACCCTGCCCGTGGCTATTGCAGGCATGGCATCTACGGCCCTTTATTCAGAAGAGAGAGATGCTTGTTGGGAGGGGTGGAAAGCAGTTTGAAGCAGGAGCTGTGTTGTATAATGGCTAGTATACAAGTAATAAAAAAGTATCCTACCAGCTCTTCTTTATTTTGCCTTAGTTTAAAACTACCATCCTGTCCTTTAGAAGAGCTCATAAGCGTATTCTTTATGAACCCTCACACACCCTATTGGTGTCATGCTTCATCATTGGGTCAGACCCCGGTACCTAAAAACCAGGGTGGGCTCAATCATATCCCAAGGAGTACTTTGGATATTGGGGCACATGCATCATTGGTTTTTGCATTTGCAAACGGTGCGAATCGGTAAAATCGGCCGTTTGCGAATGCAAAAACCATTTTTGGGATGCATCAAACTTTGTTGCACAATTCGCTTTTTTTTGCACTTCCAAAAAAAGCGAATGCATTTAAGGATTCGCATTTGTGCGATTCCTTAAATGCAATGCATCATTTTTTCAAAAATTGCGAATTTGGAAGTGCAAATTAACACGAGGTTGAACCTCGTGTTAATTTGCGAAAATGTTTACAAAAACTAAAAAATGCATTTTTTAAAGAGTCATGTTACAGACACACATGTCCTTAGGACATGTGTGTGTGAAACATGCACTTTCAAATACATTTCAGGGGTGCAGTGGGGGGTCCTTTGGACCCCCCTGCACCCGTGGAATGCATCAACAAATTGCGAATTCTTAACTGCCTTCCCATTGACTCCTATGGGCCTTTCAGCCCATAGGAATCAATGGGAATTGCGAAAATGCACTTTGGAATTCGCTATTTATTTGAGAATTGGTAAAAATTGCGATTTTTACCGATTCGCAAATAAATAGTGAAAAAAATGATGCATAGCATTTTGCAATTCTTAATTTGTGATTCGGTAATTTTCGCAAATTAGGAATCGCAAAAGCTATCAATGATGCATGTGCCCCATTGTTACTAAATCTAAAGGGGATTGTAACATATTAACTATACCTAGTCTGCAGCCCAGTTTCCCTTAATTGGGAGCCACTGGTATGAGTAAAACTACCAGTCAGCTATTTTCTTTTTTAGGGATGGGTTACTACCCCTGTACTTTACTGCTGGGCATAGCAGTAGGGTTGCAGGAGTAGTAACCCTCCCCTGGGACATGGCTGAGACCGCCCTGGTGTTTAGGCAATGGGGAAAACAACCTTGTTAATATCTTGCCTGTGAGGGGGGTGAATGAAGAGACGCTGTTGCACAGCATCCAGATATTGCTGTGATCTCTCCAAGATTGGGCCATTGATGTCCTCCTTCATAATGTTGTTGGAGGTTTGAGTCTTTATTTTAATTCTTAGGACCTTAGTGACACTTCTCAGCCGACTGAGGCTTCAGCCTCAAGGAAGGCTTTGCTGATGATTATGGTTTGGTCTCCAATGAAGAATTTGGAGCAGAGGCAGCTTTAAGTGCTGTTGAGCACTTTGGAGCAGAGGAAGACTTCACCACTAACGCCTGCTTGTGGGGGTCAACAGTCTTGGTTGAAGACCTAGTAGTCTCTGAAGGCTTTTGTCAGTGCTGACCGGAGCCCAATCAGGGTGGTGGCCTGTAGGTGAATTTGCCTCCACTGGTATGCTCGGAACTAGATACCAAACTCATGCAGGAGTAGTGACCTGACTCAGCGTGAAGTGTAACTGTTTCAGGATTTCCCGAGTTGCTGGTATACTGACGACCCTTGGCACGGTTTTGACCCGAAGCGCAGTCCATGGTGCTGGATAGACATTGTTTAGCTGGTAATATTCAGATTCACCCTGTGAAAGCAGCTCTGGGCTGGGCACCTGTTGCTAGGCTGGGCAGGCTGCCCCCTGTTGTTGGGTGCTGCAGGGATTTTCCTCTGAAGATGTCCAGAGTGATGGACAGGTTCTGTTGCTCCATGTTGCATCCATGAAACTAGAGAGCTTTTAGTTGAAAACAGAGCTGGTAACAGAGCACGAAGGAGCCCAATGCCAGAAGCACACCTAGACAGCAACTGGGGTCTGACAGGCAGGCGGAGAACACAGTGAAATCTGAGCCCATTAGGTGCATATCTGAAACCCAATGGTGTAAAAATAACAATCTAACATGGAGTCAGTTTCCATGAGCAATATAGACTACGAAGAGGACTTACAACACATCTTGTGACTCTAGAAGCTTTTCAGAAGATAAACAATTTGCAAATGTTTGAGGCTTACACTAGATGGGAGGGGTATGCGAAGCATGCGTCTCTACAGTCACAGACATATATCTTTATTCAAATTGATGGTAAATAAAATATTGTTACTTACATTGCTGGCTTGGATCAGAGTCTGTTGTCATTGTCACATAGTTCGATGGGAAAAGTCCCATTACTCCATTGATCTCTCCTTGCCACCAATCAGGATCATCCTTATTGATTACATTAATAAGTTGCCCTTTGGTAAAATTTAGCTCATCCTCATTATTGGCCACGTAATCATACATTGCAATAACTTGACACACTGGTAAGGAAAAAAAGATGATTGAGATAGATTAGTAGAGAGCTTGTAATGAACCTCTTTACATCTATAAAAAGAATTTAGCTCACCTTCAACATTGGTCAAATAATCACACATTGCAAGACTTGGTAACTGTTGGGAGACAGGTGGAGGACACATGCTTGGATAAATAAGGAGACCACATACCTCTTGGTTTCTATCATGCAAACTGTGCTCCTCTAAACACAGTTTGGATAGCACACTCTTATTTGGCACTCATGGCAATTAAGAGTTTCATATAAAAAAAAAAGCCTAATGTATTTTCTACACACACGTTACAATGTAAAGCTTAAACAGGCTACTGGCATAAACCCACATAACTACATAAAATATATGATAGAGAAGAAAGACGTAATGAGACTTACAGGCATAATGAACAATTATTGTCTACCATTTTATTTGTGGTGGAATCATTATAATTTCCCAGGTGTCAGGTGGCACTCTGAACTATATTTAAATATCACTCAGTAGGTGCCACACTCAAAACAGTTATACATACAACAATGGTAACCCAATGTGCCACCAAAGAAACATATGCAAACTTGATATAAAAAGATAAAGTGGATTACTGTGGACTATTTTTGCAACATCCAATATAGTATTGGCCATTGATTTAGGCCACTTGACATTAAATTGTGCAAATCAGTAGTGAAATGTCAGCCACAACCTCTTTACTTATCAAAGTAGTGCTAATTTTATTTACAAGTGAAATCAACTACAGAAATGACGTTTTTGTACTCCTACATGCTCGAGTGAAAAAACCTGACGAAAAGAGTAGACTCGCGAATTAATAGATGGAAGGATTGGCCATCGCTGAGCAATGAATTCCCCTTTAAGAATGATATGTATCAAGGGATAGGGTCCAAGAGTCTAACTGTGCTTAAGTCGACAGTGTTTCGACCTTATTAAGGGATTAAAAGTTCACTATCAGAGCAGGGCAATAGAAAACAATGGTATTAGTACAACCACAGGGCTGGGCATAAGACAAATTGAAATAGGAAAACATCGAACTTACTTCAGGCCAATGGGTCCCAGCTGAATTGACTAAGAAGGAGGTGGGGGTGAATTAGTACCTGTCCACATCAGTAAAGCTGTCTATGGTGAATTAAATGAGTTACATGTGCAGCACACATTACTTATAGGGTGGATGAATGCATTTCAACCTGTGTAAAAGGTTTCAGTAGATACAAAGTTTAAGGATTACAAATAAACCCTACAAAACAGGAAAGCAGGGCATCTGGAAGACTTGCAGTACAAAACGATCAGCAGAGCTGTTATAAATGTTGAGAGCACAACCAGCAACGGCGTGCTAATCCATCGCAATGGTTTAAAAATGGTAGCCGACTTTGAAAAGTCAGGAGGCCTGGCGTGCTTCACAGCATTGCTAAAGGAAAGGAGGGAGGGAATGGAAGGTGTGAGATAGGGGAAGAGTCACCATAAGTGTTTTGGGCATGAAGGAAGAATTACGTGCTTTAATCAATGAAAACAAAAATAAGGTTGTAGGAAATGTGACCTTTCTGCAGGGTCACCCTTAATTTTTGTGCTTAGCCCTATTTATGCTGGGTGTGGAACTCTGAGCACTTTACCCCTACTAAGCATATAGATAAAGTGCCTGTCCTACCCCTTTCAACATGATGAAAATGGCATGCCCCTGATTGGCAAATTTAACCTACTTAAAAAGTTCTCAACATATGGTACAAATGGTACTTGGGCCAGTAAGTTAAATGTCACTATTGCGTTGCAGCACCAACTGTGCCACTCACTGTAGTGACAATGTAAACAGGACTGCAGGTCTACCATCTGTGGCCTGGCTATGCTGTTTTTAAACTGCTGATCCGACCTGCTAAAATAACCCCTTTTGATAGGTCTAAACCTTCCTTTTAAATATTAATAGGCAATCCATAAGTAGGCCTTACTTATTTTCACTGTAAAAGGTTGGCTGTTACATAGGAAAACACAGTGATATGATAATGCCATGTCTGGCTAGGAACACCTACAAATGTAATTATTGGGCTTTTAAAAATATTTATAACAACTGCAATTCACCGGTAAAGTTGGATTTGTAATAAATATTTTGGGAGGGGTACTTTTAGAAAGTTACCTTTTCCTTGCTTAAAGCCTCTAGAGGACAATTTGCATGAGCTCTAATTCTATGTCTCCTCAAAGTATACATACCCTCAAAAAGTCTGAATTTTACTATGAGGAGGAGTATGGTGATGATGATCCTTCGGGTTCTATGGAGCAGAACCTTGTTGAAGTCCTTGACGCTGAAGTACAACACTGCGTAAATAGAGCACTGGTCAGGGCTATTGAGCCAATCAAACGTCATCTTTGCTCCTATGCTCAACAGCAGGGCTGGCTTCCCACCCCAGGTCCCCATCCAAGGCCAGTGGGAACCCTCACACAGCAGATTTTGCTAAACTAGCCAAGTCCATGGCTTCAGATCATGCCTATGGGAACCCCAAGAGTGAGGCGACTATCACGGAGACTCCCCACGAGGACTCCTCCGATACATCCTCAGACCAGGAGGAGGCTCCTCGCCCCTCTAAGAAGGCCAGGAAAGAACAGACATCCTCCCGTCCCAAACTCCTGATTTTCGACCCTACTGAAATTGTGCACCCTAACTCCACAGCCTTGCACCCACCGCAAGAAGTGGCAGACTATGTTCAGGCTCACCTTTGTCAAGCGTTTGACAAAGACGTGAGAGCACGTCTCTGCTCCAAAAGCCCTAGACCAGACCTCGCAGGCCAAGTAGCAGAGACACCAGAGGTAGACCCCTCAATGCTGACCTACCTTAAAAAATACTCGAAGGACCCAAAAACGAGTTTAGATAAGGCTTGGAGAACCGGTCAGGATAAATTATTGGATATGGCAGGTCCCCTTACAAAGATCCTATAACTTGGTTTCCATGGCAACTACTCGGCAATGGCCATAGACCCTGAGGAACTGATTGGCTGGGCTCAGCGGGCGATCTACCAATTGGGCGATGCCAGCTGTGACATGTCGAGTGAGCATAGGCGCTCTATCCTTTTGAAACTGGACCCTAAGTTGGCCGAACTCGCCTCCTCCGAGTCAGGCCCGCTAGCCCAAGGCCTACTCTTCAGACAACCGTTCCTGAAAGAACTCACCAAATTCGTTGCCACTTTTAGTGGCTTAGATAAAGCCCAAGGCTCACTCAAACAAGCATTCAGACCGTTTTTGGCAGGGTTGGATGTTTTTGTGGGCAATCGTTCGGCCGGGGAAATAATCAAGCAGCCCCGAGGGGACAGTTCCAGCAGAGAGGTGGTTATCAGGACCCCCAACTATAACAACCCCTCCTTCTACCCCACTCGCCCTGCCAGAAACCGGTTCCGGAAAACCAGGTTTGGAGGTAACCAAGGTGGACAACAAGAGTCCAGACATGCAGGTGAGAATTATTCTTTATTCCGAGGTAACTCTGGGGGGCAGGATTCATCATAAGATGCATGGATGCTGGAGACCGTGCAGGGCTTCAAAATCGATTTTTACAATTCCCTGACTCAGATTTCGGCCCCTCATCACATGTATTTTTCCCAACAAGATCAGGCCTTTATTTCCGAAGAAATAGATTCCCTTCTTCGCAAAGGAGTGATTGTGGCTACGGCCCCTCACAGCTTCCCTAGCAGCATTTTTCTGGTGGAAAAGAAAGGAGGTGGGTCCAGACTAGTGTTAAACCTCAAGGGTTTCAATGGTTGGGTGGTGTATCGCCACTTCAAGATGTAATGCATCCATCTCTTGCGCGATCTTCTTCAAGAGGGCTACTGGCTAGTTCGCCTAGACCTGAAGGACACCTATCTTTCAGTTCCAATCTTTGCTCCCCATCGTTGATTCTTGCAGTTTCTCTGGCAGGGGATTTGCTACGAGTTCCAGGTTTTCCCTTCAACCTTCAGTCGGCACCTTGGTGCTTCACGAAACTCATGCGGCCGGTAGCAGAATCTCTAAGAGCAAAAGGTGTGCGTCTGATTACTTATTTAGACGACATCTTAATTATGGCTTGATGCCCTCGCCTGGTAGTAACTCACCTGGAATGGGCGATCGACGTTCTTCAGAGTCTGGGATTCTTGGTATATCTGCAGAAGTCGATCCTAGTGCCAACCCAATCCATAGAGTTCTTGGGGTTTCAGATCGACTCCCTATCTTGTCAAATCCGCCTGCCCGACCAGAAAGCAAATAAACAGATTGTGTCCTTGAGATCTGTAGTCCGGATCGTGGGACTCCTCTCTTCGTCGATCCAAGCGATATTTCAGGGCCCCCTCCACTACCGTGCGCTGCAATGACTGAAAATTCAGCATCTCCGGAAAGGCCTTGGGTATGCAGATCAGATTCCTCTCTCGGAGGAGGCGAGGTTGAAGATGCAATGGTGGTTAGACCACATGGAGGCTTGGAATGGCCGAGCCCTCTTCGGATCCAGCCCAGAAGTGGTGACAGAATCCGATGCCAGCAGGTGGGGTTGGAGAACGCGCTGCGGCCAGTTGTCAACTAGAGGCAGGTGGTCACCGGAAGAACCTTCGCTGCATATAAATTGTCTTGAGCTTATCGCAGGTTTCTTTTGCGATTCGTTGTCTTTCCCCCCAAAAGACAGATTGTTGCATCCTTCTCCACATGGACAACATATCTGCCGTCCGATATGTAAACAAACTGGGGGGGACCAAGTCTAAAATGTTGGCAGAGATAGCAAAGGATTTTTGGCAGTTTTGCCTGCAGCACAGGATTTCAGTAATAGTAGAATATCTTCCTGGTCGCAACAACGAGGTGGCCGACCAGCACTCTCAACATCTTCAGGACTTCACGAGTGGCGAATTCATCCCAGAGTCTTCCAGTCATTAGTTAGTTTTTGGGGTCCATGAAAGATAGACCTATTTGCCTCTCGCCTCAACAGACAGGTGGCTTCCTTTTTCAGTTGGCGTCCGTATCGGGAGCCATTAGCCACGGATGCCTTTCTTCAGACTTGGCCAGTGACCCTCTGCTACACCTTCCCTCAGTTCATGATGATCGCCAGGGTTCTAGCTCAGATTCGGCGCCATCACTCAGAATTGATTCTGATCACCCCCCTTTGGAGGGCTCAGCCCTGGTATCCCATAATCCTCAAAGTGTTGTGTGCAACCCCGATCCTCCTGCTGCAGCTCTGGAACCTATTGCTGGACCCTCAAAAAGCCCCTCATCCTCTGATAGGGTTGGGGCATCTTCATCTAGTAGCCTATAGGGTTTCAGGGGCAGATGGAAGATCCCAGGCCTTTCAGGAGATGCTGACAAATTAATTTCTGAGGCCTGGTCAGCTAACCGGCGTAAGAGATATTCCTCTGCTTGGAAACGTTGGTGTAGCTGGTGCTCTAAACGGGAAGTGGATACCGTTAGTGCACATGTCTCCTTGATGGTAAATTGTGTGGCTTCCCTAGCTGCCTCAGGTTTGGCTTATAGGACTGTCAACAATTTTCGGTCAGCCATTTCAGCGGGTCACACAACGGTCCACGGTAAACCTGTAGGTGAACATCCCTTAGTATGTAAATTGCTCAGAGGTATACATATGGACAAACCTCCTTATTCAAAGTATTCTGAATTGTGGGATGTTTCATCTGTTCTGAGACTTCTTGAAACCTGGCCCTCTAACAAATATTTGTCTAGAAAGCAATTATCAGCTAAATTGACTATTCTACATTGTTTAGTATCATGCAAGAGGGTTTCAGACGTCAGAGCTTTGGATCTGGCTGGGAGAAGACTCTCCACGGAGGGTGTGACTTTTCCTATTTCTAGGTGGACTAAATGTAATGCCTCTTCGGTATCCTGTCCAGTCTTCCCTGCTAATCCTAAATTATGTGTAATTCAATGTTTGAAGGATTACGAGGTAAGTACAGCAGAGTTTCATTCTGACATGAATGGTCAATTAGTGATTGCTTTACAAAAACCATTCCGTCCTGTGACTCCAGCTACTTTGGCTAGATAGACACGCTGGTTAATGGCGGAAGCAGGCATTGATGTTTGAAAATTTAGAGCTCATTCAGCTCGTGGAGCGATGGCTTCTATGTCTTTCTCTTTGGGTGTGAGCTTGAATGATAATATGAATGCAGCCGACTGGTCGTCAGAATCTTGTTTTAAATCTTTTTACTACAAACCTATTGTAGACATAGCATCTGTAGTGGTGGCTAATGCTTTGAACAAGCATAATCGGAGCCTCCGGTCCTGACATAGAATTAAACATTTGTGAACATACGTGACAAGAATTTTCAATTCTATTAAGGACACGGAGGCAAGGATTATCCCACCCAATTGTCTATGTATTGAGATATGTATCACATTTTATATTGCATATGTTTCCTGGTTTTCCGTTCCCTTTCCTTTGACTGCTGAAGACATATGGTGAACTGTGTTACGGCGTATTCCTTATATTTCAGGTGCCGATCACAAATTATGTTTGATGATTCGTATCAGATGTTACTCCTTCCAAGGAGTTTTGCGAGTTCAGCTGGATTTGGATCCAGGTTTGGAGGTAGAGCCCCGTTGGGCTACTAGGTATTCTGGAGAAGTTTCCACGTTTTATAACAATGGTTATCATGGACTTAACTGTTGGATGTCGTTCAGAGAAAGAAGACACTGTTTCCTTGTACTGAGCTTATATAGGGAGAGACTTTATGGTTGTTCATGGGTATTGTAGTGTTTTGTTTTTCTGTTATTTTATTGGCTGCTGAATTTATTGCAGTAAAGAAATGAGAAGCATAATCCTTGCCTCCGTGTCCTTAATAGAATTGAAAATTCATGTCACGTATGTTGCACATTTTTAATTGTCAGCCAGGAGCTAGGCCCCTTGATTATGTATGAACTGGCACCCCGATGCTGAGACCAAGGCTTTGGGTGTAGGGAGGTATTCTGTTCCTCTGGCAGGATTATGACCTAGGCTGTATCCAGGTACTTGATTAACTTTAAAGAGGCCCACCCTGTCACAGGCAAATGTAAGCTGATACTTAGGCAGGGTCCTTGTTTGTTTACCCAGTCAGGAAAGCACCAAGCCAAGTGGGACAGGGGCTGCCATCAGAACTGGTTTAAAATAACCACAGATGAGGGGTTGCTCTTTTTAATGGAGTGGACATACTGGCTATGCACTGGTGAAGAACAGTTTTACCATCTCAGATTTAGGGAGAGAGGGGCACTGTTGGATTGTTTGGTGTAGAGGATACACGAAATGCTGCAAAATTGGGTAGGATTACTCCTGGAAACTAAAGGTGGCATCTACAGCACCCTCGTCAGAACACTTTCCGGACCTGTGGAAGAACAGTTGTAGACTGGATAAGTGGTCTGACACCTGGGCAGAGCCTAAAAGACTGGACATTCTCGCTCTCTTGTAACCAGGACAAAGTGGTGGACTTTAAGGGTCATTAGGCTGACTTTCTGTTCAAGAGGCCTTTTCTTCAACTGCACGGCTGATCAGATTAAAATCAACCAGACTTGGGACCTGCTGCTGACCTATGCTGGCATAAGTAAGGACTCCCATGTGCTGTCCCCAGGGTCCTGGAACCTTGGCAGATGTCAAATTGTACTCATCCAAACATATCCTAAAACCTGGGACTTATAAACCTATGTCTCCAAAGACCTATTGAAGATGGGGACCAATCTGCCAAGCCGATACAACGAAGCTGTGCTTCCGCCGGGCCAAAGATTCAGATTGCTCCTGCTCTGAGCTTTTCTGCAGCAGCAAATGCAATTCAGCTGGATCTCACGGAGACGGTATCTAGCCTTGTGCAACTATCTTTGGCTACAGTCTGCAGCCTTACCTAACTGGATGAATCCAAGCTCCAAAAAGTAAGTCCGAAGGAAGGAATCTGCACCTAGCAAAGGAGCCAAAAGAACCTGACCTTCTCTGGGCACAAAATAAAAATTTCTCCCACTCGGAGATTTCCGCTAAAAGTCAAAGGCTTCACCAAGACCTCAAACATCGGCTATCAGATGACATAGAGCCTTCTTCAGCTACAGCCTGCTGTCTTGCCCCACTGGAGATTTTTGACTTCCATTTCAGAGAGGTAAAACTTCAGACCAGGTGGAACCTGGTTACTGTATCCGACAAGAGCTCCATTACACTTGGCCTTTACTTGTGCCTAGGTAGTGGTGAAGCACAACAGATGACCGCGGGTTGCGTTTTATGCTTTTTAGTGCTATCCTTACATTTAAACTTAAAAATACGAATAGCCTAGGTTTCCCATATTGGATTTTTGTCATTCAGGTGTCATTTTACTTTTTTTTTGGTTTTTATAAATCTTTTTTATTATTACACAAATCGACATTACAGACTACTTTGACACATGTGCAGGAGACAATACATCTTCCAATTCTCGGACATGGGTTACAGAGAATCAATTCATAATAAATAATACACGATGGTTGGGGGGTTACAAGAGTCTCGTGGTCATTCAGGGGAGCTTGGGGGTGCAGATATTTCCTCTATACAAATTCCAGGGCCTCCATACTTTGCCTCGTTTCCCGGGACATCCTCTGGCTACATAGACCGATTTTTCCCGGAACATGCACCAGTCCAGATCTTCCTTCCATTTTCCTAGTGTTGGCGGCTGGTGAGCCCCGCCAATTTTGTGCTATGTTCCTTTTAGCAACCATTACTGCTAGGGTTGCCCATTGCTTAGTATATGAGGTTAGGTCCGTTGGCTCCCAAACATTAAGAAGGCATCTGCGTACCTCGGGCTGCAAATCGACTGCCAGTATCTACCGGAGAGTGTCATGTATGGCCCTCCAGTATGTTTTTTTTTTTTTTAAGTTTCAAAAACCTTTATTTCGTTGTCAAACAAGTTACAGGGCGCACTTCTCGCAGCACAGCAAGGCCGGACGCCGGAATTGAAACAGCACATGCAATCACAATCACGGATATGAACACAGCCTGTTTGCCGACATCCCGGAGGCCCGGCGGCGTTCAAGGAGAGCATGGTGCAACAGTATGCAATAATTATGTGGCCAGCAACTCAGCACGTTCATACCCGCAGCCACTCAGTGCCCTTTGCAGTGTGTTACTAGCCGTCGTTCAGCCCAACCCCTAGTGCTGCAAACCCATACCCCCCCGAGCGTAAAAGAAAACAACTACTACCTACCCCAACTAACCCCCCACCCATTAATGTCAATTGTGTGTCAGCCCGCACCACCTCTCTAGTTGGATTAACCGAGTGTCTCCCCAGGGAGCAGCCGGGGGGGGGGGGGAGGGACGAGGAAGGAACGGGAGACACGCCAAGCGTCCCTAGCCAGCCGCCCAGCCCCCCCCCCCACCCGACCCCCCAGCAGGCCCAAATACCCACATTAAGTGTGCCCACAGTCCCAACCCACTCACACTATCCATGCTAGAGACCGTGTCCGTGTATCTAACCCAGAGCAACTTCCCGCCTCCGGCCCGTTCCCAATCCCTGAGTCCCTGTATCCTCTGGCTCAGACGAACCAACATCCTGCTCACTGCCCTCCCCACCCCCGCCGACCTCTGCATGTGCCTTGTACAGACTCCAGAAGTTCTTGGGGCGACTCTTAGGGGGGAGCAGTTCACTATATACTTCCGATTGAGTGCAGCAGTACAACATATCTCTGTTCCATTTCTCCTTAGTAGGTAACGGGCCCCTCATCCAGCAGGTGGCGACAACTCGTCTGGCCATAAGGAAAGCCATATCCACCAGACGCCGCAACGCCACCGGAAGCGGCTTCGAGTATCCAAGCAGGGCCAGCGCCGGGGAGACCTCAATCTCCGTATTCAGTAACAGGCTTACTTCCGAGAACACTTCTCCCCAAAATTTTTGGATCCCAGGGCAGTTCCACGCCATGTGCAGGAAGTCGGCTACTTGTGCATGGCAGCGTTCGCACTCCAGGGACTGTCTCAGACCATATCTGTGCAGTCTCTCCGGCGTGTAGTAAACCCGGTTCAAATACTTGAAATGCACCAGTCTGTGCCGTCCGGTCAATGAAATTTTTTTCGTGCTGACACAGCAATAGGTCCACATTGCATCATCTATCTGCGTCTGCAGGTCGTGCTGCCACTCTGCTCTGGCTTTGGAGGGTAGGAGTTGTTTATGACAAACTCACAGTTTATTTAGGTTCGTTACCAACTTGCGAGAGGACACTGTCTTAAGGACGTAAGTGAGTTCCGGCAATTCAGATGGCTCTGCCAGCTCCGGGCCCAAGATTTCCTGCATCGCGCTACGGAGTCTGTGATATTGAAAGCGTGTTAACAACGACGCTTCAGCCCGCACTGGGGGCAGCTGTTCCCATGTCTTCACCGTCCCGTCCAAGAACAAGTCTTCCAATTTCGTGATCCCAAGACCTGCTAGCGATCTCGTGACTCCTCTCTCCATCAGCAAAGGGAGCCATATTGCCCATTCGATTGGCATGATGGGGGAGTACAGTAAATCACATCCCTGCGCCTTCGCCAGCTCATGCCAGGCATGGTTCGTGGCTTTTATGGAGTCAAGCTGGCCAACCCTACGGTCCACCGGAAGGCAGACCGTGGCCGGCAATGGCGTGGGCTCCGCGAACAAGCGTTCTAGAGTTACATGCGGAGTGCGAGGGTGCCCGTGTATCCACGAGTGCAAGTGAGCTGCCTGTGCCACCCTGTAATATCTTTCCATATCCGGAGCACCTAGGCCCCCCATTTCATATGGCAGTGTCAGTACTCTCCATTGAATTCTAGGCTGGCCACCCCCCCAGGCAAGTCTCGTTAGAGCTTGTGTCAATTGTTTGAAGAAGGCCTTCGAGAGGACAATAGGTAAATTATTGAACAGAAACAGAAACCTAGGTAGAACTACCATTTTCACGATAGCTATCCTACCCATGAGCGACAGGGGAAGCCTGCACCATATGTCTACGTCGTCAACTAACCTGGAAAACGCAGTCCCATAGTTCTCCCGGAGCAGCGTTTCGGGGTCCGTGTGTAGTCGTATTCCCAGGTATCGTACCGGGTCCGTGGACCACTGCAGCGGATATTCCATCTCGAATGGTTCCGTTACTGGTGTTAGGGGGAACACAACTGACTTGGTCCAGTTGACCTTTAGGCCCGAGAGGACCCCGAACCGCACAACCTCTCTGATCACTGATTTAAGGTTGGATTCCGGATCCCGAACATACAGCAGGGTATCGTCAGCATACGTGGAGATACCAATTTTGTACGTTGGGAAGTTGATACCTTCAGCCGCGTGATATTCCCTAATAGCGCATGCCAAGGGTTCCGCAATTAAGGCGTATAAGAGCGGGGAGAGGGGGCACCCCTGCCTAGTACCTCTACTTATTCCAAAGGCGTCTGTGACATAGTCTCCCACTCGCAGTCTGGCAGTGGGTGTATGATATAAAGCCCCTAACATTTGCAGGAAGGGTTCTCCCAACCCCAATTTCCTCAGCACTCTGACCATGAATGGCCACTCGACGGAGTCGAAGGCCTTTTCCATATCCAGGAAAACTGCGATCGCTTTTTTGTCCTGTCGGACATGCTGCATCGTTCCCAACACAGTACGAATATTATAAGTCAAGTTACGATCTGGGACGAACCCAGCCTGCTCTGGGGCCACTAGGTCTGGGACTAGGAGGGCCAAACGCGTGGCCAGAATCTTTGCATACAGCTTGGCGTCTACGTTCAATAAGGAGAGTGGACGATAGGAACCGCACAAGTCGGGGGGTTTCCCAGGTTTCAAAATTGTGACTAAAAGCGCTTCGCTCATGGTCAGGGATACACTCCCCTCCTCGCATATGTCGTCAAAGAGGGCCAACAGGTGTGGGATCAGTTTGTCTAAGTATACCTTATAAAAGCCCACTGTGAGGCCATCCGCCCCAGGAGCGCTTCCGTCACGCATCCCTCCCAAAGCGTCCCTAATTTCGTCCTCTTGTATCGGTGTCGACAAGAATTCCTTCTGTGCGTTCGTCAGGAAAGGCATTTTTATATAGCTTAGGTAGTCCTCAATCTCTTCTTCCATATAGGAAGCCTTAGACTTATAGAGGTCAGCATAGTAGTCTTTCAATTCTCCTATAATCTCAGACTCATCTGTCAGAACCTCTCCTGTGGCAGTTCGGAGTTCCTCTATTACCAACGGTTTCCTTTCCTGTCTCAGTATTCTGGCTAGGATAGAGCCAGGTCTGTCACCCTCCCCATAAATCCGTGCCGTGGCGTATTTGCCCATGTGGTGTACCTCCCTGTCTGCCTCTTCATTATATTCAGCTAGTAGTGTTTTGAGCTGTTCTGCAACTGCAGCGTCCGGGTCAGTGCGCTGTCTATTCTCGGCATTCTGCAATAGCGATTCAAGGTGTTTCAACCGCTGTCGAATGGCCTTAAGCACACTGGAGTGTTTAGCCATAGCCATCCCTCGAATGTAAGCCTTGAATGAGTCCCACAGCGTTTGGAAACTATCAACAGACCCCAGGTTAGTCTCAAAGAAAGTGTCTATGTCATTCGCCAGCTCCCCTCTAAATACTTCATCCAGCAACGAGTAGGGAGGGAATCGCCACGTGAATGGGGGAATCCGCTTTGTAGGGGTCTCTAGGGTCAAAAGCAGCGGAGAATGGTCCGACAGGGTCCTTGGGAGCACCGTGCATCCCCGGGTCCAAGGGAGAAGTGTTTGGGACGCCAGGAAGTAATCAATTCTCGTGTGGATGTCGTGGAAGGCTGAGTAGTGTGTAAATCCCCCTGCATGGGATGTTTGTAGCGCCACACATCCACGATGTCAAGTTTGAGAAGTTCTACCTGCATCAGTAGTGCCGCGGCGGAAGGTGGACGGGATGGTCCCCTGGATCTATCCCTGGTAGGGTCAAATACAAAATTGAAATCCCCACCCCAAAGCATATTAGAGGAAGCATAAGATCTGCAGAGCCTGGCCAGTGTCGCATAGAACTCTGGATTATCAAAGTTCGGCCCATACACATTTATCACTATAAAGTCATGACCTTTTCCCACACACCTGGTTATCAAATAGCGACCTTCAGTGTCTGCCGCCAGTAGTGTCTGCTTCAAGTGTGAACGAGGATTCACCCATGTTACCACCCCTCTGGAGTGCGTAGTGAAACCCGCTGCCAGGCTATTACCCCCCAAACCTCTAGTGGTGTGCATCTTACTCTGAGGGGGGAGATGGGATTCCTGTATGAGGGCCAGGTCAATATGGTGCCTGTGTAGGTAGTGCAGCACTTTCCTGAGTTTACGGTGGTCATTCAGCCCCCTGACATTCCAGGTCAACACTTTCAGTGTGGTATGGTCACCATCTTCAGATACACCTTTCAGGTCAGCCATGATAGATTAAAAGTACAGTGTTTGTGCACAATAGACTCACCCGGCTGGTAAATTGTCTCTGCAGGTACACACCCTGTGTGAACATTCCATGCCCAACATAAGCATTCGAGATTATGCGGAATTCAAGACACACAACCATAACTGTGCTGCAATAACATCCCCCCACCCAACCACCCCCCCACCCACTGCAGGCCACCCCCAACCTGGCCAGACAGAACCCCTCCCCATTCCCCACATGCAAACCTGAAACCATTCCCTGAGTACTCCCTAATGAAGGCAGCTCGGGGAAATGCTGGGCCAAAGGCTCTAGGGCGGAGGTCACCAAGTGAATCACACACTCGTGTGTCGGTGAACTATCGCTGCAGACTAGCCCTCGGCGCCATTACCCCAAACAAGTTTCCCACAACGGACACCCAATCCAGGGTGCTACTTGACACACCGCAGGCATCCCTCCGAGCAGTGTCCCACACCCTACCGCTATGGAGGACCATGTGCAGTTGGGAGTAGCAGTGAGCACTAGACATATCACTACACAAGAACAAGCCAAAGCGGCTCCCAACATTTTTATAGTTCACAGGGTGTGATGCCGGTGTAAATGAAATGAAACTATCTCACCCAGCCGCCACCAGGCAGCAAGTCACAGAGTGCAGGCCTCTCCGCTTTCCAGCCATAGGTCTCTACTGGCGATCGCTCTAAACGATTGATGTCCAATCCCTCAATGCCAAAAAATTATATACATCCGACAGTAGTTCAAGCCTTAGATAAGGCAGGTGGTCATTCCTGTTCGTCAAGGCGGCTATCGTCGGTGAGGTCCTCAGCTTGCCCGCGCGGGCTTCTCCGTTGTTCCTTGGCCCACTCCTTCAATGACTTCTGAAGAGACTTAGGGTCCGTGAAAAAATGAGAATGTCCCTGCCGATTGACCCGTAGCTTCGCCGGATACAGCATCGCGTAGTCCAGGCCTAGGTCTCGCAATTGCTTCTTGTAGGGGGCAAAGTGTCGTCTCTCCTCCTGCACTTTAGCCGTGAAGTCTGGGTATAAGGAGACGTCCATGCCCTCGAATTGCAGCTTCCCCTTGTCCCTGGCCACCCTCAACGCCGCGTCTCGATCCCTGTAATTCAGTAGTTTAGCTATTATCGTACGCGGCGCGGCTCCCGTGCGCGGGCGCGGGCCTAGCGTGCGGTGCGCCCTCTCCACTATGAACATCGGGGAGAAAACATCATCGCCCAGCAGGGTGACCAGGAGCTTCTCCACGAATAGTTCCATCTTCCCAGTCTGGGTCGTCTCCGAAATCCCAGTGATGCGGATATTCGATCTTCTGGAGCGTGCCTCCAAATCCTCGGACTTGTCTTGAATGACCTGCAGTAGCTTGGAGAACTGCTTGCGATCCTTGTCCCATTCAGTCTGGGCCTCCTCTACCTCAGTCAACCGTCGCTCCGACATGTCCAGCCTCTCCGATTGTTTGTCTACACGCTCCGACATGCGGTCCATGCGGTAGGTGAGTGCGTCGATTTTCGTACCTATGGAGGCCATGCTGTCCTGTAACCCCTTTTCCATGGAGACTAGCATGTCTTTAATGTCAGTGTACATAGTGTTCTCTGAGCCAGCGCCCCTGCTGGGATGGGTCAGGCGGCGATTCCTCAGGGGTCCTGGTCTTACGCTGTTCGAACGCCAATTTCGTTTGAGTCCTGTCGTTCTTGCCCATAGTGCGACACCGGGCGTGGGCAACGCTCTACTTTCAATCGCTCGGTCCAACCGGAGAGGGGTTCCCCACCAGCAGAGTCGCACCCCCAATATCCGCAGTGTTCTTTTGTATCCGGGGAGCAGGAGCAACTGGGAGCCACTGTAGTTAACAAACTTCCAAGTTCAGTTCAGCTGTACACCCCAGTCTCTGCCCGCGTAGCAATGGCACAGTCAAGTTTCCCCCAGTGGTTAGGCACACGTGCTCACAGGTCTGTAGGCCCCCCGATGTCCTAAGGTCGAATGCTCCGGCGGCGCGCAGCTCCCAGTGTCCAGTAGCTGCCCCTCTCTACCTCCCTCAGCGCAATACAATTGTTGTCCAGTATTCAATCCCCCAAGCTTGTTTGCTCTGGTGCGCTGGCCGCTCGTGTCACATGCGGTGGGGACCCCGCGGCATACCTCAGGTCCTGGGGGGGTGAGAGCGGGCTCCAGTGGCCAGGGCCGCTATGCCCGTGTGCAGCCGCCGACCGATCGTCTGGTACCAGGCACCCCGAGTAAAACGACCTCCGGGGCTCAGCAACAGTCCCCCTCGTGGTCCCGCACCTGCACTCTGTCCGCCGGGGCTGTCTGAGACCGCCGGCACTCCAGTGGTTTCCCAGCAGTCAGGGGGAAAGCAGGTCCGTCGGGCCTTACGCCGCCGTCAGCCGCACGTCGGAGCACGCACACCGGCCAGTTCTCCAGGCGAGGCCGCTGCTTTTGGGCCTAGTGGCGCGAACGTCTGCGGGGCTCGTATCTTCCCCGTACCACCGCCGATCTGCTCCGGAAGGCCCACCGGGGGTGTCAGCAGGGGTCAGCACACCGCCCCTCACTCAATTCGCTGCGGGGGTCCGTTTAGGAAGGATAATGAAGTATATTGTTCGGGTAATGGCGCGGAGCTCCGCTCTTACACGTCTGGCATCGACGCCGGCAAGCTCCGCCCTCCGGCCCTCCAGTATGTTTGTATATGTTCACATTCCCATATAATTTGGATAAATGTACCCATCTCCCCACACCTTCGTATGCACTCTCCACTATCTGTCCTACAATCTGTCCTGCACATGCGGACCAAGTCCGGCCCGGTGATGTAAACTCTGTGTAGAATTTTTAGCTGCACTAAACATAACCATGCTTGAACCACTACTTCCCTCGGGGAGGAGACCACATCCTGTCAGTCTTCCTCATCCAGTTCTAGTCCGTCTTTAACCCATTTTTCCTTGAGGGACTGAAGTGTGTCTTCCATATTGTTTATGAGTTTTTTGTAGATCAGAGAGATGGTGTTTTCGGGAAGATGGCCGTCGAGTATTCTATTCTCAAGAGGAATGCATTGGGGAGGAGGACTTACAAGCTATGTGAGTGTGGAGTGCATGTCGGGCCTGAAGATACCTATAATACTCAGTGCCTGCCAGGCTCTATTGCTCTTGAAGAGATGCAAAGGGGAGGATTGCATCCTTGACCCAGAGTTCCTTAATCTGGGAAATACCTTTGAGGTCCCATTTGTAAAACCCTTTAGTTTGCCACAGGCTCCCCATTCTTTCAGAGTTCCAGAGGGGAGTTGCCAGTGTGAGTCTACGGTCCCATCCCAGGTGTTTGTTCACCTCATGCCACACATGGACTGAGTGCACGGTCGGACCTTTGAGGGGGTATTTACAGGGTTTAGAATAGAGTGCTCTACTATAGTCCCCACCTGGGAGGAGCCATCTATTCATAGCGTATCCTGGATCGTCCGGACGACCATACAGCCCCTGGCTTATCGCAGCCAGATGGGCCGCCCAATAATATTTTTTAACATCCAGTAGACTGATGCCACTATCGTACCAGTTGAGGGTGAGTTTAGCTAGGGCAATCCTAGGTTTGCTGTCCCATAAGAGAGTTCCTGGTAGAGTTTCAATCTCTTTAAAATTTGATTTGGGAACTGAATCCATTGAGTTCTGGAGGGCATAGAGGAAACGGGGAAGAGCCATGATTTTAAAAAGGACAGCTTTCCCCAACAGAGAGAACAAGGCAAGGACTTCCAGTCATTGATATTACCCTTCAATTCCTGAATTGGCGGCAAGAGATTGTGAGTGAAGCAGAGTGTGGAGTTCAATGTAATGAATATGCCGAGGTATCGAAAGCCATCTGAGATTATCTGTATCAGGCAGCCTTTCGGGAGAACGGGCAGTTTTCCTTGCAGGATATAGATAACGGACTTAGACCAGTTTATGTTAAATCCGGAGTAGCTGCCGAATACTGCAAGGATGTCTAGTAGGCATATTAAAGAGGCTCTCGGGGAGGTCAGGTACAGCAGAATATCGTCCGCGTATAACAATATCTTATCTTCCCATTCCGGGAACCAACGCATACCGCGAATCATGGGATCTCTGCGGATCCACGCCGCCAAGGGCTCCATTGCTAAGGCAAATAGGAGGTGTGATAATGGACACCCTTGACGCGTTCCACGGCTGAGTTGGAATACTGCTGATTTGCGGTTGTTCATGACAACTTGGCCCATGGGCATCCATTGACACTAGGACTGCGGGCTCTAGGATAGTTGTAGCTCTGCCCAACACCCCATGTAGCTTGCACAGATTTATGGCTGTGTTACCGTGTGGCATGAAGCCTGATTGGTCAGGGTGTACCAGGGTATCGATCACTTTTACGAGGCGTGTCGCCAACATTTTAGCTAGGATCTTGGGTTCTGCATTGAGCCATGATATCTGTCTATAGGACGTGCAACAGGTTTTAAGTTTGCCATCTTTATGAATAACTACAATGTTAGCAATCCTCTGATCCATAGGGAGTGTCCCTCTTTCTCTGCTATCCATAAACATCGAATCAAGGTAGGGGGCTATCTTGTCTGGTCTCAACTTTTACAACTCGACCGTTTCCCAGAATTAATCGCTCGTATCGCCTGAGCCACCTCGTCATTCGAAAAAGCGGACCTCAAGGTACTCACGATTCGCGTCAGTCAGGGTGGGGAGCACAATATTCCAAAGTAGGGCAACATTGTTTCCCTCCGTGTACATCCCCTCCGTTTTGTAGACTTGCTGATAATATTCTGCAATTCGGTCAGCTATGAGTTGCGGGGCAGTGATTGGATCGGCTCCATCTCCAGCCAATCGGGCTGCCCATTCCTTCCTATCCAACCATGCAATCAACTTCCCTGCCTTGTCTCCCTGTTCATATAATCTACTCTGCGTTTCCCTCCCCTGCTCCCTTGCTCTATCTGTTGCTATGCCTTTGAATTCGTCTTGCTTTAGGCTTAGAAGGTGCAAGGTGCAACTGTATGCTCCAACTCCTCTTCCAATTTAATTACTTCGTCTTCTGCCATTACCAAGTCTTTTTGTTTGTCTTTTTTCTTACCCGTAATAAGGGATATGGCTTCCCCACGGATAACTGACTTATAGGCTGATTGCACAGTTCCCTCATTTTCTCGGAAATAATGATCCGTGGTCGGATTTATCTTCTTTCAAATTTCGGGGTCACGTAAATACCAAGGATTAATGGGAGCAATTCTCCCTGCACTCATTTGGCCCAGGACCCTATGCTTCCAGACCGGAGAATGATCTGAGATGCCCCTGCCCAGATGGCGGACCTCTCGAATATCTCATATCTGCGACGCCGGGACAAGGATGTAGCCGATGCGGGACAGACTACGATGAGCACCAGACAGGAAGGTGTACTTAGCCCTATCTTAGTTATGCATCCTCCATCCATCCACCAGTCCAACGGCCTCGATAAAGGTAGATAGCCACCACTATGCTGGTCTAATGTCCCGCGGGGGTGACGGTCCAGAACACCGGATACCACTGCTTTTAAATTTCCTCCCACGATGAAGAGGCCTTGCGGGAAGGACAGGAGTACAGCACCCAGATCCTTATATGTCTCACTCTGAAGGCCAGGGGGAACATATACTGAGACACATGTAATAGTACGGCCTTCCCACTGTCCTGTGATTCCTATGTACCTACCCTGGGTATCGGACCATGTGGACTGCACTGTGAAGGGAAACGATTTCTTAACTAAAATTCCCACCCCGTGGACTCTGTGGGCTCTCTTGATGATGAAACCTTTTCCCAGTCCCTTGGGTTGCAGGTGGTTGAGGTTGAGTTCTTCCACAAAGAGATCTGTGACCTGCCTCTCTGATTTTTCTGGGACACCTAAGATCCGTACGTTGTTGGGACGTATGTGTCCTTCATAATCATCCAGCTTGGTTTCTGCAAATTTTCGGAACGTTTGTAGGTCCTTGACTTCTAATTGCAGTTGGGAGGCGCCTTCCACTAGGCTCGCAGTGGTCAGTTCAATTTGCTTAACACGTTCATTATTTTTATTCATATCTGCCAGGAGCAGGTTGACTTCTACAGCGATGGTATCCATCTTATGTTCTAGGGAAGTCCTAATACCTGTGATCGCTTCCAGGAAGTCTTTAAGTGTGGGTTCTGGCGTGGCCTCTCTCTGCGCCGCCCCACCTTTGCACGCGGGGGAGGATTCTGGCAGCGTTGTCTTAGGGAGCGTGTACCTGTCCAGTCTGTTCTGTTGTACTGGTTTGTTGCCCCTCGATGACGACATCGCGCCGCTTTCCCTTGTGCCAGGTGTGTCGACAGCCAAAACGACACGACCCAATGCCGCTGATCACTACGTCACCTCACCCTGTCTCTCCCGCGATCGCGCAGGGGTCGCCGCTGAGTCAGCGATGGGCAGATAGGTGTCAGCAATGTCTGCTCGCGATTCGTGCCCTCACCTGGTGTCTGACAGAACGCTCCCACGCCACAGTCCGAGAGGGCAGGACGCGCAGAGGTACTAATGAGTTTCATCCCCTGAAGGGCTATCATGCAAGCCAGTCAACAAGGGCAGTAATAGGTCTCTCAGCGGGGATTCGGGGGGGGGGGCACAGGTCCAGTACGGCTCTAGCCTCAGTTCCTGGAGGGCAGACTGCAATGTATGTGCCCGCTGAAATAGCAGATAATCCAATTCACATTGGGCATTAAGCTGGACAAGTGACAGTAGCGCCGGTGGCAAGTGCACTAATGGCACTCTATTCGCAGTGATTAAGAGTCTCAAGGCGCCGCAAGCACATCGGCAATCCGGATAGGCCTTCACTGTATAGCCCCTCAGACCGTCTCTGTATGTTGTTTCACTGGCGGGTGGGAGCACGATATCTATGGCGTGTCCGCTGCGGCCTCCAGAAGATCACGGCCTAGTTGGGGGTGCCCATTCCTCAACTATGCTTTCACGCTGGTTGCCAGGCCTCCGTCGTCCCCCAGATCTCCACTCTGATGCATCACTCCCCGTTTATGGGTACTCACCTCCACAGTTTTATATTTCCGATGTAGAAGGGGGGGAGGGTGGAGGAAAACCCCCTTCGGGCAGGCCCCGATCGGCAGGTCGCAGTTTTCTGCGGAGCACACCGGACAGTTCACCCTTTCGCTCGGGCCTATATAATGTCTGCTCCCTCACTCGAGGCCCCGGCGCTCACTCCTCGTCCAGGCCTCGGATGATCTAGGGTCCGATCCGGGTCTCCCGCAGATGCCCCGCGTCAATCGCAGCAGGGTACACACATAGGGGCTCTCCGTCCCCGAATCACTTGCAGAGGGTCACTGGGATGACATTCACTCTCTGACTCGGTCACTACGCGAGGCCCCGGTCCCTTCGTCCCATCACGGCCAGATCTCCACCTCTGATCTTCTTCCGAGGTCCGCAGTGTCAGGATCGTGTGTCGGATCCCTTCCCCTTCAAGGGCTGCACAATTGGAGTTTGGATACTTGTGCCGGACAGATGGGGAATGAGAAGGATTACCTGAGCTCCGCTAAACTGCGGCCATCGCGCTTCGCGGCTTAGCTACGCCCCGTCATTTTACTTTTTAATATTTACTCTATTTTTCTAAATTGATTTGGGATTTTTATTGTGTTGTGTTTTGACTGTTTTGGTACTACATAAATACTATACACATTGCCTCTAAGTTAAACCTCTCTGCTCTGCCCCACAGCTACCAGGGGGCTCAACTCAGGTTAATTTAATCACTTTACTGCTTCACTCCGAGAAGGTATGTTGTAATTTGTTGAGGTGGGTACTCACCCCTCTCAACTACTACCCCCAACTTCTTACAACAGCTACCATACAACAATAGATGGTAAAAAGCCAACATTTAGCAAAGAACATATAACAATCAGGAGACAACAGTGTAACAACGTCATACAAAGATATGTGACACAGATCCAAATTAAAACAAAAAATTGTAGCAAACAAAAATGATACAAATCTAGAATTAGAAATAAATAAAGGAGAATTGAATATTGAGACATGTGAATGAAAACATTCTGTTAAGTAGTAGGTATGCTTATCATTTGCAAAAAAAAAAAAAAAAAAAGAAAGTTTAAGCTTAGGTGTGTATGACCGAGAACCACTCTTTCAGTGTATTAAGGCCAGCTTTAATTGAATTGCCGCCAACCGTCCACTGCACTCTTGCTTACATACGATTCGGTCAATATTACCACCCGAGATAGTTTCTCGATGGCAATAGTGACTTGTCACAGAATTAAATTTTCATAGTGATTATCGGATATAAAGTGACCCTACCAATGGGGACCTTGTATCTTATACTACTTCAATGCTAGCTTACAGGTGCCTTGACTTTCAGTGAAGTTGAACCTATATAAATCAATTCACAATGACAGTTAATGCAATTGAGGACATCTGTGGTATTGCTTTTGGACAACTGCTCAAATTCATGTTTTGTGTTTTGATATTAGAACATCTTAGTGTTACATTTGGAATTACATGTCACACATTACCCACATTCATAATGGCCCTTAATAGGTGAGATACTCCAGTTATTTGTTATCGATCGGTCTGAGTTACTGATTTTACAGGCACGAACAATATGGCTTCTGAGGTCACTGTGTCATGCTTAAAGGAGAACAATAGTAGGTTCAATGGAAGATAACATGATATGTGAATTTTAGAATGCTTTTCTTTTTGATGAGCATTTCTACCTTGTTGGAAAGGAGGTAATATGTAACAACATAGGTAAGATTTTCAAGCTCACTGTAGGGACAAGGAGGCATTCTCCGAGTTAGAACCATGTGCTCCTCATGAACTTTGACTAATATTACTGGATAACCTCTAGCTATAAGTTGGTTACAGATTAGCTTCCATAAAGAATTCATACTTCATTTTGCAGTTCCAACAAAATCTCAGGAACTGCCCAATGAAACAACACATTTTAAGGCTCTAAGATGATGGCTAGGATTTTCAAGCAGGGTGTTTCTTTCAGTCGACTTTCTATTAAGGATACTGTAGAAGAGATTGTTGTGTGTCTCTCCATACTGAGATCCAAATAGTCATTTCAGAGGTGCTATTACATGTGAAGCACATATCAGGTTAGCTGTTATTCAGCCATGCAACAAAGACTGAAAGAATTTCAGCACAGCTAGATCAAACTGATCTTTTCCATACACAGATATTGGCTCTGAAGGCATTGGGTGCATGCAAGATACCAGTTTTCTAAAGCATCAACAAAAAGAATTTCACATTTTGGAGCACAAACTGCTTCCATGTAGGACCTCCGTCCTCTGGCATGGGAGCTAATAATGGTCATCAAACCAAAAGAAAATCATAGGGCAATGAGAAAAAAACGAAATAATGAATGTGGTTGGCACTTACTTGGACTAGTGCAGCTCTATTGTTTAGTACATCTTCTATATCTGTAATACCTTCCTCTTGTAGAAAATTGGTATACAATCACTCAACTCCCAAGGCAACCCAAAGTTTGATAAAAGGATGAAAAGAATGGTCTTGAGTAAGATTAATAAAATGACAAAGACCCGCCTCAAAAGAACAAAATCATGAAAAAAAATCTCCCTTGTGGCTCCAGGACAAACCCACAGCTGGAGAGTACTAGTTTGCTAAGGGGCTTTGTGGAATTTCGGGAAGGAATAAATGACAGTAATTCTGAGATTCTTGTTGCTATGAAATAGAAAACCATTCTCACTTACAAAGTCGTACTTTTGGGCATAATCAATATGAAAATTAATCTTCTTTTGGATGTCTAAAGGCAGGCTATGATCAAGCTAAGTATACTGAGAGGAATTCTTAAGTTAGTGATATATCTCTTGGTTGTACCTCTGTGTCCTGAATGTCAATATCCCTGCCCTTACATGAGCGTTTTGCGGCAATTCGATTGTTATTTTTGAGACAACTTCGGTCAGTTAATCTAAGGTGCTCAGATGTCCCTTCTCAGTTCTCATGCACGGAGGTGTAGGTTGTGATGATCTGGGTGTAGAACCCTTCCATATTGCTGAGATGGGAGGTTCTGCCTAAAAGATAGTCGGATAGGAAGGCGTATGCTCAAAGAATCGGGTTACCACACAATCCTGGCCCAATGGCCCAATCCATGGCTATCAAGAAGCCTTGATCACGGTCTGGAAATCTGGAGGCAGGAGAGGTAATAAAAGGAGAGACCTCTGCTCCATTGTAGATGGAACTTAAGGGTGCAGCAGTCTCAACACCGAGTTCTTGGCTCAGGCAAACAAGATCCAGCCAGGGCAAGCCCACTGGTTATATGTATTTAGGGTCTACACTGTGTACAGAAGAAAACATTTGTGGTCCACTATCATTCAGAGATCCTGCCAATGAAAAGGACATCAGAAAAATCCCCCACTAATCCAGCCAACTCCTCGGGACAAAGCCTCCTGGCACAGTACTACGAACTCCTTTCTACCCTACCTGTTGCAGTACCAGATGGCGGTTGTGTTGACCTTGAGAACACACACCGCTTGAAGCTTCAATAGGTGGATGTGGAGCTGGTGCTACGTTCGAACTGAAGATTCCACTGCAGGGCCAGCATATGCCATCTTGTGCACAGGACAAGGAGGTTGCATGATGCTAGGAGCCCAGGAAGTCTCAGAACCATTGTCACTGAGAACCAGGATTGAGTCTAAAACGAACAAGTTACTTACCTTCAGTAACGCTTTTTCTGGAGGATACAGGTATATGCCTGTGGATTTCTCAATATGAATTACCCCATGTGCAGCATTCCACGGAAACTTTTCTCCATATCTCTCGCAAGTCAATGATGACATCACAATGGAACGGCTCCGCACGCACCTCTGCGTGACGTCAATGGAGCCATGAGAAGATCCGGTCAGCGTGCTGCGGTCAGTTACACCCATTTTTTCCATGCCTTGAAGGTGAGCGGGTGAACCGACAACATTTCCACAAGTATACACAGTATACGGAAAACAAGAAAGAAACTGGAAATGTAGACATTTCCTAGTGGCAAGTATCACATTATTTACAATAAATCATATTAAAATTTACATGAATGACATGTCAACAGTTTTTCGGTATAAACAGGCAGGCAACGGTGAGGTGGGTGGGTAAGTGAGGAATCTAGATGCAGATACTGTATCCATCAGATAAAGCGTTACCGAAGGCGTGGGTCTCCCTTACATTTTTGCTGTTGCCTCATGTATTTTTGCTGGTGTTAGATGCTTTTGGCACTGTGCCACTGCTATCCAGTGCCACAGTGCAAGTGCTCCCTATTGTAAATTGATGTACTAATCAGTGGTTCCATGTTTGGCTATTTGGTTTACTTGTCAGACCCTAGTCTAGTGCACTGAGTGTGCCCAGGGCGTGTAAATCCAAATGCTGCGGGTGGGCCTGCAGCACTGCTTGTGCCACCCACAGAAGCAGCCTTGTAAAATGTGTCCAAGGTCTGCCATTGCAGAGCCTGTGTGCAGTCTGGTACTGTCATGCTGACTGGGCAAGTGCACCCACTTGCCAGTACCTAAACCTTCCCTTTTCTTCATATTAGTCACCCCTATGGTAGGCCCAAGGGCAGGGTGCATTGTAAGTATAAGGTAGGACAAGCCCTGATGTATGTGGCATGTCCTAATAGTGAATTACAGCCATTTTCGTTTTTCACTATTGCAAGGCTACCTGTTCTCCATAGGCCAGGATGGGCTGTTAGAGTTATTACATTTTATAATCCTAACTGTCTCAGAGAACATGGTAGAAATTCTAGTTTAGAATGCCTGAACTCAGAATAATAAAGGAAAATGCTACTTACCAGTATGCATCTGTTCTTGGCATGTAGAGCTGCAGAGTTGCACACTTTGCATAGATCGCCACCTAGTGTGGGGCCCGGATGTTTGCAGTTTGTTGTTGTCCTGAAAAGTTCTTTGGAAGTCACGAGATAGGTGACTCCTCCTTTGGACCACATTGCGCATGGGCATCGGCTCCATCCCCAGATTGTTTTTCGCCATTAGGGAAATGATGGAGCTTTGCAAGAAAAGGAAGGATGCCATGTAATTTGCATCTAATTAAGATAATACTGGAACAGACAAGGGTAGCCGGGGAGGCGGGTGGGCGTGTGCAACTCTGCAGCTCTACATGCCAAGAACAGATGCATACTGGTAAGTAGCATTTTCCGTTCGAGGCACAAGAGCTGCAGATTGCACACTGTGCATAGATTGTATAGCAGTACCCATCCCTAGCGGCGACAACCCCTATCTGTTGCAGTAGTTTGGAATAATGTTTTGAGAACAGCCTGGCCCACATTAGCTTGTTGCTTGGTTTGCACATCCACACAATAGTGTTTTGTGAATGTGTGCGGTGTAGACCATGTAGCTGCTCTGCTGATGTCATCTAGGGGAATGTTCCCTAAAAATGCCATTGAACTTCCAGCACTGGGGAAATTCCTCCTAGATTTGCCAGCGGGAGACCTTATCCTTGGTGGGGATTTTAACGCTGTAGCACACGAAACACTGGACAGGTTCCCCGTTCGGTCGCAAACGACCGCTCCCTCCAGGTTCAGTGGCTTCATGGAGGCTTTGGGGCTGACAGACGTGTGGAGACACCTGCACCCCACCACACAGCAATACACCTACTACTCTGCAACGCACAGTAGCTTGTCACACACAGACTATTTTCTGACTTTAAGTAATGGTCTCTTAACTATTGATGACATTAGCATCCGACCCAGGGGTATATCAGACCACTCCCCAATGACATTGACTCGGTCCTGTCAAGAGAAAACCCGCAGGAGGATATACCTGATTCATCCGGGATACCTTAAGGTCCCGGCAATAAGGAAGGAACTACAGAAAACGACCCGATATTATTTCACTGAGAATATGGCATCAGTAATATCTCCCACGGTCCTGTGGGAAGCATATAAAACAGTTTTGAGGGGGCAAGCCATAGCGTGGCACAAGCGATCACAAAGACGGGACTTGACGGAGCTAGAGTTGGCGCTCCACACGGCGAATACAGCTCACATGGCAGACCCTACACCAGACACGCTTCACACACTGCAACTAGGTCAACGGCGACACGACGACCACAAAAAGCGGTGGACCATAGAAAACATAGCAGCAACCACACATAGAATTTACGACGTGGGGGAAAAGGCGGGGAAAATGCTGGCCTGGTTAGACAAGAAGGGGGGTGGCAAAAAGAATATACTGCAGCTAGGCCGGGCGGATGTGACGCTCCTCACGCGCCCGGCAGATATAGTTAATGAACTGGCCGATTATTTTCAAAATATATACACCCCGACTGTGGAGGTGACAAAGGAGGCGGCGCTGGAGTCCCTCAGCGGCATACCAACACAAACGCTTACAGCAGAAGCGATGAAAGAGCTAGAAGCCGCACTCACGACTGATGAAATACAATTAGTCATCGGCGCCGTACAATCTGGCAAAGCATTGGGCCCAAACGGGATCCCCATCGAATGGTACAAGGCGATGTCAGAGACATTGAGTGCTCCGTTACTGGCAATGTACATAGACAGTCTAGAGCATGCTGAACTCCCATTAGACCAGCGAACAGCGACAATAGTGACAATCCCGAAACCCGGGAAACCAGCAGCAGAATGCACCTCCTACCGCCCAATATCGCTCCTAAATGCCGAGGCAAAGATTCTGGCGAAACTTCTGGCTACTAGATTAATGCCACACTTCTCGCACTTGATCCACCTGGATCAATCGGGCTTTATGCCTCACAGAAGTACCGCTTTAAACCTTCGTCGAGTTCACGGGGCGCTGGCGCGTGCACCGCAACTGCCGGAGCCGGCGGTAATACTGTCCTTGGATGCTAGAATGGCGTTCGACATGGTCGAATGGCAATATTTGTTTGCGGTACTTACCCACATGGGCTTTGGTCCCAAATTTATATCCTGGATACAACTCCTCTATACTAACCCGATGGCACACGTAACGTCGAACGGTCACATTTCACGCACAATACAACTTGCGAGGGGGACGCGCCGGGGCTGTCCGCTGTCGCCCCTACTGTTTGCCCTGGTGCTGGAACCGCTAGCAACCTTAATTAGGACAACCCCGCTGGTAAAGGGGATTAGCTGGGGGGAGGGTTGGGAAGACAGAGTCTCCCTCTACGCGGACGATATTCTAGTCTATTTGACGGAACCAGAACGTGGTATACCGGAACTACTTGTGTTATGTGATACCCATGGGAAGGCGTCCGGATATACGATCAATTGGACAAAATCGGTGATTTATGTCCTGCGCGGTCCAGCGCCGATCCTGCCCCCTGACTGTCCGCTAGAGATAGTGGAGACCTCTTTCAAATACCTGGGAATTCATGTCACCCAGAACTCTACGACAAAAATTTGAAGCCACCATTGGAACGCCTGCGGCGCGATGTGCAACATTGGGAAGCTCTCCCCTTGACGCTGCTAGGCAGGGCAGCGCTATTTAAAATGATGGCATTGCCACGCTTCCTCTATGCGCTTGAAAACACTCCTTACTCGGTGTCACCGCGCTATTTTCAGCAAGTGACGGCTATGATGTCCGGTCTGCTGTGGGGGAACCGCCCTGCACGAATCGCACATGTGAAACTGAACAGGAGTTGGTATGAGGGAGGGATTGCGTTGCCGAACTTACAAATGTATTACTGCGGCACAGCTTAAAGTCATTAATCATTGGTTGCATGTTCCACAGGACGACCCTGCATACCGGGCTGACAGAGCACAATTAGGCACACATAGTCTACTGGCGGCGCTTTACTACAAAGGATTTGCGGGGAAGCTTACAGGACCCACGAAACACACCGTAGCGTTATGGTATGCAGCACAGACTAAGCTTAAATGGGGGGTGTCATTACTAAACTCACCCCACTGTGCATCTGCCATAAAGCAATCCACGGTCACGCCAGCCTACATAAAAGATAGGCTCAGAATCTATGAACCTAAGCGCGCCCTCAGATCCTCCGATTCCCTCCTGCTATCCTGCCCACGTTTCAAATTGGCAACAAAAGGAGGAAGAGCTTTTTCAGTTCAAGCTCCCACCATCTGGAATAAGCTACCGGAGGTGCTCCGTAGAGAGGCTAACCTTCTCAGGTTTAGAAAAACCCTGAAAACTCTGCTCTTCAAGGATGCATTTACATCCCCGTAGTCTAGTTAACATCTTTATCTACACTTTGTTCTCTTGTTGCTGTACTTGTCAGAAGCGCTTTGAGACCTGTCGGTGAGTTGGCGCGATACAAAACTCAGTTACAAATTACAAATTACTATGGGACACCAAGGCACTGGGTCATCTACGGCGCAGCAAGGGCTTTACACAGTGGGACAATATTGGGATTTCAACGGTGGGACACCTGTGGACAGATGGGACTGTGGTCCCTTTCTCACAACTTCAGCAGCAATATGACCTGGGCCCCAATGAAACCTATAGGTACGTGCAAATTAGGCATGCACTACAGACAGTAATACCGGAGGGCACGGAGGTCCCCGAGGCCTCTCCTATGGAAGATCGATTACTTACTGACTTTATGCAGCAAAGCGCCACCTCACTCACATATCGCAAGCTACTCAACAACCTTCCAGACCCCACGAGCAAACTAAGAGAGAACTGGGCGGGTGAAGTGGGAGACATGGACGAGACAGACTGGAATGCGGCGCTGGCATCCCCCAAAAAAGCAGGCATTTCGGCTAGGTTCAGACTGGTGCAGCTTAAGATACTACACGGATATACTACACCAGGACCACCCTACACAAGCTCAACAGGGCGCAGCATCCCTACTGTCTCCGTGGATGTGGGGAAGAGGGGAACGTCTCCCATACTATCTGGGAATGCCCGACTATCATAGACTACTGGAGGCAGGTAATGCGCACCATTTCGCAAACACTGGAGTTCTCCCTTCCTCCAGACCCCCGCAAATGTCTGCTAAATGTATGGGACCCAAATGATCTAACGCGTCAAGGGCAGCTTTGGGCCACCATAGGCATTATGGTTGCGAAACGAGATATAGCGCAGAAATGGGGGGCAGCGGATTCACCTACCTTAACACAATGGTGCAGAAACATGGACACGCTAATGCTAACTGAAAGAGCGGTGTATGCGATGAGGGCAAACCCACGTAAGTGGAATAAAATATGGCTGCCTTGGAACGGATATCGGGGAGATCTATGTGAGCCACTGACGGAAGTAGGTATTGTCAATTCAGACGACGAGGGGGAGGAAGACTGAGACGGTCCCACAAATAGGCAAGAGTGGTTGTAGTAACATTGATCACTATTAGATAAACCTGAGGCCTGTTAGGATGCCCCAGATGTAGCAGGTACACATGAGAGTCGACTTGATTATACAACCACTTTATCAATGTAACTGTAAAGCAATTCGTGAGCACTGCCAAGGTTTCTGGTTGACTTTCGTTCATAATATGTATTTTGTAGGTTTGGTTAGGCTTTCTATAAAAATAAAAGTAAGACAGTGATCTATTGTGAATAAGCGATGGCTATGTACATGATGCACATTTGCATTTTAACGCCTTCGGACCTGACGTTGTCGGCTAAAAGGCTGTGTAAGATACTCTGTATGGACTTGAACCTGAAACCCAGCGGGCCCCAGGGTTGTAGGCTCTTCGCTGTGTACTGCTGGTAAATTATAATAAAGGTCTTACGACAAAAAAAAAATGCCATTGAAGCCCCTATTTTTCTTGCAGAGTGGGCTTTAGGAGGAACAGATAATGTACGTTTAGTTTTGTGGTAACAAATCTGTATGCATTTGACAATCCATCTAGCTATCTCAGATTTTGAAATGGGATTACCTTTTGTGTGGTGGTGAGAAAGACACAAAAAGTTGTTTTGTCTTACGAAAGGGTTGTGTCCTCTCTATGTAGTATAGCAATGCTCTTTTGACATCTAATGTGTGAAGAGCTCCTTCTAGTACTGTCTGTGGTTGCGAGAAGAAAACGGGCAGTTCCAAAGATTGATTGAGATGGAAGGGAGAAATGACTTTGGGTAAGAATTTTGGATTAGTACGCAGAACTACCTTATTGTGATGCATTTGCAAGAAGGGTTCTTGAATGGTTAGTGCTTGTAGTTCACTAACTCTCCGTAGAGAGGTAATAGCTACTAGGAATGCAACTTTCCATGTTAAAAATTGTTCGAAGAGAGGTCCCATTAACCGTGTGAGAACGTTTAAATTCCACACAGGTGAAGGTGGTACTCTGGGAGGAATTATTCTTTTAAGGCCTTCCATAAAGGCTTTAATGGCAGGCACTCTGAATAGAGATAGATGTTGTCTGTTTTGCAGATATGCTGCTATTGCAGCAAGATGTAGTCTAATAGACGTATAAGCTAAGTTGCATCTTTGGAGATACAGTAAGTATCCTATGATGTGTGGAATAGACACATCTAGAGGATTAATATTGTTGTTGTGACAATATATTACAAATCGTTTCCACTTGGCTGCATAACATGCCCTAGTAGTTGGATGTCTAGCTTCTTTTATGACATTCATGCAGTCTGGAGGAAGGTTCAAATATCCAAATTCTAGGATTTCAGGAGCCAGATCGCAAGGTTGAGCTGAGCTGGGTCCAGGTGTCTGACCTCTCCACGGTTCTGTGTTAAGAGGTGTGGAGACAGGTGTAATTTTTGGTGCGGTACTACCGACAGTTGTAGCAGTGTGGTGTACCATGGCTGTCTGGCCTACGTTGGAGCAACTAGGATGAGGGTCAGAGAATGCTGCTGTAGTTTGCGTACTACAAGTGGCATGAGTGGTAGAGGTGGAAAAGCGTACACAAATCTGTTTGACCAGTTCATCCATATCACATTGCCTTTGGACAGTGGGTGTGGATATCTGGCGGCGAAGCTTGGGCATTTGGCGTTTTCGTGGGTGGCAAATAGGTCTATCTGAGGTTCTCCCCACATCTTAAAGAATGGCTGAAGAACTTGCATATGAAGTTCCCACTCGGGGGTCTGTTGTGTTTGACGACTTAACAGATCCGCTATGGTATTTTGTACTCTGCAGAGAGCGATGAGTCCGACCGTCTACCAACACTAGGTCTGTCAATTGACCTTGAGCCTGGTTCCACTGACGTGATAAGCATTCTTGTAGCGGACGCATTTGAAGTCTTGCATGGGGCACTATGAAAATGCAAGAGGCCATCATCCCTATGAGTTGCATGAACACGCTTGCTGGAAGGGAGTGTTGTAGCTGAAACCTTGTTAGAAGAGTTTGTATGCTGGCTATCCTTGCTGGAGTGGGATAAGAATTCACTTTTGAGGTGTTTATTGTGGCACCGAGGTACTGTTGTACTTTGGATGGTTGTAGATGGGACTTGGCATGGTTTATTGTGAACCCCAAGTCGTGAAGCAGTTGTATTGTGGCATGAGTGTGTTCCACGCATTGGTTGTATGAGCTGACTTTTATGAGCCTGTCGTCGAGGTACGGGAAGACATGGATGTGTTGTCTTCGTAAATGCGCTGCCAGTACTGCTAAGCACTTGGTGAATACTCTTGGTGCTGTTGTGACTCAGAATGGGAGCACTTTGAATTGATAGTACTGTCCGTCTATTACCAATCTGAGATAATTCCTGTGAGCCTTGTGAATGGGAATGTGGAAGTATGCTTGTATGCTTACTTGAGATCTAAAGTAGCAAGGAAGTCATTTTGCGACAGAAGCGGAAGGACTTGTTGTAGTGTGACCATGTTTAAGGTTTAAAGTTTAAGTTTATTATGCATAGTTAATTAAAACCAGTGCAAACGTTATACAAAATGTTTTAAAATGTCATAAAAAATTTGTTCGTGAAAATGGTCTGACTGTATGTATATGTTTAGTGGTCTGAGGTCTAGAATAGGCCTTAGAAAGCCGTCCTTCTTTGGAATCAGAATATATAGAGAGTAAACCCCTTTGTTTTGTTGGTGCAGAACGAACTGGTTCTATTGCACTTTTTTGTAGCAGGGATTCTACTTCTTGCTTTAACAGTGCTAGATGTTCTTGAGACATTGGACGCTGTTTGGGTGGTATGTTGGGGGGTAGATGTTAGTTCTAGACAGTAACCTGATTGAATAATTTGTCGCACCCACCTGTCTGATGTGATGTTAGTCCAGGCAGGAAGGAATTGTTGCAGTCTTCCCCCCACAGGAGTGGAATGTTGGGGGGGAAGGGGAGGAAAGTTATTGGGTAGGGGTAGAGGCAGAGCGGGAGTTGTTGGTTTTGCCTCTGCCTTTGTTGTTGTTACCCCTGTAACCCCCTCTTTGGTAGTCCTTGGTGAATGTGGACTTTCGGAGGAGTAGTCTCTAGTGTTGCCTCTGTATGATGAGCGACAAAAAGAACGTCTGGGAGCTTGCTGCTGCAAGGCTCCCATAGATTTTGCTGCATCTGTCTTTTTTCATCTTTTCTAAAGACACGTCAACATTTGGGCCAAAAAAATGTGTCTCATCGAATGGCTGATTAAGGATGGAGTTTTGTACCTCAGGTTTAAAACCTGAGATACGTAGCCAAGCATGTCTACGTAGGAGGGTGCTGGTATTAATAGCCCTTGAGGCGGTATCTGCAGCATCTAGGGCACAGCGAAATGGAAGTGTTGGTAATATTTTTACCTTCCTGTATAAGTTCATTGGCCCTATTTTTGTATTTGTCAGGTAGTTGCTGCATTATGGACTCTAGTTCATCATAATGAGCTCTGTCATATCTGACAAGCAACGCTTGGGTGTTGGCGATGCACCAGATATTAGCTGCATGTGACGCTGTTCTTTTGTCTGAGGCGTCAAGTAGCTTGGATTCCTTGTCAGGCGGTGAGGCCTCACCTGATGTCTGAGAATTAGCACATTTACGTGCATTAGACACTACTAAAGAGTCTAATGGTGCTGGACCTTTAATATAGACTGGATCTGTAGGGGCAGCTTCATATTTTTTCTCAATTCGAGGATTGAGGAATCTAGCCCTGACGGGGTCTTTAAAAACCTCTGTTGCATTTTTGATAACACCCTTAAGCATTGGTAAAATGGCAGTAGACCTCTGTGTGTTATCAAAAGTGTCTAGTAGGAAATCTTCCTCCACCGCATCTGTGGTAAGTCCACCCCATGATATTGGGCAGCTCTTTGGACTAATAGGTTAAAACCTATAGTGTCCTCTGGTGGGGATGGTCTAGAAGGGTATATGTCATCTTGTGGGAAATAAGGCACATCAGGGGTGTTGTAATCATCCCATGGATTAGGTAACTGAGGGGTACTATTGGTCCCTGCTGGGTCATGTGCACCTCCATCTGTGTCATCAGAGTCTGTGTCTACATCATCTTGTGGATTAGGGGATGGTGTAGGTGAATGGTGAGGTGGAGTAGGTGTAGGAGGGGGAACAGTATGGGGAGGTGGAGGAGAAAGCACCCTTAATGGAGAGGTTGCAATGTCTCTCTTCTTTGGAGGAGGAGGAGGTGCTGGTGCATCCAGTGGTCTCTTTTTGGAACTGAGAGTCAATTGACCAGTCTTAGGATCCTTGACAAGAGTTTTTTGGTTAGGATCAGGTGTGAAAAGTTCCTCTGAACAGGGCAGATCCTTCGGTGTCGAGGTTTTCGGCTCAGTAGGTTTTTTCCGCACCGAGTCTGTAGCTGATTTCGGTTTAGAAGTGTGCCCTTTTGAAGTGTCCTTTACTGGAACCTGTTTCTTCGGTTCCGCGTGTTTTTTCGGTTCCGAAGCGTGTGAATCTGGAGCTTTAGGCGTTATTTTAGTCAGCTCCGAATGCGGTTTCGGCATCGATGAGCCGCTGCCAGTCTTCGGCGCCGTGTGCTTAGGTGTTGGAGGAACGGTCGGTGTGGTTGACGAAGATGGCTTTTTCTTTCGTGTCGGTGTAGGATCAGCACCGTGGATAGGCTGGCTCAAGCCCGAGCTGCCTGAAGGCTTAATGGGCTTCTTTGCCAGGCCCGAAGGCGGGGCATTGGAAGCAGTCTCTCGGTGTGCACATGGGCCCGAAGGTGAGGGTGTGCCCGAAGCCTTTTTAGAGGGTGTCGAGGAAGGGTTGGGGTCGTCGATCTTACTTACGACCCGTTGAGCTGGAGAGACTTCCTTGTCTTCGGCGTCTGAGGAGATGGTACTCTCTTCAGCGTGCTGGTGTTCTGGCACGTCGACACCCTCTTTGAAGATGTCGTCGGGGATGGAAGCTGACGAGCGAGCCATTGTTCTTCGAGCTCATCGGTCCCGGGTCGTTTTCTTGGAGCGGAAGGAGGCACAAGGGGAACAGTCTATGGCCTCGTGCTCCGGTGAGAGGCAAAGGTTGCACACCTCATGTAGGTCGGTGTGGGGAAACTTTGAACCACATCGAGGACACTTCTTGAATGGTGTCCTTTCCATGAGCCAGTGAAGTTGGTTTTAATATTCTGTGTTTGCAAATACCACTTTTAGAAAGTAGGTATTTGCTTGTCTAACCATTCAAACCTTCCTCTTCTAGGTTGTGTATTCCTATGTCTGATTTTGTGAGTGACAGGGCTGGGGAATTCCAGGAGACAGGCTGAGTCACCCAGTGGTGAATAGAGAGATTTGCATCTAGATGGGAGGGAAGAGTTGCACCTGAACCTTGAACAGGGCTGTGCCTGCCTTCCACAATGCTGGGTCCCCCCCCCCATGGGGTGGGGCTGATGGCTCTGCCCTGCACACTTAAAGAAGAGAAGGAGTCCGGTAAACAAAGTGCTCCAGAACTGTACTTGCCTTCCACAATGCTGGCTCCACCTCCTGTGGGGAGTCTGATGTGCAGGCCCTGCACTGTGAAAGGAAAGGAGAGGTCTGGTAAACAGAGTGCTTCAGAACTGGTTTGGACTGGGCAAAGGCCCCTCTCCCCTCAGAGAACAAAGGATTTTGGGGTATAAATATTGGGACCCTGGTCCCATGAAATTAGATCACTTTGGACTACAAGAAGAAACCTTTACTGAGGAGAGGAACCTAAAGAAACTGAGGAGAGACTATTCCCAAGCTGAAGTGCTGATTGGAGGATTGGTCTGCAGTGGTTGCCTTACTGCCAAAGGAAGGAGAAAGGAACTTTGTGTACTTTGCTTTTAACTTGTGAAGGATCTCCAAGGGCTTGGAAAAGAGCTTGCCCCCTGCTGAATTCTCAGGGACAACAGACTTCAACCCCAGCTCCCCAGAGTTCTTGTGGAAGTGCCTGCTGCTGTTTTGGGCCTTCTGAGGAACTGCGTGTCGCAAGGAGCTGGAAGCGCAACTCAACGAGAAGAAGCGGGTCGCCGTCGCTGGGCCTGCCGTCGCAACCCCGAAGGAGGATGTCGCCGCTGGAACTGTCGCACTGCACCGCATCGGAGAGAAGTGTGCCGCAACGAAGAGGAAGCGTGGCGCCGTCGCTGCTGCTGTTGCAACTCCGAAGGAGGATGTCGCCGCTGTAGTTGTCGCACTGCACCGCATCAGGAGAAGAATCTGACAACGAAGTCTGAGCGTGTCGCCGTCACTGTGCCTGCCGTCGCAACTCCGAAGGAGGAAGTCGCCACTGGAACTGTCGCATTGCATCGCATCGACCAATAGCACCTCGCATCCCCGAGAAGCTCGCCGCCGTCAGAGCTGCTGCCGTCGCATCTTGGATGTCGCTGCTGTAGTTGTCGCATAGAGCGGAAGCTTCACGCATCGTGGGAGAGGAGCGTCGCCGCTGGAGCTGTTGTCGTCGCATCGTAAGGGTGTCACCGTTGCCGTCCACGCATCGAACCAAGAACTTCTCGCATCCCCGAGAAGCGTGCCGCATCTGGAAGATCTTCACGTCTTTCTTTCCTTGTATCTGAACTTTGCTGCATTTCCCATCCCATCTTAAAGTAATCCTAGTCTGTATTTTTGTTGTTTATGGTCTTGTGGTAACTCTATGTAAAGTCTACTTATTTTTTATATAAAACTTGTGTGGTGTCCATTTGTAGTGTTTCACTGGGTTACTGTATGTGGTCACAATTGCTTAACTTACAGCGCCTCTGAAGTAAAGCCCTTCTGCTCGTGCCAAGGTACCAAGGGGGTGAGCAGGGGTTATTTTAGGAGTGTAATCCCCTTATCCTGACTAGAGGAGAGGGTCCCTATTTGTCACAAGTACCTACCTGTGCCAACTAGAGACCCCCAAATCTAACAGAAGGTAATTAACTTGTTCTTCTGATGGATACATCTGCCTGTGGATTCTTCACCTTATGAATTGAATCCCCAAACAGTCCTGCTCTCGAGGGAGGGTGCCTGTCTACCTATACCAAAAATCTTGCAGCACAGAACGTGCAAAGCAGCCTTCCCCCCTCACCTCAGCAATAATGCTTTGCAGAAGTGTGGAAGGAGGCCCAAGTTGCCGATGTCTAAAAAAGTGACACCTCTAGCTAAAACAGAAGAAGCAGAAGAAGAAGACTTAGCTCTGTTGGAATGAGCTCAAATACCTTCAAGAGGCTCCTTCTTGGCCAAGGCGTAGTAGATCTTGTTGCAGAGGATGATCTACATGGACAGTGCTATCTTGTGGACAGCCAATAAAGAGCTGGTTGTCCAACCTAAAGTCTTTAGTCCTGTCCAGGTTGAAGCTGACTGCCCTCTTGGAGTCCAAAAGGTGAGTGAAGTCTCTCCTCCTTAGAAAGGTGAGATGGAGGATGGGCAGGAAAGCAGCTCTGGTCTTAAGAACCATCTGCATGACATGAGGTAAAAGGGGGCTTAGAGCTAAGGGCCTGAAGCTCACTAAGCCTCCTAGCGGAAGTGATTGCAATCAGAAATATTGTCTTAAAAGCTAGAAATCTCAAAGAACACCTATGCAAGGGTTCAAAGAGAGACCCCATTAAAAAAGTAAGAACTTAATTCAAATCCCACTGAGGCATGATAAAGGGAGTGGGAAGAAACTTATTGGTGAGACCCTTAATGAATCGCATGGCTATAAATAAAGAGAGTTGGTCTGGCAAACAGAGAAAAGCCCACAAGGCAGACAAGCAGCCTCTGTGCCCGGGAAAGAGAGAAACTCGGAATATCAGACAATTGAGCACACAATGGATCAACTGATCTCTCTCCACACCACTTTACAAACGTGGCCCACCTACCAGAATAGACAGATTTGGTGGAGTGTCTTCTGGCCAATAAAATAACATCCACCACATCCCGTTGAATCTCCAGGCATGAAGGTGCAAGCTCTGGAGGTGAGGGTGCAGAACCTGCCCTTGCGACTTCGAGAGGAGGTCTGCCCTGAGAGGGAGACGGAGCAGAGGGTACGATGAGAGGTAGAGGAGGTCTGTGTACCACACCCTTCTTGGCCAATCTGGGGTGATCAATAGGATTTGGACCAGGTCTTGGCGAATCTTCCTCAGAACTCGAGGAATCATCGGTATGGGGGAAACGCATAAAGAAGCTGAGCCCCAATCCAACTGAAATGCGCCCCCAATGCTCCCTGCATTGGATACTGGAGACTGCATAACGATGGGCAGGGAGTGTTCTCTAGAGTGGCAAATAGGTCCAATTGAGGAAACCCCCACATCCTGAAAATGCGATGAACCACCTCTGGATGGAGATACCATTTGTGATTGGCTGAGTACTGCAGACAGACTGTCCGCACACACATTCAACACTCCAGCCAGATGATTCACAATCACACAAATCTGATGATCCTGAGCTCAGGACCAGAGTCGCAGAGCCTCTCTGCAGAGAAGATACAACCCTACTCCGTTTTTTGATGTACCACATCGCAGTAGTGTTACCCGTAGGACCTGAACTCACTGACCGCAAAGGGATGGAAAGCCTTGAGACCCAAACAAATTGCCCACAATTCCAGAAGATTGATGTGAAACAATCTTTCCTCTAGAGACCAAAGGCCTTTGACCTCCAGATCCCCCAGATGAGCTTCCCACCCTAGAGTGGAGGCATCCGTTATCACTGTAGCCACAGGAGAAGGAAGTTGAAACGTGTTAAGTCCTGTCTTCAATGAAAGGCGGAGAGAAGACTGGTGAAGAATGTAGGTTCTTTAATGTAGATCCTTCACAGCAAACACGAAGCACGTCAGCTAGTAACAGGAGTCAGGCAGTAACTGACAATATATAGAACATCAAGCATAGAACCCTAAGAGGCATTCTAAACAATAGAGACAAGTAGAGAATAAAGATAGTCTAAAACTCCAAACCATAGATACCACACATCTCCCTTCCCCAAAACAAAAATTAAAACAAAATTAAAGATAAAAGTCTTTGAGATAAGCAGGAATACAGGTGTTGCGAGTACTCCGTCTGAGAACTGGTGGAAGGTCAACTTGAGCAGAAATGACATTTGGAGCAGAGGCAGAACAATCAGAAATGACATTTGAAGCAGAGTCAGAACAATCAGGTAAAACGTTAAAGGTACAAACATCATCAGTGACATCAGGAGGCGAACATTGGTCCAACAGCAAGGAAGAAGGACCAGGACGTTCCAACTCATCAGCTCCAGAAATAAAGGAAGAATCTTCTTGAGAAGAAGACGTGGAGTGCTGCAAATCCGGAGATAAGCAGACTGAGAAGTTGCTGTCCTTCAAGGCTTTACAGTCTTTGAAAATAGGAGGATTGACAACCACTACATTTCTTTTACTCCACCATTTCCCATTTGAAAGTAACACAGCATTCTTAGAAATTCTGATAATTTTTGAAGCAGGATAGAACTTAGATGTCTGACTACTGTTTTTCACAGGTCTTTTGACTTTGACAGAGTCACCCACTTTGAAGAGGACAATTTTGGTTTTAAACTTGTTATCATAAGCAACTTTCATTTTGTTTTGCATAGAAACAACTTTGTCACGAACGTGATCAACATTGGGCAATTTCCCATCAACTTTTGTCTTGTCAAGGACCCAGAGAGGACTAAGTTTGGAAGAACCAAAACGTTTCTTTAACAAGACAAAAGGGGTAACACCAGTTGTGGAATGAGGTGTATTATGATAACTCCACAACCTTTCTTTGACAGCTTTAGAAACATCCAAATTTTGCATGCAGGCTAGCTGGATGGTGTCTTTTAACATTTTGTTAACCCTTTCAACCATGCCATTTCCTTGTGGGCTGTACAGGGCAACAGTCAAGTGTTTGATGTCAAGATTAGATAAAAACTTTTGAGTGACATGGGACTTGAACTGGACACCATTATCAGAAACTAGATATTTAGGAATCCCTTCTCTATGAAAAAGGTCATCCAAAAAATCAATAACACCGACAGTGGAGGGATCAGGCATGAACCTGCACTCCACCCATTTAGAAAAATAATCCACAAGGACTAAAGCAAATCTTAAGTGAGGCTTTAAATTATACATGGGACCGATAAAGTCAATGCCCAGTTTCTCCCAGGGGCCCTGAGGATAAGGAACGGGAATAAGAGGGGTATTCCTCAGCTTGAGGGATTTGTCTGCTTCAAAACAACAAGAACACCTACCAACAAAATTTTCCACATCAACATCTAAATTTGGCCACCAGTAGTAGAGTCTTAACCTTTTCTTGGTACCGGTGATCCCCAAATGACCAAGGTGAGCCAAATTCAACAATTTCACCTTGAGTTTATTAGGAGGAATTAACAAGGAGCCCCTCATCAAAAAATCATCCTCAACAGTAAGTTCGTCTTTGACTTTAGAAAACAATCGTAACCCAGGATCAAGATTCCTATCATCTGGCCAGCCCTTGATTATGTGACCCTTGACTATGTCTTGGACCTTGTCCAATTTAACACAATCTAACCACTCATCCTTACTGATGATACTCTCAGAAAACAACAAACCATCAACCATACCCACAACGCACTCAGAGTCCTCACAAAGAGAAAAAGAACTTTCAGAATCCATAAGGGGACATCTAGAAAGGAAGTCAGCACGAGTATTTTTACCTCCAGGGATATGTGTAATAGAGAAGTTAAATTCATACATCCTTGAGAGCAACCTAACTAAGCGAGGACTGAGACTATTGTGATCTTTGTTCGACAAAAGGAACACTAAGGGCTTACGGTCAGTCACCAAGATAAATCTTCGACCCCAAAGGTAAGTTTCGAAATGCTTGGTAGCCCAAAGACAAGCCAGAGCTTCCCTCTCAATAGTGCTGTACCTGCGTTCTGCAGGAGAAAGGGACCTGGAAGCAAAACCAATAGTCTGTTCCACACCCTCAATTAACTGAGACAAAACAGCCCCTAACCCAATGCCGCTCGCATCCACCGTAACAACTGATTGGATGTCATCTCTAAAAGAATGAAGAGAGGGGGCCTGTACAATGAGTTTCTTTAAATGCACAAAAGTTTTGTTAAGAGAATCATCCCAAACAAACTTTTCACCTTTTCTGAGCAATTTCCTTAAAGGTTCAGTTTGCAAAGCAAAACAATCCACAAATCTTGAGTAATATTCACAAAGACCGAGGAAAGATTTAAGTTGATCTTTGTTCTCCGGACTGGGACTATCTACAATGGCTTTAATAAGATCTTGTTTGGGAGAGATGCCACTGCTGGAAATGTGATGACCAAGGTAATCGATGCTGTCAACCAAAAACTTACACTTCTCTTTTTTTACAGTGAAACCATTGGTTTCAAGAATGTTCAATACTTCAGAAAGTTTCTTTATATGATCATCATCACATTTGGAATAAATCAGAATGTCATCTTGGTAAGCTAACACATTGCTACAATTACCAAACATTTTGTACATGAGCTTCTGGAAGACAGAGGCAGCAGACGCAAGCCCAAAAGGCATGCGTAGGAATCTATAGGGGCCAAAAGGTGTATTAAAAGATGTCAAATCACGGGAGTCTTCACAGAGTTCAACTTGGTGATAGGCAGATCTTAAGTCCAAACACGAAAAAACTTTAGAATCACCAAGTTGGGCTAACATGTCTTGGATCTTGGGAAGGGGAAAGCAATCAATTAAAATATTTTTATTTAATGATCTCAAATCAATGCATAATCTTATGTCTTTGCTACCATTTTTCTTCGCGATAACAATGGGGGCAACCCATTCTGATGAATTTATAGGCTCAATAACTTTGTCAAGGCAAAGCTGCTCTAAGTGTAGCTTGAGTTGAGACCTACCAGATAGAGGGACATTCCTTACTTTATGGACAACAGGAATGGCATCCTTTTTGAGGATAATGCGATGCTCAAAGTCATGAACAAGACCCAGCTTGTCCTTGAAGAGAGCACTATGTTTGGCAAGAAGTTGGTGTGAGGCAAGATTAGTGGAAGAACAAACATCAACCAAGGAGATCGGACAAGAAGTGCCTGGTCTTAAAACCATGCCGAATTTGCCCTGATCTTTCCATCCTAATATGTTGTATCCATTTTTAGTTACGTATATTTTAGTAGCAATGCACCTGTCCTCAAACTTAATGGTGTCATTGAAAAATCCCAACATGTCAACGGAATGACCACCAAATGAAACGGTGTGTATATCAGGAGGAAATAGTTGGGAAGATTTCCAGTGTAAATTAAATAAGATGTCAGTGACAAAAGTGATTGGAGATCCAGAATCCACCGTCACCTGAATTACAATGTCACCAATGGTGATGTCACAGATAGGACCACCATCATCCAATTCAGCATCAATGTACAAAACAATCTTATTAGAGGGAACAACTGTACATACATTTTCAGGTTCAGAAAAATCAACATTTTCAATCGTATTAACTTTTATAGGGTTTCTGTTACACACCCTGGTGAAGTGACCAGTTCGTTTACAATTAAGACAAGTTTTACTGAGAGCTGGACAACTTTTGGAATTGGCTAGATGTGATGATGAACCACACCTGAAACACGCAAAATTTTTCCTAGGTTCTTTGGAATCTTTGTTTTTAAATTGGAAAGATTTTGGTTTAATGCTTAAAGCATTGACAGTTTCAGTCAATGTTTCACTTTTATTTTTGTTCAAAACTCTTTGAGAAGAGACAGATCTCTCAATTCCTCTAGCAAGTTCAAGAGTTTCTTTGAGAGATGGATCTCTGCAACATAGCAATCTCTCTTGGACCTTTTTATTATAACAATTAACTATTATTTGATCTCTGAGGTAAGAATCCATGTTGCCATCGAATTCGCACGTTGCCATCAAAACTCTAAGTTCAGTTAAGAAAGTGTCAATTGACTCAAACTCATACTGATGTCTGGTATAAAATTTGTGACGTTCAACAACTACACTGGTTTCATCAATAAAATACTTAGCTAGTCTGGAAACAGCTTCTTGAAAAACATCCCAATCAGTTTCATGAGGTTGGGGAGAAACAGGTAAATGATCAAAAATGCGTTGGCCTTCAGCTCCAAGACTGTTATAAAGTAAGGCTAACTTCCTGTCTGGTTCAAATTTCTGACCATCTAAGGCAATAATATAATTACCAAAACCTTTGAACCATTGTTTCCATTTAGTTTTAGGTACACCTGGATCAGGAAGAAAATAGGGAGGAGTGACAATATTTTGTGACATATTAGTATAAGGTGTGAATAATGAATATAATGAAAGTTAAATGTAAGAAAAAACACAATATAAATTGTCACTCAATTAACTTTCCTGAAGAGTTTTAAAGTACTTTGTAAGATGTGCACATCATCGAGTAGAATTCCTAAAAGATGTGCCGTGGGAGATGCAGAACCAAATCGAATAAATCAAACAGAATCCAAACCTGAAGACGAGCAAAATGCTTGGAATCCAGAACAGCGCAGTGAAAAATAATGTAAACTTGAAAAACGTTGTAAAATGAAAAACGTTGTGAAAATGATAAAGAAAACGTTGTCAAAGGTAATTAGTCTTCATGCGATGAGAAAGGTCTTGAGAAAACGAGTGCATGAAACTGACTGCGCATGTCAAATAGGTTGGAGAAAGTTGCGTGAACTGCACCAAGATGGAGGCACGTAGGGTGAAGCAAACGTGAGGGACGTCACTCCGTCGTGGACTGGACGGAGGATTGTGACGACAGCAGCTGACTGGGAGGAAGAGACGAGGATGGTAGGGAGAAGACTCAGGGTACGTTCGATAGAATGCTCAAACCGTGATTCGCTCGAGCGGCAGGAACGTGGAGTCTTTGTGGCGCTCGAGCGGAGGTTCGCTCAAGAAATTGAAATGCGCAACAAGGATTAAGTGGCGCTGGACAGGTAGGAACTGTCAGAAAATAAAAATTTTCATACGACCTTGTATGTAGAATGAGCGTTTCTTCAAGGAAAAGTTCAAGCGCACTCGGGTCGTTGAGGAGGTCTCCCAGTGCTTTAGCGAATGCTGGAAATGTGAAGGAAAGAATCCCAAACGTCGCCAAATGTTAAGTCCTGTCTTCAATGAAAGGCGGAGAGAAGACTGGTGAAGAATGTAGGTTCTTTAATGTAGATCCTTCACAGCAAACACGAAGCACGTCAGCTAGTAACAGGAGTCAGGCAGTAACTGACAATATATAGAACATCAAGCATAGAACCCTAAGAGGCATTCTAAACAATAGAGACAAGTAGAGAATAAAGATAGTCTAAAACTCCAAACCATAGATACCACACAACGGCTTCCCTTGAGCCACGTTATCCGAAACATTCCACCATAACAGTTCTGCTGCAGTGTCTCTGGAGATTCTGACCACCTCCTCGAAACCACTGCCATCGGAGGCATCATTGGAGGGCCCTCATATGCCAGCGTACAAGGTTGACCAACAGTATGCAGGAAGCGAAGAGACAGAGCAGGCGCTAGACCCTCAGGACTGGAACAGTCGCTCCATTCTGAAAAAGTGGAATCATAGCCTGGATGTCTTGAATTCTCTGTATAGGCAGGAAGGCACCACTCACAGCAGTGTCCAGTACTGCCCCTACAAACAGGTTGCGCTGAGAGGGAACCAGGTGAGAGTTGAGAATGTTTATCGAAAAACCCAAATCAAACAACAGAGGTATTGTTACTTTCAAATGATGCAGCACCATCTCCGGCTACTTTACTGTGAGCAGCCAGTCATAAAGGTAGGGAAAAACCAAAATCCCAGATCTCCTGAGATGTGCTGCTACCACAGCAACCACCTTTGTGAAGACCCGTGGTGTGGATGTGAGACCAAACGGAAGGACCGCAAACTGGTAGTGTTGGGATTCCGCAATAAAACGGAGATACTCCTGATGTGACTTCAGGATGGATATATGAAAATAATCATCCTGCAAATCGATCAACACCATCCGGTCTTCCTGCTGCAGTGCCAGAAGAACCTGAGCCAGGGCCAACATCCTGAACTTTTCCTGCCTGAGGTGAAAATGCAAGACCCTAATGTCTACGATAGGCCTCAATCGACCGTTCTTTTGGGGACTCAGAAAGTACCGGGAGTAGCATACCGACCCCTTTCCTGCTCCAGAACCACCTCTATCGCACCTTTCTGCAGCAAAGATAGAACCTCCTGTTGTAGAAGCAACAGATACTCCTCTGAGCACCAACCATGGCGAGGGCGAGAGGAGGGGGAAACTCCTGGAAGGGAAGGGCATACCCATTTTCTACGAGATCCAAAACGCAGAGATCTGAAGTAACAGATCTCCAGTTTCGTAGAACATAAGACACCTGACCTCCCACGGGATCAACATGCTGTAGGATGGAGGATCTAGAGCTGCTTACCTGCGGTACAAATTGGAGGGACGGGAGAGGAGGAGGAGACTTGCTGACGAGCTGAGTCTCACAGACGACCTCTATCTTTTCCTCTGCACAAACTATATAGAGGGTTCGCCTGTTGCTGCTGCTTCTGTTTGGCCCAAAAGGAAGGAGCTCTGTGAAATCTGCAGTATTCAAAACGTCTGGGCTGGGACTGAAGACCAAACGATCTCATGCTGTAGCACAAAGTCCGCTTTGGTACCAAAAAGACGAGAGCCATCAAAGGGCAAGTCCAACAGGGTGGCCTGTACATCGGATGAAAACCCAGATCCCCTTAGCCAAGCATGCCTCCTGGTTGCCAACAAGGAACCCATAACTCTGGCAACAGAGTACGAAGTATCAAGTCCTGACTGAATGACCTGATGGGCAGTAGCTTGGGTGTCCGATAGAACTTCAGCAAAATGGCCCTGAACATCCTCCGGAAGCTTCAGGAGCACCTCCTTTGCTGAATCCATCAGAGCGTGGATATATTGACCAAGCAGGCATGTTGCATTTGTCTGTTTCAGAGGCATGTTGACTGAAGAAAACACTTTCGTAGCCGACTGCTCCATCCTCTTGGATTCTCTATCTGCAGGCATGGATAAGAAAGAGCCTGCAGACTGTTTAGTAGTGCATGATGCCTGGACTACTAAGCTATCAGGAAATGGGTGTGTGGAAAGGAAAGTAGGATCTCCACGAGCCACCTTATATCTTTTTACATCCAATCTGGACACTGCAGGGGCAGTCATTGGCTTATGCCACACCTCTAAAATGAGCTCAGCTAAAACCTCATTAAATGGAAGTAGAGGTTTAGAAGCAGAATGAGAATGAAGAACTTTTGTAAACAATAATTGGACTTAAGATCTGCAGTAGGTAACGGCATATCCAGTAGATCAGCCGCTATCTAATTTTAGAATGTTAAGAGGTAACCTCCTGCGATGGTAGACCTTTCGGTGAAGAGAGCTCCCACTCAGAAGATGTGTCCAATCCACTAGCCTCCTGCAGTCCCACAAGCTCCTGAATAGGGTCAACAATTTCACTGTCTACAGCCTCTTCCTACTGCTCTTGTTATTCTTCCTCCTCCAGCAGCCTCTGTGTCTTTCTTCTGGACCTCATCCTAGAGACCGGTGTCGCCATACGCGGTGCATAAACTTCGGGCAGGCATCGATGGGGGCTCCACAGGAATAGTGGAAGGCACCGGGGGGGCAGAGTCGGTGCCGGAGAGAACAGATCCAAAGGCACTCTTCACTCCGGGAATTGCACCGGCATAGAGTGCCTCGGTGTCAGGAGAGGCCAACTCCCCAGGGTCATTGGCATGAAAGGTGCCTGTGCGAAGTGAGGTGGCAAACTTCCAAGAGTATGAAACCAGTCCCATGGGGCCAAAAGACACACCAGCAGGGTTAGCCGCTCTGGCAAACATGCCAAACATTGTATTCAAGAAATGCAAAGGATCCGTACCTGGAGCTGGAAAGGGTGGGTATGGATCCGGTACCTGACTGGCTCTGGCTGCAGAGCTAGAGACACTGGAGCCGGGTGTGGAGTGGCAGGAGAAGGCTTTGCTTCTCTGGGCATCGGTGAGAGTCTGGGAGCCGGAGATGGTGCCATAGTCACCTGAGGCAAAGGGGAAGGAGAGGCATTATTCTTGCGTTGACGTCGGTGTACCAGGGGCCCTGACTTCGGTGTTTAATCCTTCGATGACTGACCTCTGGATGCATGGCGCTGCTTCTTCTTCTGCTTCCTCGATGACTTGGTTCTCGGCCTCCTCTGGCCCCTTTTCTGCTCTTCGCCCTGGCCAGGAACAACTTGGCCTCCCTCTCTTTCAAGGCCTTTGGATTCATGCGTCTATATGACGAACACCCCTCAACCCCATGGTCCGACGGGGGAACCATAGACAATCCTCATGTGGGTCAGTGATAGACAGATGACCCCCACATTCTCTGCAAGGCTTAAAGCTGGACTTTTTCCAGGTAGCCATAACAATTTCTGGAAGAACCTGCAACAATGAAACTCCAGAAATGAAGAGCCCTGGAAAAAAAACGTGACGAGTCGATTGCGCATACAGAAAGGGAACTGACGTCAGCACGCCGACCAGGTCTTCTAATGGCTCCGATTACATCATACGGAGTAGTGTGCGGAGCCGTACCATTGTGACGTCCTCGTAGTCATGGGAGAGGTATGGAGAAATGTTACAGTGGAATGCTGCGCATGGGGTAATTCATAAGGTGAGGAATCCACAGGAAGATGTATCCATCAGAAATCGGGATAACTTACTAAATGTCCTGGACTTGCTGCTGTGGTAGAAAGATCTTGAATGCCACTGTGTTCAGGATAGCCCTATAAATGGAATCTTCTGCCTAGGTATCAGGTGAGACTTCAGTTAATTGACTGAAAACTCTAGATATGCCAAGAGAGTGACCTTCGTCCAGACATTATTTGCAACTGACGGTAGCAAGCCTGCCTTGAGAAGCCGAGGTATGGAAATACATATATCCTCGACCTCCGAAGATGGGTTGTAATACCATCACTTTTGTGAACACCTGCAGGGCTAAGGCCAAGGATAAGTGTAGGATGGCGGTTGAGTGACGGAACTACGCATGCGTTTACCACACATGCCTGTTCCACACAGTCTGTATATCGCATGTCTTAACCACAAATATTCCTTTACCATCCCAGAAAACTACCACGAACCCCCCTCAGACCCCGCCCAAGCCTCACTCATCTGGCTGTCCGCTTCCTGATGCTCCTTTTTCAAGTCCCTGCCCATTCCGAACACTAGAGCACATTTGCCTTAACCACACAAATGCTTGATTAAGGCAAATTCGTTGTAGGAGTAAGCATGGTTAAGCTTGTGGGCTTCCTTAAGTCATGGCTCTGGCCAGGTAGTTCTGGATGTCTTCCTTAGAATGGCACATTGGAAGTGGTCAGACCCCACCAGGAACTGCAGCTAGCATGTGTGGGACTGCAGGACTAGTACATGAAAATACGTGTCTACTTATCTGAATACATCAACCAGTCTTCTAGTTCTAGAGACAAAAGTCAGAGTGAGCATTTTTAATTTTATTTTTGAAAGAGGTCTAGAATGAGTTGGAGGCTTCTGTCATTGTCCGATACAAGGAAGTAACACCCTTTTGCCCATCTTGGCCTCCGGTACCCTCTTGATGGCACCCTTAGTTAGAAGAAAACTGATCTTTTGCATCAAAAAAACTGGCATGGTCTTTTGGATCTTGTCCTGCTAATGAGGGAATCTTATGGAGAGCAATGTAATAAACGGCAGGGTGTAGCTGCTCTGAAACGGTTAGTAATACCCATAGATGTGATGTGACTGATTTCCAGCAGGGACGGAAAAATTAGATCCTTCCCCCTACCGGCTGGTTATGGCTCTGGAAGAAAAAATCACAGCTGTTTGGTGACTACTGCAGCAGGGGTGTAGGAGGATGACTGCTCGCTCTGTAGATGTGAAGGACCTTGGCCGACTCCACGACCCATGAGGCCACTAAAGGTTCAGGCTGGGTGCTGCATCAGCAGATGTCTCTATGCCAGCTCCACTCTCAACGAAAAGCATCTCCAAGTAAGTGACGCCTTGGAAATTCCAACACACAGACCTGACATTGCGCGTTCTCTTCTGTGGCGAATAGATCTAACCAAGGCTCTCCCCACCGCTGAAAGAGACCTTGCGCCACGTCAAAGATCAGACGCCATTCGTGATCCATCTTTCACCGGCGGCTGAGTTCGCCCGCCCTGGCGTTCAGGGAACCTGCCAGGTGTTGAACTACCAGGGTGACGCCCTGGTGTTCCAGCCATGTCCAGAGGCGCAGATCCTCCTGACAAAGGGTCCACAACCCCACCTTGCCCTGTTTGTTGCAGTACCATATGGCGGTGATGTTGTCCGTGAACACCTGCACTACACTTCCCCGGACACTGGGAAGGAATGCCTTCAGTGCAAGTTGGATCGCCCGCAGCTCCAGAAGGTTGATATGGAGCCGGGACTCCGCTGGAGAAAAGAGGTTTCTGGTCTCTGCCTCTCCCATTTGGCACCCCCCCCCCATCCCAGGAGGGACGCATCTGTCACTACTACGTGCTCCGGTTGGGGTAGGGAGAGGGATCTGCCGCTGACCCAATCGCGGTTCGTAAGCCACCACTGCAACTGACTCGCAGTGCCCTCTGAGATCAGGACGTGGTCGGACAGGTTGCCCTGATGCTGTGCCCACAAAAACTTCAGGTCTCACTGCAGAGCCCGCATCCGACCCCTGGCGTGATGCACCAGTAGGTTGCAAGAGGCAATCAGCCCCAGTCGCCTTCAGCGTCAACCTGACCGAAACTCGGGATAAAGGCTGAAAGATCGGAATCAGAGTCTGAATATCCCAAACCCGCTGTTTGGGAGGATAAACCCAAAACCGTGCCGAGTCCAGAACCGCTCCGACGAAAAGGAGCTTCTGACAGGGGCACAGGTGTGACTTCGGCATGTTGATGGAGAACCCCAGCAAGTGCAAAAGGTCGGCAGTAGTCTGGAGGTGGGAGACGACTGTCTGGGGCGAGCCCGCCTTCAACAACCAGTCGTCGAGATAGGGGAAGACTGAAACCCCTGATCTGCGCAGATGAGCTGCGACCACCGCCATCACTTTCGTGAACACCGAGGGGTACTGGTAAGGCCGAAGGGGAGCACGGTAAACTGAAAGTGCTCGTGGCCTAACGTGAACCGCAGGTAGCGCCAGTGGGCCGGCAGGACAGGGATGAGGAAATATGCGTCCTGCAAGTCCAACACTACCATTCAGTCTCCGGGGTCTAGGGCAGCAAGGACCTGAGCCAAAGTCAGCATCTTGAACTTCACCTTCCGAAGTAAGCCGTTGACGCTCCGGAGGTCCAAGATAGGGCGTAGGCCCTCTTTGCCCATCTTGGGTACCAGAAAGTAGTGGGAGTAGCAACCACGTCCTACTTCTGGCCCAGAAACACGCTTGATGGCCCCCTTGGCCAAGAGGGCCATAACTTCCTCCTGCAGAAGTTGCAAGTGATCCCCCGACATGCGGAGGTACTGCGGTGGCATGGCTGGAGGGGTCGCCTCGAAGGGGAGGGAGTTGCCCCTTTGGACGATTTGCAGCACCCACCTGTCCGACGTGATTGAGCGCCAGTAGAGGAGGTGATGGCGGACCCTGCCCCCCACTGGCGTTGAATGGGCCTGAAAGCTCTGACTAGGAAGGCTTTGAGCAGATGCTGCGGGAGTGGATGTGGACTGACCTTGCCGTTGTCCCCCGGCACCACCACGGCGGTTACCACGTCCGCGTTGAGGCTGGAACTGGGGCCTGTGGCTGTACGAACGCGGGAGGGTGCCCCTTCCTTGGCCACGAAAGGGGCGAAAAGCAGAAGTCTGCTGGCGCTGGCCCGACAGGCCCAAGGACTTGGCCGTAGTCCTTGAAATGCTCAAGCGCACTGTCTGCTTTGTTGCCAAAAATGCGACAGCCATCAAAGGGCATGTCCATGAGTGTGGCCTGGACATCCCCTGAAAAATTGGCGGACCTCAGCCAGGTGTGGCGACGGATCACCACCGTCGTGGAAAGCACTCTGCCCAGCGAGGCCATGGTATCAAGTCCGCATCTGATGGAGTACCGTGCTGCATCCCACCCCTCGGCAAGTGCCTGGGCGAGCCGTGCCTGGGCCTCCTCCGGACACTGGGGCAGCACGTCCGCAACCGTGTCCCACAAAGAGCGGGTGTAACGGCCCAAAATGCAAGCGGTGTTGATAGACTGCAAACCCAAACTCAATGAGGAGAACAGTTTCTTCCCAAACTGATCAAACCTTTTGGATTCTGGTTCTGGGGGAGCAGTCGGGAATGCGGACTGTGATGTAGAGGCTTGGATCACCAGGCTCTCAGGGGTGTGGTGAATGGACAGAAAGTGGGGGTCGGCTGGAGCCGGGCGGTGGCGTCGGGCCATGTTCCTATCCACAGGGGGCACTGTGGAGGGCTTGGACCAAGTGCCCATCAGAACGTCCGTGAGGGCTTCATTAAATGGCAGCAGAGTCTCCGAAGAGCCAACTGGCGCTGAAGCACCTAGGTGAGAAGATTAGTTCTCAAGGCCGCAGCAGGGAGCTCAAGAGCCAAGGCCTTGGCTTCCCTGCGCAACACCACACCATAAATGGCACCCTCCTCCGTAGCCACGGAGGGAGGAGAGATGAATCCTGTGTCAGGCGATGTGTCCAGACCACTGGCCTCAACCAACTCATCTGCCCAGTCCTAACTTAACTGGCACTGCTGTGCCAGAGGGTCCTCAGACCCCTCCCAGTACTCCCCTTCATCCGTGTCCTGAAAACAGGCAGAAATGACGGAGCCGGGTCATAGGTGAATTGCTCACCCACCGACGCCAGAGACGGCGCCGTTCCGTCGCCCGACTGAAAATGGGGACTGCGTCGTCGGAAGACGGCGCCGGGAGCAACACCATCGAGGTCGGCGCCAGCGGAGGAGTCGTGAGGTCAACTGGTGCCGACCGGGATCCAGGCCTGGTTCCCTCGGGGCCCTGCGGTGTCGGGACTGAAGTCGACGACGGCGCCGGAGCCGAAGCACCCAACGGCGCTTGGGTCGAAGCCACCGGCCCGCCAGGTCCCCTAGTCGGGTCCATGGGGCCCGAAGGCGCACCAAGAGGCCTCGACAGAGGGAAGTGAGTCCTCATGGCCACGAGGAAATCCTGTATCTCCTCCAGCGTTGCATGCAGCCCAGGGATCGGAGGGTTTGGGGTCGGATGCGATGCCACGGGCTCCGGCGGAGCCGCATGGGCGTTGCGCGAGTGGAGTCGGAAGAGCGATGTCGCCTCTTCGACTTCTTTTTAGAGTGCCTTGACTTACCGGAGGACTTGGAGCCCGACGAGTGGTGATGGCTCGACGGGCGGCGACGACTGCGGCTCCGCGATCGGTCCCTCGAGTTCCTCCACGACCGGGACCATGAGCGGCGCAGAGCCGACTGCCGGATCTCGAGAAGCATACGGGACCGCTCCCGTCTAGCTTTCGAGGTCAAGGCCCGGAAGTCGGGGCACGACTTGTCGTCGTGGTCGGCCCGAGGTAGTAGAGACACCAACGGTGGGGGTCGGTCACCGACATCAGGCGGTGACAGGCGTCGCATGGCTTGAAGCCAGGCATCCCTACGGCATCAGGATTCAAAGTCGACACGAAAAGAGATCCAAAACAGATCAAAAAAGTTAGTCAAAAAATGACTGGAAGTACTGCTCTTCCCGGATTTGCGCTTGCTGGCTCAGAAAAAAGAAGAACTGACGTCAGCGCGCGAGGGCAGCGTCTAAGTACTCCGAAGGAATCATCCCGGCGATCATGACGCCGACGACGGACGCGGAGCCGCAGACAACGTCTACTGACGCGCAGAGGTACTGCTGACGAAAACTTTCCGGATCCAGTCTGACGCCTGGGGATATTCTAAGGTAAGGAACCTAACACTAACCTGTTTATTTCAGATAATACTGGCACTCCAAATTCTTTTCTCTTTCAGATTGACTGCATGTACATCCTCTTGTAAATCTCGGATCTATGATGTGCTCTGAATAATCATTCGTCCTGATGATGACCCTGGAACTGCCCAGGATGTGTCGAAATGCCGTCAACACTATATGAACCCAAGACTTCACAGAAGTTAAGATGGCTATTTAAGAGCTGATCCGACTTGTTTCACTCTATTAGACTTACACATGATCCGTTGAAGAATTACTAATTTTATTTTGACAGCTCTTTGTTGTCTATTGCTTTGTTTCTGATCACGTTTTCGTTTTGTTTTTATTTGTTGCCCTGGTCAATTGCACAGTGTTATGACCTCAGTCACAGAGTACTATTGTTTTATGCAGACCTTTTGTATATACTTTATGATTGTAATTTGAAATTGTTTTAATAAAAATATGTGCAACAAACACCGTCTCCTTGAAAATCTCATGGGAAATTTTCCACAATTGATAGTACTCAACAATATCTCCTAACAATTTCTTTAAACTCATGTTCTATTTTCAATGATACCTGGTAGGACTTTTGTTGTGCATATAATATGATATGCCCTGTCCTTCTTAGGTATACAGTTAGTTACTCAAATATTGTCAGATTGGATCCAAAAATGGTTGGACAACCACTATTGGGTATCATTCTGAACTGCACATACATCTATAAATTTAGTGACATCCTACATGTAGAATAGGACCTTTTCAAACCCAAAATATCCAATGGGTCAAGTAAAAAACAAAAAATTGTTACCTATTTGGAATACACAAACTGTTGTGTCTGCATGCTTTTCGTATATGAATGACGAAGTTGTAAGTGTGACAGGCCTTGAGGTGAGTTACCATTGGCTTGTGTGTTGCAATGAAAGTATTCATGTGTGTAAATTAATCAGCGTGTGAATTAGTTGGTTATGTCGAATGCAGGTCTCTAATACATTGTTTCCCAAACTGAGGGTCGAGACCCACTGGTGGGTTGGAAACATATTCTTGGTGGGTCAGAAAAGTTTAATGCAATGAATAAAGATGCACTTTAATTATGTATATATCTTGTCACATTTGGTGTGCTTCAAAGACAGAGGTCAAAAGTCAGGCTAAGTCTTACGCTGCTTATTTTTGTTAATATAAGGAAAAGTTACTTACGTTCAGTAACGCCTTATCTGGTAGAGACATGATATAACCGCAGATTCCTTACTTGTGAATTTCTAGGTGTCAAGTTGGATCCAGAAGATTTTGCTTAGCAGTACCCCGGCACCCTGGTAGGTGGCGTCAGTCTACTCTGCCTGACTTCGTATGGCATTGAGTTCATCGTCAGGACATCCGCATGGTCTATATAGATACCACCTCAGCGAGCTGACGGCAGTACTTTTCCTGACTTTTGACGCCAGTAGAGCAGAGCCATGAAGTAGGCTGACAGTGGTGTGTTAAAACAACTAGGGCCTTGAAGGGGGCCAGCCCTGACATGAATAATTGATCAGGAGTGTGGGGAGGATGGGTGAGTTGGTAAGGAATCTGCAGCTAGATCATATCTATACCCAAGAAGGTGTTACCAAAGGTAAGTAACTTGTCTATCTGATAGAGACACCTAGCTGCAGATTCCTTACTTGTAAACAGATGCCAGAGCAATACCATCCCCGGAGGAGGGACTGTGGAAACGTTATAAACGAGAAAGTCATGTAGGACAGAACTGTCAAAGAGGCTTTCCCGATAGTCCTGATTGTCCAGAGAATAATGCTTGGCAATCGTGTGCCAGGAGCCACCTGCCAGATGTCAAGAACCGGAACACCAAGCTGGAGAGCCGTATTGGCTGCCTTAGGTCTGGTAGAATGAGCTCTGAGGCCTTAAGAAGATGTTTCTTTGCCAAAGCGTAACAAATCTTAATGTAGAGGATAACCCATTGTGATATGGTCCTATTCTAGTCAGCACGTCCCTTCCGTGCTCCAACGTACCCCACAAAGAGTTGGTCGTCCACCCGGAACTCTTTATTGCGGCCAAGGTCGAACGATGATGCTCTTTTTAGGTCTCGGCAGTAAAGATGTTCCTCTTCCTTAAAACGATGCGTAGTATAGAAGGTGGGCAAGGTGACAGATTGCCCTATGTTAAAAGATGTCGCAACTTTAAACAAAAAAGAAGACAAGTGCAGAGCACTCCCTTGTCTGGAAAGACAGTCAGCTAGGAGCTTGCAGCTCGCTCACTCTCATGGCAAAGGTTATTGAACTAAAAAGGCTGTCTTGATGGTGAGCAGCCGGTGGGGGCAATTTTGCAGCGTCTCAACTGATGCACACATTAGATAAGTATGGACCCAGTTAAGGTCCCACTGGGGCATGATGAAAGGAAAAGGGGGATCAAATGATTAAGCCCCTTCAGAAATCCATGTACAATAAGAGACTTGAATAGTGACGGTTGGTCTGGCAACCTTAGCACCGTAGAAAAGCAGAAAGGTAGCCCTTCAGAGCGCCCAGAGCAGAGCCCTGCTGGGCAAGAGGCAGGATATAAAGGAGAATATCAGAAAGGAAGGCAGCAAAGAGTCAATACATCGTTCTCTACAATATTTACAAAATAGTTGTCATCTGTAGGCATAAATCAACTTAGTGGAGGGACGGCTAGCTGCAAGAATAATATCACAAACTTCAGGAGGAAGAGCAAAAGGTATCAGAGGAAACTGGCATAGTGTAAAATTCTTGGGAGCAGAAAAATTATACCAAGAATCATCTACATGGTGTATAAAAATGCACTCTGGTCCTGCTCACAGAGATCAAATTAGCCTGAAGGAAGGGGGTTGGACAGGCAAGTATGTAGGATTGGGCCAAGAAAACTGTCCTCATTTGAATTGCACATAATGAGCAAACGTGCAACCATCTGCTAGAATAGGTGGTTTGATGAAAATGACTTTGAAAACCTCACCAGAATGCTCCCTCTATCTACACCTCAAATTTTAAACCTCCAAAGACATACACCAATTAACAGAATACGTTCATCTGGTAACATTCCCCCTTGTTTTCAGAGAGGATGTCCTGCCTTTTAGAACTCCCAGTGGAGGGGAGATACTGGAGGCAAAAGGTGTTCAAATATCAAGAAAGGTTCTTGGCTAGAGAACTATATGGACCATATCAGCCTACAACTATTGATACCGTTCACACGTGTGTGAACATTTGCACATTTTGCTCAGACGCCTTACTTGCACTTGTCTGTCAGACACAAGGCTGATGAACTCACTCATGTTGACACAGTGCATTGCCATACAGTTTTCCAACCTGACCTGCACATTCTTACTTTCCCAATGGGGATTTAAAATAGAATGGAAGTACATTTAATAACTCTGATTGCCAAGCCCCCTGCCCCCCCCCCCTCCCGGCCCGGAGGCCTCCTGGACGTGCATTTGGAGACGGGGCAGGGAGGAGCCATCACGCGCCGCAGAATCTTTCCTGGAGGGTTCCGGGGACACGGGAACCGGCGCTGCGCTACACCGGCGGCCCCCCTCCCTGGTCTTACCCCCCCCCCACCATCTTCGTCGACGACGCTTGCTGGAGACCCGAGATTGAGGCGCCCTGCTGACTCTGCTGCACCGGCTGGGGCGGCGGACTGGGCACAGGTCCGCAGCTGGTGCCCTCGTGAGGGGGCATGAACTGAGGGGCTTTGCGGGCTGAACTTGAACCGGGCCTGCGAAGAAGGCCACCAAACAGCGGCTGGGACGTGCTGGCCACCTGCCCCTGCCCCCCCCCGGCCCCCTGCATATTCGCGCCTACAGACAAGGGGGCTACAGAGACGCGACCAGGCTGTCGTGAGCGGTCAGTGCCCACGGACGGGGCCGAGATACTGACCCCTGCACCTTGAAAGGGCCCAACGACGAGCAGCATGGGGCGGAGAGGGGTGAAAGCGGCCGAGAATAAAGATGGTACTCCTACCGACAACGTATCTGATGAGACCCTCGGCGATCCCGCGTCGGGGACTGCGGCCTCTAGCCACCAGGGTGACAAACTGGACCTGATCCTTAAGGAAATTAGAGACTCCAGGACTGCGATGGAGGTGCAACTGGGTACCCTTACCTCGAATCTTTCCCTACTTAAGGCCGATCACTCCAAGCTGTCGGACAAAGTAAAGGACCAGGGTCTGGCGCTGACAGATCTTACCCCGACGGTGGCTGAACACACAGATTCTATCCAGCGAATCCAGCACCAGGTACAGACTCTTATGGATAGGGTGGAAGATGCGGAAGGACGCAATAGACGGAATAAAATCCGCGTCATAGGCCTGCCGGAACGCTGTGAGGAGCCCCACGCAGCGGAATTTATGGAGGCCTGGTTCCGGGAGCATGTTGCTGCGGACGGACTGTCCCCGTACTTTTGTGTGGAGAGGGCACACAGGATTCCTACGGGTCAGCCGAGCCCGGGCCGACCGCCTCGGCCCCTGATTGTGAGGATCCTCAATTACCGGGATAGGGACACGTTACTTCGACAGGCCCGGCTGAAAGCTGTCATAGAATATGAAAGGAAACGCATCTCACTTTACCCAGATTACACCAATCTAGTGCAGAAACAGCGGTCCTCATACTACGAGATTAAGAGTAAACTCCAGAAAGCCAGTGTAGGAAGGTAGACCCCTGACTATGGTTGCCCCCAACTTTTTTCCTGGTGTTTTGCTGGTTTTCTGACTTAGTTGACCTGGGACCCTGCTATTCAGGGCCCCAGGCCTACTGCTCTCTCTGTAAAATGGATTCCATGTACCTTAGGTACATATCTAAATTGGATACTGAGTCACCTTATCAGTCCCTGTACAGTGTACCTTAGGTACCCAGGGCATAGGTGTACCCAGGGCCTACCAGGGGCTGCAGCATGTATTATGCCACCCCTGGCTGGCCATCCAAATCTGACACAACTGGCTGCTTGACAGCTGGGGCAAGGTGGTGTAATCACCCTTTGCTTTAGATATAGTATACCTATATCTAACCCTAAAATGGACACACAGATCTCCTATCAGTCACTCCTATGGCAGGCCTTAACAATCCTGAAGGCAGAGTGCTTGGAATCGTGTGAGATGGTGCTCTGGCATGAGCTGAGCCTGTCTGCGGCTTTCGGGATCCATCCCTTAGCCGTTTCCATGATATCGCATACCATATACTCTTAAGTGCATTATAACCCTCGCGGTTATATGCCAACTCTGGTATCGCTTTATCAAAACATGTCGAGTAAGGTGTCATACGAATTGGAATACTAACCCCTCGCCAATTCTGGCGACGGGGTTAGCATTCCACCCTTCTAGAGGGACACGACATGTATGTAACCCCTAACCCCGGTTAAAGTCAGACATAGCCTCAGCTCCACAAAATGGATGCTGCCACCGAGACACAAGTCTGCCCTCCTGCTGCTGGGAGTCCTCCCAGAGCAGGAGGCAAGGACAAAGGGTTTCCTGCCAGGGGCGGTGCCAGCACCGTCCCAGACAGGGTTTTGTGTATTCCAGGTAGGCAGGGCTACAGAGGAAGGTGACTGCACGTGGCACCCCGGTGCTCACTGTGCATAGGCTGGCTTAAACCAGTTCCAGGGACACTCCAGACCCTGTGCTGGGGAAAAGCCCGCCAAGGAAGTGGGTGTAACCACCCCCCTCCTGGTCCCACCCCTAGGGCAGGACTTAGTCGCGTGCCAGCCCCCTTTTCCAAGATAAAGGTAGAGACTGGCCCCCTTCCAAATCAGATCATCTTTGAATCCTGAAACTACTTTCCACGAAAGGAACTCAAGACTTCTTCCTAAGATTTCTCCCTTGTGACTAAAGAGTAGTCACCCTGCATCCGCAGGCACCATCTTAAGAACACTGCGGTCTGCTGCAAGTCTCTCCTCCGGATCAAGACTGCCCAGCTCGACGAGAACCGGCTTCCCTGGCACCTCTGACCTCTACCTACATCATCAGTCACGCTGAGATTCGTGGGTGTGACGAGACCTCGAGGGACCGGCCATCTTCAAGACTGCACGACTTCTGCACAGCAAGCCCGCCGAGTAATTTCCTGGTGAGTGCTTTGGGGTCCGAGAAGCCCCGACCCTGAGCAGCTCCAGCACCGAAGTGCAGCCTCCCAGCATCTCCACGATCTGCGTGGGGCCCTTCTGCTTTTTGCTGCTCACCGCGTTGTTTGGCTACTAGCCCGCTGGCTTGTGGCCTTCTGAACGACGCCCGACGACATCACTGCTGCTAGTCTGGTTGCTCCAGACTGGCCCTTGCTTCCCTCCATCGTAGAAGTACCCTGGACCCTCCTGGTCCGGCTAAGACGCCATTTTAGGTCCACCGCGTGGGCCTTGCATTTGCCAAGACTTGTTGCCCAATCCTGGGTCCAGCGACGTCGACAGCAAGAACCTTCGTGGGACAGCTCGCACCTCCATCCTGGTCGCCGACAACGCCTCCTGGTCCGAGAGACTGCAGAGCCCAGCAGCGCCCACTCACCTGACTGCGGTGACTTCGCCCGGTGCCATCCTGGTGCCCACTTAATCACTGGCTAGTGATTCAAGAACTTGGTCCCCTCTGCTTTCAGGTTTTCTTCTTCCTTGATCCAGGCTTGGATCCATCGAACTTTCCTTCACTGGTCGCCTGCCAGCAACTTCCTTCTTCCAGGCTCCTGGTCCGGCAACGAGATTCCCGACGTCTTTTCAGACCTATGCAGCTGCAGCCCCTGGGCTAGGTAACTTCGGCACTTCGGTGTCCCAGCATAGCCTCACTATCCTAGGGTCAGGATCCACTGTCGTTTTCTCCCTACCAGGTCGGGTTCGCCCGTGAACACTAACTTTGCCTTTACTAGCTTCCATAGACTTTGTCCCGCATCCCGCGTAAGAGTGCACACTCTGCACCCGAGTCCCCTAGGCCTCCTAGCAGTAATCTAACGATTCTATAGTCAAGTCCTAGCGATTCCAAAGCCTATTAGTACTGTACTTACCTGCTAGTAATTTCGCATTCCACTTTGAGAGTATATGGTTTTTCGTGCCCCTCGGGCATTTGTGTATAACGTGCTAACTTAAGTATTTTCGTAAGAGTTTTGTTGTGTGCCTAGCACCCTGTCCTCATAAAGAGTACAGGGTTGTTGTGATTCTAATAAATACACTGTTTATTTTCATAACACTTGTGTGGTGTCCTTTCACTGGGTGTTCAAGGGGTAATGTGATGGTAAAACAGCTGGCTTAACACGCCCTCTAGAGTCTTAGCCTTAGACTGCTCGTATCCATGCTACTAGGATAGCTGGTCTATAAGGTTGACTTACAACCAATCATCAATAAGGGTTGTTTGGACTGATATATAGTGATCACTAGAATAGTGAACACTGCACATCAGGCCAACTTCTCACATTGGTGAGCAGCGGTTGGGATTTGAGCTTGCTGTTGTTTTACCACACATGCCCTAAGAATATCTTGGGAAAGATCACATAAGTACTAAAGGTACATATAACTTAGCTTAGAATACTCTGAGTTCTACTGAACCAGCTGTTGTAGCTCCTAGGGCCTAGCACACCCTAAACTACAACTCTAGCAAGGGATCAGTAGGCAAACACATAGTGTAGGTAAGTGCACCACTTACACCGCACTAGAAAAGCATGTCTACCCAGGGAGAATCTACTGAGACTCCCCTGGTCAGTGTTGACCCTCCACAGGTCACTTCAAGATATGCAGCTCTCAGTTTCCAGGAGATGAGACAGATCTGTGTCTCCAGGAAACTGAAGCAGGGGTCTAACCCCACCATTCCCTTTCTGATAGGTCTCTTAGAGACATATGATGCCAGAAAGCTTTCTCAGTTACATGAGAACATGCCAGCCTTAGAGGGAACCTCTGGGGATCCAGACCTCCCCAACACTGCTACTGCAGTTGAGGAGGAGGAGGATCAGGAGGAACTCTCTGGGGATGAGGTAGACAAAGGTCTTGAGGTAGTCAGAAGGCTAACCAGGGCCAACTTAGACTTACTTGGGCTAGGATCTGGGGGACCCCCAGTACTAACCCGAAGTGGGCCTAACCTTGGAGTTAGGAGAGATAGATCTCTTTCTAGGGACTCCAATAGATCTCTGCACTCTAATGCCTCTTCTCAGGGGAGAAGGAATCCTCCACAGAGGAGATTTACTTCCCCTCAGAGAAGGGAGCATGAAGCTAGGATGAGACAAGCTGAACTGAGGATTGAAAGGGAAGAACTTGCCCTGGCCAAAGAGAAGCTTGCCTTTGCTAGAGAGCAGCAGATGAGTGGGTTAGCACCCACTGGTGGCAGCAATCTCCCAAGAGATAGAGAGAAGGGTTTAGATACTAAACACCTGACTAAAATAGTGCCCCCCTTTAAACAAGGGGATGACATCCAGAAATGGATGGCTGCTTTGGAGAGGGCCTGCACTGTGCAGTGCATTCCCCAGAGTCAGTGGGCAGCTATACTGTGGCTCTCCTTTGATGGTAAAGGTAGAGATAAGCTCCTCACTACAAGAGTAGAGGATGCTAACAATTACCAGGTCCTGAAGAATACACTGGTTGATGGGTTTGGTTTAACCACTGAGCAGTACAGGTTGCTGTTCAGAGACACCCAGAAAACTCAGTCTCAGGACTGGTCTGACTTTGTGGATTGTGCCACTAAGGCTTTGGAGGGCTGGCTACTGGGTAGTAAGGTTACTGATTTCAAGGGATTGTATAATCTAATTATGAGAGAGCAAGTCTTAAATAATTGTCAGAACCAGTTATTACACCAGCACCTGGTAGACTCTGATCTGACCTCTCCACAAGAATTGGGTAAGAGGGCAGACAAATGGGTCAGAACCAGGATTAGGCCCAAGAACCAAGGTGGTGACCAGAAAAAGGAATCAACCAAGCCTCAAGAGAAGGGTGGGAATAAATCTACAGATCAAACCACATCAGGGCCCCAAAAATCCTCTGAGGGGGGTGGGTCCCAGAATCCTTCCAATAACCAGAAGAAACCTTATTGTTATCCCTGTAAACAGGTGGGTCATTTAAAAACTGACAGCAGTTGCCCAAAGAATAACAATAAGGAAAACATACCCCCAAGTAACAGTCCCAAACCTCCTGTTACTACTAGTAGTAATCCCCCAGGTGGTGGGAGTGCCCCCAAGAATTTGGGTGCATTTACTTTGGGAGTTCCTGGGGACTCTGGCCTAACCAGGTCCCCTGACTTAGATACTCTTGTCTGTGAGACTGGCATGGGGTTTGCCAACTTCACAACTTGTCCCAACACTTTGGGCAAGTACAGACAGGAGCCCCTCATCAATGGTATAAAAGTTGAGGCCTATAGAGATACAGGGGCTAGCATCACTATGGTGACTGAGAGTCTAGTCCCCTCAAGGCAACTTTTACCTGGTGCCACATACCAGGTGACCAATATTGATGGAGTACAGAGAGATCATCCCATGGCAGTGGTCAATGTCAGCTGGGGAGGTGTCACTGGCCACAAGAGAGTGGCAGTGTCACCAAACTTGCCTGTAGATTGCCTACTGGGGAATGATTTAGAGCTCTCAGCCTGGGCTGAAGTTGAGCAAGAAACCCATTCTAAAATGGTAAATACCCATGGTAAGGTTAGTGGGGCAGTGATAGCCACAGCCCCAGTCCAAGATGTCCTCCCTGAACAGGTCAGGAGGGTTGTGCCAGTCACAACCCAATCTCAGACAACTTCCTTCCCAGAACAGGTTGTCAAGGCTGTCATGGTAACAACCCACACCCAAACTGAGCCCCCTCCTGAAAAGGTTGGGAGAGTTGTGATGGCCACAGCTCAAACTCAGACAGATGATAGTGTTGTGAAGCCTGAAACTATGGATCACTCCACTCAGACAGAGAGCATTGAGGAGGAAGAGAAATCTCCCTCCCACCAGACTTTAGGAAAAGATCAGCCTCCTCAGGGAACTGATCTGACCCCTTGTGAAGAAACTGCCACAGAGGTAGTCAGGCCTGGCCTGGCAGAACCCCTGATGTCAGTGGACCCTTCCAAGATGGGACCCAGTCTGGAGCAGGTAACCTGCCCCTCTCTACCCTGCCTCAGTCAGCCCAGGGCTGTAGAGGTCAGGGAGGCCAGTGGTGGACCCCAAAGGGCCCCCTGTCCAAAAGAATTCCCCAATCAGCAGATTAAGGGCACTGAAGCTAATAGTCCTAGCCAAGTGAAAATAAAACCAACTCCTGAGGGATCCCCCTTAAATTTAGTTAGGGACCTCCCACAGATGGACACTGTTGGGCACAGCCAAACCTGGGACCTGAGGGCCCCAAACCTGACCTGTCCCTCCAGTAAGCCAAACAGGGGGACCCAACCTCCAGCTGTAGGTAGCCAGAGGTTGACCCTGAGAGCCCAAAACAACTCAGTCTTGGAAAGAAAGGCCTCTATGGTGGAAAATGATTGGAGGAAGCTGAGCCCAAAATTAGTGGAGCCTCACTTCAGTACTCCATTTCAGCACCAGCCTTTTACTTTGCCAAAACACACCACAGGTAGAGATTCCCTATGGTGGAGACCCTCAGACACCCTTAGGGTGAGGGATTGCTTAGTGGACCATGAGATAGGGGGTAACCATGCCAGTGCTGGTACTTCCTTATATGGCCACTCAGGCAATATAGGCTTACCTGGCAAGGCTAGCCTTATCTCCTTTCGTTTGGGGGGGGGGGGGGTTATGTAGGAAGGTAGACCCCTGACTATGGTTGCCCCCAACTTTTTTCCTGGTGTTTTGCTGGTTTTCTGACTTAGTTGACCTGGGACCCTGCTATTCAGGGCCCCAGGCCTACTGCTCTCTCTGTAAAATGGATTCCATGTACCTTAGGTACATATCTAAATTGGATACTGAGTCACCTTATCAGTCCCTGCACAGTGTACCTTAGGTACCCAGGGCATAGGTGTACCCAGGGCCTACCAGGGGCTGCAGCATGTATTATGCCACCCCTGGCTGGCCATCCAAATCTGACACAACTGGCTGCTTGACAGCTGGGGCAAGGTGGTGTAATCACCCTTTGCTTTAGATATAGTATACCTATATCTAACCCTAAAATGGACACACAGATCTCCTATCAGTCACTCCTATGGCAGGCCTTAACAATCCTGAAGGCAGAGTGCTTGGAATCGTGTGAGATGGTGCTCTGGCATGAGCTGAGCCTGTCTGCGGCTTTCGGGATCCATCCCTTAGCCGTTTCCATGATATCGCATACCATATACTCTTAAGTGCATTATAACCCTCGCGGTTATATGCCAACTCTGGTATCCCTTTATCAAAACATGTCGAGTAAGGTGTCATACGAATTGGAATACTAACCCCTCGCCAATTCTGGCGACGGGGTTAGCATTCCACCCTTCTAGAGGGACACGACATGTATGTAACCCCTAACCCCGGTTAAAGTCAGACATAGCCTCAGCTCCACAAAATGGATGCTGCCACCGAGACACAAGTCTGCCCTCCTGCTGCTGGGAGTCCTCCCAGAGCAGGAGGCAAGGACAAAGGGTTTCCTGCCAGGGGCGGTGCCAGCACCGTCCCAGACAGGGTTTTGTGTATTCCAGGTAGGCAGGGCTACAGAGGAAGGTGACTGCACGTGGCACCCCGGTGCTCACTGTGCATAGGCTGGCTTAAACCAGTTCCAGGGACACTCCAGACCCTGTGCTGGGGAAAAGCCCGCCAAGGAAGTGGGTGTAACCACCCCCCTCCTGGTCCCACCCCTAGGGCAGGACTTAGTTGCGTGCCAGCCCCCTTTTCCAAGATAAAGGTAGAGACTGGCCCCCTTCCAAATCAGATCATCTTTGAATCCTGAAACTACTTTCCACGAAAGGAACTCAAGACTTCTTCCTAAGATTTCTCCCTTGTGACTAAGGAGTAGTCACCCTGCATCCGCAGGCACCATCTTAAGAACACTGCGGTCTGCTGCAAGTCTCTCCTCCGGATCAAGACTGCCCAGCTCGACGAGAACCGGCTTCCCTGGCACCTCTGACCTCTACCTACATCATCAGTCACGCTGAGATTCGTGGGTGTGACGAGACCTCGAGGGACCGGCCATCTTCAAGACTGCACGACTTCTGCACAGCAAGCCCGCCGAGTAATTTCCTGGTGAGTGCTTTGGGGTCCGAGAAGCCCCGACCCTGAGCAGCTCCAGCACCGAAGTGCAGCCTCCCAGCATCTCCACGATCTGCGTGGGGCCCTTCTGCTTTTTGCTGCTCACCGCGTTGTTTGGCTACTAGCCCGCTGGCTTGTGGCCTTCTGAACGACGCCCGACGACATCACTGCTGCTAGTCTGGTTGCTCCAGACTGGCCCTTGCTTCCCTCCATCGGAGAAGTACCCTGGACCCTCCTGGTCCGGCTAAGACGCCATTTTAGGTCCACCGCGTGGGCCTTGCATTTGCCAAGACTTGTTGCCCAATCCTGGGTCCAGCGACGTCGACAGCAAGAACCTTCGTGGGACAGCTCGCACCTCCATCCTGGTCGCCGACAACGCCTCCTGGTCCGAGAGACTGCAGAGCCCAGCAGCGCCCACTCACCTGACTGCGGTGACTTCGCCCGGTGCCATCCTGGTGCCCACTTAATCACTGGCTAGTGATTCAAGAACTTGGTCCCCTCTGCTTTCAGGTTTTCTTCTTCCTTGATCCAGGCTTGGATCCATCGAACTTTCCTTCACTGGTCGCCTGCCAGCAACTTCCTTCTTCCAGGCTCCTGGTCCGGCAACGAGATTCCCGACGTCTTTTCAGACCTATGCAGCTGCAGCCCCTGGGCTAGGTAACTTCGGCACTTCGGTGTCCCAGCATAGCCTCACTATCCTAGGGTCAGGATCCACTGTCGTTTTCTCCCTACCAGGTCGGGTTCGCCCGTGAACACTAACTTTGCCTTTACTAGCTTCCATAGACTTTGTTCCGCATCCCGCGTGAGAGTGCACACTCTGCACCCGAGTCCCCTAGGCCTCCTAGCAGTAATCTAACGATTCTATAGTCAAGTCCTAGCGATTCCAAAGCCTATTAGTACTGTACTTACCTGCTAGTAATTTCGCATTCCACTTTGAGAGTATATGGTTTTTCGTGCCCCTCGGGCATTTGTGTATAACGTGCTAACTTAAGTATTTTCGTAAGAGTTTTGTTGTGTGCCTAGCACCCTGTCCTCATAAAGAGTACAGGGTTGTTGTGATTCTAATAAATACACTGTTTATTTTCATAACACTTGTGTGGTGTCCTTTCACTGGGTGTTCAAGGGGTAATGTGATGGTAAAACAGCTGGCTTAACACGCCCTCTAGAGTCTTAGCTTTAGACTGCTCGTATCCATGCTACTAGGATAGCTGGTCTATAAGGTTGACTTACAACCAATCATCAATAAGGGTTGTTTGGACTGATATATAGTGATCACTAGAATAGTGAACACTGCACATCAGGCCAACTTCTCACAGCCAGGCTCCGCTACGCCCTACTGTTCCCGGCGCTACTCAAAGTGATCCATGACAACAAGACCCACTTCTTTGACAGCCCCACAGACACGGAAGAGTGGCTGGAAGTGATGAACATTGAACGAGACGTGATCCAGACTCAGGGCTCGACGTCCAGTGGAGCCAAAGATGGAGCGGCCCGACGAGTAGCGGAGCGGATCCGGGAGGCTCGGAATCGAGGGGTCGGAGGCCTCCGGCCCACGAGCAGAAACAGGGTCAAGTGGACGCCATTGCGATGGTGGGTTCCTTCAGAGACGACCGAGAACAAGTGAATACGGACACGGAGGACAGCACTGTGCATTCGGACTCTGAGAACAGCTTGGTACTTTTCCCGAATGTGACGCCCCGAGCGGCGGATGAAATCTTGGACACTGCCTGCTGCGAATGTACTCTGACTCGCTGAGTCCACCTGGTATCCTTTTTACTCTTGTAACCTTCATGAGGCTCCGTGGGGGGGGGGGGGGGGGGGGGGGGGAGGAGGGGAGAGAGAGGGGTGCGAGGGACCCAGAGAGCAGGAGAAACGCATGTTGTTTTGCAGTAACTGAGTGCTCTTGCAATGATATGATCCTGTCTGCTGCCCCCTACAGTGTGAGCTGGACTAGGCCTTCACCCTGAACTTTCACAGACACACCTCACTGGTTTGGCGGGAATGAAGGGGGCCCCCCCCCGAAGAGAAGGCCGGTAACAGTGACTGATTATAAGCAATGACCCTCCCGGCGGCGCCGTTGAGCAGGCGACACCGACTGACATGGTCCATTGGATGTGGCTTAAGTGTAGCAGACCCCCCAAGAGCCTATGCATGGTTCATTGTTTGATTTTGTTGTACTGTTTCATGTTCTGCACAGCTGGGTTCCGAGGCTGCGCCTCCAGAGTTGGGGTTTGGGGGTGGGAGGGAACTGTCTTCTGGTCACCGTGGCGAATGCACACACTACACTATATCTTGTTGTCTACTCGAGTATCGGTATCTGATTATGGCTGACACGAAAGGGAAGTATAGGCTGGTTACGTGGAATGTGAGAGGATTAGGGGCGATACAGAAATGACATAGGGTGCACGCCTTCCTGCTCCGTCAGAAAGCACACATTGTGTTCCTCCAAGAGTCCCACCTAACACAGCCCGAAGTGCACACCCTGCGGAAGAAATGGAGGGGGACTGTCTTTTCCACAACATATTCTGCCTTCTCTAGAGGAGCCACGATCTGGGTGCGCTATGGTGTCCCCTTCGTGGAGATAGATAGGAAGACAGATGACCAAGGGCGATACCTCTTGGTTAAAGGCACTCTAGACGGGGTGTTGGTAGTCCTGGGCAGTATTTATGCCCCGAATCACGACCAGGACAGATTCCTCCCAATTGTGAGTAGGGCCTTAGCAGACTGGGCGGACATCCCCTGGATCCTGGGTGGGGACTGGAACATGATACTGGACACAGGGCTGGACGGATCGCACCCTCCGCTTCAGGGGACAGGGGTTCACAAACTGTCTGACTCCTTTCGGACATGGCTTCAAGGGTGGGGGCTGGCAGATATGTGGCGTACACTATATCCGACTCATAAAGAGTACTCATACTATTCCCCACTACATAACTTGCATACACGCCTGGACAGATTTGTTTGCACCAAGTCCTTGATGGCACACTGTACGTCCTCGGCCTACCTCGCCAAGACGTTTTCGGACCATAGGCCGCGAACGCTAGATTTGGACTGGGGCAGGATTCCCTCTCCAGTGCCCACCTGGAGGCTCAACCCATCACTACTTGAAGATGGCCCGTTCCGTGCCCACATGGGGGACACACTAACGGACTACTTTAGGGACAACTGGGACTCTGCGTCCTCGAACCTGGTTGTGTGGGACGCCATGAAGGCGGTGGTGAGGGGCGCTGCGATTGGCCGGCTGGTGGGCGCCAGGCAGGAGGTACATGACAGACTTCGTACGATTGAGGACCGGCTGGCAGTGCTTGAGACCGCAGTGGGGACGGACCCTGAACGTAGGGGGGATCTCCAACTGTGCAATATTGAGCATGCAGAGCTCTTGGAATCCCTAAGGGTAATGGACTACAGAGAATTCTTTCGACGGCAACAGGCGGAGGCGGACAGGTCAGGTGCACTGCTGGCTCGTCTAATTAGAGACACCCCTTAGACCCCGATAATCACGAGTGTCAGAGATGACACGGGCAGACAGGTGAATACGCAGATAGAGATCAATAATGTGTTTAAGACCCATTTGGAGAGACTGTACGCCCCACCCCCTACTGATACTAGGGATGCCATGTTAGACTTCCTGGACGAGCTGCCGTTCCCGGCCCTTCCCCGAGATATCCAGACGATCCTAGCAGGGCCTGTTACACAGCAGGAAATTAAAATAGCCATCCACTCTCTAAACCGAGGCAAGACCCCAGGCATGGACGGTCTGCCGGGTGAGTTTTACCAAACTTACTGTGAAACGTTAGCCCCTATTCTAGAAAATATCTACAAAACCGCGTATAAGACTGGCCACCTACCGGCTTCGACTATGCAGGCCTTGGTCATTTCTATCCCGAAGCCCGGCAGGGATGCACTGGACGTGAGTAACTATAGGCCTCTGTCTATGCTCCCCTCGGAGTATAAAATCCTTAGTAAAGCTATCGCCCTGAGATTACAAGCCCACCTCCCTGGCCTGATCCACACGGATCAGTGTGGCTTCCTCCCGGAGAGGAGCACTTCTCAAAATACGAGACGTCTACATGCCCTCATGTCCACGACCCCCCCGGACTTGCCGCAGGCTGGATGTATAACCCTGGATCTGCGGCAGGCGTTTGACTCCCTGACTTTGGACTTCATGTTGAATATGCTACTTACCAGTATGCATCTGTTCTTGGCATGTAGGGCTGCTAACATTCATATCTATTGCATAGATCGCCGCCTAGTGTTGGGTCCGGATGATTGCACATTGTTGTCCTGGAAGAGTCTTCGAAGTATCACGAGATAGGTGGCTCCTCCCCTGGACTACAGTGCGCATGGGCAGCGACTCCATCCCCAGATTGTTTTTAGCCATTGTGGCAGAGATGGAGTGAAATAGTGTAAATGATGTTCATGCTAATGATTGAATGCATGAAAATGTCTGCAGCTGCTACGGGCACCGGGGAGGAGGGCGGGCGATATGAATGTTAGCAGCCCTACATGCCAAGAACAGATGCATACTGGTAAGTAGCATATTCAGTTTGTGGCATGTGGGCTGCTAAATTCATATCTATTGCATGGAATACATAGCAGTCCCTCAATTAACGGCGGCCGCCCGTGCCAGCTGCAGAAGTCTGAAAAAGAGTTTTGAGAACAGCCTGTCCAACAGCTGCTTGCTGTTTGGAGTGCACATCTACACAGTAATGCTTGGTAAACGTGTGTGGTGTAGACCATGTGGCTGCTCTACAAATGTCCTCCAAAGGAATGTTCCCTAGGAAAGCCATAGAGGCTCCCAACTTGCGTGTGGAGTATGCCCTTGGGGGGATCGTTAAAGTACGTTTAGCTTTTTGATAACAGATCTGAATACATTTAACGATCCACCTGGCTATTCCTGCTTTGGAAATAGGGTCGCCTTTGTGCTGGGCTGAGAAGGCAACAAAAAGTTGCTGTGTCTTTCTAAATTGTTGCGTTCTGTCAATGTAGTACATCAATGCCCTTTTTAGTCTAATGTATGGAGCATTCTTTCTGCTACAGTCTGTGGGTTCTGAAAGAATGCGGGCAGTTCAATAGTTTGATTGACATGAAACTGTGACACCACCTTTGGAAGGAACTTAGGCTTAGTGCGGAGCACCACCCTGTTTGAATGAATTTGTATAAATGGCTCTTGAATGGTGAGCGCCTGCAGCTCACTAACACGCCTGAGAGATGTAATAGCAATGAGAAAAGCCACTTTCCATGTTAAGAACTGAATCTCACAGGAATGTAGAGGCTCAAAAGGTGGGCCCATCAGTCTAGTGAGAACCACATTGAGGTTCCACACAGGAGCTGGTGGTGTTCTGGGAGGAATGACTCGCTTCAGTCCCTCCAGGAAGGCTTTAATGGCAGGCACCCTGAAAACAGAGAGATGCTGCCTGTTCTGGAGATAAGCCGCTATGGCGGATAAGTGTATCCGAATGGAAGCGTAAGCTAGATTGCATTTGTAAAGATGTAACAAATAGCAGATGATGTTAGGAATGGATGCATCTAGCGGGTTAATGTGATGTGTTGTACAGTAAATGACAAACCGCTTCCACTTTGCAGCATAGCAAGCTCTTGTAGTGGTCTTCCTGGCCTCCCTGATAATGTCCATGCATTCAGGAGGCAGGTTGAGGTAGCCAAACTCTAAGACCTCAGGAGCCAGATCGCCAGATTGAGCTGTTGCGGATCCGGATGCTGAATGTCGCCATGGTTCTGCGTCAAGAGCCTGGGTGTGAGATGCAGCCTTTGATGCGGTACCACGGAAAGTTCTAGAAACGTGGTGTACCATGGTTGGCGTGCCCACGTTGGAGCAACCAGGATGAGAGTCATCGAGTGTTGCTTTAGCTTTCTTGCCACCAGCGGTATGAGAGGTGCTGGGGGAAAAGCGTACGCAAATCTGCTTGACCAGTTCATCCATATCGCATTGCCCTGCGACTGTGGGTGAGGGAACCTGGCGGCAAAGTTTTGGCATTTTGCGTTTTCCCTTGTGGCAAACAGGTCGATCTCTGGATGACCCCACTGCTGGAAGTACGGGCGGAGTACTGATGGATGTATTTCCCACTCGTGCATTTGATGGCTGTACCTGCTGAGCAGATCCGCCATCTGATTGTCCTTGCCCGGGAGGTGTTCCGCCATGAGGAAGATGTTCCTCTGAATGGCCCACTTCCACATGCTTTGAGCCAGATGAGACAGCTGTGGAGAGTGCGTACCTCCCTGTTTCTGGATGTAGTACATGGCTGTCATGTTGTCCGTCCGGATCAACACGACTTTGTTGCACAGATGTACTTTGAAGGATTTGAGCGCCATGAAGATCGCCAGCAACTCTAGGTAGTTGATGTGCATCCTCTGTTGCTGCGTCGACCACAGTCCCTGCACCGTTTAGTGGAGCACATGAGCTCCCCATCCCTGGAGAGAGGCGTCCGTCGTCATGATGACTTGCGGCACAGGCTCCTGGAACGGTCGGCCCTTGCAAAGGTTGTGTGGAGTCCACCAATGCAGAGAGTTGTATGCCCGACCGGTCACCAACACTAGGTCTGTCAGTTGTCCTTGAGCCTGTTTCCACTGATTCGCCAAGCATTCTTGGAGCGGACGCATATGCAACCGTGCGTGCGGGACTATGGAGATGCAGGAGGCCATCACGCCTATCAACTGCATGAACACTCTCGCCGGTAGGGAGTGTTGTTGTCTGAACCGTCGGATGAGCGACTGAATGTGGTCGATCCTCACCGAGTTTGGCTGCGCCATAGCAGTCAGGGTATTGATCGTCGCGCACAGATATTGCCGCACATGGGCCGGCTGAAGGTGCGACTTGGGGTAGTTCAGCGAGAACCCCAGACTGTGAAGGAGGTGAATGGTGTGGGACATGTCCGCGGCGCACTGCTGCTCCGACTTTGCTTGAACGAGCCAGTCGTCTAGGTAAGGATAGACATGTATGTTCTGTCTCCTGAGGTGCGCCGCTACTGTCGCCAGACACTTGGTGAACACTCTGGGGGCAGTGGTCACTTCGAAGGGTAGGACTTTGAACTGATAATGCCTGTTTTGTATTGTGAACCTGAGGTACTTTCTGTGGGAGGGGTGGAGTGGTATGTGAAAATAAGCATCCTTGAGGTCCAAGGTTGCTAGGAAGTCCCCTTGGTTCAACAGTGGGAGAATTTGCTGCAGTGTTAGCATATGAAAATGTTCTGAGAGGATATACAGGTTGAGGGGGCGTAGATCCAGAATGGGTCTGAGGGATCCGTCCTTTTTTGGGATGAGGAAGTATAGGGAATAAACCCCTGTTCCTTCCTCCTCCACTAGTACGAGCTCTATTGCGCCTTTTTGCAGCATCACAAGAACCTCTTGCTGCAATAAGTGCAAGTGCTCTGCTGACATAGGACGTTGTCTTGGGGGTATGTTGGGTGGAGTGGACGTCAACTCCAAACAATAACCGTACTGGATACGTTTCCTCACCCACCTGTCTGTGGTGATGGACGTCCAGACTGGCAGGAACTGCTGGAGTCTCCCCCCGACAGGTGTTGGATGGTCGGGGGGCAGTAACAGAGAGTCACTGTTTGTTGGCGGCAGAGGAACGGGAGCTGTTGTTGCCCCTGCCTCTGCCCTTGGCACTGTTTCCTCTGTAACCCCCTCTACCCTGCTTGGGGTCGAGGATTGTGCGCCACCTCTAGTGAATTGCGTCTGCTGTGGCAAGTGTCCTCTGTTAACACCACGGGCACCTGAGCGACGAAAAGTGCTCCCTCTGAATTGCTGAGACTGAAGCGCCCCCATAGATTTAGCTGTCTCATTGTCTTTTTTGATTTTCTCGAGGGTGGTGTCAGCGTCTGGGCCAAACAGTCTGTTGGGATTAATGGGCTGGTTGAGTATTGTTGTTTGTATGTCAGGCTTGAACCCTGAGATGCGAAGCCATGCTTGACGCCTCAACATCACGCTAGTGTTAATCGCTCTAGCCGCAGTATCTGCAACGTCAAGCGCACACTTGATTGCAGCGTTTGAAATAAGCTTGCCCTCTTGTATTAGCATCTCAGCTGCCTCCTTAAACTCATCCGGAAGGTGTTGTAGGAGCTGCTCTAGGGTGTCGTAATGCGCCCTATCATATCGTGCCAACAGGGCCTGTGTGTTCGAGATGCGCCAGATATTGGCTGCCTGTGCAGCCACCCTTTTCCCCGATGCCTCCAGCTCTTTCAACTCTTTGTCTGGGGGAGGAGCTTCACCCATTGACTGCGAGTTCGCCCTCTTGCGGGCATTGGCGACCACCAAAGAGTCCAGAGGCAGCTGGCCCCGTATATATGCTGGGTCCCCAGGTGCCGGTCTGTATTTTTTTTCTATTCGTGGGTTGACCACCTGTGCCCTAGTGGGTTCCTTGAAGATGTCAGCGGCATGCTTTAGGACCCCTTTTAGCATTGGAAGTGTTTTCACAGTCTTTTCTGCGGCAGAGAAAGTGTCAAACAGAAAGTCTTCTTCCACAGGGTCGGCATGCATGTCCACTTTATGATTAGCAGCCGCCCGTTCAATTAAGGCATAAAATGCCGCTGAGTCTTCAGTTGGGGATGTCCGTACACCATAAACCTGTAGGTCCTGTACCACTTGTTGGTCCCCCTGGTCACCAGTGTCCACCCATGAGTCCCGCTGCTCATCAGGGTCATTGTTATCTGGGAAGTTGTACTGTTCATCCTGGTCAGCTTCATCTCCCCCTGAAGCATATGGTGAATGCGTTGGGCTTCTCCTTGGTTGTGGATGAAGAGGTTCAACAAGGGCAGGAAAGTCCTGTGCTGGTTTCTTCTTCTTCAAAGGTATCACATACGATTCCAAGGGCTGGGAAGTAATTTTTTGCTTATAGAGCGTCAATTTTCCCGTGTCTGCGTCGATATACTGCTCAGATTGCTCTTCCGACGCTTGTTGTCGACCCAAACGTTCACTTAGCATCGACAGTTCCAAAGCATCAGTGTTCTTTGGCACCGATCGGGGTGTAAAAGCCTTTGGTGCCACCTTCGGCGGCAGAGTGTAGAGGATCGGCGTTGAAGTCTTCCTCTGTGCCTCTACTAATTTAGTAACCGACGGCTTGTGAGTTGTCGATGGCAAACTCTTCTCCCGAATTCTCTTGAGGGAGTCGGTAACTTGTTTAGTGAATGAAGCGGAGGGTTTAGTCGACCCGACCGATGACCTCTGTCCGTTCCCATGGGAGGACCCCAGCATCGACGAGGTGTCCGTGCGTGTCGGAGACTCAGACGCATCCTTGACCCCAATGGTCCGGGCCTCCTTCCCAGCCGTAGGCGCCGAGGCGGTCGGCTTTGGACCGGCAGTCTTGTGTCTTTGGGCAGGGCCTCCGGACGTCAGGTCAGGGCCCTTTGTCGACTGCGATTCAACCGGGCATTTGCCTGTTGGCGCCGTAGTTGTGTTTGTTGGTGGGTCGACAGTGTTCCTGGGCTTCGATTGAGCCACCGTGCTCGACACGTGCTTGACGACCTTCTTCGAGCTTGGCTCCTTGGCCACAGTACGTAGCGGAGCAGGCTCGACAGCCTTCTTCGGCTTCGGAGCCACTGAAGTCGACGGCGTTGATGACGTAGCAGGCGTCTTCAGTTTCGATGGTACGGCGGCCATCTTTGTTGTTGTCGAATCCAAAGGTTTCGGTTTCGATACGCTCAATGGCGGCTCCGCTGTTGTGTCCGTAGCCGGGCCAGAAGGCGGGGCCGTGGATTGCGGTGCAGGGTCGTGGGTAAGGCCGAGTGGCGATCCCGTGACCCGAGCCTGAGTCATGTGACTGTCGGGGCATAGCTCTTCCTCCGAGCTATCTTCCGCAGCCCCATAAACTTCTTGGACGTCCCCTACCTCCTCGACGTTTTCCTCTAGGTCCTGGCCCTCGACGGGTTCTCCGGAGTCGGCCTCGACCTCCGTCGATGGTGGTGAAATCTGCAGATGATGGCTTGGGCCTTCTGCTTCGGGGTCGTTGAAGATGTCGACTGGTGCTGGAGCCGCTCGCCGGGCCTCAAGGCGCGCCGCGCGCCGAAGCTTGAGTGTCTTCTTCGACCTGAACTTCGAACAGGCCATACAGTTGGCCTCGTTGTGGTCCGGCGAGAGGCATTTGTTACAAACTGGATGCACGTCGATGTGTGGGTACTTTGAACCACACACAGGGCAGTACTTGAACGGGCTCCGTTCCATCGTAGTATCGTCGGGGTCTTGCTGCGACGACAGGGCCTCGATGTCCGAAGAGTTACTCGACTCTGCAGAAGACCGACTCGTAGAGTCGGAAGAAACACGAGACCGAACGCGAACAATACCGACGAGGTAACAAAAGCCTTTTGGCCTTAAAGCAGTAGTTTTTCGCTTCCGAACAGGAGACGTCGAAATCACATCCGAACCCAATGGCAGAAAAAAACAATCTGGGGATGGAGTCGATGCCCATGCGCACTGTAGTCCAGGGGAGGAGCCACCTATCTCGTGATACTTCGAAGACTCTTCCAGGACAACAATGTGCAATCATCCGGACCCAACACTAGGCGGCGATCTATGCAATAGATATGAATTTAGCAGCCCACATGCCTCGAACTTGAAGTTTTACGTCGCTTTGGACTTCCGGACGCCCTAATCAAATGGGTTCGTCTACTATATACAAACCCAACGGCACGGGCACGCACCGGCCGACACACGTCGGACAGTTATGGCGTACATAGGGGCACCCAACAGGGCTGCCCACTGTCACCGCTGTTATTTGTCCTTACGTTAGAACCCCTGGCAATTGCACTCCGGACTAGGGCGGCAGAGGCGGGAATCCAGGTTGGTGATACCCATAATCTGATCTCCATCTACGCCGACGACATATTGCTGTTCCTACGAGACCTGCAGGGGGACCATACCCTCTTGGCACATACCTTTGAGCGGCTCGAAAGGGTATCGGGCCTGGAGATTAACCCCGGGAAATCACTGGGGTTCTTTTTCCGCGACGGGCGACTACCCACCCACATACAGTTTGGGGAGCACGTGATCCAGGTGGCCCCGACTACATTTAAGTACCTCGGCATTAATGTTTATCGGAACCCTGACGACCAGATTGAGGGTAATGTGCGGAGAGCAATTACTGGCCTCCGTAGTAGTGTGAACTTCTGGACGTCCCTGCCCCTGTCTGTCATGGGTCGGGTGGCACTTTCAAAGATGGTCCTGCTTCCCCGAATCGTGTATTATTTTGTGAACCTGCCGGTCCTCCTACCACAACCCATATTTACCATGTTGAACTCGTTATTGATCACCCTGATTTGGGGTTCGGGGAGGAGACGGATAAGCCTCAAGAAAGTACAACTGTCCACCAGACAAGGGGGCCTGGGAGTGCCTGACCTGCGTGGCTACTACTACGCTAGCCAACTTCAGTGGCTGACTAGGTGGGTGGCGGGTAGAAACCTCCATGAGATTGCTTTCACACCACAAGAGCTGGCGCGAGGGGTTCTCCATTCCCTTCTGCTGCCTGCGGCCAAGATTCCGAGGGACTGCCACCCCTTATTGCTCGTGGCATTGAAGTGCTGGCGGAATGCACTTAAATACACGGCAGGGACCCCTCCTTATGCAGACAACATCCCCCTACTGGGCCTACCGACTCCACAGGGACCCCTGACGAGACGCAGATTACAACCCTGGATAGTTGCTGGGGTAGACAGGGTTGGAGACTTATTTGGGGACGACAACTTGCTGGACCATGCCACCTTTACACAATCCACGGGAGCCCCGCAACGGCTTTATCTTCTACACGCCACGGTCTCCCATTATGTAAGGCGCACTTGGGCTACACAACGCACTAAACCAACACAACACGAATTGGTCCGTCTCCTCCACTACATGGGGTCGGGCGGACATTTAGTGAAATGGCTATATGTGGGCATTAGAGAACACGCAGCTGGATCCCTCACCCCACTCAGGGAGGCCTGGAGCACAGACACAGGAGAGGAAATTACAGACGGGGACTGGAAGATCATCCTCGGACACCCCAGGAGAGTGTCCAGGAATGCTAAATTCAAATTTATACAAGCCATGGTGCTACATAGGGCTTACCTCACTCCACAAAGATTACATAGGATATTTCCCACCGTCTCCCACTGTTGCCCTAGGTGTCAGGGTGATGACGCTGATATTGTCCACATGATGTGGGTGTGCCCGAGACTGCGCACATACTGGGAGACAATCCGGCACGCACTACACACTATAACGGGTATGCAGGTCCCGGTGGGCGCTTTACCCTGCCTGATAGGTAATAGGAAGAGACCCAAAGCCTGTAGGGCACAGCTGAAATTTACAGACCTAGCCCTCTTGTTGGCACTCCGGACCCTCACTATGAGGTGGAAGTCCCTTAGACCCCCAGCCACAGCGATGTGGAGATCCGACATGCTGAAATGGGGAAAGGCGGAGGCAGCGGAACTGCGCAGGGAGGAGGAGAAGGGCCACCGGAAATACCCTGTAGCACAAGATTGGGACCGCATGCTGTTGGAGCTGGAGGATGAGGACCTGGAATTGCCCCGGGATGAGGGTGCCTGAATACTCACCAGCGGTGGGGGGAGGCGATATGTAAGGCCGACCGACCTAGATAAACTGGTGACCACACCTATGACCTGTAATGTCCATTCATACCGTCACATCACTGTTAGATGAGCGTTCTAAAAATGTACATGGGAATGACCAGGAGACGGGAACAGGGTGGGGGGAGGTGGGAGGGAACGGGAAACGGTTGGGCGATACAGTACCCTACTGACATGTAATAAGTGATAAGTAATACTCTGATTTGATATTTGGAATTTCACGAACCGTGATGTAGGATCTGATGTATGGAGCACTGCGCCAAAGTTATGTTTCAGAAAACGGAAAAGACTGACAGTATGTTAAAAGAAATGTTTTGCAAAATGTAATATCTGATCCAGTCATGAATAAAGAGTTTAAAAAAAAAAAAACTCTGATTGCCAACAGATTAATGGGTAGTTGTCTCTCACTGATAGACCACAAGAAGCTCAAGTGAAGATGGTTTCCCTATAACAACTTGTAGATGAGGAAGAGCAAGGTGGAATGTTCCTGAGAGATATGTGACGTCAACAGAGTCCATGTAATCCTTCCCATGACAAAGTGGCAGTTTCTTTTGTGACCATGTCTGCGCCAACAACGCAGATCCACTTAGAGAAACAGTTTCAGGAAGCAGTGCCCCAGAAAGGGAAAAATAGTGTATCAATAAGCACAGTTTGAAAGGTTTGCAGTAGAAAGCACATCAGGGATCTAGGAGACCAAAGGGTCCTCAGTTCACAAAATGGGGAGGATGGGTGGGTCAATAAGGAATCTGCTGCTAGATCCTTTCTCTACTAGATAAGGCGTTACCGAAGGTAAGTAACTTGTCCATCTGATAAAGACATCTAGCCGCAGATTCCTTATCTTAGAATCAGATACCCAAGCAATACCATCCTTATAGGAGGGTCAGGACCTGACCTCATCAAAGAACCCCAAATAGAAATAAGTGGTCCAAAGATAGGAAGGGACCAGACTATCCGAAAGATGACAGGTGAAGCAAGATGCGCACTGAAGGACTCATCTTCAAGAAGGACTATGGGAAGCCTGCAGAGAGTAGAAAGCTACAGGGCCGTGAGAAACAAAGTATAGAATCAGTAAAGAGGCAGTCGCAAAAAAGGATGCAACCTACAATCAAGGAATGTAAAAGGACCAGGGACAATAGACCATAGAGTCCAGGCTCAAAACCAATGGAAGGAGCATACACAGTGTGCTCAGCCGCAGCGAACACATACAACAAATAAAGAGCAACCAACGTTGGTCAAGGAAACTATCCTGAGAAACAGATTTTAAAAAGGGGGCCTCCAATGATAAAAAAAAGTGTATAGCCAGCTTTTAAAATGCCTCTGAGGCACACAAAATAAGGTCCCTGAAAACAGAAATGAAGGTTATAGTGCATTTGCACAATGTAACAAAACACCCAACACAGAGTAAGCATTCAGGTACAAAAATCAAGAGGCAGAATATAGCAGTAAGAACAGACTCCTACGAGGCCGCAAAGCAAGATGTGTTCCAGGTGGCTGGAAATTAAACAGGTCATTGACAGCATAATTGAGAAGAAAAGTACTTGCAGAAAGCAGGAACACCACACCGGGTGTAACCCTGGAAGGGAGAGAGTACTCTGCCCGCCCTATGAAGGTGGGCAAGAGTCAATAAAAGGAGAAACAAACTATCACTGACAACATTGGTACAACAAATAATTAAGACTCATCACGACTATCTCTAAACCAGCATAAGGCTAATTCAGAATGTGTGACTAAAAGGGAGGCGCCATCAAAAGGCATGTCAAGTAAAGTATTTTGCACGGCCTTCAAAAATCTGGAAGTAAGCAACCATGCATGCTGACGTAGAGCTATGGAAGAGGCCATACCGTGAAGAACAGAATCGTGGTATCCATACCACAGCTGATGCTAAGAGTGTCTGCTTGCTGCCCATCATGTACCAGGGGGAACAATGGCTTTCCTGACTTCATCCGGAAGGGAGGGCAAGAGGCGGTTCACTGAATATCACAAGGCATGGCAGAAGCAGGCGAGGACACAAGACGTGTTCACAAAGCTCAGGGCAGCGATAGAAGAAGAGAAAATGCACCTACCACAAGTGTCAAATTTCCTGGCATCTGTCTCCGGGGGGACAAGAGGGAGAAAATCAATATTTTGGGTGGCCAAACAGTCTGAACTACAAAGCTCCTAGTAGAGGGATATCCAATAAGACAGGGGGGATTCTACGGGGCCAGGCAATGCTTGTGAGAAATAGAGCGATCCTCAGGGGGCCATGTTTTCAGGTTTAGCCCAAACACACAGTAGGATATGAAAAAGACAGTCACTATAAGGAAGAACAGGCTCAGCGTTAAGACTGGTCAGGATGTAGAACGCCAAGTAAAGGGTCTGTTGACAGAAGGAAGTTGTAAATCCAGTACAACCAAAACTCGATTGAGCATGTCCGCCAGAGTGGAACTCACCTGCGTAGCCAAACCAGGAGGAGACTAGAGGCTGGAGAAGATTCCAAGACATTGATGCACCCAAGTCAAGTAACCAGTTAGACTGAATCAGGGGGTGGAGCCATCTCCAAAATGAGAGGGGGGAAACACCACACCATCTGTTGTGCTTCCACAACTATTGTCCTCAGAAGGAAAAACCAGAGGAAGGGATTCTGAGACAGTCGGCTCCAGCAGCGCTGCATCTGACGCCATAACCAAAGCCAGTCAACGTCGAGAAGGTGATGCCTCGCTTTCTGAAGGAGCATCGATCTGCGTCAACTCCACCACTATGGGGACCAGCAGACAGGAGTCAGATGCCGACATCGGAGTCGACAGACCAGAAGCAAGTCGAAGGTGTGAGCCTTGACAGGCTCTGCACCGGCGCCGCTAAGATTTCAGGCACAGGAGGCCTCCCCGAAGCAAGGGGAAAACCTGCCAGCGGGGTCACTGGCACGACCTCCTGTACTTCCGTGGGCCCAAGGGCGCTTTAGAGGAAGGTGAGATCCAAGAATAGAATGATGACTTTGAGAATATTGTCTCATCTAGGTCAACGGCGCCCCGGCCCCACGACAGGTGGGGAAACCTGGGGCGGACCCATGTCCCGACACTTCCAACTGAAGAGTGGGGACCAGTGGCAGGCGACGAAGGGGGGGGATAGGTCGGGGGAGAGCCACTGCGACTTTGACTGCCGACACCAAGACTTACCTCCTGACATCGAAGGAGAATGATGCCCGCGGAAACAGCTCCTCCGTAGGCACGGTCGGTCCATAGAGAGTGTATGGGAATGAGGACAATGAGAAGACTTCATGCGACGTTCCCTGTATGCATTCGCTCTAAACTGGCGACAGGAGTCCCACTCTTCAGAGTCATGGTGCTCACCCAGGCACCAGATGCAAACCGAGTGAGGGTCCGTGACAGACATCTGTCATACACAGGACTCACAAGGCTTGAAACCCGAAGACATTGAAGAAGAGAGAAAAAAGAGAACACTGCTTCGTCGATGAAAAAAAGTCAAGTAGATTGAAAAACAGCAGGAGAAACTGCAGTGTGGATCCACGTTGCTAGCGCAGAAAAGAAGGAACTGACATCAATGCATCAGGGGAGGGTTTATATAGACTCAGTTGACGTCCGATTCGGGAGACGACGACGCTGCGAAGTCTATCAACGCCTTCTGCCGTCAAGCAGATGTACTGCCGAAAAAAATTCCGGATCCAGTCTGGTGCCTAGGGAGGATTCTAAGATAAGGAATCTCCAGCTATTTGTCTCTATCAGATTTGACTTTTGATTTGGAAGCTTGCATCTTGTGTGTTTTGCCAAATGAACTTGCTGGAATCAGGTGGTTATTCCCCGTTTGTTAAATTCCAGGACTCAGTAAGGAAACTGAATGCCAAAAGAGTGGCAATATTTTTCTGACATGTCCAAAATAGTGCAACCAGACATTGTACAGAGAAAACTATCTCTCCCTCTCTACTCTACTAATTGTTTATAACTTTAGACAGTCTACCTACAACCTTTTTTCAGTATAATGTCCTTACAACCCTCCTAACTAGGGTCACCTGTGTTCATCATCCGTGGGACAAGAATTGATGCTTTGTGTGTGATGTGTGATGATCCGAACAAAGACTGGCAGGTAGACTGTTCTTACAATAGTAAATGTGGGATCTAAAGTACACAGATCAGGATGGTTCGGGGGTGGGGGGCGTTGCCCAGTCCTTGCCTTGTGATGGGCCAATGATGAGGATGATATAGTTATATGAAATGAGCCGTTGGATCATCAAAGAGACATTGGAAAGTGATGGTTTCCACTTCAATGCTACATCTGTGGTCACATTTGCTTGCACATAGCAACATTGTGTTTGTGTGCCATGCCTTAAAACACTACTAGGAGTAATTATTTTTCCAGGTGTAGATTGTGGACTTTTTAAGTACTACGTGAAGCACCGTTGTCCTTTGCTTAATCCTATGCTCAAAATGTTGTTGCTCTCATGTGTCAAAGCCTTATTTTTGTGTGCTCCCTTATAAAGCTCCTTATTAAGTAGCCTTTTGAGGGGGTATTGGCATTAAAATTCATGTTACCCCCCAACTCGTGGAATAACAACACTGAAACGCCTTTCATCAATGGCTGTTGAGCATTTTGGAAATTCTTTTGAGCTATAATTGATGCCCATCTTGAGTGAAATTTATTACAATGCTGGCCAGCCAAGGCTCTTTGGTGCAGGCGCATCTTTTTGCTCCTTCTACTGTCATAGTTGACAATCTTTCTTAATGTGCTATCACTGCTGCAAGGTGTTTTGCTTCACTACAGACAGCCAGTTGGCCTCGTTCTTCGGTTGCCTGATCAAGCTTGCTTGTACATAACATTACAGGCGATCATCACTGTTTTTGCACAGCTATGGTTGGTAAACATTTTCAGAGCAATATTGGGTGTAATCTGGGTTCCACAGACTCTGAAAGGGCATCTCAGAGAATGGACAGGACACTCAATAGCTGTTTGTGAGGCAAACGTTCTTTTGTTTAGTAGAGCAGGAGAGCCACCAAATTGAAAGGACTCATGCCTCGCCAATAATGTACTTCCAATTCTACATTTGCGGGGGGGGGGGGGTCGGAGGGGGGAGGAGTACTTATTGTGCACTGGTGAATCTTCTGCCAGGGGTCATCTGCATCTTATCAATCTACAACCACAACATTTCAGTTGGCATAGGCAAGAAAGTCTTTGTACCCAGAACCAAAAGGCTAAGAAGCCTAGACATATATGTGGGCCTGTAAAGACCAGGACTGCTCTCTATAACAAACACCTTACCTTCAGTAACGCCCTTTCAGGTAGATACTCTAGCTAACAGCAGATTCCCCTCCTTTAGAATATCCCTAGATACCAGGATGGATCTGGAAAACTTTTCAGCACAGCCCCTGCGTGCTGATAGGTGGCATTGTGCGACTTTGTGTGGACTCTGCTCAGCGCCAGAAGTGACGACTGGAGCAGTATATAGGCATTACCCATTTGTGCTGATGTCAAAATACTTTTCTTTTTGTTCCTTCATACTGTTATCTAGAGCCAACTCCTTTTTTTCTTAGGAGGTGAGGAGTGGTTTACCTCAAAACATTCTCCGATATGGAAGGGAAATGTCATCTTCTAAAACCACCTAAAACCACAGCCTTTAAGTCTTGCAGTGATTGTCACAAACAAATGCTTGTGACGGATCTCACAAGATACGCCTATGGTATGCAGCTTCAAGAAAAAACTTTAAGTTGTTTAGGGAGTGTGCCCTTATGGATCTGAAGGTAATCTGGGACTGCAAAACCAAGCTGTAAGTCACCAATCAGTGCAGGAAATAAGGTAAAGGTCGCTCCCACACAACGTGAAGGACTCAGTCCAATGCCCGTTCTCGTTGCCAGTCCCACAAGTAATCATTTTTGAACTAAAATCTTTGGGTGAGTCTAAGTTGTAGAAGAAGCCCTAGAAGTCTAAGCGGGACTTGTCTAGGCTTTGCCACTCTCCTTTGAAGAAGTCACAGAGACGTCAAGGTTTCCAGAGGTCTTTTCTCTGTCCCTTTCAGAGGAGCTGATTCCACAACTAATTCTAGTGCATAACGACTTTCCGGCAGTTATTCATTAGCTAGCAATTAACTAGCATTACAAATGTTCTAAATTATCCTTTGTTACCTTGATCAGTGCAATCAGATAGAGGGAATTTATTTTACTTAAGATGCATGATTAACTGCAGTACAGGCATACATTTTGGGGCAAACACATCTTGAGTGGGAGTTTCGAAAATAAACAGTGACATTTGTAAAAACTATAAACAAACACAAGCTTCATCTTACCTGGAGAAAAACTGGGGGTATTTTTATCAGTGCTGGGGCCCAATATGTTCACATGGTTAGCAGGAAACCATCCTTTCTGTCTCTTTTTCCCCCGCGCCTACAATAAGTGCACAAGTAGTGAGTAGGAATTTGGGAAATCAAATTCAGAACAGTCACAGGCAACTTACAAGAACAAATCCACACCTGCATAGACCTTCTTAGCAAGATTCAACAAATTACCATATTAGTATATTAAATTGATCTACTATATATAGTTATCGGCCATGAAATTATGAGTAAAAAAGAAAAATCAAAGACGCGAAAGTTTTATGATGGGGTTCAGGCTACGCTGCGGTATTCTTTATTATGCAAGTCATGCTCTTCATCGTCAAAGGTTATTCTGCTCATCCTTCACTGTATCCTAGAAACAGGAAGCCGCTGTTGCACTAGTTACCCTTATACAATGATGTAAATACCTTCCTGTATTAGGCAAAGTTAATAGATGTTTGGAAACAAAGCCATTCCAGCTGTTCTGGCCACCTTCATGATTCTGATACATCACAAGGACTGTCAAGCAAGGAAGAACTATCAGCCATGTCCACACACATTTCTCCCCTTCCACTTGCTCTCCTAATATAATATAATTGTTATTCTTCAAAAATGTGAGCTCTTATCAACTACTACATATGCCCTCTTTTAGCTGCCACAGTGGGGCTAGTTGTGAATAAGGGATTTCCAAAGCAGAGAAGCACAATAAATTATGTACTGGTAACTATTCCCATCTGCAATAGCTGTATGGCTCAGGGTTTATGCAAACAAACAAGAGGCCTGATATGCAGTGAGCTGTAACTATAATCCAACAAGTTTTCTGGAGTAGCAGCTCAGGCACTTCATTATGTCATAAAGTGTACCTTGGAGGCCATATAAACAATTTTAAAAGACCTCCTTGCTCATACTGCAGCGAGAGATCTACTGAGGCAATCTCTGAAATCATCTTCCCATACAATAGGCAGCCTACCAATTTACACTCTGATACCTGAAGAACATCACCTCAAGTACAAATGTAATCTCTGGAAAACATTGAGCAGGGTCTGCAGCATGATCGTTTTGGTAAACGGTTATCGAAAGTAGCAGTTTGATCAAAACTTTAATGCATTTCAACAAGGACTCCAACATTCCTATTAATGTTGAAATGTCTTTGGTCCTTCCCCCTATGCCAAGATGCTCTGGTAGAAACATATTACATATGTCTAAATTCCCCCTACAATGAAACACAAAACTTGATCATAATTATATATGTACACACACACATATACATATATATATATACACACACACACACATATATAGACAAGCATGTATATAGACACACGTATACACACACACACATGTATATACATAAACACATATACATATATATATATTCACTGAAAAAACCATAGGTTATAGACCATATATAGTTAGGAATTAGCATTTAAAAAACCTTATTTTACTTACACAAAACCATTGAAATTCCATATATAGTTAGTTGCACTAACTATATATCGCGCACCCGCAATCCACTGCTGATGATGTCACATATTACATCATTCATGACATGGTCAGTAACATCACTGATGACATCACTGATGACATCTCAAATGACATCACTGATGACATCACTGATGACATCTCATTTGACATCATTCTTGTGCTAATACGATAAACCTCTTCAGACTCTAATATAACCTTAGATACACTCAGTGTATACAGACACTCACACACTGTCACTCATCCATGGAGTTACTCACACACCTAGTCAGTCATGCAAAGAAACAATCTCACCTCCATTTCCTCAACTATACAGTTATACACACCTTACTTATTCAAACATATACTAACACATATTTACTCTCTTATACAATCCATGATACAAGTTCACAATGATCCATACAGCCACTCACACATTCAGTGGCTCTCATGCACAGTTATTTATATATGCCAACTCTCACATGTACTGTGTTTTACATATGTACTTACTATGACATGTAGCATTGAGATATCCATTCACTCATCAATACACTCATGCACACAGTCAACCGCCCATGTAGCTTTTCCCACATGCACTCTTGAACTCATACACCTAGTGAATCAACTGCTCACACATCTATGCACAGAGTCACACACCTCCCAGCCACCCCCACACAAACTCAATCTCCCATACAAATACTTGGGCAACCAATCAATAACACATACAGCCTCTCGTATAGCTAATGATCAACACATGCAGCAGTTTACATCACAACAGACATACTGATGCACACATTCAGACAGTTTAGTCACTAACCCATGCATTTAGTACGACACATTTATTCACTCACTCATACAGTCAGTCACGCACCTACTAAATCCTTCATCCAGACACTTATACATCCACTCATTCTTCAATACATCAAACATATTTAAACTTTACAGAAACACACAGTCACTGGATGATGTCATCAGTGATGTCATTTGAGATGTCATCAGTGATGTCATCAGTGATGTCATTTGAGATGTCATCAGTGATGTCATCAGTGATGTCATTTGGGATGTCATCAGTGATGTCATCAGTGATGTCACTGACCATGTCATGAATGATGTAATATGTGACATCATCAGCAGTGGATTGCGGGTGCGCGATATATAGTTAGTGCAACTAACTATATATGGAATTTCAATGGTTTTGTGTAAGTAAAATAAGGTTTTTTAAATGCTAATTCCTAACTATATATGGTCTATAACCTATGGTTTTTTCAGTGAATTTTCAAGGTTTTTTAAATGCTAATTCCTAACTATATATGGTCTCTAACCTATGGTTTTTTCAGTGAATTTCAATGGTTTTTTAATAGCAAATATCATAAGCTGTCGAATGTCAAGTACGTGGTAAGTAAAAACATTTTCGTGTTTATGCACACTGATCTGCTTTGAATGCTGCCCCCCCTCATTTCTATTAGGAGTACTCTCTCTTTGCAGATAGTGAAGGGTACTTAACGCAGGCCTTTGCCCCCGTTGTAATCCGTCGTGCCTGCTTCTCTCTCCATTTGATTGATTGTTATCCAAGCATTTACTGTTTTAGAATTGGTTCTCTTTGGTTCATTCTCTATTTACAAACAAGCACAGAGTCGCAATACTCTGTTTAGTCTTTGCAGATAGTGAAAAATCGTGTAAAAAAACAAAAGGGATCGAGCAAAATCAGTAGGCCACTAATGGGATCTCTTTTTGACCTCGCTAAAATAGAAACATTAGGAACAACCCCTCATGAGAAATACGAAACTAGTGAGATGAACTGAACTCCACACCATGATGGCTGCAAGACAGCTCGGCTCCGCCACCCACCCCGCCCAAAATAACGATAAACTCTATGCAAATATTACAAATATATACAACACACCAGCAAAGTAACAGGGTAAAACATTTTATTAAATAACTATTTACATAACTATTTTATACTTTTTGTTGCCCGATCCGGCTAGCTCAATCGATCGAGCATGAAACTCATGCACTCTGATAGTTCAAAGTTTTGAGGAGTGCTTGTTAGACTGTCTGAAGCTTATTTGCACCTGCTACAGCTTCACTATTCTCAATGTAAGTGGGGGCTGTTTGAGGACGTGACTGCATTTGAAAACAATGTGATGCGGTGCCTCCCTGAAACGCTTGACGGAGGCCCCCGAGGGACGGTGTGATGGCGCGGACTCGGAGGGGGCGCTTGGCTCCGGCCCCCTCCCCAAGTCGTGTTGCCCTGGTGTGGCCTGAGATCGCCCCCGACATAGGTGGCCGGCTCCCGGGGTTAAGCGGAACTTTTTGCCTTTTGGTGACTCTTCCATTCTGGACCTTGTCCCACAATCCGTTTGACCTGAAGACACGCTGTAGTGGGGCGCCCCTTTACCGTTTCAGTTGCCATTCCGCCCGCTTTTGCTACACTGTGCCTCTTCCGCTATTCAGCTGTTTACCGCCCGCTCTCGCGACTACAGCGTTTCGCTCACCATGTAGTTGAGTTGCTCCCGCTCTTGCGGTGCAGCGATAGGCGGCTGCCACAGGACTCTCAAAATGGCGGCCGGCTCTTCAGATTTGGGCGTGGTCCACTAAAATGGCCCTGCGACACCTTGGAACTCGGACGCTTGTCTGCTAGGGCTTGGGCTCCATTCTCGAAAGCGTCCCCTCAGCCTTGAAGATTCTACAAAAGTCTTGGGGGCCCCCGACTCCCACAGGCTTCTGGTGGGGAGCGGCTGCCATGATTGCTCGTGGAATGGCCACGACGGAGCTACGAGATGGTGGTGCTCTCATGCTGACGCCAGCTTCAGTCTGAAACATCCAGAAACACTGTAGACTACCAATTCGATCAGTTCCGGTAGCGCCCCAACGTGACCCGGTAGAGAAGAACTTGCCCTCCCCTCTTTGACTGATGGTTCTTGTTGCCTGTCCCTTCTGTTGTCATTTAACAGAACTATTTAGCCTGCTGAAAGGGGTTGTGTTCCGACCGCTGGTTGGTGGAGACATTTTGACTATATTCTGGACCTGCGTTGTCGCGTACTGCGTCATATGACGCGCCGCGTTAGCGCATCCGCAAGTGCTCCGATGCGCGAAGCGCAGCTTCCCGGAAGCGATCCGGGGCGCGGCGCGCAGCGCGTAACGTAAGCATAACAGGTCATGTGAATTGTTAATAAAACTTTTCATTGGTTCATTTTACTTTTCTTATTCTAATGATGAAAGGCTTGGTCATATGACCTAAAAATTACACTTTTTATTACTTTCGAACATTATTTTTTCTTAAACATATATGTTATAATGTTCCAGGCTAATGTACTTTCCCGGAAAATTTACAACTGTCCTGCAAGTAAAATATATTCCTTTTTCGAGAAAAAGGGCGTTTCTTCGTCCCATGACGGAGCCGTTGAGCAAAAGAGGCTCGGCCTGCTGTCTTAGTCGCCGATACGCCTGAATATCAGATTCTTATCGATCACTTTATGTTGCAGGAGTAGAAAACACAACAGCCCTTGACCATTTATCTTTACTGCGTACCTGCGTATTATACCTTTTACCCTTCATGTAATTGAACTGCTTTATTTCACTTGCCTTTTACTGATTCGAAAACAGTGACTATTATTAAAAACTTTACCAATGTAAATACTACTACCATGTTTTCTTTTAAAAACCTTTATTGTGAAAATGTCAGTATACAAATACGGGCCTATAACCACGTGGGCCGGCCACGGAGCAAACTGTAATCGTATATGATGAGGAGACATTTACACTGTAGAGGAACGTAACGGGCGGGCCATTAGGTTGCAAGAACTAAGGTGTCTAACAGTTGCGGAATCGGTGGACGTACATTTTATAATTAAAAAACGACAGGGCCAGTTACAATAAAATTATCTAGATATACATTTGCGGGCAAGTACCATGGGTGACGTTAATTCGAACTTTCAATAGTACAGTAATCAATAACACATCAGAACTTAATATCAATAGGGATGTCGAAATATTCAATCAATTCTCGTCCCCGCCCGCCATGTGCTTCAAAACTGCATACGTATCTCGTGATATCAAGGTTGTGGAACCAGTACACAACAAGGAGTTACGAGTCCCATTTATTCCGGAGCCATTTTGGGCGAGGACGGGCAGGTCCAGGATATAGTCAAAATGTCTCCACCAACCATCGACTATGATGATGTTCATATGCTGTATTTATTAGAGTAACACTCATCTGTCCACATGAAATTTATTTGCCACAATTACCATAACTATATTTTTTTTCGGTTCCTCTGGAGAGTACATCGTGGCAGATGAGGCAGGTAACGTACCGGGCATTTACCTTTTTTGCATGTAGAGGAAAGGAAAAAAAATTCGAGCGTCCGAGTTCTAAGGTGTCCCAGGGCCATTTTAGTGGACCAGGCCCAAATCCAAAGAACAGGCCGCCATTTTGAGAGTCCTGTTGCAGCCGCCTGTCGCTGTAGCAGCAAGAGCGGGCTAAACTCAGCTAGACGGCGCTCCATTGAAGTAACATAGACTTGCTGAGGATCTTTCATCTTTTCAACACACACCAGCGCGGCAACTTGCTAGACACCACCTCGGTGCCATCCTGATCTCGGCGCCCCACTGCAGATGAAGTGCCTCCACATGGAGGGAGAGACTCGTTTGCGCCGCCTCCCCCCGCTTCTCAGAACTCTCAACTATGACACCACCTCGGTGCCATCCGGATCTTGGCGCCTTGTGCTGGTTCCGGCCTATTCACACATCGGTCCGCTACTGACGCCACCTCACAGGCCAATGGGGCGCCCCACGCCGACTTTCGGCGCAGCATTGTAGGATGGCCACACCAGTGCGGCAACTTGCTGGACACCACCTCGGTGCCATCCGGATCTTGGCGCGTTGTGCTGCCTTCGGCCTATTCGCACATCGGTCCGCTACTGACGCCGCCTCATCTTGGGGGCGACGCACAGCATCACATTGCTTTCCAATGCAGTCAGATCCTCAAACAGCCCCCACTGACTGACGCAAACTCACAGGCCAACGGGGCGCCCCACGCCGACTTTCGGCGCAGCATTGTAGGATGGCCACACCAGTGCGGCAACTTGCTGGACACCACCTCGGTGCCATCCGGATCTTGGCGCGTTGTGCTGCCTTCGGCCTATTCGCACATCGGTCCGCTACTGACGCCGCCTCATCTTGGGGGCGACGCACAGCATCACATTGCTTTCCAATGCAGTCAGATCCTCAAACAGCCCCCACTGACTGACGCGAACTCACAGGCCAACGGGGCGCCCCACGCCGACTTTCGGCGCAGCATTGTAGGATGGCCACACCAGTGCGGCAACTTGCTGGACACCACCTCGGTGCCATCCGCATCTTGGCGCGTTGTGCTGCCTTCGGCCTATTCGCACATCGGTCCGCTACTGACGCCGCCTCACGTGCCAACGGATTTTCTACGCTTTTTATAGCCCTATGCCGCATAACAGGTCATGTGACTTGTTTATAAAACTTTTCATTGGTTCATTTTACTTTTGGTTTCCTAATGATGGAAGGCTTGATCATATGACCTAAAAATACACTTTTCATTGGATTAAAACATTTTTTTTCCCCAAACGATGAAAGCCCCACCTTGTTTCTGGATGTTTCAGACTGAAGCTGGCGTCAGCATGAAAGCACCACCATCTCGTGGCTCCGTCGTGGTCATTCCGCGAGCAATCATGGCAGCCGCTCCCCACCGGAAGCCTGCAGGAGTCGGTGGCCCCCATGACTTTTGTAGAATCTTCAAGGCTGAGGGGACGCTTTCGAGAATGGGGTCCAAGACCTAGTAGACAAGCGTCCGAGTTCCAAAGTGTCCCAGGGCCATTTCAGTGGACCAGGCCCAAAAAGGAAAGAGCCTGCCGCCATTTTGAGAGTCCTGTGGCAGCCGCCTATCGGTGCACCGCAAGAGTGGGCGCAACTCAGCTGAATGGCGGATTTTGGCACAGTGTACCAAAAGCAGGCGGAATGGCAACTGAAACGGTAAAGGGGCGCCCCACTACAGCAGACGAGCCTCCACCTGGGGAGGCCCGTTCACGCCGCCTCACCCCCCCCCCCCCCCCGGGGCGCCCCACGCCGTTATTCGGAGCAGCATTGTACGATACCAAAACCAGTGCGGCAACTTACTGGACATCACCTGGGTGCCATCCACATCTCAGCGCGTTCTGCTGCCTTGGGACTATTCGCACAACAGACCGCTACTGACGAGGCCTCCCCCCGCACCCCCGGGACGCCCCACGCCGTTTTTCGGAGGATACCAAAAACCAGTGCGGCACCCAGGTAACATCACCTGGGTGCCGTCCAGAACTCAGCACGTTGTGCTGCCTTGGGACTATTCGCACAAAACACAGCTACTGACCATTGTTGCTTCTTTTTTTAAAAAAATGTTTAAATGTATTTACTGTTTTTGTTGCGTTGTATATATTTATAAGTTATTAAAGTTTTATAATCCTACTACTTTGTTGGAGTGCTATATATTTTTAATGTGACACATAATTGTAAAAACTTTGATGTACAAAGAGGCATCCCTGGAATCTTCCGCTTCAGGCTCGGTCCCCTCCCCAATCACAATACAGGATGGTTTTCAGATAGTAGGAACGCGTGTGGTGTGACGGATCTCATCGGGTGGGGGCCTTGATCTACTGTAACTCCTTTGAAGAGGGGTGATTCTTTACAGCTGGGGCCATAAACTACATCTGCATGGCTAGGTGATAGCCTGGGACCGGCCTGGACAATCGGACACAGAGGAAGAGGAGTGTCAGAGGGTGCGGTAGTGAATAGGGCGAAAGGGAGGTGTCGGGCGGGCACAGGGTGTGATTCTCAAGGAAGAGCAGCGCAGATGGGGGGAGGTTTATTGCCCATGCATAAGACAGAGAGCGGGGGTGACCAGTGCCTGGGGGAGATGCTTGCGAGGGTGGGGAGCCATGCTAAGGATCGACAGCGTGCAGAGAGTGGGTCTGGTCAAGGCATCTAAAATGGCTGCCGTGCACGACAAAAGTGTGGCATTTGAAAAAAGGCAAGATGGCGCAGGCAATGTTTATCAACACTTCCTGATTTCCTTCGAATCGAACGTTATCTCTCCCACACTACCGGTCCCCCTGGGCTTAAACGCCGAGATGGTAGGGACTGCATCCCGTGGCGATAGGCCGAGACGTCACTCAGCAAAAAAAAAAAAAAAAAGTCTATAAACATACAATAAGTTAAAAGTCAATAATTCTTGTTTCCTTGTAGTACGCTCCCCAGTCCGCTTTCCGTTACGCGTACCGGGCGCACCCCACGATAAAAAACGTTTTTAAAAAAAAATAATTTTGCCCCGCGGGGCCCTTTTAAAGCCTCCACATCAAACCTAGGGGGTCAGGGAGGATCTACTATGCCCCCTTATGGTCATTTGCCCCTTCGATTTGGCCTCCTCTTGTCTCTCGATCCTACCGAGAGACAAGATGGCGGCCGCTACGAACTGTTTGGAATGTTGACAGACACCGGAGAGCCAATCAGCTTCGCTTCGCGAAGTTCCATTACGCGTCAAGTACGCGAACCGGAGCGCTACCCGGAGCGCTGTTACAGATATATATATTTTTTTGAACGTTAATTTCTCAAAATCCACTGGAGCACATATCTTGAGACCTAGCAAAGGCACATCGGGCTAACAGTCCCTACAATTTTGCCAAGTTTCGTGCAAATCCATTCAGCCATTCGGGCTAAAAGTGAGGCCAACCGCCCTATGGAAAAATGAATGGGAAAAACGCGTTTTGGGACCCCCCTTTTTTCTCGGCCCCCCCTTGACGAACCCCCCCCAAATTTTCAGGGGCTGCTCAGAAACAAAATGTTCCATTTTCCTGAAAATTTCAGCCATTTCCGTCCACAAACGCCAAAGTTATTAGACATAGAATTTTCAAAAATCCCATAGAGAAAAAATCCTAACTATATATACCTACTGGCGACCGCCAGTAGGTAATATATATATATATATATATATATATATATATATATATATATATATATATATATATATATATACATACATACATACATATACATTCTCTAAGATGTATTGAACAAGTTACTTACCTTCGGTAACGATATATCTGTAAGAAACAGTAGTTAGTATTAGATTCCTTACCTTAGAATATCCCCAGGCGTCAGTCTGGATCCGGAAACTTTTGCGTAGCAGTACCCCTGCGCGTCGGTAGGCGTCGTCTGCAGGCGTCCCCTGCGGCTCCGCGTCCGTCGTTGGCGTCGTGCGCCGTGATGACATCGCTGGAGTATATAGACGCCGCCTCCGCGCGCTGACGTCAGTTCTTTGCACACAGCTTTTCCGCGCCAGAACACGCAGAGCCATGTAAGAACCAACACTGGTGCCATGCAAAACTAGGGCCCTGAAGGGGATGACCTTAACCCTATGTATCAGTTCGCAGAACGGGGAGGATGGGTGGGGCGGTAAGGAATCTAATACTAACTACTGTTTCTTTCAGATATATCGTTACCGAAGGAAAGTAACTTGTTCATCTGAAAGAAACAGGTTAGTATTAGATTCCTTACCTTAGAATAGATACCCCAGCAATACCAACCCCGGTGGTGGGTCTGCGAACCAATACAGCTTACACCAGAAAGTCCTGGAGGACAGAACGGCCAAAGAAGCCATCCTTCCGGACTTGACTGTCCAGGCAGTAGTGCCTTGCAAACGTGTGCAGCGAGGCCCACGTAACCGCCTGACAAATGTCCTGCAAGGGGACTCCCCAGCCCAGGGCAGTAGTAGCCGCCGTGGCCCGAGTGGAATGGGCCCTCAGCCCAACAGGAGGCTCCTTCCGAGCCAAAGAGTAGCACGCTTTGATGCACAGGACGACCCAGCGAGAGATGGTCCGTTTATGCACCGCCCGTCCCTTCTTCGCACCCACGTAGCCAACAAACAGTTGGTCATCCACCCGGAACTGGCGAGTGCGATCCATATAAAATGAAAGCGCACGTTTTGGGTCCAGACGGTGGAGCCGCTCTTCATCCTTTGAAGGATGCGGAGGCGGGAAGAAGGAGGGTAAGGTGATGGACTGCCCGATGTGAAAAGCAGAGACTACTTTGGGCAGGAAAGAAGGTCTAGTTCTCAGAACCACCTTGTCTGGATGAATGGACATGAAAGGAGGTTTGACAGAAAGAGCCTGGAGCTCACTCACTCTCCTGGCATAGGTGATGGCAACCAGGAAGGCCGTCTTTAAAGTCAGGAGACGGAGAGGACAGGAATGAAGTGGCTCAAAGGGAGCACACATCAAGACCCACTGAGGCATCACAAACGGAACAGGTGGATACATGTGCGTGATGCCTTTCAAGAATCTCGTTACAATAGGGGACTTGAACAAAGAAGGTTGATCAGGCAGCCTTAGAAAGGCCGAAAGGGCAGAAAGGTAGCCCTTGACAGTGCCCAGAGCAGAGCCCTGCTGGGCAAGAGAGAGAAGAAAGAGGAGAACCTCGGAGAGAGGGGCAGAAAGAGGGTCCACAGCCTTTGCTGTGCACCATGCCACAAATCTGTTCCACCGGCAGGCGTATACCGACTTTTTGGAGGGACGCCTGGCTGCCAGAATCACATCACAAACTTCAGGAGGCCTCAACTGTCGCCGCTCAATCTCCACGCATGGAGGTGGAGGCTGGACAGGTTCGGGTGGAGGACCGTCCCCTGCTGCTGCGACAGAAGGTCCTCCCGAAGGGGCAGGCGGATCGAGGGACCGACTGACATGCTGAGTAGCTCGGGATACCAGTACCTTCAAGCCCAGTCCGGAGCCACAAGGATAACTTGGGCCCGGTCGCGCCTGATCTTCTTCAGCACTCTGGGCAGAAGTGGTATAGGCGGAAAGGCGTACAATAGACCGCAACTCCACGCGCGCCGAAAGGCGTCGCCGTGCGAGTGCCGTCTTGGAAACTCCAACGCGCAGAACTGATGACATTGCGCGTTCTCTTCTGTGGCGAATAGATCTAACCAAGGCTCTCCCCATTGCAGAAAGAGGCCTTTCGCCACGTCCGAGTTCAGACGCCATTCGTGATCCACCGAGCACCGACGGCTGAGTTCGTCCGCCCTGGCGTTCAGAGAACCTGCCAGGTGTTGAACCGTCAGAGTCACGCTCTGACGTTCCAGCCATTGCCAGAGACGCAGAGCCTCCTGGCAAAGGGTCCACGACCCCACTCCGCCCTGCTTGTTGCAGTACCACATGGCGGTGGTGTTGTCCGTGAACACCTGCACTACACTCCCGTTGACAAAGGGGAGGAATGCTTTCAGTGCTAGACGGATCGCCCGCAACTCTAACAGGTTTATATGGAGCCGGGACTCCGCCGGAGACCAGATGCCTCTGATCTCCGCCTCTCCCAAGTGGCCTCCCCAGCCCTGGAGGGACGCGTCCGTCACAACCACGTGCTCCGGTTGGGGAAGGGAGAGGGATCTGCCTCTGACCCAATCGCAGTTCGTAAGCCACCACTGCAGTTGTCACGCAGTGCCCTCCGAGATCAAGACATGGTCGGACAAGTTGCCCTGATGCTGGGCCCACTGAAACTTCAGGTCCCACTGCAGAGCCCGCATCCGCCACCGGGCGTGATGCACCAGAAGGATGCAGGAAGCCATCAGCCCCAGCAGCCGCAGCGTCAACCTGACCGAAACCCGGGATAACGGCTGAAAGATGGGAATCAAAGCCTGTATATCCCGGACTCGCCGTTCCGAAGGATAAACCCGAAACTGCGCCGAGTCGAGAACCGCTCCGATGAAAAGGAGCTTTTGAGAGGGACACAGGTGTGATTTCGGCACATTGATGGAAAACCCCAGCTCGTGCAGGAGGTCTGCCGTCATCTGAAGGTGGTGGACGACTGTCTGGGGCGAGCCCGCCTTCAACAACCAGTCGTCCAGGTAGGGGAAGACTGAAACCCCCAACCGGCGCAGATGGGCTGCGACCACCGCCATCACCTTCGTGAACACCCGTGGGGCGCTGGTAAGGCCGAATGGGAGCACGATAAACTGAAAGTGCTCGTGGCCTACCGTGAACCGCCGGTAACTCCGGTGGGCCGGCAGGACGGGGATGTGAAAATACGCATCCTGTAAGTCCAACGCTACCATCCAGTCGAGCGGGTCTAGAGCAGCCAAGACCTGAGCCAAAGTCAACATCTTGAACTTCTCCTTCCGGAGGAAGCCGTTGACGTTCCGTAGATCCAAGATAGGACGTAGGCCCCCTTTGTCCTTCTTGGGTACCAGAAAGTAGTGGGAATAGCAACCACGCCCTACTTCTGGCCCAGGAACGCGCTCGATGGCCCCCTTGGCCAAGAGGGCCGTAACTTCCTCCTGCAGAAGTGTCAAGTGGTCCCCCGACACACGGTGGTTCTGCGGTGGCATGGCTGGAGGAGTGGTCTCGAAGGGGAGGGAGTAGCCCCTTCGGACGAGCTGCAGCACCCACCTGTCCGATGTGATCGCGCGCCAGCGGGAGTGGTGATGGCGAACCCTGCCACCCACTGGCGTCACATGGGCCCGAAAGCACGGACTAGGAGGATTTGGAGGCCGATGCTGCGGGTGAGGTGTGGTCTGACCTCGCCGTTGTCCCCGACCGCCTCCACGGCGGACTCCACGGCCGCCACCGCGTTGAGAAATGTGTTGCGGCGCGTGGCTGGCAGCACGTGTGGGACCGCCCCTTCCTTGGCCACGAAAGGAGCGAAACGAACCCGTTTGCTGGCGCTGGGTCGAAATACCCAAGGACTTGGCCGTGACCCTGGAGTCCTTGAAGCGCTCCAGCGCGTGGTCCGCTTTGTCGCCAAACAGGCGACTGCCATCGAACAGCATGTCCATCAAGGCATTCTGGACATCTGCCGAAAAGTTAGCGGACCTCAGCCAGGCGTGGCGACGAATCGCCAACGTCGTGGACATCGCTCTGCCCAGTGAGTCGGGCGTATCACACCTGATGGAGCATTTTGCTGCGTCTCGGCCTTCAATCATAGCTTTGCCGAGCTTTGCCCGTACCTCCTGCGGGCATTCTGGCAGCAGTTCCGCGACCGTATCCCACAGAGAGTGGGAGTAGCGGCCCATGAGGCATGCGGTGTTGCAAGACCGCAGTCCCAAACTCAGGGACGAGAAGACCTTTTTTCCATACTGGTCGTACCTCTTGGATTCCCGGTCGGGCAGGGCCGACGGGAATGCGGTCTGGGAAGTCGAGGCCTGGATCACCAGACTCTCAGGGGTGGGATGGGTGGACAGGAACTTGGGGTCATCCTTACACGGACGGTGGCGTCTGGTCACGTTCCTATCAACAGGCGAACCTGAAGCGGGCCTGGACCACGCGCCCAAATGAACGTCAGACAAGGCTTCGTTGAACGGCAGCAGAGGCTCCTGTGGGCATGACTGCGGTTTGAAGACCTCAGTGAGGATGTTAGGCCTCACGGCCGCGACGGGGAGCTCAAGGTGTAAAGCCTTGGCAGCCCTCATCAACACCACTGAATAAGCAGCCCCAGCCTCCGAAGCCACGGTAGGAGGCGAGACAAAGCCAGGGTTAGGAGAGTCGTCCAGACCACTGGCGTCACCCAAATCACCTGTCCAGTCCACATTGTACTGACACTCGCGTGACAGAGGGTCCTCAGACCCCTCCCAACCCTCTCCGTAATCTACATATTCACCATATTCGGGATCAATAATGTAGACCGGCTCCCCGGGGTCCACAGGCCCCGTCGGACTGGGCATCGGGCGACGCCGGTCCGACTCCGCGTCCGGAGTCGGAGAGGGTATGGGGCGGCGCCGCCCGGAGCCGGCTCCGGAGCACCGGCGCCGCGCGGGGGCGGCGTCGGGGGCAACCCCGATGGAATCGGCGCCGGAGAGGCCGATAGACCAGCTGGCGTCGACCCTGAGGGTCCCTGCGGCGCCGGGGTCGGAGCCGTCGGTGGCGCCGAGGCCGGAGCACCCGAACCGCTAGGGCCCCCGGACGGAAGCACAGGGCCCGAAGGCGCCGTAGGCCCCGTCGGAGGAGACAGTGCCCTCATGGCCATGAGGAACTCCTCTATCTCCCCGGGCGTCGCGCCTTGCCCAGGGACCGTAGGGTATGGAGCAGGCCGCGCCGGCGACTCACGCGGAGCCGCGGGGGTGGGGCCACCCTAACCCCCGGCCGCGTCGGGGGTACGATGACGACGCCCCGACGTCTTGTGTTTCCTACCTGAGGAACCAGAGGAATGGTGACGACTTCCGGAGCGCTCGTGGCGCTCCGCGACCGCTCCCTCGACCTCCGGCCGGACCGGGACCGCTCTCGACGCGGGGCCGACACCCGCAGCTCGAGTAGCTTGCGGGACCGCTCCTGCCTAGCTTTACTCGTCAGGGCCCGGCAGTCGACACAGTCGTCCACGGCGTGGTCGGGGCCCAGGCACCGGAGGCAGAGTCGGTGATGATCCGTGACCGACATCGTGCGGTCACAGTCGTCACAGTTCTTAAAACCGGGCATCCTACCGGCACCGTATAAGAATCAAGGATTCACAAAAAACTTGGTCAAAAGACCGGAGTACTGCACTTCTCGGATCTGCGCTAACTGGCGCGGAAAAAAGAAGAACTGACGTCAGCGCGCGGAGGCGGCGTCTATATACTCCAGCGACGTCATCACGGCGCACGACGCCAACGACGGACGCGGAGCCGCAGGGGACGCCTGCAGACGACGCCTACCGACGCGCAGGGGTACTGCTACGCAAAAGTTTCCGGATCCAGACTGACGCCTGGGGATATTCTAAGGTAAGGAATCTAATACTAACCTGTTTCTTTCAGATTGCAAGCTTTTAAACCAATTTCATTCTCAATCTTAGTATACAATGACATTACATCCATTATGATTAGTTTGAATATATTCTGCCATGGAACTTCTTGTAGGTGTCCTAATAAGTCACTTGTATCTCTGAGAAAGGAGTTAAGATCTTGAACATAGGACTTGAGTAAGAACTCAATGTAGTTTGCAATAAGTTCCAATAATGCACCCTTAGCTGATATTGTCGGTCTCCCTAGTGGTTTAGTTGGGAGCTTGTGAATTTTTAGTAGAAAGTAAATCGGTGCTGTTACCGGGTGGCTAGTTGTTGAATATCTCTGTTCATCATCGCCCAATAAGTTCATCTATTTCCAAAAGTTTAATTTTTCATGTAGTTTTTTGTATTGTGACTTTGGGTATTCTTTTAGTTTTTCATAATAATCACTATTCTTTAATTGGGAGTACGCTTTCCTCATGTACTTTCCACCGTTGTCGGCTATTTTGATCTCTAGCAACTCGCCTTGTTGTAATTCTTGAAGAGACTTTTTCTCTTGAAATGTCAGGTTGTTGACATATTTTTCTTTTGTTAATTCGTAGCGATCTTGTATTACTCCTTCATGGAAGACATCAATATTGTTCCCAGATGGTAATGTGATTTTGTCCTTTTACCACTTATTCCTGCCCCTATTTGTGGGCACTGGCTAGTAAACTGGGAAATTGCCCGATTTCCCCCTTCGTTTTCCGAGTCAATTAGTGACTGTAAACGCTCTGTCATCTACTGTCAGACCAAATGTTGGTTTTTCCACTTTTTTTGATGTTCTTTCATTTTTCAATTTTTAGCAAATATTTTGGCTAATTTTTTTCCCCTGATGTATTTATATCAATCTATCCTTGTCTGTTCAAGGTCCATACAGCTTACAGGACAAAAGTTGAGTCCCATATTCAACAGTGAAATCTCAGAGTCTTTCATTTGTCTTTTCGATAGATTAAGAACATTCAGATCTTGGTGTGCATCGTCTATGTTTTCTTCTGTTTCATGCTTCTGGTCGTTGCTCCCAGTTTTTCTTTCTCTTTTACATCTTTTTCCTCTTCTCGTCTGCTCCCCCTTCCCTTTTTCCTCTTCTTGTCTGCTCCCCCTTCCTCGACTCCATCCCCTTCACCTGGTGGTATAGGTGGAGGGTCCCGTATTTTTCCTCCCATTGTCGTTGTTATTAGTTCGCCTAAAAAAGTACGTTTCCCCCTTCCCTCGCTATTTCATGTTTTCCTTCACTCTTCTCTTGATGTATCAGAATATTAAATTTGCTAGCATATGTGAAAAAGCATCCCTCATTGAAGTTATCTTTTTCTCTCTGGAATTTTTTTTGTTTACGTAGTTGTACAATTTCCTCATGTTATTCCATTTGTTTTCCAAATTGTCCTTCAATTTCCTCATTAAATTTGTCAGCTCCAGTTGAGACCATTCCTTTTCCAGCTCATGAAGTTGCTCATGAATATTTTTAAGCAATTAGGCCAAGCGAAGAATTCAGTATATGTTCTCCCCATTCGTGTAAAAGTTCATTGCTCGTATCCTGGTGATCCTTACTCCTCTCGGTACTCTTTTCACTTCCAGATATTTTTTTAAGGGATGGTACCTCCCATGAGTGGGCATTTATGAAAGCAGTTTTGCGGCAAGTCAGTGTGGGAGATGTGTTTCTCAAACTAGTGATGGCCTTATATAATTCCCCAGTGGCCAGAATACGGGTAGGTGATACAGTTACATCTCCTATTGCTATCACGAGAGGCATGTGGCAGGGATGCCCATTGTCCCCGTTATTATATGCTATCGTGGCAGAGCCATTGGCGTGGGCACTGAGAGAATACCATGGACAGAGAGGAATTCGCTTTCCTAGGTATCGCCTCATTACATCAGCATATGCTGATGATATGCTGTGTATGTCCGGGAGTCAGCAACAAATCTCGCTCCTGTGCTCACCGAGGTTGTGAAGTTTGCTGCCATGTCAGGCCTCAAAGTTAATTGTACTAAATCCATTATTTTCCCCCTGATCCCCTTCCATGATACCTATTGAGCTGGACATCCCATAGCAATGGTCTATGAAACTGGTTCGCTATTTGGGCATCCAAGTGCATACGGATTCGGAATTGGTGTTTAATGAAAATTATGGTAAAGCGATCTCCAAATTTGAAGATGATGTAGTTCAGTGGACTTGTCATTGATGGGACGCATCTCCTGTTTCAAAATATCCAGATGCTACTCCCGAAACAACTGTTTAAATCCCTCGGTTCTATACTGATTAAGCTTGGCTGGGCTGGGAAGCAACCTAGAGTTAAATGGGAGATCCTAATATTGCCCTACTCTATGGATGGGCTCAACGCACCAGACTTAAAAGTTATATTACAGACCAGAGCAGTGTTCTCGTGCACACCACTGGATACATGGCCCACAGAGTCTTCCACACTTGCAAATTGAGGGGGTGGCAGCAGATCCTTACATTCTTCAGCAGACACAGTTTCAGGCCCCCTCTTGGAGACTTAGCACATTGGACTCCATTAACTGTATGGTTCACGCGTGGCATGACTTATTAATCAGACAGGCAGGTGCACTCATGTATTCACCTTTGATGCCTTTAGACTGGTGTCACTGACTCAATGTTAGCAGGGGAAAGGAAGTTATTCTAGCACTAAAGAAATTAAACATCACCAAGCTGGGAGATCTATTTCTGTAAGGAGTGGTCCGGAGGTGGGCTGATGTCTAGACTTAAGAACGTGACTCCTTGACTCTCACTCAATATCACTTCTACAGGGTCAGACATGAGTTGCATGAATTGCTTGGGGATGATATCCAGGCGCCCCCCGGAACTGCTACCCAGTTCTTTCCTACTATGCTCCTCCTCCCCTGCAAAGACAGTGACTACCATTTATTACTAGATGCAGGAGACTAAGAATAAAATGGCAAGGCAACCTAGGCTTTATTATAGATGACAGCAAGTGGCCGTATCGCTGCAAAATGACCAAACATCTTGCTAAATGGAAGGCACCGCATCATTCATTTTAAATTTCTCAACAGTGTAAATTATACACCAGAGAGACTGTGTCGATATGGTCTGCGATAAACAGTCAGAAATCTACAATGAGTTGTTGCTTCCCCGGAATCGACCTAAGCATTTTTGGGGGCTATATCAGCAATATCTTGTGGGAAAAGAAACTGGGGAGCCGGAAGGAAGTGATGATCATTAGAATTGCTGAACATCGAACTAGTTTGCTTTTTGCTTGGGATTGTCATGTTTTGGGAGGAGATTGGGAGAGCCCTTGAGAATTCACTAATATGTATCTAGGATGCACATAATGCACTTGTCTACCATTGTATGCTTATATTGTATTTGTCTAGTTGTGATCTTAATTAGGCATCAAGTGCCCGCTGTGGGTCGTTACTGCATCCAGCCAATGTGGACACATATCGCAAAGTGTTGATGTAATACTGTAAAAGGTTTCAATAAAACAATTTTTAAAAAAGGGATAGTACCTCCCACCACTTGTTGATTTCCTTCTATGACAATTTTCCCAAAGTTTAAGTTTACTTTTAATATCTGTTGTTCTGTTTGCATTGTCTTTTTTGGTCCTGTGTGCGAAATGGAGCTTGTTTGCTCAAAAGTTGTAGCCATAATGGCATTGCGTTTTGCTTCTCTGATATCCATCATTTACATTCGATTGTTTAAAGTTGTTAAGATATTGTTCCATTTTGGTCTTTATAAGGTGTACCACCCGTTTCAAATCACTGCTTAGATGTCTATTTCCTGTTTGAAATATACAGCTGCCTTCCTGGTTGCTCACTTGTAGTTCTGGATTTGAGCAGTAAATCATGAATCCAACCGTCTACTGCAATTGAGCGCTTTCGATTGATTTTTGACCACCCCCCCACTTACCTACTGAGGTGTTTTGTGATGTTCTTGATCCTCCGGTTGTCAATTATCATGTTCATGCTGTTCGGAAACCACTGGGGGAGGTGGCTGTCGTCCTCCATGTTGCCGGCGGTCGCCTTCTCCAGCAATTCACGTCTCCTTCCCTGGCTCGATTTCGCTGGGTGTGTCGGCACTTTATGGCGGGGCGGTGCGGTGCCCGTTAAGGGCAGAGCATCTCTATTAATATCATCCAGCTTAACGATCGTAAAGAATTGGGTTGCACTCACGGGTGGTTTGTAATTCCTTTTAATGCTATTTTTTGATCGATTTCAAAACCAAATGATGAGGTCCCAGTGTGTTTCGGTCTCGCAGTGACCTTTTTCATGGGAATGTGATCATCATATCGGGCGCATACTAATATCAAGGTGGGGCGGCGGTCCTCATGCTATTAGACCTATCCGCCGCCTTTGACACGGTCGATCATTCCACCCTGATCGACCGTGTCTCAACCCTGGGGATTAACCACTTGGCTAAGGACCTTCTTGCTTCCTTCCTGGCTATCCGCACTCAGTCTGTGAAACTGGGCGCTTTTTACTTGCCCATTTTCACTCTCCCGTGCGGGGTGCCCCAGGGATCATCGCTGAGTCCGACACTATTCAACATTTATGTGTTGGACTTGGCGAGGGTCATCAAAGCACATGGGCTGAGTTTAACCACCTATGCAGACGACACCCAGTTGGTGTTGGCCGTGCATAAGGACGGGGCAGCGGTTGCTTCTAGATTCCAGGAGGGTATGCTGGCCATAAGCTCCTGGATGTCGAATAACTGCCTAAAATTAAACTCGGACAAAACCGAGGTCATGACCTTTGGCAACCTATCCCCTGGATGGTCTTCCACCTGGTGGCCAAGCGAAATTGCCCCCCCCCCACCCCCCTCAGAACCGGTTGCCAAGGTCAGAAACTTTGGGGTTATGTCCGACGACAAACTGCTATTCCATCATCACGTGAACACAGTGGTCTCCTCCTCCTTTTACATGCTAAGGAAAATTAAGAAGTTACTCCCATATCTACCAGCATCTGCAGGAAAAACCCTCATAGCCACCCTCATATTTTCCAAATTGGATTACTGCAATGCCCTTTTTCTCAATGCACAAGAACAGTTCTTAAATAAACTTCAATCCATTCAAAATGCGGCAGCCAGAGTCCTACTCACCATTCCTAAATAGAACTCCATCACTGCAGCCATACGTCAACTCCACTGGCTGCGGGTCAGAAGTAGGATTAAATTCAAAGCACTCTGCATTGCCTACAAGACCATTCACAACTCAGGACCACGATTCTTAAGGAATGCTTTTCTTATTTACACTCCCAACAGATCCCTCCGTTCATCTTCTACCTGCCTCTTACCAGTTCCATGCAGCAGAACCTCGTCCTGGGGAGACAAATGTTTCCTAGTGGCTACTCCCAAGCTCTGGAACACCCTTCCTCTGTCCATCAAATCTAGTCCCACCCTCACCATCTTCCGAAAACATCTGAAAACCTGGCTTTTCAATCAATGACCGCCCTTCAGCGTTGTCTGTCCAACTAACAATCCTATGCGCGAGACACCTCAGGGTATTTGCGCGCAATACAAATCACCTAAACATAAACATAAGAACGTCATACATTTTGCTAATTTCCTTTGATCATCTGTATGGCATTCTGGGTAATGTAGTGTATTTGTACATAGTGGTGCAAGTTTGCCACTTGCCAGGGTAGTTAGATCTTTTGGGTTGGAAGTATTGTCATACGCCGATGACACTCAAATAATGGTCTCCCTTACGCAGCCCCTGAAGGATTCTGCTCTGAACTTCAGGAACTGTATGGAGGCCGTGTCACAGTTGATGGTACAGAACTTCCTGAAACTAAATGGGGAGAAAACGGAGGTGCTGATTTTCGGGGGCAATCAGGATATCTGGTCCAAAGACTGGTGGCCTGCCTCCCTCTGGGATTGCCCTCTTCCCCGTCAGGTTGCTAAAAACTTAGGAGTCTTTGTGGACACTGTTCTCTCCTTTGACCGTCAGGTCAGCAGGACCATCTCCACCTGCTGTGGTATCATCAGGGTCCTCAGAAAGATTGCCCATTATCTCTCCCCTGATGCCCGCAAGCTGGCCACTGTGGCATTAGTCTCCTCAAGACTGGACTACTGTAATGCCCTCTATGTGGGCATAAATAAGAGCCTCATCCATCGTCTCCAGATGGTCCAGAACGCGGCGGCAAAGATGGTCTTAAACCTTCCTAGACTCGCCTCAGCAACGGCAGCCCGGATAAGTCTACACTGGCTTCCCATAAAGTCCAGGATTTCTTTTGAAATTCTCTGTCTTGCCTAAGGGGCCCTTCATGGCACGGGTGTTGTGGGTCTTAAGTCACTTATTCATCTCTACTCTCCCTGTCGACCCCTTCGCTCATCTAATAAAAATCTTCTTGAGGTTCCCAAATTTGTTAGAGCCAAATGGGGAGGCAGAGCATTTTCCTCGGTTGTACCCAGGCTACAGAATTCTCTTCCTCCTGAACTCCTGGGGCTACCGTTGATTGCGCTGTTTCGTAAAGCACTGAAAACTTGGCTTTTCTCTGAAGCGTACCTGTAGAGTACCTCATCGGTTACTACATATTTCTGGACCTGCTTAGGCGCCTTGATGCCCTTGGTCTAAGTTGCGCGATATAAGACTCCCCTCATTCATTCATTCAGTTTTAAAGAAAAACTAGTGAATACTAGTAAACTTAGTACTAGCTATCTTTTCATGTAACTTACATGCAGGAAGATTATTGTTAAAGACAGCAATAGAGTATAATCAAAATAATAGTGAATTTCAGTTCTTTCCAAACGGAACAACTCATATATTAAATACTTAATGTATATATTATATTATACTTCCTAGGCATTTCCAATTTCAAAGGGCACAGTCTCATAATACCCTCTAGTGGGTTTAGTCACATATTTCTGGAAGACCAACTTGTAATTAAATCTCATCATTTCGGTTATCAAATACAACCATTATTCTTATGTTTAATTTCATTATCAGGTGATTTAAATTGGGATTCCAGACTCATGTTTTACATTGGCCCTTCAAAACGGTCATATGTCTTTATCCACCGTGAGTGCGAACCAATTCTTGACGTTCATACAGTGTTCGTTTTCTCTCTCTCTCTCTCTCTCTCTCTCTCTCTCTCTCTCTATTTATTTATTTATTTATTTATAGATCACTGACAGATTACCCTCAAATTGCCAAGGAACAGGTTTTGTGTTATAAAGAACAAAGCATAAGACATTGTAATGAATACCTAAAAATGAAGATGCATATGAGACGCAAAACTCACTGTCTCAAACGTGAAATCAACAATCTTCACCAATAATAGATAGATCTACCAGATAAGGCTTTAATGAAGGTAGATAACTTGTCCATCTGATGAAGACTCCTAGTTGCAGATTTCTTACCTTTGAATAGATACCAAAGCCATGCCATCCGCGGTGGTGGGTCTGCAGACAAATTTAAACTAGGAAGTCCTGCAGGTCCGAACAGGTGAAATGTCCATCTCTGAGGATCTGACTGTCCAGCAGCAATGCTTGCTAAATGTGTTCAGGAAGACCACGTTGCTGCCTGGCAGATCACCAGGACTAGGACTCCACATGCTCATGCAGTGGTCGCAGCTTTAGGTCTGGTGGAATGAGCCCTTACACCTTAAGGAGGCTGCTTCTTTGCAATTGCGTAGCAGATCTTGATGCAGAGAAATACCCATCAAGATGTGGACCATTTCTGCACCATCCGACCTTTCTTAGCACCAACATACCCCACGAAGAGTTGGTCCTCCACCCGGAACTGTCGTATGCGGTAAAGGTAGAACGACAACGCTATATTTGGCTCCAGAAAGGTGGAGTCGCTCCTCTTTCTTAGAGGGATGTGGAGGAGGGTAGAAGGTGGGCAAGGTGACAGATGGTCTTACATGAAATGGTGTCACCACTAGTGCAAAGCACCAGTTTGTCAGGATGAACTGAGAAGAATGGAGGCTTGAAAGATAAAGCCTGCAGCTCACTCCTTCTCCGGGCCCATGTAATTGCCACAAGAAAGGCTGTTTTGATGTTGAGCAGCCTGAGGGGACAACCGTGAAGAGGCTCGAAAGGAGCACACATCAATAATGTGAGAACCAAATTAGGGTCCCACGAAGGCATAAAAAAAAGGAGCACGTGTACAAGGCCCTTCAAAAATCCTTTACAATAGGGGACTTAAAGAGGGTTGGTCAGGCAGCTGCAATAAAGCAGACAGAGCAGATAGATAACCCATCAGAGTGCCCAAAGCAGAGCCCTGCTTGGTAAGGGTAAGAATAAAAAGCAAAATATCAGAAAGGGAGGTGAAAGTGGGTCAATGGACTTTTCTGTACAATATGATACAAATCGCTTCCAACGACTGGCGTATACCATGTCGGTGAAGGGACGAATGCCTGGCTTCCAGACCAACATTGCAGACTGCGGGACATTGCCAGGTTCAGGGTGAAGTACCCTCCCCTGTTACTGCAACAGAAGATCCTCCCGAAGGGGCAGCCTGATGGGAGGCTCAACACTGATGTTCAGAAGTTTGGAATACCAGACTCTCTGTACCCAGTCTGGAGCCACAAGATTGACTTGGGAACGGTCATTCCTGATCTTCATGAGAACTCTGGGCAGGAGTGGTGGGGTTGGAGAGGCGTACAGGAGGCCTAAGCTCCACTGTAGACAAAAAGCATCTTCGAGCAAGAGCCACCCGAGGAAACTCCAGCGCGCGGAACTGCTGACACTGCACAATCTTGGCAGAGGCAAACAGATCTAACCAAGGGTGTCCCCACAGCTGAAAGAGCCCTTGCTCCACCTATGACTCATGATCCGCTAGGCATCAATACCTGAGTTTGTCCGCTTTGGCGTTCTGAGAACCTGCCAGTTGGTGAACCACCAGCCTCGTCCAGAGATGCAGGGCCTCTTGACAGAGGGTCCACAACCCCATCCTGTTTGTTGCAGTACAACATGGTGGTGGTGTTGTCCATGAACACATGCAATAGCTTTCCTTTGATGGAGGGTAGAAAGGCTTTCAAGGCCAGTTGGATCACATTGAGCTCCAGCATCTTCATGTGGAGTCTGGATTCTGCCAAAGTCCTCTCATCGCCACCTCTCCGAGGTGGCCGCCCTATGCCAGGAGTGATGCATCTGTCACTACTGTGGGATCTGGTTGGGGAAGGGAGAGGGGTCTTCCTTTGACCAAATCACGGTTTGTGACGGTCCTTTGGAGCTCCCTCCGAGATCCAGACCATGTCGGGGAGATTCCCTGATGCTGCGCCTATTGGAACTTCAGGTCCCACTGCAGAGACTGCATGTGCGATCTGGCATGCATCACCAGCAGGATGCAGGAGGCCATAAGGCCCAGCAGCCTAACAGCCAGTCTCACCGAAACACAAGATAGAGGCTGAAACATCGGTTTCACAACCTGATTATCCAGGACTGGCTACCGTGAGGATAAGCCCGAACTACACTGTGTCCACAACAGCTCAGATGAAAGGTAGCGTATGAGAGAGTAAGGTTTGACTTCAGTATGTTGATAGTTAACACCAGCAAATGTAGGAGGTTCGCCGTAGCCTGGAGGTGGAAGAGGACAGCCTTCAGCAGCCAGTCATCAAGATAATCTGTGCAGAGGAGCTGCAACCACCGCCATCACCTTGGTGAACACTCGAGGGGTGGTGAACTGAAAATGCTGGTGGCCTATCGTAAATTGCACGTAGCGCCAATGGGCAGGCAGAACGGGGATGTAAAAATAGGCCTCCTGCCAGTTCAAAGCTACCACCCAGTCTCCTGGGTCCAGGGCAGACAAGACCTGAGCCAATGCGAGCATCTTGAACTTCTCCTTTTTAAAGAAGTAGTTGAGAGTTCTGAGATCTAGAATAAGGCAAATACCCTTATCCTTCTTAGGGACCAGAAATTATCGGGAATAGCATCCACAGCCTACTTTTGGCACCGGAACCCTCTCTATGGCTCCCTGTTTCAAGAGAGCCATGACCTCCTGGCGAAGTAGGGACAAATGCTCCTCCACCAGCCGAAGGTAAGAAGGAGGCATGAGGTAGTCTTGAAAGGGAGGGAGTAGCCCCTTCAGACATCTGCAATGGAGGGTTATGGTAGATCCTTCCACCAACTGGACGGCCATGTTCTAAAAGGGCAAGATTAGGAAGGTCTGGAGGCTGCAGGTGCCAGGGAGTGCTAGCTGGACCAGATGGTTGCCTACCCCACCCACAAGGCCGGAAAGACCCACCATGCCCTGATCCACGCAGAGGCTGGGAAGCTTGTGCAGCTCAGTGGCTGGGATAGGGTTGGCGAGGTTGAAAGCCCCTTCTGTGACCATGTATGGAGCAAAAGGCAGACAGTGAGCGTGGGGCAGCCGAGAGGCCCAAAGATTTGGCCGTAGCCCATGAGTCCTTAAAGCACTCCAGCGCAGTGTATGCCTTGTCTCCGAAGAGACTGGTACCATCAAAGGGCATGTCCATGAGGGAAGCCTGGACATCCCCAGACGAAAGCCAGGTGTTCTCAGCCAGGTGTGGCGTCTGAGGTCCACTATTGACAAAATCGTTCTGCCCAGTGAGCCAGTCGTCTCCAAGCCACAGCGTATAATAAACTTTGCTGCGTCTCTCCCATCTGTAACTGCTTGGGAGAGTATGACCGGGGGCTCCTTCGGGACCTGTGGCATCACTTGTGCACTTGTTTCCCATAGCGTTTGGGAATAGTGGCCCAATAATCATGCAATGCTGGCGGAAGAAAACATTTTCCTTCCCAAACTGTCCAGCCTCTTGGATTTTCTGTACGGGGGAGCAGCACGGAACTGCCATGGGAAGTGGAGCCTTGGACCACCAACCTCTCCAGGGTAGTGTGGGAGAGGAATTTGAATTCCCTAGAGCGGGGCAGCAGCCGTCAATCGGCCTATTCACAGGAGCCCCTGTGTTGGGTTTGGACCGAGTCCACAAAAGGTGAGAGCCTTGTTGAATGGGAGTAGCGGTTCAGGGGAGTAGATTCTTGGTTGCAGCACCTCCATCAAGATGTTGGTCTTGACTGCCACTGAGAATAACTAAAGGCCAAGGATCTCAGCCACCCTCCACACCACCATTGCGTATGTAGCTCCCTCCTCCATACCCATGGTAGAGGGAGCAAGCATGCTGGTCGACGGGGCTCTTGTCATATTTGGGGATCACAATGGGTGGGCACTGGTGGGACCAGGAGCATCAGCGTTGGGGCCGGCACCAGGGAAGGTCAGAGTGGCACACCCGGCACCAGTCTAGATCCATGACCGGATCCATCGGGATCAATCGGAACCGGGGCTGGAGCTGCCAGTGTGGAACTAGATGGGGCCCCCTCTGATCCCGTGGGGCCCGAAGGCACATAAGCGGGGTGGGGCCGCTCAAAAAAAAAACGCTTGACTTCACAGGACTCTTTAATTTGAGCTGGGGTCGCTCTAGCTCTCGGAAAACTGGGGAGGCTCAGAGTCGGCACCCCCAGACTTCCACCATTCAATTCAGAAAGCACAGAAATCAGCTGTGGAGTGCCTCAGTGCTCCTCCCAGAGTCCCAACCTTTTCAACATCTATATTGCCCCGCCTGCAGCCAACGTCAGAAGATGCAGACTCAACATCGTCTCCTACGCCAATGACACCCAACTGATTCTCTCCCCAACAGACAAACCTACAGATGCCAAGCGCAGCTTTAATTATGGGATAAAGGCAGTCCCCACCTGGATGAAGGACAGATGCCTAAAGCTTAACTAAGACACGACTGAAGTCCTCATCCTGGGCTCAACACCCTGTGCCTGGGATGACTCCAGGTGGCCCACAGTGCTCGGAACCCACCCCCCACACCCACGGACTATACATGAAACCTCAGCATCATCCTAGACTCCTCGCTCCACAAATTGGGCAGATGGGGAGAGCTGCCAGTCAGAATTGTCTTAGATGCACTTCTTCAGCTAGGGCTTGTTCCATAGCGTGTGTGAACGCCCTGTGATCCGTCATTAATGGAGGGCTAATACGGGGATTGCGAGTGATGCAGTGGATAGACAGTTTATCCCAAGCTAGTCCTAATGGCTGGTATGGACAACATTGGGGTCCCAGAAGCACCCAAGAACTGGAAGACATGGGCTATCTGGTGGCAAAAGAACAAGTTACTTACCTTCGGTAACGCTTTTTCTGGTAGATACTATATCTGCCTGTGGATTCCTCACCTTGTGAATATCCCCCTTGCGTCAGCAACATTCGGAAATTCTTTTGTAGCTTCGCGCCGACGTGGATCCGGACGTCACAGAGGCACGGCATCGCACGCGACCCCGCTGACGTCACCGGCGCCTATAACAGGCCCACGCCGGCGTGATGACATCAGTTCCGCCCTTTTTTCCGTGCCCTCGAGGCACACGGACGGACCAATGACAGTAGACATATACACAGTATACGCAGTACCAATATCAAGGTAACACACACAGTGTGAAGTAAATGCAATAAAACATTTGACAATAAGATAAATACATAATAGAAACTCTGGCATAGAAGAGTGGACAACGGGGAGGCGGGTGGGTCAGTGAGGAATCCACAGGCAGATATAGTATCTACCAGAAAAAGCGTTACCGAAGGTAAGTAACTTGTTCTTCTGATAGATACATCTGCCGTGTGGATTCCTCACCTTGTGAATAGAGTCCCACAGCAGTCCCCACTCCCGGAGGAGGGTGTCCACTCTGCTATACCAGGAAATCATGGAGGACAGAGCGCGCGAAGTGGCCGTCCCTCCTCACCTCGGTATCCAAGCAGTAGTGCTTCGCGAAAGTGTGGAGGGAGGCCCAAGTCGCGGCTCTGCAAATGTCCTCAACAGGAACACCTCTAGACAAAGCAGATGTTGCAGACTTTGCTCTAGTCGAATGTGCTCTAATACCCTCTGGAGGGTCCTTACCAGCCAAAGAGTAGCAGATCTTAATGCAGAGCACGATCCACCTCGACAGAGTCCTCTTATGGACCGCTCTTCCTTTCTTGCAGCCAGCAAAGCCAACGAAGAGCTGGTCGTCCATTCGACAGTCTTTAGTCCTGTCCAAGTAGAAAGACACCGCCCTCTTGGGGTCAAGAAGGTGTAACCGCTCCTCCTCCTTGGAAGGGTGAGGGGGAGGATAAAAGGTAGGAAGGGTAATGGACTGACCAAGGTGGAAAGGAGTAACCACCTTTGGCAGAAAAGCAGCCCTGGTCCTAAGAACCATTCGTTCAGCATGAATGGTCAGGAATGGGGGCTTGGAACTAAGAGCTTGAAGCTCACTTACCCTCCTTGCCGAGGTGATTGCAACGAGAAAAACCGTTTTCAAGGTCAGAAGCCTCATGGGACACTTGTGAAGAGGCTCAAAGGGAGCCCCCATCAAAAATGTCAAAACTAGGTTCAAGTCCCACTGAGGCACGACAAAGGGTGTAGGAGGGAACCTATTAGTAAGGCCCTTCAAAAACCTTAAAACAATGGGAGACTTAAAAAGAGAAGGCTGGTCAGGCAAACAGATAAACGCCGACAGCGCAGAAAGATAACCCTTCACCGTGGCAACAGCAAGCCCCTGCTGGGCCAGAGAAAGGGCAAACTGGAGCACATCAGATAAATGGGACCTCAAAGGGTCTATAGATTTCTCCCTGCACCAAACAACAAATTTAGACCACCTATAAGAATAGATGGACTTAGTGGAGTCACGCCTGGCTGACAAAATGACATCCACCACATCGTGAGGGAGAGAAAAAGAAATCAGATTGCCCCGCTCAATCTCCAGGCATGAAGGTGTAAGGTCTGAAGGTGGGGGTGTAGAACCTGCCCCTCCACCTGAGAGAGGAGATCTGCCCTGTGAGGGAGACGGAGCGGCGGGTGAGAGGAGAGGTGGAGAAGGTCTGAATACCACACCCTTCTCGGCCAATCCGGGGCGATCAATATGACTTGGGCCCGGTCTTGGCGAATTTTCCTCAGAACCCGAGGAATCAAAGGTATGGGAGGAAACGCGTAAAGGAGTTGATTTCCCCAACTCAACTGAAACGCGTCCCCCAAGGCTCCTTGCAACGGATACTGGAGACTGCAGAATGACGGGCAGTGAGCAGTCTCGCGAGTGGCGAACAGGTCCACCCGAGGAGTCCCCCACATCTGAAAGATGTCGCGAACCACCTCCGGGTGAAGCCTCCACTCGTGGTCGGCAGAGAACTGCCGACTGAGACTGTCTGCACGAACGTTCAGAACCCCGGCCAGATGATTTGCCATCAGACAAATCTGATGGTCCTGAACCCAGGACCAGAGGCGCAGAGCCTCTCTGCAGAGACACTGGGACCCCACTCCTCCCTGCTCGTTGACGTACCACATCGCGGTCGTGTTGTCCGTCAGGACTTGAACCGACTGACCGCGAAGGGAAGGGAGGAAGGCCTTGAGCGCCAAACGTATCGCCCGCAATTCCAGAAGGTTGATGTGAAGCAACCTTTCCTCTGGAGACCAAAGACCCTTGACCTCCAGATCCCCCAGATGAGCACCCCAACCCAGGGTGGATGCATCCGATATCACTGTGGCCACCGATGGAGGCAGTTGGAAAGGCTTTCCTTGAGACAGATTGCCTTCCACGCCCCACCAAGACAGATCCGCCGCAGCTTCTCTGGAGATCCTCACTGACTCCCTGAGATCCCCGTTGTGCTGATACCACTGCCTGCGGAGGCACCACTGGAGTGCCCTCATGTGCCAGCGTGCATGGTTGACCAACAGAATGCATGAAGCCATCAGACCGAGCAGGCGAAGAACCTTCAAGACTGGAACGACCGCTCCATTGAAAAATAAAGGAATCATCTCCTGTATGTCGCGAATCCTTTGAGGAGGAGGGAATGCCCGACATACAGTAGTGTCCAGTACCGCACCTATGAACAGGTTGCGCTGTGAGGGCACCAGGTGAGACTTGGGTACATTTATCGAAAAACCCAACCTGTGCAACAACTGAGTTGTCTCCTGCAGATGATGGAGCACCTTCTCTGGCGACTCTGCTTTGATCAGTCAGTCGTCTAGATACGGAAACACGTGAATCCCCGATCTTCTGAGATGAGCTGCCACCACTGCCATCACCTTGGTGAAGACTCGAGGTGCAGTAGTAAGGCCAAACGGAAGGACCACAAACTGGTAGTGCAGTGACCCAACCGTGAAACGGAGATACTTTCTGTGCGACTTCAAGATGAGAATATGAAAATACGCATCCTGCAAGTCGATCGACACCATCCAGTCCTCTTCCAACAGCGCTTGAAGAACCAGTGCAAGAGTGAGCATTTTGAACTTTTCCTGCTTCAGGTAAAGGTTCAAAATCCTGAGGTCCAGGATTGGCCGAAGTCTGCCATCTTTTTTGGGGATCAGGAAATACCGGGAGTAGCACCCCTGACCCCTTTCCTGCTCTGGAACCACCTCTATCGCACCCTTTCGGAACAGTGCCAGGACTTCTTCCTGCAGGAGAAGCAGGTGGTCCTCCGAACAATAACCCTGGCAAGGAGGGTAATCGGGAGGGAATTCCTGGAAAGGAAGAGCATACCCATTCTCTACAAGATTGAGAACCCAAAGATCCGATGTTATAAATTCCCAATCTTGTAGAAAATGAGCAAGCCGACCCCCCACTGGGCCCACATGATCCGGAATGGCGGATCTAGGGCTGCTTTGCTGCGTTGGCCGGGGGTTGGGAAGGAGAGGAGGAGGAGGAGGAGGAAGCTTGACGACCTCTAGGACGGGATCTTTGTCTGCCTCTGTACGACTTGTACAGAGTATTCTGCTGCTGCTGAGGCTGCTGCTGGGATGATCTATAAGATCGAAAGGAAGATCGGCCAAATCCCCTGAAGCGTCTTCCGGTAGTACCCCTGGACTGAAGGCCCAAAGATTTTGCAGTGGCCCTACTGTCCTTAAAACGCTCCAAGGCAGTATCAGCTTTTTTTCCAAACAGACCTGATCCATCGAAAGGCAAGTCCATTAACGCAGACTGGACATCAGCAGAAAACTCTGAAGATTTGAGCCAAGCAGCTCTCCTAGTAGCCACAGAGGAACCCATGACTCTTGCCACCGAGTCTGCGGTGTCCAGACCACTCTGGATGACCTGTTTAGCAGCTGCTTGGGTGTCCGAGACTACTTCTTGAAAATCCTTCCTGTCCTCCTCAGGAATCTTTGGAATAATCTGTTTGACAGAGTCCATTAAAGCATGGATATATCTCCCCATCAGACACGTAGCATTGGTAGATTTTAATGCCATACTGGCTGACGAGAAAACCTTTTTTGCTCTTTGGTCCTGTTTCCTGGATTCCTTGTCTCCAGGAACCTGTGGAAACGCTCCAGCAGATTTCTTAGAGCAGGCAGCCTGCACTACTAAACTCTCAGGAAGAGGATGCGTTGTTAAAAATGCAGGATCCTCCGGTGCAGCTCTATACCTCCTCGCCACCGTTCTAGAAACCGCAGGAGCAGATAAGAGTTTTTTCCAGACTTCATAGATAGGTTCAGACAATGCCTCGTTGAAGGGCAACATAGGTTCGATCACAGATGAGGGAGAATGAAGCACCTCCGTTAAAATATTAGGCTTATAATCAGCCGTAGGTAAAGTAATGTTTAGCAAACTCGCTGCCTTCTTAATGACAGTGTGGTAAGGTACCACATCCTTAGTTGGAACATTTGATACAGAAGCTAACTCCCATTCAGGCGATAGCTCAAGCCCACTGGCCTCGCACAAGTCTTCAAAGGGATCCTCAGAATCCTGCAACTCCCCTTCTTCAGTATCAGAATACCCATATTTCTCCTCTTCTAGAAGTCTCTGGGCCTTCCTCCGAGACCTTTCTTTCCCAACCGAAGTCAAAGGATTCGGAACCGACTCCGACGGGGTCGGTGCCGGTGTCGAACCCGAAGTCGGAAGAGGTCTCTCGACACGAGGTTGCCATAAGGCTGACTTATAGCAGCGGATCGGTGGACCACAGAGCCAGCGATTTTCGAACGTCTACTACTGAGAAGCGGATCTCTTGGCCTTGACCCAACACGTCTACAGGCGATTCAATACGACCTGTGGACTGTTGTGCAGTACACCTTGTCTTGAGAAAGACCCGCCATGACCTGTAACCTAGGCGCAGAAGGGTCGAAACGTCGACATCTTGTAGCGGGCCATTGATCTCTAGGATTCCAAAACTGAAAGAAATATCCAGAATCTCTAGACATCCATCTAGCATGGCCTTCAGAAAAACAACTGTACACATATGTATATATTGATTGTATAGATTTATTGTATATATTTCTAATTTCACTTGTACATATTTGTCACTATTTGATCACTATGCACTATTGTCACTATTTTGCACACAAATTTATCTGGACAGTCTTTTCTCTGAAACTTTTTTTTTTGTATTAATGAAAAGTCAAGTAAAAGACTTTAAAGCAATAAATAAGACCTCGAGTCATTAGTTGTGAGGTCTTGAATTGTGTTGTCAATGGAGGGGGTTCCTCAACCGCATTAATAGCATTGTTTGAATCACTCATGTTTCGCACCCGACAGAACCACTCGTTATATTAACCATTCAATCTCCAGGCATGAAGGTGCAGGCTCTGGAGGTGGGGGTGTAGAACTTGCCCCTCCATCTGAGAGAGGAGGTCTGCCCTGAGAGGGAGACGGAGCAGAGGGTGCAACGAGAGGTGTAGTAGATCTGTGTACCACACCCTTCTTGGCCAATCCGGGGCGATCAATATAACTTGGGCCCGGTCTTGATGAATCTTCCTCAGAACCTGAGGAATCAAGGGTATGGGAGGAAACGCGTAAAGGAGTTGCGAGCTCCAACTCAACTGAAAAGCGCCCCCCAATGCTCCCTGCCTCGGAAACTTGAGACTGCAGAATGACAGGCAGTGAGCGTTCTCGAGAGTGGCAAACAGGTCCAAACGAGGAGTTCCCCACGTCTGGAAGATGTGCCGAACTACCTCTGGATGAAGCCTCCACTCGTGGTTGGCAGAGAACTGCCGACTGAGACTGTCTGCCCACCCGTTCAGCACCCCGGCCAGATGACTTGCCATCAAGAAAATCCGATGATTCTGAGCCCAGGACCAAAGTCGCAACGCCTCTCTGCAGAGACGATACGACCCTACTCCTCCCTGTTGTGTTGTCCGTCAGGACTTGAACCGACTGACCGCAAAGGGAAGAGAGAAAGGCCTTGAGCGCCAAACGTATCGCCCGCAATTCTAGAAGGTTGATGTGAAACAACCCTTCCTCCGGAGACCGGAGACCAAAGACCCTTGATCTCCAGATCCCCCAGATGTGCACCCCACCCTAGGGTAGAGGCATCCGTTATCACTGTGGCTGCCGCTGGAGGAAGGTGGAAGGGTTTTCCATGAGACAAATTGCCCTCCACGCTCCACCAAGACAGATCCGCTGCAGCTTTTCTGGAGATCCGGACTGACCCCCTGAAATATCCGTTGTGCTGATACCACTACCTGCGGAGGCACCACTGGAGCGCCCTCATGTGCCAGCGTGCATGGTTTACCAGCAGGATGAACAGACCAAGCAGGCGAAGGACCTTCAGAACTGGGACAACCGCTCCATTGTAAAACAAGGGAATCATTTCCTGATTGTCGAGAATTCTTTGCGGAGGAGGGAATGCTCGACACACAGTGGTATCCAGTACTGCCCCTATGAACAGGTTGCGCTGAGAGGGCACCAGGTGAGACTTGGGTACATTTATTGAAAAACCCAATTTATAAAACAGCTGGGCTGTTACCTGCAAATGATGACTCACCATCTGTGGAGACTTGACCTTCAACAGCCAGTCATCCAGGTAGGGGAAAACTGGAATCCCCGACCTCCTGAGATGGGCAGCCACCACTGCCATCACCTTGGTGAAGACTCGAGGTGTTTAGTAAGACCAAACGGAAGGACCGCAAACTGGTAGTGTTGTGACCCAACCGTGAAACGGAGATACTTCCTGTGCGACTTCAGGATTGGGATGTGAAAATACACATCCTGCAAGTCGATGGACACCATCCAGTCCACTTGATGCAGCGCCTGAAGAACCTGCGCTAGGGTAAGCATCTTGAACCTCTCCTACATGAGAAATAGATTCAAAATTCTGAGGTCCAGAATTGGACGTAACCTGCCCTCATTCTTGGGAATCAGGAAATACCAGGAGTAGCACCCCTGACCCCTTTCCTGCTCTGGAAGCACAAGTTACTACTTGTGTAACAATATATTTGTAAGTGACATTAGTTAGTGATAGATTCCTTACCTTAGAATATCCCCAGGCGTCAGACTGGATCCGGAACATTTTTGCATAGCAATACCCCTGCGCACCGGCAGGCGTCGTCCGCGGCCGTCGTCGGCGTCGTTAGCACCGGAATGACGTCGTCGGAGTACTTAGACGCCGCCCATGCGCGCTGACGTCAGTTCTGATACGCAGCTTTTCCACGCCAGATACGCAGAGCCATGATAGAACCAACACTGGTGCCATGACACTAGGGCCCTGAAAGGGGATGACCTTAACCCTAGATATCGGTTCGCAGAACGGGGAGGATGGGTGAGTCGGTAAGGAATCTATCACTAACTAATGTCTCTTACAGATATATCGTTACACAAGTAGTAACTTGTACATCTGAAAGAGACACGTTAGTGATAGATTCCTTACCTTAGAATAGATACTCCAGCAATACCAACCCCGGTGGTGGGTCTGCGAACCAATAATCACACCAGAAAGTCCTGGAGGACGGAACGGCCAAAGAAGCCATCCCTCCGGACTTGGCTGTCCAGGCAGTAATGACGTGCAAACGTGTGCAGCGAGGCCCACGTAGCTGCCTGGCAAATGTCCTGCAAGGGCACTCCCCGGCCCAGGGCAGTGGTAGTCGCCGTGGCCCGAGTGGAATGAGCCCTCAATCCAACAGGGGGCTCCTTCTTAGCCAAGGAGTAACATGCCTGGATACACAAGATGATCCACCGCGAGATGGTCCGCTTGTGCACCGCTTTCCCCTTCTTAGGGCCCACGTAACCAACAAAGAGTTGGTCATCCACCCGGAACTGGCGTGTGCGATCCAAATAAAATGGAAGCGCACGTTTTGGGTCCAGACGGTGGAGCCGCTCTTCCTCTTTAGAGGGATGCGGTGGCGGAAAGAAGGTGGGCAAGGTGATAGACTGCCCGATATGGAAGGCCGTGACAAACTTGGGCAGGAAAGATGGCTTAGTACGTAACACAACCTTGTCCGGATGGACAGAAAGGAAAGGAAGAGTACAAGAAAGAGCCTGGAGCTCACTCACTCTCCTGGCAGAGGTGATGGCAACCAGGAAGGCAGTCTTCAAGGTAAGAAGACGGAGAGGACAGTTGTGAAGTGGCTCAAAGGGAGCGCACATCAGAAACGTAAGAACAAGGTTCAAGTCCCACTGAGGCATCACAAACGGAACAGGAGGGAAAGTGTGTGTGATGCCCTTCAGAAATCGATTTACAATAGGGGACTTGAACAAAGAAGGTTGATCAGGCAGCCTTAGAAAGGCTGAAAGGGCAGAAAGGTAGCCCATGATAGTGCTCAGAGCAGAGCCCTGCTGGGCAAGAGAAAGAAGGAAGAGAAGAACCTCAGAAAGAGGGGCAGCAAGAGGATCCACAGCCTTTGCTGTGCACCATGCCACAAATCTGTTCCACCTGCAGGCGTATACCGACTTAGTGGAGGGACGCCTGGCTGCCAGAATGACATTACAGACTTCAGGAGGCAAGTCAAATAGCCTCAACTGTCGCCGCTCAATCTCCAAGCATGGAGGTGGAGACTGGACAGGTTCGGGTGGAGGACCGTCCCCTACTGCTGCGACAGAAGGTCCTCCTGAAGAGGCAGACGAACCGGGGGATCGACTGACATACTGAGTAGCTCTGGATACCAGTACCTTCGTGCCCAGTCCGGAGCCACAAGGGTGACTTGTGCCCGGTCGCACTTGATCTTGTTCAGCACTCTGGGCAGAAGTGGTATAGGCGGAAAGGTGTATAACAGATCGCAACTCCACACGCGACGAAAAGCGTCGCCGAGCGAGTGCCGCCTTGGAAATTCAAACGCGCAGAACTGATGACATTGCGCGTTCTCTTCGGTGGCGAATAGATCTAACCAAGGCTCTCCCCATTGCTGAAAGAGGCCTTGCACCACGTCCGAGTTCAGACGCCATTCGTGATCCATCATGCACCGACGGCTGAGTTCGTCCGCCCTGGCGTTCAGAGAACCTGCCAGGTTTTGAACCACCAGGGTCACTCCCTGCTGTTCCAGCCACTGCCAGAGACGCAAAGCCTCCAGGCAAAGGGTCCACGACCCCACCCTGCCCTGTTTGTTGCAGTACCACATGGCGGTGGTGTTGTCTGTGAACACCTGCACTACACTCCCCCGGACAGAGGGAAGGAATGCCTTCAGTGCTAGACGAATCGTCCGCTGCCCGCAGCTCCAAAAGGTTGATATGGAGCTGGGACTCCGCCGGAGACCAGAGGCCTCTGATCTCCGCCTCTCCCATGTGGCCTCCCCAGCCCTGGAGGGACGCGTCCGTCACAACTACGTGCTCCGGCTGGGGACGGGAGAGGGATCTGCTACTGACCCAATCGCGGTCCGTGAGCCACCACTGCAGCTGTCTCGCAGTGCCCTCCGAGATCATGACATGGTCGGAAAGGTTGCCTTGATGCTGGGCCCACTGAAACTTCAGGTCCCACTGCAGAGCCCGCATCCGCCACCGAGCGTGATGCACCAGAAGGATGCAGGAGGCCATCAGCCCCAGGAGCCGCAGCGTCAACCTGACCGATACCCGGGATAAAGGCTGAAAAAGTGGAATCATAGCCTGAATAGCCCGGACCCGCTGTTCGGGAGGATAAACCCGAAACTGCACCGAGTCGAGAACCGCTCCGATGAAGAGGAGCTTCTGAGAGGGGCACAGGTGTGACTTTGGCACATTGATGGAGAACCCCAGCTGATGCAGGAGGTCTGCCGTCGTCTGGAGGTGGCTGACGACTGTCTGGGGTGAGCCCGCCTTCAACAACCAGTCGTCGAGGTAGGGGAAGACTGAAACCCCTAACCTGCGCAGATGAGCTGCGATCACCTTTGTGAACACCCGTGGGCACTGGTAAGGCCGAAGGGGAGCACGGTAAACTGAAAGTGCTCGTGGCCAACCGTGAACCGCAGGTAGCGCCGGTGGGCCGGTAGGACAGGGATGTGGAAATAAGCGTCCTGCAAGTCCAATGCTACCATCCAGTCTCCTGGGTCCAGGGCAGCTAGGACCTGAGCTAGCGTCAGAATTTTGAACTTCTCCTTCCGTTGGAAGCCGTTGACGTTCCGTAGGTCCAAGATAGGGCGTGGGGCCCCCTTTACCCTTCTGGGGTACCAGAAAGTAGTGGGAGTAGCAACCACACCCTACTTCTGGCCCAGGAACGCGCTCGATGGCCCCCTTGGCCAAGAGGGCCGTAACTTCCTCCTGCAGAAGTCGCAAATGATCCCCCGATACTCGGTGGCATGGCTGGAGGGGACGCCTCGAAGGGGAGGGAGTAGCCCTTTTGGACGATTTGCAGCACCCACCCGTCTGACGTGACATTGCGCCAGTGGAAGAGGTGATGGCGAACCCTGCCACCCACTGGCGTCACATGGGCATGAAAACATGGACTAGGAAGGTTTTGAGGCAGGTGCTGCGGAGGGAGGTGTGGACTGGGCTCGCCGCTGTCCCCGACCGCCGTTACGGCGGTTTCCACGGCCACCACCGCGCTGTTGAACATTCTGCGGTGCGTGGCTGGCAGCTCGTGTGGGGGCGCCCCTTCCGTGGCCACGAAAGGAGCAAAAGGCACCCGTTTGCTGGCGTGGGGCCGAGAGGCCCAAGGACTTGGCTGTAGCCTTGGAGTCCTTTAAACGCTCAAGCGCATGGTCTGCCTTGTCGCCAAAGAGGCGATGGCCATCGAACGGCATGTCCAGAAGAGTGGACTGGACATCGGCTGAAAAGTTGGCGGTCCTCAACCAGGCGTGGCGTCGAACCGCCACCATCGTTGCCATCGCCCTGCCCAGTGAGTCCGTGGTATCCAGCCCACACCGCATGGAATATCGCGCTGCATCTCGACCCTCCGCAACGGCTTGGGTGAGTTTAGCCCGGACTTCCTCCGGGCATTGTGGCAGCACGGCCGCAACCGTAACCCACAGGGTGTGGGTGTAGCGGCCCAAGAGGCATGCGGTATTGATAGACCGCAGTCCCAAACTCAGGGACGAGAACATCTTCTTCCCGAACTGCTCGTACCTCTTGGATTCCCGATCGGGCGGGGCCGTCGGGAATGCGGTCTGGGAAGTAGAGGCCTGGATGACCAAGCTCTCGGGAGTGGGATTGGTGGACAAAAAGCATGGGTCGGATCCGGTGAGGTCCTGCGGCGCCGGGACCAAAGTCCCCGGCGGCGCCGGGGCCGAAACACCCGATGGCGTCGAGGCCGAAGCATCGAGCCGCTAGGGCCTCCAGCCGGGGCCGCTGGGCCCGAAGGCGCCACGGGACCCGGCTGAGGAGGGAGGGACCTGATGGCCATGAGGTACCGCTCGATGTCCTCCGGCGTCGCGCCATGCCCAGGGACCCGAAGGTGTGGGGCAGGTGGCGACGCCTGCGACTCTGTCGGAGCCGCGTGGGTGGTGTCACCTGAACCACCGGCCGCATCGCGCGAGCGTCGGGGTGGGTCGGAGGAAAGATGACGCCTCTCCGACCTCTCATGCTTCTTAACGAAGGACTTGGATCCCGATAACCGATGTCCACTCCCGGAGCTGCGAGGACTCCGACCCCGCGACCGGTCCCTCGACCTCCCGTGGGACCGGGACCTGGAGCGGCACGGGGCCGACTGCCGGAGCTCGAGCCGCTTGCGGGACCGCTCCAGTCTAGCTTTCGACATCAGGGCCCGGCAGTCGGAGCAGGTACGGTCGTCGTGGTCGAGGCCTAAACACTTCAGGCACCGGCGATGGGGGTCGGTAACCGACATCAGTCGGTCGCACTAGGAACAGGGTTTGAACCCGGGCATCCCTGCCGGCACCGTCGGAGTCGAAGACTCGAGTAGAAAAATGATCAAAAAGTTTAGTCAAAAAAGACTAAGGGGTAGAGCTTCTCCGGATCTGCGCTAGCTGGCGCGGAAAAAAGAAGAACTGACGTCAGCGCTCATGGGCGGCGTATAAGTACTCCGACGACGTCATTCCGGCGCTAACGACGCCGACGACGGACGCGGAGCCGCGGACGACGCCTGCCGTCACGCAGGGGTATTGCTACGCAAAAAAGTTCCGGATCCAGTCTGACGCCTGGGGATATTCTAAGGTAAGGAATCTATCACTAACGTGTCTCTTTCAGATCAACCTCTATCGCACCTTTCTGTAGCAGAGTAAGAACCTCCTTCTGAAGGAGAAGCAAATGATCCTCTGTGCAAAACCCCTGACAAGGAGGGTAAGGAGGGGGAAATTCCCCGAAGGGAAGAGCGCACCCATTTTCTACAAGATCTAGAACTCAAAGGTACGAAGTAATCTATTTCCGGTCTTGTAGAAAAGGGGTAAGCCGACCTCCCACTAGAGGAAACAGCTGATAGGGTTTGTAGTGATTACAGATACCCAGGCGCTCTACCTCGAATCAACGTTACAATCCGTAGGAAAACAATGTCTATGATGTGGTGCGTGAAGAGCGAACGGAATAACCCTAAACCGTTCAAAGAAAATCTGGCAGACCTTCGCTAATGAGACAAGAGCAATGCTCTCGCAACCACAAAACAGTGTAAATATACAACAAAACAGTAATTTCAATGAAGTAGAAAGCAACAACAGATCTTAATATTCTTAAAGTTTTCCAAGACGTTTATTGGATCCACATTCAGCCGACACGTGTTTCGTCGTGTTCACAAAAGTTGAGTCGACACGACTCTTCAGGGCTGGTAAATAGACCCAGGCATCTATGGGTCGATGCAACACGTAGGTAAGTTGAGCGATAATCCAAGTTAAAGATTGACAAGTAGTCAGTCTCTATTCGATTTAAAAAGCCCTGGTTCCGGGTTCCAAGTAAAATAGTGTGATAGTTCTTTCGATGGGGGCGCTCAGTAAAGCGCATATGATACAAAAAACGGGGGAGACTAGACACGTGTAGGTGTCTGTCTATACCGGGAGGGGATCCCAATGTAACGATTGCGGACTGAGTTCCTGTTCCGTAAATCCCAACACGAGTGTGCACTATAGTACGGGATCCCTCCTCTGTGTGTTCCCGGTCGCCGTGTTCCAAGAAGCCGACCTCCCACTAGACCCACATGATCCAGGATGGAGGATCTAGGGCTGCTTTCCTGTATTACCGGGAGGGGCAGGGGAGGAGGAGGAAGAGGGATGCCGTCCAGCTACACGAAGGCGACCTCTGCCTTTACCTCTGTAGGATTTATACAAAGGGGTCTGTTGCGGCTGACGGGAACGAAAGGAAGATTTCCCAAACTCATGGTACCTTCTCTAACCATAGCCTCTTGACTGAGACTGTAAACCCAAGGATTTCGCTGTGGCCTTACTGTCCTTAAATCTCTGCAAAGCAGAGTCAGCTTTTTCCACAAAAAGCTTAGAACCGTCAAAGGGAAGATCCAAAAGAGCAGCTTGCGCATCCAGTGAAAATCCAGAAGACCTCAACCATGCATGCCTCATAGAAGCAACAGATGAGCCCATCACCCTTGCCACTGAATCTGCAGTGTCCAAGCCCGACTGGATTACTTGGCGAGCAGCAGCCTGAGAGTCCACCAAAACTTCACTTAAATTACCCCGATCCGCTTCGGATAATTTAGGAAGAATCTGCTTAACAGAGTGCATAAGGCCGTGAATATATCTGCCCAACAAACAGGTTGCATTTGTAGATTTCAAAGTCATACTGGCTGACGAAAAAATCTTTCTTTGCAGACTGCTCAAGATTTTTTGAATCTCTGTTAGCCGGTGCTTGAGGAAAGGATCCCACAGCTTGGGAGTTCCGGTGACTGAGGCCAGCCGACCCTAGCTGAGTGGCTCCTCCCTTCCTGTTTCGGACCAGGCCCTCAGTCTGGGAGCTCCGGTGAATGAGGCCAGTCGACCCCAGCTGAGTGGCTCTTCCCTTTTTGTATCGGACCAGGTCCTCAGTCTGGGAGCTCCGGCGACTGAAGCCAGTCGACCCCAGTTGAGCTGCTCCTCCCTTCCTGGTTCGGACCAAGCCCTCAGTCTGGGAGCTCCGGTCATTGAGACCAGTCGACCCCAGCTGAGTGGCTCCCTCCTTCTTGTATCGGACCAGGTCCTCAGTCTGGGAGCTCCGGCGATTGAAGCCAGTCGACCCCAGCTGAGCTGTTCCTCCCTTCCTGTCTCGGACCTATCCCTCAGTCTGGGAGCTCCGGCGACTGAAGCCAGTCGACCCCAGCTGAGCTGCTCTCCCTTTCCTTCACTGGACCCGGCCCTCAGTTTGGGAGCTCCGGCGATTGTGGCCAGTCGACCCCAGCAGAGGTGTTTTCCCCTTCCTTCCCTGGAGGAGTTTGGCAGCCTAGCCCTCACGATCTCGTCTGGCTCGCCTCTCGATCCTCTCCCCCCAAAATTCTGGAGGTTGTTTCAGGAGGAACTGTTTCAGCCTTTGCACTCCATCTGCTGCCAGTCGTTCGAAGCAGGATTTGTACCGGCTTGTTGGAAGAAGGCAGTGGTATCTCCGCTTTTAAAAAAACCCACGCTTGACCCTGCTTGTCTTTCCAATTACTGGCCGATCTCTCTGCTTCCTTTTCCAGTTAAAATCATGGAAAAATTGGTCACCCGCACTCTGTCCGACTTCTTAGAGGGGAATGCCTGGTTGGATGAGACGCAATTCGGCTTCCGCCCGGCTCATGGGACGGAATCCGCGTTAGTGACCGTGCTAGACAATCTGCGGGCGCGAGTCGACAGTGGTCGAGCAGCCTTTTTGGTGCTGCTCGACATGTCGGCTGCGTTCGACACGGTCAGCCATCCTACCTTAATATCGAGGCTAGAAGAGTGCGGGGTTAAAGACAAGGCTAGGGATTGGCTAATTTACTACCTGGACGATCGTCAGCAACGGGTCTCGCTCCCTCCCTTTAGTTCAGAGGAGCGGAGGGTGGGACAAGGAGTACCTCAGGGCTCAGCCATCAGCCCGATACTCTTTAATGTCTACCTCCGCCCCCTAGTCCAGCTTATTAAATCCTTTGGGATCTCCGCATTTAATTATGCGGATGATACCCAGCTGGTCTTCTCACTCGAGGGACAGGATGCAGTCCCGCTGGAGACTTTCCACCGGTGCATGCAGGCTACAGCGGAATGGCTCCGCTTGAACTCGTTACAGTTCAACGGAACTAAGACGGAGGTCCTGTATTGCTCTAGTGATCGAGTCCCTAGGGATCTCCCTAACGACTTCTGGCCTCAGTCATTTTCAGACACTGTGTCAGCCGCACCATCTGCGCGCAACTTGGGCGTCATTTTTGGGCCCAACTTGCAGTTGGATCTGCACGTAAACAAAACCACTTCAACGTGCATGATGCTTATACGCATGCTGCGCAAGGTCTTACCTCTCCTCCCTGAACAAGCTAGACCTGAAGTAGTGCGGAGCACTATTCTAAGTCGACTTGACTACTGCAACGCACTGCTTCTGGAAGCCCCGGTAACACTTCTGAGCAAGCTCCAAAGGGTTCAAAATCTTGCAGCCAAACTTGCTTTATCCCGCCCCTACTATAGCTCCTCGACATCTGCGCTACAGGTACTCCATTGGCTCCCGGTCCATCTACGTGTTCGCTATAAAGCGGCATGTATTGTGTTTAGAGCCATTCATGGTCTGGGCCCGATCCCTCTGCAAAGAATGTTTGCCTGGTACCTTCCATCTAGAGCCCTTCGGTCCTCATCATCCAGGCTACTAGTAGTCCCGCGGTTCCAGAGAGTGAGGATGGGCGGTCGCTCGTTTAGAGTGGCGGCGTCCAAACTCTGGAACTCCTTGCCACTACCCTTAAGGAGTCTTGAGGATCTTTCAGCCTTCAGGAAGGCGTTGAAAACTTATCTCTTCCCCAGGACAGGCTAGCTGCTGAATCCGCTGGTTCATGGCTCAAAGCGCCAGGATGCCCTTGGTGGTGACAGGTCGCGCTATACAAATATACTACAATACAATACAATACAATACAGACTGCTTTGAGCAAGAAGCCTGAACCACCAAACGCTGAGGTGACAGGTGAGAAGAAAGAAACTCAGGGTCCCCTGGTGCTGGCCTATATCTTCTAGAGACAGATCTAGAAACTACAGGAGCAGAAAGAGGATTACGCCAAACCTCTAGTATCGGTTCCGTCAGGGCATCAATGAAAGGCAATAGAGGCTCTACCACAGAGGAAGGAGAATGAGGCACCTCTGTAAGAAGATTAGGCTTATATTCAGCCATAGGAAGCTGTAGATCCAGATGTTCAGCTGCCTTCGTAATAACGACATGATAAGGTGCAACATCCTTTGAAGGAGAAGCCTTCTGTGATGCAAAATCCCCTTCTGGAGAAACATCCAAACCACTTACCTCACAGAAGTCTTCAAATAAGTCCTCAGACTCATAAATGTAACTTTACTCCATGTCACCAGCTTGATATTGCTCATCTTTAATCAAACTTTGTGTTTCTCCTCTAGAGCGCATCTTCAGCAGCGGCGTCGGTGGTGCCATTCTCGGCGTCGGCGGCTCCGGCAGCGGCGTCGAAGGTGGATCCGTGACAGCAACCTGAATCGAACGAATCCGTGAAGAAGGGACGCCGGATGGAGCCGGGGAATGCCTATACGACGTCGGCATCCTCTGCTCCGGAATCTGCCATGACGGCGCCATCAGCATATACGGCATAAAGGGGGCCGGAGGATAATGTCGAGGCACATCCAAATTAAATGCCAATGGACCCATTGGACCCGAAGGTGGCTCTGGCAAAAACGCCTTACATCTCATTCAAGAACTGCGATGGAGCCAAACCTGGCGCCGGGAATGAAGGATACAGCGCCGGTTCGACCTCTGTACGAGGAACCTCCGGAGCCAGCACCACTGGGATCACAGGTGGAGCCACATGAACAGCAGGAGTCTCATCATCCACCGGATTCGTTGCACCATCCGGAGCCAGAGAATCCACCGATGCCGGAGACTGAGCCGGAGAAACCACATAAGGAGACTGGTCTGGAGACATCAGTGGAGACTCGGAGGCGGAGGAGATACAAAGTCCTTGACTCGACGTCGAGGAGCCGGAGAAGGCGACTTCGAAGCTCGAGGCTTCAACAAACGACGTCGAGACCCATGCCTCTTCTTCTTCTTGTGCCTTCTCTTCAATCCATGCGAAGTCGACGATCTCGACCGCTTACGACCCCTTTTCTCCTTTCTCACCTTGGACAGATAAAGTTTAGCTTCTCTTTCCTTCAATGCCTTCGGGTTCATTTTCCTACAAGAATAACAACCTTCGACGTCGTGATCAGACGAAAGACACCAAAGGGCAGTCATCATGCGGGTCCGTGATCGACATGTGACCTCCGATTCCTTACAGGGCTTGAAACCCGACTTCCTCTGAACAGACATGGCAAAAACAGAAACAAATAAAGTCTTGAAACAAAGTATCAGTTAGAAAGATAGGAGAGTCCCAATAAATCCGTTAGCATCGACAGTGAGGAAAAAAGGGAACTGACGTCATCACGCCAACCTGGTCGTCTTATGGCTCCGGAGTCGTCATGAAGAGCCGCGTGCGGAGTTATGACGCTGTGACGACCTCATCGGCGCGGAGAGCTATGAAAAATTTCGGTGGAATGCTGGTGCAGGGGATATTCATAAGGTGAGGACTCCACAGGCAGATGTGTCCATCAGAGTATACAGGTTCCTTGCGCCATTCGTATTCCATCCGGGAACTCTGGTGGAACATCGCTGGCCTTCAAGATATTGTTGAAAGCTCTGATGGACTTTTCATTCGGGGAGGGGAGAGGAGAATCTGTACGGTAATTGACACTGAGAATGTGGATGACTAGAAAAGACATTCCATGAATGATGGTCCATTTCCACAATTCTACTGACAACCATACCACTGGACGCAAGGCCAGAAAAAAAAGAAAACATTTTGGATCTAGATTCTTTATGTGGAGGTACATATGTGATCTAACCCCTAAAGCATTGATTGTGAGATCGTAGCTGTGAAAATTCCCAAACTGAATTTTGATGAAGCATCATGAAACCAATTTGCAACCAAAGCAGTGTCACTCCACCAAGAAGGCTGGCAGGATGCAATTGATGGTACTAGAGATGGAAGAAGTGGAACTGAATGGCTGTCCAGTAAATGACCTAAGTTACTGGACAACAATTGATGGTATTAGAGTTGGAAGAAGCAGAACAGACTGGCTATCCAGTAACTGAATGGTATTTCAGATGAAGCTGCAGGGACATTTGGAGCTTGGCATAGGTTGATGGGGACGGGGGAGAGGAACACACTCTTGCAGGATTCCTTTACTTTTAGCATTGCCTTAAACTATCACAATATCAAGCTACTGGTTTTCAGGACATGACCCATAATGTAACTGATGGGCAATCCCATCTATGAAGGAGAGAAGTCAAGAGTACAGCATGCAATGGAACTGAAGTATACAGAGGATTACAGTGGTTTACTGAGAACAGGGACTTCATATTATCTTCGCTCATTTAAAAAGGTGAAGGATGTATAGCCTCCCACTCACCTAAGTACCACTGCACATGCCTTTGTCATTTCTATGGCTGAATTCAGTAAAGGCATTAACAGGTATGCCACATACTACCCTTGTTCACTAAAAGTATTTCTCCACTCAAAAACTAGACTTTGAAAATTAAAATGTGGCCACATCTGCCCATATTAAAAGACCTGCACCTGAAGCCAGAATCAAATTTAAGATTGACTGTGTGGTTTACACGCCACTTCACATGAAATGCCCACCCATGTTGTGAATGAATGCTCGTAAATAAAGGACTCACTGAAAGACCAGAAATTCAAAACCTCCCAAGAACAAAAGCAACGTTTTTAAGAGATGTCTACTTCCTATTGAAACAGTCTTATATTATAAAGTATTTAGGAACATAACCTACCCCCCCGTTCCTTAGAATGGTGAAGTCAAAATATGGAATTTTTTATATTGATATACCAAAATATTGAGTTTTTAAAATCGAGTGGGCATAATATCGACCATCAAAAATATAGTGGAGCAGAATATCGACATGCAGGTAAGAAATATCGTTTTCAATAATATCAAAGTCAGTAATATCGATAGTCATAAAATTGTTAAGAAAATCGTTTTTCTTACTGTTTTAAGAGTTAATATATGTGTTAAAAGCATATATTATTTTTGTAATGTATGTTGGAATTTTTTAAAAGTAAAGAATTTTATGTTAAATTATTTTTGAGTATTTTACTTCCGTAGTGGGTTGTGGGTTTATAGGGGAATAGGGTGGGAAGTAATTTAATTAGAATATATTAATTAAGAATTATTTAGAATGAAGTAACTATAGGTTACTTACTTTTTGCGTAATTTAATTCTGTAGCGGGTTGTGGGTTTATAGGGAAATAGGGTGGGAAGTCATTTAATTGAAATTAATTATTTATTTTATGACTTAATAAATTAGTAGTTAATTTATACTGTTAATTAAGTTAATTTATCATAAATTATTTATATATGTATTAATAACAATAATTGATTGCTAATTATGTTTATTGTGTAAAAATATATTAATTAGTTATTAATTTGATATTAATTATCAAAAATACATTTGTTAATAGGCTTCTTTTTTTAGGAGTGGGTTGTGGGTTTATAGGAGAATAGGGTGGGACGTAATTTAATTGTAATTAAGTATTACATTTTATTTATTGGTATTGATAATTATTGTACTGTTAATTATTACTTGGTAATTCATTTTTATTAATTGATAATTATATTAATTGTATTAATTATTAGTGGAGTACGTTGTGTGTTTATTGGAGAATAGGGTGGGAAGTAATTTAATGTTATTAAAGTAATGATTAATTTTTATTTATTGGTATTTTAATATAATTTATTGTTAATTTATTAATAATTAAGTATTTGATTACAAAAATATTTAATTTATAAGTATGTTATTTTTAACTTCTACACTATCCAACGCTTTCCCTACTGTTGAATTCTTTGGAGCAGGAATAGAAATTTTTACCCCTACACTATCCAACACTTTCCCTACTGTTGCACTCACTGGAGTGGGAATAATAATTTTTATATACCCTCTATCCAACACTTTCCCTACTGTTCCACTCGCTGGGGTGGGAATAGTGATTTTTACCCACCCGCTATCCAACACTTTCCCTACTGTTGCACTCACTGGAGTGGGAACAGTAATTTTCATATACCCGCTATGCAACATTTTCCCTACTGTTGCTCTCACTGGAGTGGGAATAGAAATTTTTACCCACCGCTAACTAACATTTTCACTACTATTCCACTCGCTGGAGTGGGAATAGCAATTTTTACCCACCCGCTATCCAACATTTTCCCTACTGTTCCACTCGCTGGAGTGGGAATAGTAATTTTATGCTCTACGCTATGCAACATTTTCAGTATTATATTTAATGTAGTGTAAAATATTATTTTTGTAATATTATTTATTTTAAGGTTTTAACTTATTATATATAATTTATTTTTAAATGTATATTATAGGTGTATAGATCCAGAAATCGGATAGGATCCGTAAAATCCTTGCCAGTAATTGGAATATTCTTAAGGCAGACAACATAGTGGGACCCCATCTTAAAGAAAGACCTCAAATTACCTACAGACGAGGCAGGAATCTCAGGGACATGTTGATCAAAGGGGACATAACTGAAAATAAACGTCATGTACAAGGTCTAAAGGGGTTTTACCCGTGCGGGCACTGCAAGGCCTGTACAACTAGCATTATGGTCAAGCAAATCGACGTACCAGGTAGGAAAGAACCCAAAGTGATCAAACAATTCCTGACATGTAATACCACGTATGTCATCTATGTGCTTGAGTGCCCCTGCAGAATGAGGTATGTGGGTAGTACCACGTGTATGGCCAAGAAGAGGATACAAGAGCACCTCAGGGCCATCACACATGCAGATAGTCACTATCCTATTGCTAGACACTTCCGAGAACATCACCAGTCTGATAACTCCCTTCTGAGGTACTTCGCTGTAGAGCAGGTAAACAGTGGTAGAAGGGGGGGGGGGATCGTTAACTAGCCCTTAGGAAGAAAGAATCGCGCTGGATAATGGAACTCGAAACTAAGTTCCCTGGGGGGCATAACTGGGATGAGGAGCTTGCAACCCATCTGCATGAGGATTAGATCTCACATTTAATGTGAGACTTATGTGCCTATCATGTTGTACCTGCTGATTATGATCAATTCGAAAAGAATGGAAGAATCTGTGTTTATGAAGAAGTTAAAATGTTCATTTGATTTTAGTGTAGATTTTAACTGTATGTTTTATGTGTTTTTTTAGGAGGAATGGAAGATTTTCACAGTCCTGTCACGCCTATATTCACGGTCCCTGGACCTTCTTGACATCTGGATGAGAGACACAAGCACCTGTATGAAAGTAGACTTTTCACTTTTCAATTTATTTGCACCGTACTCTGCAGGACATAGGCATGTCTACGTCATTCTTCAGTTTGAGGATTTCCTTCTAGGATGATATAGTTTGGGGCACTAGACCAATACAAATCTTTTCATCTGTAGTCGCTTGGGAGCATTAGACACGCCCCCTCTCTTCTACGGGTACGTCGTCTGCAGGCACCCATTAAGCCCACCCTCACAGAGTGAGAATAAGTTATGTGGATATACAAATTGGGCACTAGACCGACAGAATTTGCATACTGATAGCAGAATGCGACCCCCTAGTCTTGCTTGAAACACAATAATCTCACAATTTGTCTAAACCTTAGTAATTTGGTTTCAGTTGGGAGTGTGGTTTCCGCACAAATGCGATACCGACTAGCAAGTCTTGTATGTGTACACAGGGTACTCCATTCTAAGATGGCGGCTTCCGTTGCGACTCAGTAGTACTGGATTCAGTATGGCTGTCAGGGGTTTTCCTCTTCTATGTTCATGAATGTGTATAATATGCTGTGACCTGCAGTGTTTTTCACGTGTGATCAAGACAAGAGTATTGTCGAAACGCGTAGCGTGTAAACTGGAAAATAAACCTCTTTGCTGCAGTACTTCCTGAGTGTGTCTTATGCTGTGAAGCAAACTGTTCGTATTATATATATATATATATATATATATATATATATATATATATATATATATATATATATATTCAAAACTCCGTTTCACCAACTGCCGCTCCTCTTCTCCTCGGGTGCCTCCTTAACGCACGGTACCTTAACAGGGAGAGATTTGGAAGCTATATCAATAGCACGAGGACTACTGGAGGAATCGGATTCCCAGATGGACCTATCACTATCACCGACACAAATCCTGGAAGAAGGTGGAATTACACAGCAAGGCTGTAAAAGCAATATGACTACAAAATCAAAATATATCCCTAAAAGCAGTCATGATGCGATAGATACCTTCCAAGAGGTTGTGATCGAAGAAATGAAGAACCTACAAAAAAAGAAATTTAATGATGCAAAAAGAAATTTCAACAAAGGAAAGTGGGACATTATCAAAAGCTTGAGAGAAGATGAAGACATAGTAATCAAGCCGAATGATAAAGGGGGAACATAGTAATTCTGAAAAAACAACAATATGAAGACGAGGCATTCTCGCAGTTAAAAAAACTCGACCACTATACCCCCATCAAAAGAGAAAAATATCTGGACAGCATCATGAGGTTCCATACCCTAATCTGTGAATGGAAAGATAAGGGCAAAGTGTGAACATCCTCAAATAGCGACATTTTATCACCTACCCAAAGTCCATAAGAGTAAGATCTGGCCACCAGGACGTCCTATTGTATCAGCCAAGGACAGTCTTTTGGAAAAAACGTCGATCTACATAGATAACTTTATTGCACCACTGGTGAAAGATTTGAGTTCTTACCTAAGGGACACAAAAGACTTTTTACGAACAATACAAGGAGTAATTTGGGAAGAGGACCTAATACTGATAACATTGGACATTGCTAGCCTCTATACCTCTATAAGACATGAGGATGGCCTGAAGGCCATGAGATTTTTCCTGGATAGAAGGGCTCTAAAATATAGGACACATAACCAAATGTTGATTGACCTTACTGACTTTTGTTTGAAAAATAACATTTTCCTGTTTTCAGGTCAACTGTATTTGCAACTCCAGGGGACCGCGATGGGCACGTGTTTCGCCCCCAGCTACGCGAATTTATTCGTGGGCTGGTGGGAGGAGCACGTGGCCTGGGCGGAGCCTAATGAGAACTGGGTGGAGAAGATAGTACTCTGGACCCGCTACATAGATGATCTTTTCATCGTGTGGCGTGGGACACAGGCTGAAGCTGAGGAATATATTGCGATCCTCAATGAGAATCAACAGAATTTAAAATTTACCAGCCATATCAGTAAGGAGGAGGTCTTTTATCTCGATCTCAGAGTATACATACAGGATAACAAAATTCAGACAGCTCTTTATAGGAAACCGACAACGGGAAATACTATCCTGCATGCAGGGAGCTGCCATCCTCGCAGTGTGGTTAACAACATTCCGTATGGAGAGTTCCTACGGATTAAAAGGAACTGCTCCACAGAAGAGGGGTATATTAGAGCGAGTACAGACTCTAGAAAGAGGTTTGAGGAGAGGGGCTATTGCAAAGGTATTCTAAATGAAGCGGAGCACAGAAGTGATGCCAGATCTAGAGATGATTTGCTCATTGATAAAGTCAAAAACAAAGATACAAAAGTGAGAGTAATCACTGACTTCAATGACAAATCACACCAAATGTTTCAAGTCCTAAAGAGGAATTGGAACATATTAAAATCAGATGGTGTAGTAGGAAGTCTGCTATCCGATTATCCATTGATTACTTATCGGAAAAGCAACTCACTCAGATCACCTAGTGAATAGCCATTATGAATCAAAGAAAAGAAAAAAGATACCTGTGGTGGGATTCTATCCTTGCATGAAATGCAAGGCATGTAAAAACTCTAGGAAAGTGAAGGAGTATGAGGTACCAGGGAAATCACATAAGTTGACAATTTCGAAATTGCTAAACTGCAATTCGGAATTTACTGTTTACTGCCTGCTGTGCCCATGCGGCAAAAAATACGTGGGAAGCACCACTAAGCAAACTAAACTCAGAATTCTTGAGTATATGAGAGCCATAAATACAAAAGATCAGAGCTATCCGGTGGCTCGTCATTTCGAAAAAATGCACAATAGCAATATGCTAAGCTTTTTTGTGTTGGACCAGCTGGTAAAAACAGAGATAGGAGGAGATTGGGTCAAGAAATTGAGAACCCTAGAGTCCAAATGTATTATAATGCTCCAAACAAAGAATCCTGTAGGATTGAATAATGAGGAAGAGATGTGGGTGCATCTGGGATGAATGAAATGTATTCCAAATGATTCAATATGGCAGTGGAGAACTTCCAGCAAGTGTATACTATGTGAAAAAAAGAAAGAAATCCCTCCCCCTTCCCCCATCCACCCTACCTCTCCCCCCCTTGCTTTTCCTCTTCCCACTGAATAGAAACCTGGTTTGGAAAAATATCCTGTAGCAAAACTAAATCTCCGGTCTAGAGAAGTCACGAGCCCATTCAGGGCAGTATCATTGAAATATATGTGACGAGTTAGGCACAGGCCAACTATAAGTACATCTACAATGTTGAACTATGAAATGGATCTGATGGAATTAATGGCCCATTCAGGGCTTGATTGACTATAGATATACCGATTAGCAAGTATGATATAATATTTGAATTAATTATAATTGTAGGTATGTGAAAAATATTATGATTTATATTTTCAAATGAAAAATGTTGATGTACATAGACGTTACAAGATGGCCGCCACACAACAATGAATGAAATTGATGTGCCTTCTTTTATGTTGTTGTTTTTAATCATGTGACTTGGTGTCATGGTGAAACTTTATTTAAACAAAAAAATGTCCCAGTCAGTCAACACTGACGAAGGCGGCAACGCCGAAACGCGTTTGTTGACTTGATTTGTGTGAGGAACGCTTTTGAATAAAATGTGAATATGGGACTACAAAGAACGACCTGAGTGTCCGTAATTGAGGAGCGGTTCTGAAGGACTCGAACTGTGTGTTGTTAATATATATATATATATATATATATATATATATATATATATATATATATGTATGTAATTATATTTATATTATATTTTAAGTTATGTTTTTAACATTTTATAATTAAAAATATTAACTATTTTTTGATATTATTAAGTTAATATATATAATAAAAAGTACGTTTATTTGTGTTAATTTAATTTATTATTTATTAATTTAGATAAGTATGGGGTCAATTACGATGGTGGCCATCATACCGGGAAACGGGACCGGCCGCCATAGGTGCGACGGTCCCGCCATGGAAATTAGGATGCCACGGTGGCAACCAGCATATATTGCATTGTGGCAGGCGGTGCTGTAAGCAGCACCCGCCACAATGCAATATATGCATGTCGTGGATTTGCATGCACACCGTGCATGCAAATGGTGGGGGGTACCATGGGTTACCACCATGTGCACCCCAAACTCCCCCCAACCCCTGGGGGCCCGCAATGGGCCCCCGAAAGTATACTCCGCCTAGCTTTCCATGGGGGGTATTCGCCATGGAAAGTCCTGCCCTCCGCCCATCCTATTGGAGCCCTTTTCCGCCCATTGCTAACGCAATTTGGTGGGGGAAATTGTAGGCGGGCGGTGGCAAATGGCAGGGGGATCGCCACCGCCAGATGGGCTGTGGCATACCGCCCGCCATTAAATTGACCCCTATATTGATAACATCCATATTTTGGATTCATATATTTTTGCACTTACCTGTTTGTAGATAGGAAGTCGATATTCTGATCCTCGATATTTTTACCTCGATATTTTGGTAGGTCGATATTTTGTCAGTGATCCAACTAAAATCACAACTCTTAAGCCTATTCTCAAATGCACGCCCCATATAACATCACTAAGTTGCGTATTTGTAATGAATATGTATACATATACTGAATTGTTCCTTCTAATCAAAAATATAAACCGCAAATGTTTTATTGCATTTTGATACCTTATTATATGTAAAATGCTCTAAGTGTAGCAGTACTACAAAATTACATTTAATAAATATTAAATAAAGCTCTGATTACGGAAATGTCCAGCAGTGTACCATGCACAGCTGCAAAAAGGCAGTCATCAGTTCCATGATCCTGTTGTAAACCCATGGGGGTGGATTAAGGTGGAACGTAGATAGCTGCGTTATAAAACTATTTCCAATCATGAAGTAGAGGTATGCCCTTTGTTTTAACAGGACTTCTACAGGGAAGCATCTGCCATATCCAAGGGAACACAAGCAGTCAACAGCTGCAAAGTGAAGAACTGGTTGAAAGCATGATTATTGTGAATAGAGTAGGCCGTTTATAAGAGGGGGAACAGCAGCTTTGTTACTCCTAAAGAGTGAAGCCTCTTCATGCCCTTTACATCTTCATGGATTAGGTGACCTGAATGGTGGTAGTTTAAGAATGTGTACAGCTTTACTAAGAAGACCCGAACTAACAGTGCTGATTTAGTTTAATTGGTGTTAGTGAAAGGTATTACTGTATCTCCACCACTGGATGGACAAAGACTCCAGGGTTGCAGCAGCAAGGATAATGCTAGAACCCCAGAAACATCATTAGGACTTTTAAGCCTCTGTTGAGGAATCCCATACAGGTTAGTTCTTTTCACAGAATTCCCATGGCTTGGTTTAGAAGACTAAGCCTGGGTAAAAACATGAGGTTTCTGGAGGCTTGGAGCAAAATAAGGCTATGCTCTTGAAAGGCTGAAATACCTTTATGAGCTATAAAGTAGACTGTACTCTAGCATGTACCAATTGTACAGCAATCTGTGCTTTAGCAATGATGACGCCCATCTAAATGTCTAAACAACTTTCTCAGCAGAAGGGTTCATGTTTTTCCTAACAATGGGTGGCTTGTTAATTTTTGGTGGGCCCAGGCTTTAGGTTCAAAGGTTTAAGACACCTCTGCGTATATCCAGAGGATTACAGTGGTACATTCTTATTGAAGCCCAAGCCTGACCACTTTTTAATTAATTGTGCGTTGCTCTCTACTGCTACATCTCGGAGGAGGCCTCTAAAAGACACCATTAGGACCTCTCAGCCTTTTCACCTGATCTCTGTGGACATGTTATCCGAAGCCCTCCTTAGTTTCCCTTGTCAACTTTCTGGCAATCTGGATGAGAATCTTATTCTCTTCCAGAAATGATTCACGGCCAGATTGGAGGTGCTGGCTCCTGAGAAGAGGACTAAATCTACTGAGAGACGTAGCTCCGCCCCCTGGTTCACCCCGCATCTGAAGGTCTTACGTCAGGAGTGTAAGAAGGCGGAAAGGGCCTGGCGACGAGTTTATGATCCCGCCGAGAGATTGCAATATAGAGTGGTGACAAGATCATACCACAGGCAAATCTGGGCTGGGAAAAAGGCGTATTTGGAGCGCAGAATAGACGAGGCTGACAACGCTAGTAGAGAGATTTTTAAAATTGTAAAGGATTTTATCTCTCCTTCCCTAAACACTCCCTCTCACACGCACTCAGAGGCTTGGATAAACCAACTAGCCAAGTTTTTTGTTGATAAAATTAAATCCATTCAGGATTCCTTCCCTCCTTCCTGTCCCTTGTTGGACCGGGACCTCTAGCAGCGTGGAGCTGACTGCCGGGCTTCAAGCAACTTTTGGGACCGTTCCCGCAAAGTCTTCGGCGCCATGGCCCGGCAGTCGGGGCACGGCTTGGGGTTGTGGTCGCGCCCCAGGCAGTAGAGACACACGCGGTGGGGGTCCGTCACCGACATCATGCGATGACAGTCCCCACAGTTCTGGAAACTGGGCATCCCTATAACACCAGGAGTCGATCGACTCGAAAAGATGAGGTAAAAGGCCTAGAAAAAGTCAGTCAAAACTTGCTTGCTCTTCCCGGATCTGTGCTTGCTGGCGCGGAAAAAGAAAGAACTGACGTCAACGCCCATAGGCACGTCTAAGTAGCTCCGATGACGTCATCCCGGCGCCAATGACTCCAACAGAGCTGCACGACGACGCCTACCGACGCGCAGGGGTACTGCTGACGAAAAAAAACTTTCTGGATCCAGTCTGACGCCTGGGGTAATTCTAAGGTAAGGAGTCTATCACTAAGTGTTTCTTTCAGATAGAGCAGAGGCGCACAGCTGGTAGCTTGCAAGTACGATGAAGCCTAGCGCCCAGACCAAGCCAAGCGCAAGACGAAGGCAAGGTCCAGGAAATCCAGAACAACCCCAAAAGGGGAGACCGTTCCAGACATAAACTGGCCCACGAAAGAAGTGGGACCAGCCAGAGGAAACACGGAGGACGGACTAAAGCCGGCAACCAGACACAGGAAGCACCAAGAAACCTATCCCTCCTGGAACACCAGAAGAGGGTCAGGCCAAACCACTGGACAGAAAAAGCAGAAACACCACAGCGCCACGCCGCAGACGGCATTCCAAGGCGGCCTAGCGAAGCAGCGGACACTGAAACAACAGACCAATGAGTAGCGCAGACTACGCTTGGACAAGGTAAAGGGACTGCACCAGCGGTCTACAGCGACACCAGGGACCGCAAGGAATCCACAAAAGGGAGTCCACCCCATCCTAGCGCAGGAAAGAGCTATACAATAGCTACAAGTACCCCACTTAGGGTATGAAACGTCCCAAAGAAAACATGGGAACCACTCTTAGGGAAGAATCCCGCCTCAGAGAACAAGAACACAAAACCTGCGGTAGGAACCACAGATGGCTTAGCAATCAGCCAGAAAATTCACACTTGTCAAAAGGGCTGAATCAGCAGCCAACAGAAGAGAGGGACCCACCAAGGTTCCCCGAAGGCACGTCAAACCACACAGAACATGTAATGGACCACTCAAAGAACTAGAGTCCAGGAGCAGGTGGGATAACGCCTTCCATCAAGACCCGCAAGAAGACGCTGAATGGCAGAGTCCACATAAGTGTTGAACAAGAGGATCCCGTCAAAGGGCAGGTCAATCAGACGCTCCCTGATATTTTCAGGAAACACAGCATCCTGCAGCCAAGCATGGCGACAGAGAGCCACAGAAGTGGCCATAGCGCGGCCGAGAGCATTGGCAACATTCAAGGCTGCAAGAAGAATAAACGCGGCCAACTCCCTGCCATCCAACACATGGTGCAGTAGATCAGCACGGGAGACATGAGAAAGAAGGGACTCCGCTGAATCCCACAGGCTGGAAGTAGACCTCGCCAACACACACAGAGTGTTGAGCGCCCGCAAGGCAGCACTGGATGAAGCGAAGACGTTACGCCCCCATGAATCCAACTACTAGGCCTCCAAAGACGGAGGAAACAACACCACAGGCAAGCACGGAAAGGCATTCCGCAGAAAAGAGCCTTGAGTAGAAGGGTGGAAGGAAAGGCAGACTGGGTCGTGCAGAGCAGGACGGTGGCGATGCAGGAGCGGTTGAGGCACCGGATCGCTCGTGGCAGGGCGCCCCCAAGCCACCATAAGAGAATTGTGGAGTGACGCTTCAAAAGTAAAGAACAACTCCGGTCCACCAGAGCCCTGGTGGATAACCTCCAAAAGATTATCTGTGGGGAAGGGGGTGACAGGTTCACCCATCCGCAGAATGCCAGCGGCAGTGGAAATAGCCCGAACAAAAGCAACACTGGCCTCCGTAGGGCGCCGCGGGGGAGAAAGCAATTCCTCCATGGGCGACGGATGCAAGTCCAGCTGTAGGAGGAAGTGGCCAGCCCACGGACGAGTGGGGAACCTGAGGGACCACCGGGGAAGGCGGAGAACCCGGATGGAGGACCCAATCGCGAGCTGCGGAAAGGAGGGTCCGAGGCCGCGGGGACGGCGTGAAGTGCCCCCCTGGAGGATGCTGGTGAAAAGGCAATAATGCGGCAACCAGTCTACGGAGAGAAAGAGACCAACAGATGACAAACCTCCGGAGAGGAAGGAACCTCAGGAGACGAGTCAAGGACCCGACGCCGGCACGGCGCCGTGGAGTCCACCATAGGTGCTGCCTCGACGTCGACCGGCGCCGTATTGGGTATCGGCGGTAGCGAGTCGACCTTACTCGGGGCAGCCACTCGCGGAGAGGACCGAGAGGGACTCGGGAAGGCACCCTAGGTCCCGGCCTCCACCTACGGCAACGCCAGGGCTGGGGAGGAAAGCGGAAATTATGCCGGCTCGGCCTCTGGTGAGGCAGCCGCCTGCTCAGAGGGCCGAGGGGGACTCGGGGACATGCCCTGAGTCCGGGCGACCTCCTTCGACGCCACAGGGAGCCACTAAGGGATTTGCGGTGAGGCAACCTCCTACGTTCTGAAGCCGTAACCACCAGGGCCGAAGCCGCCGGTGACTCCGCGGAAGGCCCAGCGCAAGGCAAGGGATCCGCGGACGTCTCAGGAGGTGAAGGAGGGGCCATAGACACCTGCAGCGCCGAAGCGTAGGCTGTCATTTGGGCCCTAGTCCCCCGTCGCCGGGAAACAGTGGGTAGGGTGGCAACTGGCAGGGGTGCACGTCCCGAGGGGAACCCGCGCCCTCCGCTGAACGAGGACAAGGCCTTGGAGACAAACTACAGGACCTACCAGCTGAGGTAGGGGACGGACGTTGGGACCACACCGACCGGGACAAGCGGGCCTACAATTTCATCCGGCGTTCCCGCCGGGACTTCGGTTTGAGGGGTTGACAAGCTTCGCAATCCGTAGAGTCATGGTGCTCGCACAGACACCACATGCATCTTGGGTGAGGGTCCGTCGCCGACAACTAACGTGCACAATTAGTACACGACTTGAAGCCCGAAGGCATTCGCACCCTGTTCCAAGAAACAAAACGGGAAAGGAGGCCTGAAAACAGGTCACGACACGATCCGGATGCACGTTGCATGTGGAAAAGAGAAAAACTGGCGTACGCGCGCCGGGGTGGGACATCTGTGACCTTGTTGACGTCACGTACACGGACAACATCAGGGCGGAGTCACGTGGTGCCGTCCGCCCGGCGCCAGGGATGCTGTGGCAAAAATTTTCCGGATCCAGACTCACGCCTGGGGATAATTCTACGTTAAGGAATCTGCGGCTAGTAGTCTCTATCAGATTTCTCTATCAAATACAGCATGTCTTTTCGAAAAACAAGCAAGCAGAGGAACTGCAATGGAAGCAGATGAGCCCAGCAGAAGGAGTTTCTTTTACACATTAAAATTGGATGCAAAAACTGAAGAATTTGCATGTGTGAAAAAACAGTGCGTTTGAAAGAAATCCACCAGCTAAACAGTTAACTAGATAAGAAAATGGTTTATGGTCATTCTACTGAGGGGTGACAGATACACAGATTGAAAATCCGAAACTGACATTACGTAGGGTAGTTTGTGGCACTCATTGAGCATACACTGTTGATCTTCCTGATATGTCTCAATTGGTAAACAATGGCATCTTTCACCTTACGACCATGAAATTTCAATATAAAACTGCCAATGGTGTGTATTTGGATTGCTCAAAGTAAAGTCTCAAGATGCTGCAGTAGCTCCAGTCTAAGTATAAGTTTATATCAAGACAACCTATCACAAGCGCATCTCCCTAGTCATGACAAGATTCATCAGGCTTTGCAACAGTATGTTCTCCATGGTGCTGCAAAGTTTCCAAACACAGTTAGTTAACAGCCTGTTTTGTGAACCCTAACTAAAGGAAGCCCACCCAGGTGTCAGCTCTGTGGGATTATCCTCAGAAGAATTTAAGCCAAAGTTCCATAAGTAAGTGAAAACTTGCTTCTTGGAATTGCAACTCAGATCCCTGGGAATGTTTCCTTTCAGTACAAAGCTGAAACATGTGGAGTATGCAAGCTTAAAAAACCCACTGATTATCCCTTCTCTTAAAGCTGACTTTTCGCTACATGTCACTTTTGAAATATCCTCCAAATATTTTTACCTCAACTGCTCTACCTTCACCAATTTAAAGCAGTTTTAATTTTCCTTTTATTCTACTTCTTGTCTCGATCAATCTCTCCTTCTCTTTTTATTATTACTTTCTAAATAGCCGTTTTTTTTTTTTGCGTGTCAGCTGAAAGAATACCCATAACCTCTTCTCTGTGCATTTGTCAAAAGCAAAGGAGTGTATTGGGGTCTGAGCCCTACTCATATTCATACACAGCTTGAACCGGTGAACAGTGCCCACTTTATACTCGATTAAGGTTCCCTAGATTAATTTACCTGCAACTCGCCTTGCCACCAACCTGTCGCATTCTTCTTCAGAATTAGAATCAGCTGACCTGGAGCAAGGCTTAGCTGCTCTGTACCTGTTGCTGTGTAGGCAGACGTAACCCTGGCAATCTCTGTATATAATAAGAAACCAACAGTCATTTACTCAGCACAAAGAAGGAATAGGTGACCTGCCAAAATGTTATATTAATACGTACCAGGTTTTTTACTTAAAGTTCCTGTTTTGCCAGCACTACCAAAACCCTAAAATAAAAACATCAACTTTTAGTACACAAAAACACAGAAAAAGTACATAAATAAATAAATTGAAGCAATGACTGAACTAGAATAAATATAGAATGCTGAACATTGACTTGGGAGAAAATCGACCAAAAAGGAAAAAAACTGTGAAAAATAAATTTTGGCACAGGGGTAGGAGTAAAATGACTTCACTTCCTCCGGCTCTACTCTCATTAAAGTGAACATGAGGGCAAATGTACTCACACTTAACCTTCACTTTTATGCCCAGGTTAAATATAGTACTGGGAAAACAGAAACAAACTGAATAGGCAACTCAACTATAAACCCTCTTTCAAACCCATCACTGAGAGAGATCAGTTCAATATAAATTCTTATAAAACACCATCATCCTTATGCACAATGTTACTCACAACATGAGAAAACCTCTGCTCATCGGACTTGAAATACAAAAGACTTTCAAAGAACACAGATTGTATAAGGCATTGTCAGCATGGGCCCCCAAACTGTGGCTCATTCTGTAACTGCACCTTGATTGATCTACTGCAGGAATGGTAAATAAAAAATGATCTTCAACATCATCCATTTCTCTCTGACCCCTTCTCCCCCATCACTTCTACTTTGTCTATCAAAGTTCCCTCAGATGTTTACATGATCCCACATGCACTGTGAATGCTTGCATGCAGGCTGCATCTCTTAGTTACAGTATAAAACACTCTGCTATTGTCAGGTTCCTTAGTCATAAAAAACCCCTGTCAGAACTCATTTGAGAGGGCCAGAGGGCAAGCAGGAGCTCCCCATTCTAGACTTGCCAGCGAGTTCCTTGAGCAAAGGTCTATGTGTCCCTGCATCTGAGAGTGTCAGCCAGAGCAATTTCTCCTACGTTCCGACAGCATCGATAAGGCAACACCCTTCTTTGGGTCCCAGCACTACCAAGGGCAACTGGCCTGCTTTGCGGTAGTAGGCACCAGAGAAGCAGCCCTTTCGCTCAGCAGCAGCCCCCCTCCTGGGATCAGGGGGTCACACACAGGCTAGTGGTTCTAACAGTGCAGCAGTTCTATTCTCTCTGCAGCACCTACATGGCATATGGGGGTTACAGAGAGCACACAAGCAGATTTCCTGATTGGCGTGCTGCTCTCAAGGGACCAGAATCTCACACTCCGCTCTCAGGAATCTCTTGGTGTAGCTCCCACAGGACCTCGGTCTCTCCAGGAAATCTTCTTTTCCTCAAAGGGCCCACTGATCTTGTTCGGCAGAAACTGGGGCTCCAGGGGAGTGTTCTTGATTCTCCTTAGTTAGTCCCCTCACCCACCATGAGAGATTGGCAGACCCATAGTCCCCATACTTGTCACAACAGGCAGAGCTCATGCTGAGCTTCTCCACACTGATGTATATCTTCAGTTTGACAATTTGGGAAGTCTGGAGCTCCCCCTATTTGCCACTTTGACCTGCTGAATCCTTTCTTGTGCACTTCCTCCAGAGAGGAGTCTATTACAGCAGGACAGTTTCCTATCTTGATAGCTCCAAACACAGGCCATGAGTACGAGCGGAGGTTCAAACCTGGATGTCACCCTTAGTGATATATACAACAATAGGGTACCACAGGACCCTAGCTCTACTCTTTATGATGGCCTTTATCAGCCCTTCTCCTTCCTTGGATATGCACAAGCCCCTTTAACCAGTGACCTCCTTTCCGAATTAAAGTGCCTTTATTGATGTGCAACAAAGAGCCTGGTTTTCCTTCTGACAATGTATATCCCACCCACCTCTCAGAAATATGGGGGAAATCTCTACATCTCCCTGTTCCTCCAGCAAGCCCAGGGTGAGCCAAAAAGGAATCCAGTGTCTTCCAAGTGTTGTGTCCATTGCAAGCAAATGCATACACACATGTGCAGGCCCTAATGTACTGTACTTTCAAACGGGCATCCATACATCCAAGCGCGCTCATGCAATACTGTGTGGTATCACCTACATATAGCATCAGCTCACAGAGCCTTACATCTCTGTATTTACATGTAACCAAGTGCACTATTTCACTACACCATACACCTTCTCAAGGGCACACATGTATCCCAAAGCATATACACAACCATGCAGGCCGATTTCTAATGCACCGTAGTTGCTCACACGCATACATACATCCCAGAGCTGCACACAATCCAATGCAGGCCATGGCCGAGTTAAGCACACAGCAGCCAAAATTCACCAGAGTGGGCCAGAAGGTGCCCCTCCCATGACACAGGTGAAAGATCTGTTACCTCTACTGATCACTAAAATCCCAAAACACGGTATGCTGCCACCACCACACTTGTGCTTAACTCCTGGTAAAGACCGTAGCGTTCCACCACTTGAGAGTAGCACTTTGCTGGAGCGCTCAGGACAGAGGTACACTTCTATCACCATAAGAGGGACTTTTCCGCCTGGACACCGCAAATTAAATAAAGAGGTCTATACAAATGTCTAAGAAGGGGCCATACGCAACTTTCGTGTACCATTTCTCTTGTCTATTCTGTGCCATCCTGCACCCATAACTCCTTCATCAGCAGGCTGAAAGAAACCGTTTGACTCTAGAGTGTTTGCGAAAGTTCATTTGATAGTCTGGCAAGGAGAAGATGTCCATTACAGTAATTATGGCAATCTTTGTTAATTCTGATTTAGCAACACATAACTCAACAGAACAGAACTGACAATAACAAATGAACGAGAAGCTATCAGCGAATTCTCTTGTGAATGAGTTTCAGTCATACCACTCTCTGTCTGAGGAGCCAGCAAAGCTTTAATTTGACAAAGTTCATTTTCAGGGACATTGCCTAGTTTGCAGAATCTTGCTTTTTGCACTCATCAGCCTGCCCTTCTTCTAATTCAAGTTGAAGGCAGGATGTGATGGGATAGGCATGTCTACCCATACTCCCAGCAACAAGTTTCCAGAAAATGAACATGAGTATTAGGCTCCTTCCTCTCTCAAAACTCTTAAAACTTAATGTGAGGCCTGAAGTTGAGATTCAAGTCAACAGCAACACCTCCAGTTTAATATATAGAAAAGTTCACTGGGTTGATATTAAAAACAGAATTAGCTTATTACCGACACACATGCTTTGCTATTTATGGTGTGACTGATTACTTGGATTCTCACTACACATTGATGAATCAGTCACAGTTGCATTTTTCCGGTCCTGATGAATTGCCATTAGACTGCTTGTGGGCTGGACTAGGCATGAAACATGATCTCAATTTTTACAAAATGATCACGACTGCTCTTTAGGACCATTGAATCTCACACGAGCATCATTGTTTTTAGTTAGGTTATTGAGCTTCACTAGTAAAGTTTACTTAAAACCAGGATCACTAGACCTATTTTAAATCACTTTTGACCACCACACTTCATACTCTCCACATCCCACACCTCATCATATGGCAAAATTAAAAGATCTCCGGCAAAGAAACCCTGTGCGGAGGCCTGTCTAGCATTACAGCCCCAGCCCGACTAGGACAATGCCCAGATGATGAAACATGAAAACTTTTGGGGTGTGTGAGGGAACTTGCTCTTATTGGAGCGTATTCCACCGCCCTGGCATACCACTACTACTCAATCCTTCATGTATCCTATCTTTGTCTAAGGAACTCACTCTTGTATTTAAGTCATCCTATTAAATTCAACATGTTGTGTTAAAATTAGGCAAACAATTAGTAATAGAAAAATCGATGATTGCTTTGGAACAATTACTAGCTTCTATTTTATCTCTTTTAGGGAAATTTGTTGGTAACTCGGATTGTATTTTGGAGTCTGTCACCCAAATACTGAAGTCCTTGTTACAAAAGTCATCTGAAACGAGAAGTGTCCCCCCCACTATGATTGAACATGGTTTGTCATTGAGGGAAATAAATGTGGCTCCAGTGGATCTTGACAAGAAAGTGGGGACATCGGTCTTGATATCACACACTGTAGTTATGCCCCAAACTGCAGTGCCCAACTGTATTAACAACTCAGTTCTTGAGATTGTGGAGGAAGATAAATCCACATCAGGCCTTAAAGCAGCTCAAGATCTTTTTCCCATCTTCATGTCTGAAAATAACAAAGAACCTATTAATGATAAACAGGAGATAAAGGTTAAAAATGGTAAACTCAGAAAGAATAAGGGGAATAAAAAGAAACCATTAAGAAAATACAAGAAGAAAAGGCAGCGTCGGATAATTTTTCAAAATTCTCTGACCACACTGGAGAATGAAGTGATAGTTTCAGATCCTTCTTCTATACCCACAAATGCGGATATTGATATGGAAGTGAACCCCCCCATTTCTACTTTTTTTAAGGTAGAAAGTGAATTGTGTCCGTCAACATCTTTGGATGGTATCCCACAAAGGGGGGGCCCCCTCCCTAGTCTCTTTCTACCGACAGCGACTGAAGGTTCCATCCAATATCAATCGGGGTCTCTTAATCCTTTGGCCTCTCCTTTATTAGTAGTTGCTGAGAGGGGAGATCGCCATGTTCCGGATCGCCCCGTAACAGCTTTAAAAGCTCCAGTGGAAACTCTTGAGTTAGACTTCTTACCTCTTTTTGACGGGGACTTGCCCTTAAATAGAGCTTGGCTCCTTAAACGTTTTAATGAGATAGAAAGTCTCCGTCATATCCAAACTAGGGACATTGAGTTAGTTTCCCTATTTGGTGAAGTTAAGGTAACGAGTATAAGGGTTAAATTCTATTCACCTATCATTGTAAACTTGATATTACAGCAAGCTGAGCACTTTCAACGTACAGGTATTGATATTCTTCCGATTTTCAAGCTTGGGAATACAAACTTGTTTTCTGGGGAGGTATTCAGAGGAGAGGAGCAAAATGGTGCAGCCTCTCCCCTTAGAGACCTGAGGATTTGGGTATCCAAGGGAAAACGCTCGGTCTCCCAAGTAAAGCCACTTCCGCTGACTCAGAATTCCTCTATTTCAGAGGACAATAATCGGTGGAACTGGCTGCAAAGTGCCTTATCTACAAGAACTAAAGATAATCCCAGACTGTTTCAACATCTTTAACACCTCATTAAATATCATTTCCTGGAACGCGGCAGGGATTCACAGTAGCCCAGAGAAATTTGATTTTTTATATTCCCTGGGAGCTGATGTGATCTGTTTACAGGAAACGTGGTGTATTAATACGTTGAAGGTTTCTAAGGACTATTATGCCCTGGAAGTGCCTGCTGTCCCTTCCAAGAAAGGGCATGCTAGGGGGGGTATTGCTTGTTTACTATCAAACAAAATGCAATGGAGATTTTCCCATTATATTGATCCAAGCAAATTGTTCCATGCTATAACCATTGATAATTTGTTTAACAATGGCATAAAGTCCCCTATTGTGATTTTGAATGTTTATATTCCTCCTGAGGAGTGTTTTAATGTGATATTAAAGCAGGTATTTCAATATATTGTTTCAATCAAGAATGTCCCATCTCCTCCGGAAATTATGCTGGCGGGAGACTTGAATTGCAAAATCTCCAATGTTAGTTTGGAGCACTTTAGGAATAAACCTAAGGAAGAGGCTTATTTTATTCCTCAATCACTCTTCCCTGATAAATTAGTGACAAATAAACGTGGGAAGATTTTGCTAAATGAACTAGCGGTCATCGACGGACTCATATTAAATGGGAGATTACCGTCGGATGTGCCTGCTAAATTTACTCACAAGTCTCCCTTTGGGTCTTCTATCCTAGATTATGTAATCACAGACTATGGTTTGTTTCCTTCTATTCTGGACCTTAAGGTCATAGCTACCTCTCTGAGTGATCATAGCATACTGTTTGTAACCATTTCTTTAAATCCTTTGACAATCGCACCTTGGTCTATGCACGGCAGTGATGCGGCCTTCCATGTTTCTTCTGGAAGGTGCTTTTGGAATCCTTCAGCCATTAATGGGGTGCAGGATTTTCTATCCGATACCCTATTAGTTTTAGATGAGTGGCGTGGGAATGAAATGGTTTACTTTGCAGAATTCATGCGAAAAATTACTTCGTATGCAAAAAAAATGCCCCGACCCAAAAACGGAGTGGTGGTCCCCAGTATTTTGCGTAGCCTGAATGGGGAAATAAACAAATTAGTCCGTGAACAATATCTCGACAGAGTCATGGATCGCGGAAAAGAAATTTCCAGGTTAAAAAGAAAGAGAAGTAGACTCCGGCAAAAAATAAAAAAGGAAGGGGAGGATAAGGTATGGATTAGCCTGAGGGAAGCAGTTGTGCATGGCAGGATCAGAGAATTTTGGGCAATAATCGGCAGGGGGTGTGGCTCTAGAGTAAGCCCATCTCCTATCGCTATAGCGGAAGAGGTATGGACTACCTATATTCGGGATCTCTACTCAGGGAATGGGAGTTTAATTGATGATATTACCAACGGTGCTACCATTGGTAATGATTCTGACAGTGGTGCTACTTCTGTGGGTCTAAGTAATTATCCCGCTGAAAAAGAAATCGAGATGGCTATAAAAACCATGCGCGTCTCAGGGGCAATGGGCCCAGATGAACTCCCAATGACGGTTTTGAAATCTGATCCTGCAAGGTGGAGTAAAATCTTGTATCCGCTGTTTAGAGCCTGTTTCTTGTCTAAGATGGTACCTGCCTCTTGGAGGGGAAGTATCTTGGTCCCTATTTTTAAGAAGGGTACTAGGGATAGTCCTAGTAACTACCGTCTGATTGCGCTCCTCGACTCTATCGGAAAGGTATTTGCAAAATGTATTTTAACATCCCTCTCCGAGTGGGTTGAGGAGAACAATATTCTGCCAATAGAACAGACTGGTTTCCGTAGGAACCACGGTACGTTAGATAACCTTACAGCCCTTCATGTGGTTATAGATAAGTATGTTCAGGTGAGAGGAGGGGTTGTGTATGCCGCCTTTATTGATTTTTCCACAGCGTTCGACAAAGTTGATCGTGGAACGCTGTGGAGAAAACCTGTACTAGTCAGGACTCTCTGACCCCTCCTTTGGCTTAATGCAATCGCATTCCCATCACGATCTGAAGTAAAATTAATTTCCCTTCCAAATATTACAGCTCCTCTGAGCCATTCTTAATGCCTTTTAACAAATAGCTTTCTTTATGCCCTATATATCATGGTTGCTCTCTTGAACAGTTCCCTGTGCACACTCTCGGTTTTCTCAAATCGCCCTTGCAAGCAGTCATATGTACTTCTCTAAACCTAACAACTGATGATCACTAATCAAGAGCATTTTGCCTGAAATACTCCGAGAGGTTGTGATCACCTTCCAGTTCAATCATTCTTCGAGAACATAGCAAACCGGATGCCAACAAGGCAGGATTCAAACATACCCAATGCACTAAATCTACGTAGATCTCTCGACTATATGACAGGAAAACATTCTCTGACAACAACAGTTAAAATGCACTGATTCTGTTTGCACTATACACAGCGTTCAACACAATGTATAAACCCACACCCAACTCATGTTTTAAGTTCACAGGCATGGGTTTGGGAGTAAAGACATACTCCTGGATCACCACGTTTCTTTTCAAAAGATCACAACAGGCCCCCTTACCTAAAATGCACAAACTGCAGACCTATTTACTGGCAATGCTCCTCTGCAACGTTTATCTATGTTCCAAGGCTAATCTGATATTATCAGTTCAATTCACCTGTTTACTATGTGGACAATACACAAATCCTCCTCAGAGAGAAGACAAAGACTTTTTGATTTCCCCCTTCTTCCAGGGTAATTAAGTTATATATATACCCTGATGTTGATAATCTTGCTGAAATGCAACAGAGACATATGCAAGTATAAATTGTTAACTTATCCACTGATCTCTGTGATCAAGACATCTTGGGCCCCATCCCAACCTGGCAGAACAAAAACTTGGAATTCTCCTTTAATATCAACCACTCAATCACTCTTCGGCCAACCAGCATGTCAGATTCTGCTACTTCCAACGACTGAAAAACCTCTCAATCAAGGAAACCATAATTCACCTAAGAATTTCCCCGCATCTTAGGAATTTCCAATGTATTCAATAGGTTCCTGTATGCAACCAACACTACAAACTTCACACATAACATCTGATACCTAACTGCTGCCTGGTTGCCAAATGCATATTTTCAAAATGTTCTTTGAAAGACAACCTAGACTGGTAATGGAATACCCAGGCTTTCTCCCATCTTATTTTCCTCACAACCCAAATCATGCTTGGGGTGGATCTCATAATGCATGAAAAAAGTTTCAGTCAGCCAACACTACCTTAAAAGGAGGTCAGGAGTAACAGTTTTATAGAAGTTGTTAAGGACTTTGCACTTAGATTGAAATTGTGCTCCTTTTTTAATTTGTTTTAATTTCAGCAAACATCGTCACAGACAACAAAATATAATGAAAAATTAAAGATGAACATTGCCGAAGGATTCAGCCTCAGAGGGGAAAATATCAAATTATGATATATATAGTGTGGCATACAGTGCTTGTAAAATTGCAGGGTCTCAGCTGTCCGTATGAGGCCGATCTCAGTTCACGCGATACAGGGAAGAGCTGCAGTGTGCATTTAGACGCTAAGTGAATGATGGTTCATCCCCTATCCCCATGACCAAGCGGTGCCACCTCTCCTTTGTCGCGCGTTACCAGGTATGTGCAAAGAGGAGCCCACATGTTGCGGGCGAGCTGATGTCAGCATTAGTGCCCAACATTAGTCACGTTTTTCTTGGTAGTAAGTCAAGTCCTTTAGCCAATCAGTCGTCTATGGTGCCAAGCGTCTCCTCCAGTGCATTGTCACCCTTCTCTTGGCCATGACAACATCATGGCAACAAGTTTGTGATAGGTAGCTGAGGCATCTCTCACACAGCCCATCAATGCAACCATGGGTTCCCTGCAGATAGCCCAGCCCGTTACACCCTCAATACAGTTGAAAACACTGGTCCAGAACTGAGGCACTCGACAGCATCACCAGGCCAAATGTAAAAAGTCAGCGTCCTCCTGCCCATAGTGAACACATCATGAATTGTTCCGCAATCCCATTTTGCAAAACTCTTTTGGGGCCTGGTAAATCCTGTGTAAGTACTTGATATGTACTAACATCAGCCTGTAATTTGGGGAGAGCGCAGCCATCTGGGTGCAGCAATACTTCGAGCATTTGTCAGTCAGTGTGGGTCCCAGAGCACTCTCCAATGTTCAACCGCCCCCAGGCAATGTCACAGGCGCTCCTTCTCATACTGCTCTTTAAAGGCTGGTAAATCGTTTTTTAGGTGAGGGAGAGGCAAGTATGTTTTCCAGGGCAGTCAAGCACAGAGGCTTTTGGTGGAACATTGGGTGCAGCTTTTTGCCCAGATGCGTTATTATAATAAAGTGCTGGGAGGTGCGCTCCTAGGACAAGCCTGCACCTCCCTCTTGGCAATAGGCGTACCATCTCGGTACAGGTAGTCCATGTCATTGAAGCCAGCAAGGGTCAACTGTTTTCTAGACCAGTCCTCCAGAGTACACAGTTACATTCGATTACACTCCAACTGTAATTTAGTTGTGTAAAGGCAGTCCAGTCACGCTTGTCGTCATAACCATTCCCAGGCCAATATGGTGCATCCAACCGTGTTTACCATGCCTCAAGTGTGTTTTGAGAGCATGCATATCACCATAGCCAGGGGGCACAGAGATGCATTATCTGCCTCTACTGCTACGTGTGGCAGGAATGGTGTGGATGGAATCCTGGACGAACATGCTGCACTTATGCACAATAATAGTACAACTCAAAGTCAGGGGCACAGAGGCCGTCCTGCTCAAACGGGAGCATCAGCACATCTCAAGCCAATCGAGCCTGTTGTCCGCCCCAGTCAGTCCAGTCATCTATGGTAGGAGAAAAGCAAACAAACCTCTCGCAAGAATGTTAAGGATAGGTGTGAAGAGATGAAGGAGTTTAGGCAGGACCACCATCTTGGCTATACTTCCTGTCTGTGACAGCGGCTTGCACATTCACATCGGAACTTTCTCCTTTAGCCGCTCAATGACAGTGCCGTAGTTCTCTCGCCACAGCTGGTCCAAATCAGTGCTGACCCATACACCCTGGTAACGGATGGAAGCTACAGACCACTCAAGGGGGAATTCCGTCGAGAAGCGGACGGTTGCCTCCATCAAGGGAAAGATGACAGACTTGGACCAATTACTGTTAATTCCAGTGAGCTCGCCGAAGTGTATAAACTCACGGAGCACAATCTGAAGGTTGGAAGCCAGCTCTCTGATGTAAAGAGTCAAATCATCAGCAATCATGGACGCTATCAGTCCCCAAAAATAGAAGTAAGGGCAGGAATATCAGCAAGGATCAACTTTTCTTAGTAAAGTGCCAATTTTGTGTTTGTTTTCTGCCACACTATTTAGCCTCTTCAGGGATTTAAACACGTAAGCAGGTAGCCCTCACCTAAATATACTTCCACAGCCATGTTAACAAAATCTGTGATCTGCAGCACACTACACAGATTGTAGTTATATATTTTTAACTTGAAGTGATTTTAGACACGGACTTACTGTAATTTCACAGATCAAGTGTAGGGTACTGCGCAAAGGCTTGTGACATTTTTTGATGTGATGCAAACGTTTTCCTGTATCACACACACACAATAATCTGATATAAACGCACAGAATGTGCTGCTGGAAGGAAATAATATTCCTTGATATTGAAAAAACACCTGAAGTGTCCCTTAAAAACGTATTTGTAATTTCGGGGTCCGGATTTGAAAAACGGAGATATAAATGTCACTCAAGATATTTTAAAATGTTCTTGGACAAGAACACTTCAAATCCTCCTGACCAAGTAGGAGCTTGCTTGCAAAACTGCAGGAATGCAATGTAAGACTTGAATGGATGCCCTATCTGAGTCAAGCTTTCTTTATGGCCGGTCGCTGAATGTCCAAAATGCCCTCCCTAGAGGTTTATATCTTATCTAATGTGCACAAGTCATATTTGGGCAGGTTTGCAGTTGTCAACACCAGACCTATTCCTACTAAATGTGTGGAGATTAAACCACCATATATTTCTGAACACGGACACCCTTCTTAGAGTGTCACCGCAGTGGATTATGTTTTCACAACTGCCTCATTGTGCCCTATATCACTACATTAATTAAAAAGTGTGGTATTGTGTCTGCGGGGCCCCCCTCCCATCAGTGTACACAGGTCATCAGAAAAAGGAAGGAGGAGGAAGGAAGTAAATAAGGTGAGGAAAAGTAGGCAGAGCCTCACTGCTCACTGGAGTAACACCAAGGGAGGTTTACAAGCTGGTATTCGCCTGCATCCTCAGGTTCTCATCATCATCTGCCTACTATCAGAAATAAAGAGTGGATAGTGCTGGAATAAGAAAAACAAAAAGTGTATATATGTGTTCTATAAGTGACCCTCCAGGGATACCACAATCTAGTTTAGAAATACGGTCACGAGCCCTGTAACAAATCTACAGGGGATATATCAGTTTCTTCTACGGGGGTGCTGGTATGCCAATAAATGGCAAATACCTGGTACAATAAACAGAGAAACGAGGTGCAGTGAGGCCGCTGACCCTAATACCCTGATGAAATTGCCTCTAAAGTGTGTAAGGCAATGAAACATGTTGGTTTTAATTGAGCAGGCGCACAGCAAGGAATAAAATAGAATAGCCAGTGTTGCCGAGCTCATTTTTAAATTAGGGAATACCAAATTTCTAAGCTACATTGTGGTATCCCTGGAGGGTCACTTATAGAACATATATATACACTTTTTGTTTTTCTTACTCACCTTTTTTCCTTCCTTCCTCCTCCTTCCTTTTTCTGATGTCCTGTGTACACTGATGGGAGAGGACACAACGAGGCAGTTGTGAAAACATAATCCACTGCGATGACACTCTAAGAAGGGTGTCCGTGTTGGGAAATATATGGTGGTTTAATCTCCAAACATTTAGTAGGAATAGGTCTGGTGTTGATTTGTAGTAATTGAGTGGGGGGCGACCTGTACCGACTTCTATCCCCTGAGGCTCCTCTTTGTTGATAAAAGGTTTGCAGTTGTACCTGTTAAGCATATGCCCACTAGTCCAATGGATATTTCAGTCTCTTCCTCTAGGTGTAACAGGCAACAAGCAGGTTTTTTCACAAGGTATGAAATTGCCCTAACCTTTGGTTACCATGTAAAGAGATAACATACAAATTTACTGCACTGACGAGCAAACAGAACCAACATCATATGATTACCTACTGGGGCTTATGAGAAGACCCAAATCTGATAAGTACCATTAAAAGTAGACCTGCTGCTGTTCCAAACAAACAAACTAAATGCAATGAACCAGTGCACGTACAGTATACATCTGGCAGGAACCAATGGGTGATGGTAGAAATTGAAGTGTCAAGACCACTGCCTAGAATAAGAGGACAAAAGGGGGTGGTGATGGACGGAGCATCTGAACCAATCAAACACTCACACCCAGTCAACAGATCTGGGTTTAATCCATCACCGTTCTTTAGCCCACTCTGCCACCCCAGTTCAGACGCACAAGTTACTACTTGTGTAACGATATATCTGTACGAGACATTAGTTAGTGATAGATTCCTTACCTTAGAATATCCCCAGGCGTCAGACTGGATCCGGAAATTTTTTGCGTAGCAATACCCCTGCGCGCCAGCAGGCGTCGTCCGCGGCTCCGCGTCCGTCGTCGGCGTCTTTAGCGCCAGAATGACGTCGTCGGAGTACTTAGACACCGCCCATGCGCGCTGACGTCAGTTCTGATACACAGCTTTTCCGCGCCAGATACGCAGAGCCATGATAGAACCAACACTGGTGCCATGAAACTAGGGCCCTGAAAGGGGATTACCTTAACCTTAGATATCGGTTCGCAGAATGGGGAGGATGGGTGGGTCGGTAAGGAATCTATCACTAACTAATGTCTCTTACAGATATATCGTTACACAAGTAGTAACTTGTGCATCTGAAAGAGACACGTTAGTGATAGATTCCTTACCTTAGAATAGATACCCCAGCAATACCAACCCCGGTGGTGGGTCTGCGAACCAATAATCACACCAGAAAGTCCTGGAGGACGGAACGGCCAAAGAAGCCATCCCTCCGGACTTGTCTGTCCAGACAGTAGTGTCTTGCAAACGTGTGCAGCGAGGCCCACGTAGCTGCCTGGCAAATGTCCTGCAAGGGCACACCCCGGCCCAGGGCAGTTGTAGTAGCCGTGGCCCGGGTGGAATGAGCCCGCAATCCAACAGGGGGCTCCTTTTTAGCCAAGGAGTAACATGCCTGGATACACAAGATGATCCACCGCGAGATGGTCCGCTTGTGCACCGCTTGACCCTTCTTAGCGCCCACGTAACCAACAAAGAGTTGGTCATCCACCCGGAACTGGCGTGTGCGATCTAAGTAGAATCAAAGCGCACGTTTTGGGTCCAGACGGTGGAGCCGCTCTTCCGCTTTAGAAGGATGCGGTGGCGGGAAGAAGGTGGGCAAGGTGATAGACTGCCAGTTTATGGAAGGCCGTGACAACCTTGGGCAGGAAAGATGGCTTAGTACGTAATACAACATTGTCCGGATGGACAGAAAGGAAAGGAGGAGTACAAGAAAGAGCCTGGAGCTCACTCAGTCTCCTGGCAGAGATGATGGCAACCAGGAAGGCAGTCTTCAAGGTAAGAAGACGAAGAGGACAGTTGTGAAGTGGCTCAAAGGGAGCGCACATCAGAAAGGTAAGAACAAGGTTCAAGTCCCACTGAGGCATCACAAACGGAACAGGAGGGAATGTGTGTGTGATGCCCTTCAGAAATCGATTTACAATAGGGGACTTGAACAAAGAAAGTTGATCAGGCAGCCTTAGAAAGGGTGAAAGAGCAGAAAGGTAGCCCTTGATAGTGCCCAGAGCAGAGCCCTGCTGGGCAAGAGAAAGAAGCTAAGAGAAGAACCTCCGAAAGAGGGGCAGCAAGAGGATCCACAGCCTTTGCTGTGCACCATGCCACAAATCTGTTCCACCTGCAGGCGTATACCGACTTAGTGGATGTACGCCTGGCTGGCAGAATGACATTACAGAGGCAAGTCACATGGCCTCAACTGTCGCCGCTCAATCTCCAAGCATAAAGGTGGTGAGTGGACAGGTTCGGGTGGAGGACCGTCCCCTGCTGCTGCGACAGAAGGTCCTCCTGAAGAGGCAGACGAACCGGGGGATCGACTGACATATTGAGTAGCTCTGGATACCAGAACCTTCGTGCCCAGTCCGGAGCCACAAGGATGACTTGTGCCCGGTCGCGCTTGATCTTCTTCAGCACTCTGGGCAGAAGTAGTATAGCCGTATAACAGACCGCAACTCCACACGCGACGAAAAGCGTCGCCGAGCGAGTGTCGCCTTGGAAATTCCAAAGCGCAGAACTGATGACATTGCGCGTTCTCTTCGGTGGCGAATAGATCTAACCAAGGCTCTCCCCATTGCTGAAAGAGGCCTTGCGCCACGTCCGAGTTCAGACGCCATTCGTGATCCATCATGCACCGACGGCTGAGTTCGTCCGCCGTGGCGTTCAGAGAACCTGCCAGGTGTTGAACCACCAGGGTCACGCCCTGCTGTTCCAGCCACTGCCAGAGGCGCAGAGCCTCCTGGCAAAGGGTCCACGACCCCACTCCGCCCTGTTTGTTGCAGTAACACATGGTGGTGGTGTTGTCTGTGAACACCTGCACTACACTCCCCCGGACAGAGGGTAGGAATGCCTTCGGTGCTAGACGAATCGTCCGCAGCTCCAAGGTTGATATGGAGCCGGGACTCCGCCGAAGACCAGAGGCCTCTGATCTCCGCCTCTCCCATATGGTCGCCCCAGCCCTGGAGGGACGCGTCCGTCACAACTATGTGCTCCGGCTGGGGAAGGGAAAGGGATCTGCCACTGACTCATTTGCGGTCCGTAAGCCACCACTGCAGCTGTCTCGAAGTGCCCTCCGAGATCAGGACATGGTCGGAAAGGTTGCCTTGATGCTGGGCCCACTGAAACTTCAGGTCCCACTGCAGAGCCCGCATCCGCCACCGAGCGTGATGCACCAGAAGGATGCAGGAGGCCATCAGCCCCAGGAGCCGCAGCGTCAACCTGACCGATACGCGGGATAAAGGCTGAAAAAGTGGAATCATAGCCTGAATAGCCCGGACCCGCTGTTCGGGAGGATAAACCCGAAACTGCGCCGAGTCGAGAACCGCTCCGATGAAGAGGAGCTTCTGAGAGGGGCACAGGTGTGACTTTGGCACATTGATGGAGAACCCCAGCTGATGCAGGAGGTCTGCCGTCGTCTGGAGGTGGCTGACGACTGTCTGGGGCGAGCCCGCCTTCAACAACCAGTCGTCGAGGTAGGGGAAGACCGAAACCCCTAGCCTGCGCAGATGAGCTGCGACCATCACCTTTGTGAACACCCGTGGGGCGCTGGTAAGGCCGAAGGGGAGCACGGTAAATTGAAAGTGCTCGTGGCCAACCGTGAACCGCAGGTAGCGCCGGTGGGCTGGCAGGACGGGGATGTGGAAATAAGCGTCCTGCAAGTCCAACGCTACCATCCAGTCTTCTGGGTCCAGGGCAGCTAGGACCTGAGCTAGTGTCAGCATTTTGAACTTCTCCTTCCGGAGGAAGCCGTTGACGTTCCGTAGGTCCAAGATAGGGCGTAGGCCCCCTTTGCCCTTCTTGGGTACCAGAAAGTAGTGGGAGTAGCAACCACACCCTACTTCTGGCCCAGGAACACGCTCGATGGCCCCCTTGGCCAAGAGGGCCGTAACTTCCTCCTGCAGAAGTTGCAAATGATCCCCCGATACTCGGTGGCATTGCGGTGGCATGGCTGGAGGGGTCGCCTCGAAGGGGAAGGAGTAGCCCCTTCAGGCGATTTGCAGCATCCACCCGTCCGACGTGACATTGCGGTAGTGGGAGAGGTGATGGCGAACCCTGCCACCCACTGGTGTCACATGGGCCTGAAAACACGGACTAGGAAGGTTTTGAGGCAGGTGCTGCGGAGGGAGGTGTGGACTGGGCTCGCCGCTGACCCCGACCGCCGTCACGGCGGTTTCCACGGCCACTACCGCGCTGCTGAACATTCTGCGGTGCGTGGCTGGCAGCTCGTGTGGGGGCGCCCCTTCCGTGGCCACGAAAGGAGCGAAAGGCACCCGATTTCTGGCATGGGGCCGAGAGGCCCAAGGACTTGGCCATAGCCCTGGAGTCCTTAAAAAGCTCAAGCGCATTGTCTGCCTTGCCGCCAAAGAGGCGACGGCCATCGAACGGCATGTCCAGAAGAGTGGACTGGACATCGGCCGAAAAGTTGGCGGTCCTCAACCAGGCGTGGCGTCGAACTGCCACCGTCGTTGCCATCGCCCTGCCCAGTGAGTCCGTGGTATCCAGCCCACACCGGATGGAATATCGCGCTGCATCTCGACCCTCCGCAACGGCTTGAGTGAGTTTGGCCCGGACCTCCTCTGGGCATTGTGGCAGCACGTCCACGACCGTATCCCACAGGGTGTGGGTGTAGCGGCCCAAGAGGCATGCGGTATTGACAGACCGCAGTCCCAAACTCAGGGACGAGAACACCTTCTTCCCGAACTGTTCATACCGCTTGGATTCCTGATCGGGCGGAGCCGTTGGAAATGCGGTCTGGGAAGTAGAGGCCTGGATGACCAGGCTCTCGGGGGTGGAATGGGTGGACAAAAAGCAAGGGTTGCCCGGAGCCGGGCGGTAGCGTCTGGCCACGTTCCTATCCACAGGCGGACCTGAGGCGGGCTTGGACCAAGTGCCCACAAGAACGTCACACAAGGCCTCATTAAACGGCAGCAGTGGCTCACTGGAGCTTGCCTGCGGTTTAAGGACCTCAGTGAGGAGGTTAGTCCTCACGGCCGCGACGGGGAGCTCAAGGTTTAAGGCCTTGGCTGCCCTTGTCAACACTACACTGTAAGCAGCCCCCTCCTCCGTAGCCACGGTGGGAGGGGAAACAAATCCAGTGTCTGGCGAAGTATCAATACCACTGGCCTCCCCAAGCTCATATGTCCAGTCCTCCTGAGACTGGCATTCCTCTGCCAGAGGGTCAGCAGACCCCTCCCAATCACCCTCGTCACCCATCTCCTGTAGAACAGGTTCAACAGATGGGGCCTCCTCATGGAAATAAAAATCTCCAAAGGCCGTCGGAAGCGGCGCCCAGTGACGCCATTCCGGCGCCAGAGTCGGACCGCAGGGATCATTGGGGATGGCGTCCACAAGGGGCGCCGGGGGTGACACCCGCGGGGCCGGTGAGGTCGTGAGGTCGACCAGCGACGACCCGGATCCGGAAGCGGATCCGGTGAGGTCCTGCGGCGCCGGGACCGAAGTCGCCGGCAGCGCCGGGCCGAAGCACCCGACGGCGTCGAGGCCGAAGCACCCCACCCGCTAGGGCCTCCAGCCGGGGCCGCTGGGCCCGAAGGCGCCACGGAACCCGGCTGAGGAGGGAGGGACCTCATGTCCATGAGGTACCGCTCGATCTCCTCCGGCGAAGCGCCATGCCCAGGGACCCGAAGGTGTGGGGCAGGTGGCGACGCCTGCGACTCAGTCAGCGCCGCATGGGTGGTGTCACCCGAACCCCCGGCCGCATCGCGCGAGCGTCGGGGTGGGTCGGAGGAACGATGACGCCTCTCCGACCTCTCATGCCTCTTACCTGACGACTTGGATCCCGATGACCGATGTCCACTCCCGGAGCTGCGAGGACTCCGACCCCGCGACCGGTCCCTCGACCTTCCGTGGGACCGGGACCTGGAGTGGCGCGGGGCCGACTGCCGGAGCTCGAGCCGCTTGCGGGACCGCTCCCGCCTAGCTTTCAACGTCAGGGCCCGGCAGTCGGAGCAGGTACGGTCGTCGTGGTCGAGGCCTAAACACTTCAGGCACCGGCGATGGTGGTCGGTAACCAACATCAGTCGGTCGCACTTGGAACAGGGTTTGAACCCGGGCATCCCTACCGGCACCATCGGAGTCGAAGACTCGGTAGAAAAAATGATCAAAAGATCGAAAAGTTTAGTAAAAAAAGACTAAGGGGTAGAGCTTCGCCGGATCTGCGCTAGCTGGCGCGGAAATTAGAAGAACTGACGTCAGTGCGCATGGGCGGCGTCTAAGTACTCCGATGACGTCATTCTGGCGCTAACGACGCCGACGACGGACGCGGAGCCGCGGACGACGCCTGCCGGCGTGCAGGGGTATTGCTACGCAAACATTTTCCGGATCCAGTCTGACGCCTGGGGATATTCTAAGGTAAGGAATCTATCACTAACGTGTCTCTTTCAGATATGGCCATATGCAAATCAGTCTGACCCTGTGCCTCATGGGAACAGTCCAGCCCGAACTGCCAAGCCATGCCTTCCCTGGACCGGAAACAAGCTTCAGAGGACCGGTTTCTGGCATTTCAGCCGTCTTCAGCCCGGCTTGCTTGAATCCAGTGGCAAAGTGAGCAAGGGACTCACGTCTGAGCATACCCTGCCAACGTATGGCGAACAAAGTGGTATAAAAGGGGGTGGTGATGGACGGAGCATCTGAACCAATCAAACACTCACACCCAGTCAACAGATCTGGGGTTAATCCATCACCATTCTTTAGCCCACTCCGCCACCCCAGTTCAGACCTGGCCATATGCAAATCAGTCTGACCCTGTGCCTCATGGGAACAGTCCAGCCCGAACTGCCAAGCCATGCCTTCCCTGGACCGGAAACAAGGTTCCGAGGACCGGTGTCTGGCATTTCAGCCGTCTTCAGCCCGGCTTGCTTGAATCCAGTGGCAAAGTGAGCAAGGGACTCACGTCTGAGCATACCCTGCCAACTTATGGCAAACAAAGTGGTACAAAAGGGGGTGGTGATGGACGGAGCATCTGAACCAATCAAAGACTCACACCCAGTCAACAGATCTGGGTTTAATCCATCACCGTTTTTTAGTCCACTCTGCCACCCCAGTTCAGACATGGCCATATGCAAATCAGTCTGACCCTGTGCCTCATGGGAACAGTCCAGCCCGAACTGCCAAGCCATGCCTTCCCTGGACCGGAAACAAGCTTCCGAGGACCGGTTTCTGGCATTTCAGCCGTCTTCAGCCCGGCTTGCTTGAATCCAGTGACAAAGTGAGCAAGAGACTCCTGTCTGAGCATATTCTGCCAACTTATGGCGAACAAAGTGGTACAAAAGGGGGTGGTGATGGACGGAGCATCTGAACCAGTTAAACACTCACACCAAGTCAACAGATCTGGGTTTAATCCATCACTGTTCTTTAGCCCACTCTGCCACCCCAGTTCAGACATGGCCATATGCAAATCAGTCTGACCCTGTGCCTCATGGGAACAGTCCAGCCCGAACTGCCAAGCCATGCCTTCCCTGGACCGGAAACAAGCTTCCGAGGACCGATTTCTGGCATTTCAGCCGTCTTCAGCCCGGCTTGCTTGAATCCAGTGGCAAAGTGAGCAAGGGACTCACGTCGGGGCATACCCTGCCAACTTATGGCGAACAAAGTGGTACAAAAGGGGGTGGTGATGGACGGAGCATCTGAACCAATCAAACACTAACACCCAGTCAACAGATCTGGGTTTAATCCATCACCGTTCTTTAGCCCACTCTGCCACCCCAGTTCAGACTGCACCCATTCTTATATCATTGGACACAATACTGTTAACCATTGTGAAAAAGTTAACCAAGTTTTAATTTTCAGTATTAGGCTTTTCCTGCACGAGCTATGCTTTAGACTCGCGACTTAGAGAAGGACTGTACATCTGGGTAAAGTAAACTCCATTGAAGTACGCCTCATTTGGTATGGAGTTTCTTAATATTGAAATGATGCAAAACATTTCACCTGTGACAGGTACATGCTGCTGTATTGCCAGGTCCATAACTTTATGTTAGTCACAACTCATATTCCTTATATGCTTGTAATATAGCGTAGACGCCCGACAGCTCACCAATTACATTTTTTGTGTTTCCATAGTCATGATATCATATCGCTGTCAGTGACACTTTTCACTCTAGCTGCACGGTTCAATTCTTTCATAGTGACCATGTATGTTTAATAATGCTTATAATTAAAAACTTTACATTTTCCAGTACATTTCTCCACAGGGGAACGGTAGGGTTGGTTAGAAGAATTGGAAGGAAATTCTTCAGCCTCACCATAGCAGAGCCTTCTACCTTGGATTGTGCTCTATGGTGACTGAGAAAGGGGCCCACGTTGTTTTGTCCACAGGAGATCTTTAAGTGCAATTGTTCATGGTAGATAAGGAAATCTTCAATTCTTTACAAACCAGATGTATATGAATTTTGTTTAAGGACAACATTGATTCTGAGGGTAGACTGTTTGCTAGAAAGAAACATATGAAGCTATTATGATGTACAGTTCTTTAAGTCCTAAGTTGAATCTCCTGGTAAAATCACACAATACCATACATGAAAATGTTGAAAGTCTTCCACCTCTGAGTGAAAAACAGAAATCCCCTCAATTGTGTCTTTTATTGCAAAATTTGAGATCTTCTGAGGTCACTATTTGGGGAAATCAATTTAACTTCTTTTGGACTGTTTGCTGAGTCTAGATCTAATGACTTACCACAAGTTTCTGAATTAACTCTTTAATCTCCTGGTGAATAACAATGGGTATTACTTTCAAGTTAGTGGAGTCTGTGAGAAGTTGGCCTGATATGCAGTGCTCACTATTCTAGTGAACACTATGTATCAGTCCAAACAACCCTTATTGATGTTTGGTTGTAAGTCTACCTGATAGACCAGCTATCCTAGTAGCATGGACACGTGCAGTCTTTAGGCTAAACCCTAGAGGGCGTGTTAAGCCAGCTGTTTTACCATCACATATACCCCTTGAACACCAAGTGAAAGGACACCACACAAGTTGTTATGAAAAATAAAGTATATTTATTTATAACAAGACTACCCTGGCTCTTTATGAGGCAGGGAGCTAAGCACACAACAAAACTCTTAAAGAAATACTTAAAGTCGCACAATTTACACAAATGCCCGAGGGGCACGAAAAACCATATACTATACAAGTGGAATGCGAATTACTAGCAGGTAAGTAACTATTCTCATAGGCTTTAGGATCGCTAGGACTGGACTACTGAACCTTTAGATTACAAGCAGGAGGCCTAGGGACGTCGTGTGCAGAGTGGGAACTCTCACGCGTAAGGCGGGAAAAAGTCTATGGAGGCTAGTAAAAGCAAAGTTAGTGTTTTCGGGCGAACCCGACTAGGTAGGTCAAAAACGAAAATGGATCTAGACACTTAGAGAGCTGGACTACGCTGGAGCACCGGAGTACTCGGTTTACCTAGCCCAGGGGCTGCGGCTGCATAGGGTTCAAATGTCATCGGGTTTCTTCGTTGATGAACCAGGAGCCTGAAGAAAGAAGTTGCTGGCAGGCGACCAGTGAAGAAGTTCTTGGGGATCCAAGCCTGGATCGGAGAAGAGGAAGACCTGTAAGCAGAGGGGACCAAGTTCTGAATCACTAGCCAGTGATTTAGGTGGGCACCAGAGTGGCACCGGACGAAGTCACCTCAGCCAGGTGAGTGGGCGCTGCTGGGCTCTGCAGTCTCTCGGACCAGGAGGCGTTGTCGGCGACCAGGATGGAGGTGCGAGCTGTCCCACGAAGATATCTGCTGTCGACGTCGCTGGACCCAGGATTGGGGCAACAAGTCTTGGTAAATTCAAGCCCACGCGGTGGACTTAAAATGGCGTCTGGAGTGGACCAGGAGGGTCCAGGGTGCTCCTCTGTTGGAGGGGAGCAAGGGCCAGTCTGGAGCAACCAGACCAGCGGTGTTTGTCGTTGAAGTTCGTCGTCAGAGGGCCACTAGCCAACGGGCAAGCGACCTGGACAACGCGGTGAGCAGCAAAGAGCAGAAGGGCCCCACGCAGATCTCGTGGATGCAGGGGAGCTGAACTTCGGTGCTGGAGCTGCTCAGGGTTGGGGCTTCTCTTACCCCAAAGCACTCGGTCGAGGGTCACTCGGGAGTCGTGCTGGTCAAGCGTCGTGCAGTCTTGGAAGATGGCCGGTCCCTCGAGGTATCGTCACACCCACGAATCACAGCTGGGCTGATGATGCAGGTAGAGGTCAGAGGTGCCAGGGAAGCCGGTTCTCGTCGAGCTGGGCAGTCTTGATCCGGTGAGGAGACTTACAGCAGACCGCGATGCTTGGTTGGTGCCTGCTGCTGCAGAGTGACTACTCCTTAGTCACAAGGGAGAAATCTTAGGAAGAAGTCTTGAGTTCCTTTCGTGGAAAGTAGTTTCAGGATTCAAAGATGATCTGATTTGGAAGGGGGCCAGTTCCTACCTTTATCCTGCAAAAAGGGGCTGGCACGCTACTAAGTCCTGCCCTATGGGTGGGACTAGGAGGGGGGTGGTTACACCCCTCTCCTTTGGCGGGCTTTCCCCAGATCAGGGGCTGGAGTGCCCCTGGAACTGGTTCAAGCCGGCCTATACACAGTGAGCACCGGGGTGCCACTTGCAGTCACCTTCCTCTAAAGCCCTGCCTACCTAGGATACACAAAATCCTGTCTGGGACGGTGCTGGCACCGCCCCTGGCAGGAAACCCTTTGTCCTTGCCTCCTGCGCTGGGAGGACTCCCAGCAGCAGGGGGGCAGACTTGTGTCTCGGTGGCAGCATCCATCTTGTGGAGCTGAGGCTATGTCTGACTTTAACCGGGGTTACAGGTTACATACATGTCGTGTCCCTCTAGAAGGGTGGAATGCTAACCCCGTCGCCAGAATTGGCGAGGGGTTAGTATTCCAATTCGTATGACACCTTACTCGACATGTTTTGATAAAGCGATACCAGAGTTGGCATATAACCGCGAGGATTATAATGCACTTAAGAGTATATGGTATGCGTTATCATGGAACAGCTATTAGGACTTGGTTCCGCAAGCTGCAAACGGGCTCAGCTCATGCCAGAGCACCATTTCACCCTATCCCATGCACTCTGCCTTCAGGATTGTTAAGGTCTGCCATAGGAGTGACTGATAGGAATATAGGTGTCCATTGTAGGTTTAGATATAGGAATACTATATCTAAAGCAAAGGGTGATTACACCACCTTGCCCCAGCTGTCAAGCAGCCAGTTGTGTCTGATTTAGTTAGTCAACCCAGGGGTGGCATAATACATGCTGCAGCCCCTGGGAGACTTCTGGGTACACCTCAGCCCTGGGTACAGGGACTTGGAGAGGGCCCAGTGCCAATTCAGTACCTGGGTACAATTTGGAGTAGAGAGAACAGCTAGGCTGTGGGTCTGATTAGCAGGCCCACAGCCAGGGAAAGTCGTAAACCAGTGAAGCAAAAAGCAAAAATCTGGGTGATCATAGGATTGCAGACCCTACTCTCCTACAGAGTCAACGAAGATGCATAAGGCTTTACCTTCAAAATCAAGAATTACATTTTAAAGCACACTTACCTAGCTATACACAGTTATGAAAGGACAGCCATATTTTATTTAATACCAGGTGCTATCATTACCAAAACAGTACCTTGAGGAAAAAACAATGTTTTTTAAATGCTAGGAAGCCTCTTAAACAAAGCAAACAGAAAACTAAATTACAGCATGAAAATAGAATTTTCTTTACCCGTCTCTAGGTATTACAATGATGTGTATGCACAACTCTCCCTGCACATTACAATATGATATCAATGTAACCGTATGCAAGCACAACATTACAGTTCACAGTTTGAGAACTGTGGTATTTCATTAAAAGTGATGAAAATCAGGCAAAATTATGAAATTCAAGAAATGGCATTAACATTTCAAGAGCAAAAAGACATCAAGAAGCTGAGCCTACATTATTAAACTTACCTCATTATCCTTTTGTCTAACATAATTTGACGGGAAGATGCCAGTTCTGCCATCAATTGAGCCTGTCCACCATTCACCTTCTTTCTGAGAGACTATAATGACATCCCCTTCAGAAAAAGTTAAATCTCCAGGTTCTGAGCTTGTGTATGTGTAGAGGGCCATGTACTCTGGAAAAAACGATTATTATTTTAACAAACTAACGAAAATGATGCTTGGTAGAGAGTATGTTAAGTCCACGTGGTGTTTTCAGTAGGTGTTAACATTCATAATATTACTGCTTGTTTTCACAATAAAATACAAGCATGTTATATGACAACATAGGAACAAATGAAATAAAATATTAAAAGTCATTTTTTTAAATTATATTTGCCAACCACTGTAATGTAGACCAATGCTTGACAAATGCAGCCAGCACATTTTTGAGGAAGAACATTACACTCAACACGGTAGTACTTCTGCTTTTTCAACATTAAAAATGGCCTTAATGGGACGGCTTGGAAAAATAATTCACCCATGCACATACACCTCGAACATATGAAACTTAGATAGATAAAAAGAAAAAAACAAGTTACTTAGCGTCTGGAACACTTTTGGATAGTCTTACAGCAGATTTCCCACATTTTGGAATATCCTACAGCGGCCCAACTGGAGCTGGAGACCTATTTGACAGTGCTCCCATGCCAGGCAGGTGGAGCCTTACAGCTTCACGCTGGCTTGGTACCACCCTGGAAATGACAGAGGCACAGCATATAAACACTACCTGCATACTGACATCTGTTTCTTTTCCTCGTCCTCAGATCTGGAGGATAAAATAATTGTAGGTGGCAGGTTGTTGATCTCTTAACTTGGGATATTGCTAGTTGATAAATAGTATCACACCACAGAATGGGGATGTGGGAGGGCAGTGAGGATTCTGCATTTAGAATTTCTACCATAAAGGGAACTACCAAAGGTAAGTAACTTGTTCTCCTGATGGATACTTTTAACTGCAGATTCCTCACCTTCAGAATACATATCAAAGCAGTACTTCTCAAAAGTGAAGGGTCTCAGATCATCAAAAAGTCCTGCAGAAAACAATAAGCCAAGTGACCTTCTAGTCAGACCTGGCTGACAAGTCTGCAGTGCGCTATGTAAGTATGCACCGATGCCCAGGTTGTAGCCTGGTAGATATCAAGAACAAGAACACTGTGTACCAATGCATTTTACCAGCCTGGTGAAATGGTATCTCAGGCCTCAGGGGCCAGTTTTTTTGTCAGTGAGTAGCAGACCTTAATGCAGAGAACTGTCCACTTCAACAGGGTCTTCTACTCATCCTTCCCTTTCTGTGCTCCAGAAATTCCAACAAAGAGCTGTTCGTCCCCTCGATGGGCCGGAGTAGGAGCAATATAAAAATGGAAAGCTCTCTTGGGGTCCAACCAATGCAGAATTTCCTTCTCTTTTGATGAGTCACAGAAGTAAAAACACTGGTGTCGTAATTAATTAGTGGGAATTAATTAAGGCTCCTGTTCACGAGCCTTAATTAAGTATCCAATGATGACGAGTGCCACAACTTTCAGTAAAAAGGTCACCCAAGTCATCTGCACTAATTAGTCTTGAAAGAAAGTGGTTTAGTGAAGTTGCCTGCAGTTCACTCATGTGATGAGCTGACACAACCGCAAAGAGTAAAATAGTGGCCAGGGACAAGAGATGCAGGTAGTAACTGTAGGAGAGTGGGGTCTGCAATCCTATGGTCACCCCAGATTTTTGCTTTTTGCTTCACTGATTTATGACTTTCCCTGGCTGTGGGCTGCTAATCAGACCCACAGCCTAGCTGTTCTCTCTCTAAATTGACAACCATGTACTTTAGGTGCATTTACCAATTGGTACTGGGCCACCTTATCAGTCCCTGTACAGTATACCTTAGGTATCCAGGGCCTAGGTGTACCCAGGGCCTACCAGGGGCTGAAGCATGTATTATGCCACCCCTGGCTGGCCATCTAAAACTGGCACAACTGGCTGCACGACAGCTGGGGCAAGGTGGTGTAATCACCCTTTGCTATAGATATAGTATACCTATATCTAACCCTAAAATGGACACATATCCTCCTATCAGTCACTCCTATGGCAGGCCTTAACAATCCTGAAGCCAGAGTGCTTGGAATTATGTGAGATGGTTCTGGCATGAGCTGAGCCCGTTTGCAGCTTGCGGAACCAAGTCCTAACAGCTGTTTCATGATAACGCTATACCATATACTCTTAAGTGCATTATCAACCTCGCGGTTAAATGCTAACTCTGGTATAACATTATCAAAACATGTCGAGTAAGGTGTCATACGATTTGGAATACTACCCCCTCGCCAATTCTGGCGACGGGGGTAGCATTCCACCCTTCTAGAGGGACACGACATGTATGTAACTGTGAACCCCGGTTAAAGTTAACTCGAGCCTCAGCATCACAAAATGGATGCTGCCACCACAGACACAAGTCTGACCTCCTGCTGCTGGGAGTCCTTCCAGCGAGGACGGCTTGGACAAAGGGTGTCCTGCCTTGGGAGGTGCTAGCACCACCCCAGACAGGATTTTGTGTATTGGGGAGGATAGGCCTGAAAGGAATTAGACATGCCTGGGGCACACAAAGTGCCCTGTGCATACACCGGTTCAAACCAGTTGCTGGGGCATCCCTGCCCCAGCTCTGGCGGGAAACCGGACAAAGGATAGGGGGTGTAACCACCCCCCTTCCTGGTCCCACCCAGGGGAGGGACCTAGTCAGTAGTGCAGCCCCCTTTAGCAGGATAAAGGTAGGAGCTGGTCCCATTCCAAATTAGATTAATCCTGAACTACTCTACAAGAAGAAACTCTGGACTTCGACGTTCTGCTCCACAGAAGACTGAAGAAAATCTCCCTTGTGGGCAAGGAGTGTCCACCCTGCATCTGGAGGCACCATCAAGCGTCCAGCGGCTTCACTTTGTCGTCTTCCCTCGAGGATCCAGACTTCAGAGCCCGACGAGACCCGGATTCCCAGACCTCTCCGACCTCTACCTACATCTACAGCAAAGCTGAGACCCGTGGGTGCGACGAGACACGTGGGACCGGCCATCTTGAACGAACCTGCACTTCGCTTCCAGCACGACTCCCGAGGTAAACTCGACCAAGTGCTTTGGGGACTGAGAAGCCCCAGCCCCGAGCAGCCCCTGCACTGAAGATCAGCCCTCCAGCATCCACGAGATCTGCGTGGGGCCCTTCTGCTTGTTTGCTGCTCGATACGTTGTCTGGTCACTTGCCGGCTGGCTAGTGGCCTCCTAGACGACGAACCTTTGAATCTTTGCTGCTGGTCTGGTTGCTCCAGACTGGCCCTTGCTCCCTTCCAAAAGAGGGGCACCCCGGACTCTCCTAGTCCGCACCAGACGTCTTTTCCACTCACCGCGTGGGTTGCCTTTGCCAAGGCCTGTTGACTCCAATTCCGGATCCGACACCGCCGACAGCTAGAGCCTGCGTGGGACAGCTCATGCCTCCATCCTGGTCGTCGAAGACACCTCCTGGTCCACGTGGCTGCAGAGTCAAGCGTCCACTCTTCACCTGATCGCGACGACAGCACCTGGTTCCTTCCTGGTTCCACACCGGTCACTGGCTAGTGACTTTGAACACTGTCCCCTCTGCTTTCAGGTCCTCTTCTTCACCGATCCACCCTTGGATCGCACCGTTCATCTTCCTCCTGGTCGCCTGCAGCATCTTTTCTTTCAGGCTCCATTGACTTCAACGCGAGAACCCGACATACTTTGACACCTATGCACCCGCAGCCCGTGGGTGAGGTAACGAGAGCATTTCGGTGCTAAAGGGTAGTCTAACTGTCCTAGTGTCCAATTCCACAGTCGTTGTTGTCCTACCTAGTCAGGATTTTCCGTACTTACCTTTTACTTGAACTGTACTGTCCATAGACGTTGTTACGCATCTCGCGTGTGAGTTCACACTCTGCACACGCGTTCCGTGGGCCTCCTATTACTTACCTGAAGTTAGTGTAGCGTGGTCCCATCAATCCTACAGCCTCTGGACAGCTCCATTCCTTTTATCGACTCTCACATTACACCTACTTAGTATATGGTTTGTCGTGCCCCTAGGGCACCATTGTAATTTTGTGCAACTTGTCGTATTTTTCGTAAGAGATTGTCATGTGCTTAGCCCTCTAACCTCATAAAGAGTTCAGAGGTGTTGTTATTAATAAATATACTGTTTATTTTCATAACAACCTGTGTGGTGTCCTTTCATCTGGTATTCAAGGGGTTATATTGTGGTAAAACAGCTGGCTTCACATGCCAAAAGAGTTTAGCCTAAGACTGCTTTGTCCATGCTACCATTAGGATAGCTGGTCTATAAGGTTGACTTACAACCAATCACCATAAGGGTTGTTTGGACTGATACAAGGTGATCACTAGAACTAGTGAGCATCATATATCAGGCCAACTTCTCACAGTGTTAATGTTAATGTTATGGGTGTCTTATATAGCGCTCGGCTACTCCGAAGAGTGTCCCGGCGCTTTCTAACCCACAGCAGACTTACAGAGGACAGGCTGAAAGAAGAGAAGAAACAAGCAGATCATTGTCCATAGAGCCACGTCTTCAGACCCTTTCTAAAGGCCAGCAAGTTCGAGGTACAGCGGAGTGACAGAGGGAGGGCGTTCCATAACTGGGGAGCCAAGTGTCTAAAAGAGCGACCCCCCACCCTTGCTTTCCTAACAGCAGGGACAATGGCAAGACCAAGAGATTCTGATCTAAGGGATCTAGTTGGCTTGTAGAAAGCAAGACGTTTCTGAACATATTCAGCTCCCACAGGCTGGAGTGCCTTATGCGACAGTAACCATGCATACAATGAAAGGGCATACACGAGAACTGTCTAGACCAAGTTAAGCTCCCACTGGGGCACTGCAAACAGTGGCTGGAGTTTCTGAATGGCTGGAGTGGAAACAGGTGTGTCAACCTTTAATAAACCGCATTGCAACTAATTTGCCCCACTGCCCAGCACTGATGGATTTTGTGGGAGGACGTCTGGCAGCGAGGGGGACATCTACCACTTTATTAGCCAGCTTAAATGCAGTAAGTTGCTGTCGCTCAATGTTGACACATGGCCTGATCGGAGGACAGATGCTCATACTCATGAACTCCAGTTACCACGCTCTCCTGGTCCAGCCAGGCCTCTCCCCACTGATCAAATTTATTCTGCACCACCTAAGGATGCAGCTGCCACTCGTGATTCACCAGGTAATATCTACACAATTTGTCCAATTTGGCTTTCAGGGAACTAGCCAGGTAGGTAGACACTAGATAGTCTGCTGCTCCGACCACCTCTACAAATGCAAAGCACCTTCTCGCACAGGGCCCAGGACTCCAGTCCACCAAGCTTGTTGCAGCACCACATGACAGCAGGATTCTCAATGATAACCTGCAATAGCCTCCCCATGATAGATGGCAGGAAAGTCTTAAAGGCCAAATGACTGGATGCACAAGTTACTACTTGTGTAACGATATATCTGTAAGAGACATTAGTTAGTATTAGATTCCTTACCTTAGAATATCCCCAGGCGTCAGACTGGATCCGGAAATTTCTTGCGTAGCAGTACCCTTGCGCATCGGTAGGCTTCAACGCGAGAACCCGACATACTTTGACACCTATGCACCCGCAGCCCGTGGGTGAGGTAACGAGAGCATTTCGGTGCTAAAGGGTAGTCTAACTGTCCTAGTGTCCAATTCCACAGTCGTTGTTGTCCTACCTAGTCAGGATTTTCCATACTTACCTTTTACTTGAACTGTACTGTCCATAGACGTTGTTACGCATCTCGCGTGTGAGTTCACACTCTGCACACGCGTTCCGTGGGCCTCCTATTACTTACCTGAAGTTAGTGTAGCGTGGTCCCATCAATCCTACAGCCTCTGGACAGCTCCATTCCTTTTATCGACTCTCACATTACCCTTACTTAGTATATGGTTTGTCGTGCCCCTAGGGCACCATTGTAATTTTGTGCAACTTGTCGTATTTTTCGTAAGAGATTGTCATGTGCTTAGCCCTCTAACCTCATAAAGAGTTCAGAGGTGTTGTTATTAATAAATATACTGTTTATTTTCATAACAACCTGTGTGGTGTCCTTTCATCTGGTATTCAAGGGGTTATATTGTGGTAAAACAGCTGGCTTCACATGCCAAAAGAGTTTAGCCTAAGACTGCTTTGTCCATGCTACCATTAGGATAGCTGGTCTATAAGGTTGACTTACAACCAATCACCATAAGGGTTGTTTGGACTGATACAAGGTGATCACTAGAACTAGTGAGCATCATATATCAGGCCAACTTCTCACAGTGTTAATGTTAATGTTATGGGTGTCTTATATAGCGCTCGGCTACTCCGAAGAGTGTCCCGGCGCTTTCTAACCCACAGCAGACTTACAGAGGACAGGCTGAAAGAAGAGAAGAAACAAGCAGATCATTGTCCATAGAGCCACGTCTTCAGACCCTTTCTAAAGGCCAGCAAGTTCGAGGTACAGCGGAGTGACAGAGGGAGGGCGTTCCATAACTGGGGAGCCAAGTGTCTAAAAGAGCGACCCCCCACCCTTGCTTTCCTAACAGCAGGGACAATGGCAAGACCAAGAGATTCTGATCTAAGGGATCTAGTTGGCTTGTAGAAAGCAAGACGTTTCTGAATATATTCAGCTCCCACAGGCTGGAGTGCCTTATGCGACAGTAACCATGCATACAATGAAAGGGCATACACGAGAACTGTCTAGACCAAGTTAAGCTCCCACTGGGGCACTGCAAACAGTGGCTGGAGTTTCTGAATGGCTGGAGTGGAAACAGGTGTGTCAACCTTTAATAAACCGCATTGCAACTAATTTGCCCCACTGCCCAGCACTGATGGATTTTGTGGGAGGACGTCTGCGGCTCCGCGTCCGTCGTCGGCGTCGTGGGCGCCGTGATGACGTCGTCGGAGTACTTAGAAGCCGCCTCCGCATGCTGACGTCAGTTCTAAGACACAGCTTTTCCGCGCCAGAAGCGCTGAGCCATGTTAAAAACCAACACTGGTGCCATTGAAACTAGGGCCCTGAAAGGGGATAACCCTAACCCTAGATATCGGTTCGCAGAACGGGGAGGATGGGTGGGTCGGTAAGGAATCTAATACTAACTAATGTCTCTTACAGATATATCGTTACACAAGTAGTAACTTGTGCATCTGAAAGAGACACGTTAGTATTAGATTCCTTACCTTAGAATAGATACCCCAGCAATACCAACCCAGGTGGTGGGTCTGCAAACCAATAATCACACCAGAAAGTCCTGGAGGACAGTATGGCCAAAGAAGCCATCCCTCCGGACTTGGCTGTCCAGGCAGTAAAGTCTTGCAAACGTGTGCAGCGATGCCCTCGTAGCTGCCTGACAGATGTCTTGTAAGGGCACTCCCCGGCCCAGGGCAGTTGTAGTCGCCGTGGCTCGGGTGGAATGAGCCCGCAATACAACAGGGGGCTCCTTTTTAGCCAAGGAGTAACATGCCTGGATACACAAGATGATCCACCGGGAGATGGTCCTCTTGTGCACCACTTTCCCCTTCTTAGCGCCCACGTAACCAACAAAGAGTTGGTCATCCACCCGGAACTGGCGCGTGCGATCTAAATAGAACGAGAGCGCACATTTTGGGTTGCGGAGGCGGAAAGAAGATGGGCAAGGTGATAGACTGCCCGAAGTGGAAGGCCGTGACAACCTTGGGCAGGAAAGATGGCTTAGTACGCAACACAACCTTGTCCGGATGGACAGAAAGGAAAGGAGGAGTACAAGAAAGAGCCTGGAGCTCACTCACTCTCCTGGCAGAGGTGATGGCAACCAAGAAAGCAGTCTTCAGAGTTAGAAGGCGGAGAGGACAGTTGTGAAGTGGCTCAAAGGGAGCGCACATCAGAAATGTAAGAACCAGGTTCAAGTCCCACTGAGGCATCACAAACGGAACAGGAGGAAACGTGTGTGTGATGCCCTTTAGAAATCTATTTACAATAGGGGACTTGAACAAAGAAGGTTGATCAGGCAGCCTCAGAAACGCTGAAAGGGCAGAAAGGTAGCCCTTGATTGTGCCCAAACCGGAGCCCTGCTGGGCAAGAGAAAGAAGAAAGAGAAGAACCTCAGAGAGAGGGGCAGCAAGAGGATCCACAGCCTTTGCTGTGCACCATGCCATAAATCTGTTCCACCTGCAGGCGTATACCGACTTTGTGGAGGGACGCCTGGCTGCCAGAATGACGTTACAGACTTCAGGAGGCAAGTCAAATGGCCTCAACTGTCGCCGCTCAAGCTCCAAGCATGGAGGTGGAGACTGGACAGGTTCGGGTGGAGGACCGTCCCCTGTTGCTGCGACAGAAGGTCCTCCTGAAGAGGCAGACGAACCGGGGGATCGACTGACATACTGAGTAGCTCTGGATACCAGTACCTTCGTGCCCAGTCCGGAGCCACAAGGATAACTTGGGCCCGGTCGCGCTTGATCTTCTTCAGCACTCTGGGTAGAAGTGGTATAGGTGGAAAGGCGTATAACAGACCGCAACTCCACACGCGACAAAAAGCGTCGCCGAGCGAGTGCCGCCTTGGAAATTCCAACGCGCAGAACTGATGACATTGCGCGTTCTCTTCGGTGGCGAATAGATCTAACCAAGGCTCTCCCTATTGCCGAAAGAGGCCTTGCGCCATGTCCGAGTTCAGACGCCATTCGTGATCCATCATGCACCGACGGCTGAGCTCGTCCGCCCTGGCGTTCAGAGAACCTGCCAGGTGTTGAGCCACCAGGGTCACGCCCTGGCGTACCAGCCATTGCCAGAGGCGCAGAGCCTCCTGGCAAAGGGTCCACGACCCCACCCCGCCCTGTTTGTTGCAGTACCACATGGCGGTGGTGTTGTCCGTGAACACCTGCACTACACTCCCCCGGACAGAGGGGAGGAATGCCTTCAGTGCTAGACGAATCGCCTGTAACTCCAACAGGTTGATGTGGAGCCGGGGCTCCGCCGGAGACCAGAGGCCTCTGATCTCCGCCTCACCCATGTGGCCACCCCATCCCTGGAGGGCCGCGTCTGTCACAACTACGTGCTCCGGTTGGGGAAGGGAGAGGGATCTGCCGCTGACCCAATCGCGGTACGTGAGCCACCACTGCAGCTGTCTCCCAGTGCCCTCCGAGATCAGGACGTGGTTGGAGAGGTTGCCCTGATGCTGGGCCCACTGAAACTTCAGGTCCCACTGCAGAGCCCGCATCCGCCACCTGGCGTGATGCAACAGTAGGATGCAGGAGGCCATCAGCCCCAGAAGCCCCAGCGTCAACCTGACCGAGACCCGGGATAACGGCTGAAAGATGGGAATCAGAGCCCGAATATCCCGGACCCGCTGTTCGGGTGGATAAACCCGAAACCGCGCTGAGTAGAGAACCGCTCCGATGAAAAGGAGCTTCTGAGAGGGGCACAGGTGTGACTTTGGCACATTGATGGAGAACTTCAGCCGGTGCAGGAGATCTACCGTAGTCTGGAGGTGGCTGACGACTGTCTGGGGCGAGCCCGCCTTCAACAACCAGTCGTCGAGGTAGGGGAAGACTGAAACCCCTAACCTGCGCAGATGAGCTGCGACCACCGCCATCACCTTTGTGAACACCCGTGGGGCGCTGGTAAGGCCGAAGGGAAACACGGTATACTGAAAGTGCTTGTGGCCAATTGTGAACCGCAGGTAGCGCCGGTGGGCCGGCAGGACAGGGATGTGGAAATAAGCGTCCTGCAAGTCCAACGCTACCATCCAGTCTCCTGGGTCCAGGGCAGCTAGGACCTGAGCCAGTGTCAGCATTTTGAACTTCTCCTTCCGGAGGAAGCCGTTGACGTTCCGTAGGTCCAAGATAGGGCATAGACCCCCTTTGCCCTTCTTGGGTACCAGAAAGTAGTGGGAGTAGCAACCACACCCTACTTCTGGCTCAGGAACGCGCTCGATGGCCCCCTTGGCCAAGAGGGCCGTAACTTCCTCCTGCAAAAGTCGCAAATGATCCCCCGATACACGGTGGTTCTGCGGTGGCATGGCTGGAGGAGTCGCCTTGAAGGGGAGGGAGTAGCCCCTTCGGCCGATTTGCAGCACCCACCTGTCCGATGTGACAGTGCGCCAGTGGAGGTGGTGATGGCGAACCCTGCCCCCCACTGGCGTCACATGGGCCTGAAAGCACGGACTAGGAGGGTTTTGAGGCGGATGCTGTGGGGGAAGGTGTGGACTGACCTCGCCGTTGTCCCTGACCGCCGGGACCGCGGTTCCCACGGCCGCCATCGAGTTGGGTATTACCTTGCGGAGCGTGGCTGGCAGCACGTGTGGGTACACCCCTTCCGTGGCCACGAAAGGAGTGAAAGGCAGCCGATTGCTGGCGCGGGGCCGAGAGGCCCAAGGACTTGGCTGTAGCCCTGGAGTCCTTAAAGCGCTCAAGCGCATGGTCTGCCTTGTTGCCAAAGAGGCGACGGCCATCAAACGGCATGTCCATCGGTGTGTTTTGGACATCGGCCGAAAAGTTGGCGGACCTCAACCAGGCGTGGCGTCTGACCGCCACCGTCGTTGCCATCGCTCTACCTAGTGAGTCGGTGGTATCCAGCCCACACCGGATAGAATATTTGGCTGCATCCCGGCCCTCCACAAGGGCTTGGCCGAGGTTGGCCCGTACCTCCAACTGACACTCTGGCAGCACTTCCGCAACCGTATCCCACAGAGAGTGGGTGTAGCGGCCCAAGAGGCGTGCGGTATTGGAAGACCGCAATCCCAAACTAAGGGACGAGAAGATCTTTTTACCGTACTGCTCGTACTTCTTGGATTCCCTGTCCGGCGGTGCCGACGGGAATGCGGTCTGGGAATTGGAGGCCTGGATGACCAGACTCTCGGGGGTAGGGTGGGTGGACAGGAAACATGGGTCGCCCGGGGCCGGGCGGTGGCGTCTGGCCACGTTCCTATCTAAGGGCGAACCCGTAGCGGGCTTGGACCAAGTGCCCAAAAGAACGTCGGTTAAGGCCTTGTTAAACGGCAGCAGAGGCTCGGCTGAGCATGACTGCGGCTTAAGGACCTCAGTGAGGAGGTTAGTCCTCACGGCCGCGACGGGGAGCTCAAGTCCCAAGGCCTTGGCTGCCCTCATCAATACCACACTATAGGTTGCCCCCTCCTCCGTAGCCACGATAGGAGGCGAGACAAAGCCAGTGTCAGGCGAAGTGTCTATACCACTGGCCTCCCCAAGTTCACCTGCCCAGTCCTCATGAGACTGGCATTCACGTGCCAGAGGGTCCTCAGACCCCTCCCAATCCTCCTCATCACCCATCTCCTGGTAGTCAGGTTCAACAAAGGATGGGTCCGGCTCATGGAAAGTAAACTCTCCGAACGGCGTCATAATTGGCGCCGGAACCGGGTCGAGTGAGGCATTGGGGACGGCGCCGCCCGAGGACGGCGCCGGTGGTGACACCCGAGGGGATGGCGCCGGGGAGGTCGTTAAATCCACCGGCGACGACCCGGATCCGGAACCGGATCCAGCGGGGCCCTGCGGCGCCGGCTGCGTCGGAGCCGAAGCACCCGACGGCGTTGGGGCCGGAGCCGCCTACCCGCTAGGACCCCCAGACGGGACCGCTGGGCCCGAAGGCGCCGCGGAGCCCGTCGGAGGAGAGAGGGCCCTCATGGCCATGAGGAACCGCTCGATCTCCTCCGGCGTCGCGTTAGGCCCAGGGACCGAAGGGTATGAAGCTGGACGCGGTGCCTGCGACTCCGACAGAGCCGCGTGGGCGGTGCCACCTGAACCCCGACCGTGAGAAAGAGCCCCGTAAGCCAAGTGGAGGCCCCTTCCCGAGTGCAACAAGGGAAGAACATCACAATCGACAGAAATAGACCGATAGTGCCCTGTGGAACTGTGCCGTCCAGTAAGGACGGAACCCAGAAAGAACAACAGTCCACTGTAGAAAGAAAGAGAAGACTGGCCCTCCCGTCTAAAAACAGAGGTAGGGAACAGAGCACACCCGACCCTCAAAGAGGATGACCACGGGGAGACCAGGACCTCGAGGCAGTAGAGCAGACTGAAGGGAAGGGAACTGGAGAGGACAACGAACCTTCCCTTGAAAGAAAGGTACCATACAACAGAAAAGAAGGCCCTCAGCAGAGGTCAACTGTATATGAAAGCACCCAGGGGAGTGCAACAACCTGAACCCCCTGAAGATAAAACCCAATGGCAACTTTAGAGGCCAGTGGAGAACAGTACCAGAAAAGGTCCTCGCAGAACGGGGAGGCAGGGTGGGCGTGAAGGAATCTGCGGCTAGACAACGTCTTTACCAGATACATTGTTACCGAAAGTAAGTAACTCATACATCTGATAGAGACTTCCACCCGCAGATTCCTTAATTTAGAATAGATACCATAGCCATACCCTAAAAGGGAGGCGGGTCTGTGACAGAACAACATAAGCACCAGGCATGTGATGCGGCAATAGGGTGACGGATAAAGGGGGAACAAACTGTGTTAGAACAGTCCTACAGCAACACCAGCAGCTCGAAGAGCAAAAGTCACAGGATAGAACGTATCCGATAATATGCCAAAAGGGCACCACACCGTACCAGTATAAAAAATGACAGGTAGAACGGTATGATCCACAGAAGAAAGAAGGAGCACTCTCTACTAAATGGCGCACGAAAAATGCGTTAACCCAAGCTTGGAGGCCGAAAGTGCCGGTGGCAAAAGCCCAAAGGCAAGCCAGAACCTGAACAATGCATTGGAGATAGCCAGCTGGACAGAAAGCATGCTAAGCGCACACCCAGCCCCAAAAGGGTAAAGAGGGCCAATAGCATCAACCACTAGCACGCTGAAGCAGGTGGAATATGCCGCCGGCAAATGGTAATAGAGGCCTTAAGTGACTTACACAGGAACAGAAGAGCGCCCGGCCGGGTAGAATGAAACCAGAAGGAGGAACAATCACCATATAGACTTGTCAACAGTAATTAATGACCACTGCCATCAACAGAACTGTCCCACAGGCGTAGGCCACTCTAAAAGGAGAAGCCAAAAACGCCAAGTCAACGGATGGTGGAAAGAGCCTTAAAATCCAAGACCAACACTCCAAAAGACACGGATAGTGTCGAACACCAAAAAAGGGAGCAAATGACCATAGGAAAAACACTCCGGGAAGTGGAAGCAATAAGGACCTATAGGAACTTGCAACCACCTATAAAGGGCTCCCCCACACATGGAGATATTGGACCAACTTCGCAACCATGACGAGAGGTGGCAACATAAGAAGAGGAAACCAAGGCAACCGGGGACATAATGTAAATGACGAACCATACCCAGAACAGTGAAGAGCAGGTAGGAGCCGTTTACGAAGAGGAGACCATGAAACCTCCAAAAGAGATGGATAACCATGGCGAAAGCATATGGCACCAAGGAAAAACATAGAACACCGTACAACGAACATTTAATCGGTGCATGGAGCCCACATCATGTCCAGGCCCAGGTGAGATAAGCAAGACTATATAATAGCGTACAAGTACCCCACATGGAGTATGTATACCTTGGACAACGGGGGACACCTCTTAAGGCAAAAAGCCAGGTCAAAAAGAATGCAGCAACAAACCGAACCCATGAACAGAGTTCCAAACTGTAATGATGTTACTGAGCTGAACTACCTGCTGAAAGCCACAAGCAGAGGACACATCAACTTGTGAAATACGGCCACAGAAGGCCAACAGGCAACTGAAAACAAATTGCATCCAAGTGATGCTAATAAAAGGGTAAACACCCTTGACCACATAAAAAGAAGACGTAAGGCTCACTGCCCATGTTAACACAGAGCGCATCTAAAGGCTGACGTCACGTACGAGGACGACGTCAGGGCGGGGTCGTGTGGCGCCGTCCCCCGGCGTGCAGAGGTGCTGCTGCAAAAAAATTCCGGATTCAGTCTCACGCCTGGGGATATTCTAAGTTAAGGAATCTGCGGCTAGATGTCTCTATGAGATTAAATAACCCAGAAGGCTAAAATGGAGTTGGCGCTCTACCGGAGACCAGAGACCTCAAATCTCCATCTCCCCCAGATGACTTTTCCAAATCAGCAGCAGTTAACAATGTAAGCTCTGGGTGGGTAAGGGAGGCTAGTCTGCCGCAGGACAAGTTGGGAAAGGTTAGCCACCACTGCAGTTCTTGGGCCTTCTCAAATTTGAGAACTGAAGGCCTAAATGGAGCCAGAGAGGCAGTCTTGATGCCGGACCCACTAAGATTTCTGGTTCTATGGAAGGACTCACATTTGCCACCTGGAGTTGATGACAAGGAGAATGCACGAGGCCAAACGACGACGAAGCCTCAGAGCCATACTCCGCAACCTTAAACCTTGGAGTATTCAGAATTGCCCCGATGAAAGGGAGCCTCTGTGAAACTTTGACTGGTTTATGGTAAAACCTAAGGACATTAAGAGTTCCACTGTCATCCACAGGTGGTCTACAAACGACTGTGGCAAACCAGTTTTCATCAACCATTCATCGAGGTATGGAAATATGGAAACTCAATGCAGTCTGGTTTAACCTTGCTAGTGGAAGCATGAACAAGATGGCTCACTGGTGTAGGGTGTTTAGTCAAAAAGTCTAGGACACCTCCACAGGCGTATGACATCGGGCTACTGGTCTGATAACTGCAGAGAGAGAACATCATTTGACCACATAGTCAATAAAGCATTGGGTAGGGTTCCAGTAAACGACAACAATGGCTCAAACGTTATAGGCCATGGCTGAATAATCTCTGTGCAGATATTAGAATTTGTTTCAAAGGAGGGCAGTGGGATTCTAGCATCTCAGCTGCCCTTGTGCAAACTAAGAACTATACTTCCTTCGTGGTCCATGTGGTGAGTCTAACTCGTTTGTAGCATGTGTCCATCCCAGTGGCATTTGGTAGGTCTATGCATAATGTATCATCTGAATAATGAGGAGGGAGCAGAGCATCTCCTTCCTCTTCATCATCGGTGTCTTGAGGGACTCTGCCGGGATCATGCACAAAGTAGGTGTCAGAGCCAAAAAGAGAATGAAGCCTCTGTTTGTAAATGCATCGCAGTAGTGGTGTAGCTGCAAAAAAATGTGGTTGTTCTTTTGTGATCCTGAAGCACATCATTGGTCGAGCTTGGACCGACTTTAGCTCAGGGTCCAATCTGCATTAGTGTGGTTGGAACCACAACAGATATTGGGGCCAGGGTTGAAGTACAGGTAATTGGTTTCCAGAATGACAGACCCCCATCGGGGAGAACCCACTAGCAGTAAGCTGTTTAGAGGCCCCTGGGGCTCTGTAGGGCCTGAAGGTGCACCAGAGAAAGTAAATAACACAGTAAAGATTTACAGCATTGCTTCCTTGAACTCCTTGATCTGCTGTGGGGCCGATGATGGCCACGGGAACACGGAGTGTGTTGGGACCAGATGATGTTGTCAGTTCCGAGGCTGGGGAATTTTAGGAGTACAGCTTAGATCTTGCCACTTCACACCTTGTCTTTGGAATGCTTTCTTGTGTCTGAATATGGAAATGGACTTACCTGAAAATTCTGACTAGGAAGTGGAGCAGCAGCAGGAACACCCTCAGGAGGACTCGGTCTACAAATTGGAATGGAAGAGGGACCTGACTGACGGACACAAAAACTTCTCATGCTCAAAAATGTTCAGCTCCACCCCTTTAGTCCTCAAATCGCCTTTGCGGGCATTAGGGTTCAATGGTCATACGACCTGGAGTTGTGACTGGAGCCCAGGCACCAACGGCACACCTTGTGATGGGGTCCATAACTAAAGCCTGCTTGTGGAAATCTTGGCATGGCTTAAAGCCTGTCATTTTTGGAGGATCATGATCCCCTAGATGCTAGCATGTCGTAAAATGAAACTGCTGGAAGACTAACAAAGTTGGGAGTGGAGTTCTGGATCAGTGTTAAACGTGCCACACTGAATCTGGAGAAATCTTTCAGCAGTACTCCTGTATGCCTCTCAGGTGGCACCGTTCGGATCCCCTTTGGCTGTATAGCGCCCAGAAGTGGCACAGTGGAGTGGCGTAAAGGAGCAACCCCTGCATGCTGATGTCAGCTGCTTTCTTTTTGTGCCCTTTGATGCATACCCAGAGCTCCACTCCACAAGCAGCTCACCCTCTGCTTCTCGCTAAAGGACTATTTGGTATCTGCATCTATCCCTTTGAGGCTGTAGTTGACATTGCACTTGAGGAGCTTGAGCAGTTTTCTTTTTTTAATAAGCAGGGGCTGCTGCTTCTATTTTCAATCTAAATAACCATTTTAGCTGTGCCACAGAGAGAGAGAAGAGGTTGCTAATTGCAAGTGCTTTTAGCCATCTTTTCCTTGGAGTGATTGGCTTTTTAACGTTACATGGGAGGCCATGACTCAATGATGCTAGATGTTCCGGTTGCACATCTTGCACTAAAACTCTCCCTAGCTGTAGAAGCTCCTAAGCCATTTAGCAGCCAGCCAAGGCTGATTGTGCAGCAGCAGAGACTTCTTGCATGTAAGACCCAGGGGCATGGCACTATCACAATGGGTCCCTTCGCCAACATCTTCAAAGTTAGACATCACCCTTGCATCAGCAGCACAATACCGTTGGAAGCTGCTTTTTTGATACCCCTCTCTGATGTAAAAATAAAAATAAAAAAATAGACTAGTTTAAATACTGAAAATTAAACTATTTGTTGGATCCATCAAGCAAAAACACTTTTTATGTGGACCAATTTCCATGCAAAACATCATATAATAAAGTCCTAGTTGCCCATTGGGACAGGCATAGCCAAAGAAGCTTACTTACCATTGCTAATGGCATTTTGAAAATAAATAAATCGAACCTGGAGCTCACTAATATTATTAGTGAGAAAAGAAGTCCATTCCACAGTTCCAAATGCATAAAAGTTGGAACAAAGGGACTAAAGCACAGCTGTCGGAGAGCCATGCATGAGTATGGATAGCTATCTGGTAGAAAGTCTTACAATGTTCAGCTTGGCAGATGGAGATATTTTGAGAACCAGATATGCGTTTCACCAGTGAGCAGACCAAACCACATCAGATGAAATTAGTGACAACATCTTGGATCTATTTAACGCCTCTGGGTCGACAACCAAAAAAAGGGTAAACAGGGTAATTTTGAGGATACATCCAACTACGGAAACGCCCTCTACGCGGGAGCCCCGACCAAGCTCATCAATCGACTACAATGCATCCAAAACGCCTCAGCACGACTGACCCTCGATGTACCACGACACGGCCACATCACCCCCACCTGAGAAACCTGCACTGGCTCCCCGTCAACAAGAGGATATCCTTCAAGCTCCTCATCCACGCACACAAGGCACTCCACAAGACCGGCCCAGCCTACCTCAACAGACGGCTCTCCTTCTACACCCCCAACCGCCAGCTCCGCCGACCTCTCACTCGCCACCGTCCCGTGCATCCGAAGAACAACCACTGGCAGGAGATCCTTCTCCCACCTCGCCGCCAAGACATGGAACACCCTCCCACTGAGCCTACGACAGACCCAAGACCTGCCGACCCTCAGGAGGATACTTAAGCCCTGGCTGTTCAATCAGTAGCGGCCCCACCTCCCCACCTAGCGCCTTGAGACCCTCGCGGGTATGTAGTGCGCTTAACAAATGACTGATTGATTGATTTAACTAGAGAAGAGCAATGTGCAAAAACAAAATGAAGACTTTTGGCTGAGTACGACCCAATTTGGAAGAATAACCTCATCAAATGGAACCTCAATTAGCTTTTCCAATAATAAAGATTTGGGCTACCAATTACTTAAGTTTACAAAATTTTTTCAAAGGGGATATAAATTAGGAACCCTAATAGACTACCAATAATAGGACAAAATTCCACTTGCTGACAATAACTCTTGTTAACCGCTTCCACTACGGTATCCTTAAAATGCACTGCAACACCTTCTTGTGGAACATCCATTTGTAATACATCCTTGCTCTCGTTAGAAGTGCTCTTTCAACCATCCCGGGGTTTCACTGTTATTCAGAACTGTAGATGACAGTTTGCCCTCTATAGTTCCACTCCTCGAACATTGACTTTGGTGGGGGATGGGTCACTGTTCAGTAAATAAGCAGCAATACCAGTGAGAGGTGGTGATTCCATAGAGGATTCTAGTGATATCAGAAAGTACCCTTTGTTACAGTGTTTGACCCCGTACATGAGCAAAACCAAGAGGAGAAGACACTGACCCTCAACAGTCTTTGTCAGGACTATGCTCCGTTTCAGAACACAATGCTCTAGCATCTCTTTGAACCAGAATCTAGGCAGGGGGAGTAGAAGCAATTTGAGGGAGGGACTATATTTTCCAGACGGTCTCCGGGACTAATTCATCTGGGTCTGTCAGTGGTCCATCCTGCATGGCTGAATAAAGGTTCATAAGGACTTAGAAGAACCAGTATTAGTCCAAAAGTCAACAGTTCCTATATGTTCTTCCTGGCACGGAAGGGGGTTGGGTGGGTGTAAGAGGATTGTGAGGGCAATACATTCCTCTTTATTTCAGAGGCAAGCTATTGAAACAAAAGTAAAGGTTATAAATTCAGACTAACAAAATGTCTTGTTCGAAAAAGATGTAAAACAAAGGATATGTTTGTAAAATAGTTTTAAAAACCTACATAGTTTTTAAGGAGCATATGAAAATTATGCTTTTCAAACTGTATTAAGTGTTGGACACATATATGATTCATACTACTTTTAACTAAAATTCTGGCTAAAAAGACAATGACAACAAAACTACCATAAAGGAAATTTCATATGCTCCAGTCTCCGGTGTTAGTGAGTGGCTATATTTCAAAAGCTAAAGTCAGCTTTGGATAGTTTAAGACCATAGTGGGCTTGATTACTCCATACTAAGAACAGATGCAGCTATTGCATGAACAAAACGGTGACCAAAAACCAATGTACAGTGGTTTACATAACTAATTATTGAATAAATATGCACGCTAGTTCACAATTATATAAGCAAACTAATGGCATGCACATCTACTGACCTAGTACCAAAACCAAATCCTACTGTTCAGGAATATAGAGAGTCAGTGAAAACATGTTTACCTACCTATCACAAATGAGTGACAACTTGAATGATAAAGATCCTAAGCTTTCCAGGTCTCTCTTTACCATAGCCAGAGATGCCACGTAACCAATAAAAGAAGAGACCAGCAACCTTTCTAAAGCTAATGCAATTTCCAGTACAACAGACAACCAAGCAGATTTTAGATACAAAAGTCATTTATGACAGCAGTCAAAGGATTATCAACCACCTCCTAGCAGGAAGTCACCAAGTACTAGTGTATCTAAAACACCTTCATCCAAACATTTGTGGCCTTTACAAATAAATGACCACTATCCACAGGTGCAACTATAGGATACTTTGGATATAAAAAAGAAGGAAATACTGACCAAGGAGAACTGTGGTTCCAAATCATGACTGTTATAAACTTCCCGAACCTGTAAAGTATCATGTGCATTATCACAATAGGTGGAAAGGCACACACTAGGTTTAACATTGTGGGGCTAAATATCCCATAGCTCCTCTCTATAAGACTGCACTGGTGAAGAACATAAAGCCCTTCCTGTTATGAGTTACAAAGAAATCAACTGGTGGGTAACAACGCAGCTTGACAAGTTGCCAAATGAGATCCTATAGAACACTCCACTCGAGTGACATTATCAGAAGCCATCTGAGAACAACCACATGTAGTTTGATTTCTATTTCTACCACTAGATGAACAAATGTTTAATTTCCGTTTGTCAAGCCCAATGTCATAATTTCACTACTTCTCAAAATACTCCAGGCCCCCCTGGGTTCAATATTGTGTAAAAAAAGGACTTTAAATCAAGAAATCAGAAAGTTACTAGGAAAAGACAAGTCAAAGGGTGAAGACACCAAGCGACAAATCTATAACCTGAGGCAAAAATATACAAAAAGACGTTTGGTTACAAAAATCAAAACATCAAACAGAACTTTGGCAACAACTACTAGAATCTAGCAAATCTAACAATAACAGGAAATTTTGGGCTGAAATCAACACAGTAGCAAACGGAGCAGCCCAGGCCTTCAATGCAAATATTTTACAGGAAGACTGGATCCAGCATTTAGAGCAATCCAGAAAGAACAAACTTCAAGCATGGAATCCAGACCGTCCTACCTATCAACAAAACGAAATCCAAGAAGAGGATCATAACTTTGATGATAACTGGATCACGCCATCCCAAGTACAAATGGTCCTAAAAAAGCTGAGGTCAAAAGGGGCGCCGGGCGCAAATGGTTTACCAAATGGACTGTTCAAACACGATCAACTCTTCTGGGCGGAATATCTTACCCCATTGTATAACAACGCCTTTCAAACCGGAAGCATACCTCCATCAAAGAGAGGGAGTATTTTGCATCCAATCTTCAAGGCAGGTGCAAGAACAGATCCAGCCAATTACAGGCTAATCGCTCTCATAGATGTAGAGGCCAAAACATATGCATCAAATCTGTTGAGAGCTCTGGAAGACTGGGTCAGCTCGAACAAAATTCTTCTAATCACCCAGACGGGGTTCAGGCCTGGAATCAACACGTCATGCAATCTGCTCGCGCTAAACCTTCTGGTCCACAGAGCACGGGAAAAGTCAAACAAACTGTACACCTGCTTTGTAGATTTAAAAGCGGCCTTCGATACAGTACCAAGTGAGATCCTATGGCAAAAGATGGCCAATGGGGAATACCTTCGAAGTTGTTACAGGCCATTATAAACCTATAGTCAGCCACCTGGGTTAAGATAAAATTAGGTAACGGCGATAGAACAACAGCAAAAATCCCCACCCATGTCGGCCTCAAGCAGGGATGTGTATTGGCCCCTACCCTTTTCAACATCTTCACCGCGGACCTGGACAAGTGCATCTCGGAGATACAATGTGACCCTCCAAAGTTAGCACACCAAAAAATAAGGAGTATACAGTACGCCGATGACATCGTACTATGCAGCCTGACCTCCCTGGGTCTACAACGTTCAATCATGAAGATGCATGAATACATCAGTGCGCATGGGTTGCTATTTAACTATAACAAAACGAAGATCGTCTGTTTTGCATCACGGCCAGGGAGGCAATCCTTCAAATGGCACATCGCAGGCAACACCATAGAACAAAGTCTCTCTTATAAGTACCTGGGAGTAGTGGTTGACTCAAGGTGGTCATTAAAGGATCACCAATCACATAGAAAAGCTCAGGCTTACAAACTACGGCTCGCTCTAAACTTACTAAAAACAAAATTGAAATGCCCATCCAACTTATACCTGTTGAAGGTGATCGCGGCAAAGTTTTTACCATCCCTCACGTATGGTTCTGATTTATACAGAGGAAAAGATGCAAACTTCTTGAACCTACAACAGTCAGAGCTGTTCAAATTCATCTTTCAGATTCCAAGGTTTGCATCCCAAGCGCAAGTTGGCCTTGAATTCAGGTTACTAAATCAGTACCAAGTCAGACAAGCTGCCACACTAAAAACGTGCTGGAAATTAAGAGCAGCACAAGAGGACACTCTGATGGGTCTCTGTTGGATCGAAATGAACAGCCAAACAAACGCAAAAAACGCATGGAATACGGTACTCGAAGAAGCACTGATAAATCTCAACATGCAAGAGGCATGGAACACCAATCACACCTTCGCGGCCTTTAAAAAAGCAGCCAACGGTGCGGCAAAGCAAAATTCCTGGATAACAGATAAAGCCGCACTAGCAAAGAAAAAACATGGCTGGATGGTGTTGGCCACGTACGAAAGATGTGCGCCGTAACCTTACTTAGTCAACCACATCGCACCAGTCATCCAACAAATGCTTCTAAGAATACGGCTGGGAACCTACACTTCAAAAGACCCGATCCCTGCATGGAAACAAACATGGCCGACTTCAGTCTGCAGACTATGTGGTAGTGCAGAAGAAACACTGATTCACATATTGTGCATTTGTCCATCCCTGACCCATTTGAGACGTTACTACCTACTCCATATATTTCGTTTAGTCCAAATCAGAACATGTCGCCCGGCTGTTATGTTAGCCCTGAACAGTCACCAGCTGCAGACAGCTTGCAGGGCCGCCAGATTCTTTCAAAAGGCGAGCCTTCTAATACTGAACACTGAAAAAATGGTGACCAACGGCACAAAATGGAGGGCCTGAAGTGCAACGAATGGCTCAGCACACAGATAAAGTAACACCGCTTTTAAAGAAAATATGGAATGTCAATGTTTTTTTTTATCCAATGTCAGTTCGAATATATATATATATTTTTTAATGTATCAAAATTGTAAAGGTTTTAATTAACCATATACAATAAACTTTACTTACTTACTTCTCAGTTCAACGTTCTGATTCCCGATCTCTCATTTGTTCATATAGGACATTGCTGTTGTTTTATCAGTCAGGACTAAAGAACAAGTTACTTACCTTCGGTAACGATCTGTAAGAAACAGTAGTTAGTATTAGATTCCTTACCTTAGAATATCCCCAGGCGTCAGTCTGGATCCGGAAACTTTTGCGTAGCAATACCCCTGCGCGTCGGTAGGCGTCGTCTGCAGGCGTCCCCTGCGGCTCCGCGTCCGTCGTCGGCGTCGTGCGCCGTGATGACGTCGCTGGAGTATATAGACGCCGCCTCCGCGCGCTGACGTCAGTTCTTTGTACACAGCTTTTCCGCGCCAGAACACGCAGAGCCATGTGAGAACCAACACTGGTGCCATTTGAAACTAGGGTCCTGAAAGGGATGTCCTTAACCCTAGGTATCAGTTCGCAGAACGGGGAGGATGGGTGGGGCGGTAAGGAATCTAATACTAACTACTGTTTCTTACAGATATATCGTTACAGAAGGTAAGTAACTTGTTCATCTGAAAGAAACAGGTTAGTATTAGATTCCTTACCTTAGAATAGATACCCCAGCAATACCAACCCCGGAGGTGGGTCTGCGAACCAATACAATCCTACACCAGAAAGTCCTGGAGGACCGAACGGCCAAAGAAGCCATCCCTCCGGACTTGACTGTCCAGGCAGTAGTGCCTCGCAAAGGTGTGCAGCGAGGCCCACGTAGCCGCCTGGCAAATGTCCTGCAAAGGGACTCCCCGGCCCAGGGCAGTAGTAGCCGCCGTGGCCCGAGTGGAATGGGCCCTCAGCCCAACAGGAGGCTCCTTCCGAGCCAAAGAGTAGCACGCTTTGATGCACAGAACGACCCACAGAGAGATGGTCCGTTTATGTACCGCCCGTCCCTTCTTCGCACCCACGTAGCCAACAAATAGTTGGTCATCCACCCGGAACTGGCGTGTGCGATCCACATAAAATGAAAGCGCACGTTTTGGGTCCAGACGATGGAGCCGCTCTTCATCCTTTGAAGGATGCGGAGGCGGGAAGAAGGAGGGTAAGGTGATGGACTGCCCGATGTGAAAAGCAGAGACTACTTTGGGCAGGAAAGAAGGTCTAGTTCTCAGAACCACCTTGTCTGGATGAATGGACATGAAAGGAGGTTTGACAGAAAGAGCCTGGAGCTCACTCACCCTCCTGGCAGAGGTGATGGCAACCAGGAAGGCCGTCTTTAAAGTCAGGAGACGGAGAGGACAGGAATGAAGTGGCTCAAAGGGAGCGCACATCAAGAAGGTCAGAACCAGGTTCAAGTCCCACTGAGGCATCACGAACGGAACAGGTGGATACATGTGCGTGATGCCCTTCAAGAATCTCGTTACAATAGGGGACTTGAACAAAGAAGGTTGATCAGGCAGCCTTAGAAATGCCGAAAGGGAAGAAAGGTAGCCCTTGATAGTGCCCAGAGACGAGCCCTGCTGGGCAAGAGAGAGAAGAAAGAGGAGAACCTCGGAAAGAGGGGCAGAGAGAGGGTCCACAGCCTTTGCTGTGCACCATGCCACAAATCTGTTCCACCGGCAGGCGTATACCGACTTTGTGGAGGGACGCCTGGCTGCCAGAATCACATCACAAACCTCAGGAGGCAAGTCAAATGGCCTCAACTGTCGCCGCTCAATCTCCACGCATGGAGGTGGAGACTGGACAGGTTCGGGTGGAGGACCGTCCCCTGCTGCTGCGACAGAAGGTCCTCCCGAAGGGGCAGGCGGATCGAGGGACCGACTGACATGCTGAGTAGCTCGGGATACCAGTACCTTCGAGCCCAGTCCGGAGCCACAAGGATAACTTGGGCCCGGTCGCGCCTGATCTTCTTCAGCACTCTGGGCAGAAGTGGTATAGGCGGAAAGGCGTACAACAGACCGCAGCTCCACTCGCGCCGAAAGGCGTCGCCGAGCGAGTGCCGTCTTGGAAACTCCAACGCGCAGAACTGATGACATTGCGCGTTCTCTTCTGTGGCGAATAGATCTAACCAAGGCTCTCCCCATTGCAGAAAGAGGCCTTTCGCCACGTCCGAGTTCAGACGCCATTCGTGATCCACCGAGCACCGACGGCTGAGTTCGTCCGCCCTGGCGTTCAGAGAACCTGCCAGGTGTTGAACCGTCAGAATCACGCCCTGACGTTCCAGCCATTGCCAGAGACGCAGAGCCTCCTGGCAAAGGGTCCACGACCCCACTCCGCCCTGCTTGTTGCAGTACCACATGGCGGTGGTGTTGTCCGTGAACACCTGCACTACACTCCCGTTGACAATGGGGAGGAATGCCTTCAGTGCTAGGCGAATCGCCCGCAGCTCCAACATGTTGATGTGGAGCCGGGACTCCGCCGGAGACCAGATGCCTCTGATCTCCGCCTCTCCCAAGTGGCCTCCCCAGCCCTGGAGGGACTCGTCCGTCACAACAACGTGCTCCGGTTGGGGAAGGGAGAGGGATCTGCCTCTGACCCAATCGCGGTCCGTAAGCCACCACTGCAACTGTCTCGCAGTGCCCTCCGAGATCAGGACATGATCGGATAGGTTGCCTTGATGCTGGGCCCACTGAAACTTCAGGTCCCACTGCAGAGCCCGCATCCGCCACCCGGCGTGATGCACCAGAAGGATGCAGGAAGCCATCAGCCCCAGCAGCCGCAGCGTCAACCTGACCGAAACCCGGGAGAACGGCTGAAAGATCGGAATCAGAGCCTGTATATCCCGGACCCGCCGTTCCGGAGGATAAACCCGAAACTGCGCCGAGTCGAGAACCGCTCCGATGAAAAGGAGCTTTTGAGAGGGACACAGGTGTGATTTCGGCACATTGATGGAAAACCCCAGCTCGTGCAGGAGGTCTGCCGTCATCTGAAGGTGGTGGACGACTGTCTGGGGCGAGCCCGCCTTCAACAACCAGTCGTCGAGGTAGGGGAAGACTGAAACCCCTAACCGGCGCAGATGAGCTGCGACCACCGCCATCACTTTCGTGAACACCCGTGGGGCGCTGGTAAGGCCGAAGGGGAGCACGATAAACTGAAAATGCTCCTGGCCTACCGTGAACCGCAGGTAACGCCGGTGGGCCGGCAGGACAGGGATGTGAAAATACGCATCCTGCAAGTCCAACGCTACCATCCAGTCTTGCGGGTCTAGAGCAGCCAAGACCTGATCCAATGTCAACATCTTGAACTTCTCCTTCCGGAGGAAGCCGTTGACGTTCCTTAGGTCCAAGATAGGACGTAGGCCCCCCTTGTCCTTCTTGGGTACCAGAAAGTAGTGGGAATAGCAACCACACCCTACTTCTGGCCCAGGAACGCGCTCAATGGTCCCCTTGGCCAAGAGGGCCGTAACTTCCTCCTGCAGAAGTGTCAAGTGGTCCTCCGACACACGGTGGTTCTGCAGTGGCATGGCTGGAGGAGTGGTCTCGAAGGGGAGGGAGTAGCCCCTTCGGACGAGCTGCAGCACCCACCTGTCCGATGTGATAGTGCGCCAGCGGGAGTGGTGATGGCGAACCCTGCCACCCACTGGCGTCACATGGGCCTGAAAGCTCGGACTAGGAGGATTTGGAGGCTGATGCTGCGGGGGGAGGTGTGGTCTGACCTCGCCGTTGTCCCCGACCGCCTCCACGGCGGAATCCACGGCCGCCACCGCGTTGAGAAGTGTTCTGCGGTGCGTGGCTGGCAGCACGTGTGGGACCGCCCCTTCCTTGGCCACGAAAGGAGCGAAACGAACCCGTTTGCTGGCGCTGGGTCGAGAGACCCAAGGACTTGGCCGTGACCCTGGAGTCCTTGAAGCGCTCCAGCGCGTGGTCCGCTTTGTCGCCAAACAGGCGACTGCCATCGAACGGCATGTCCATCAAAGTATTTTGGACATCCGCCGAAAAGTTGGCGGACCTCAGCCAGGCGTGGCGACGAATCGCCACCGTCGTGGACATCGCTCTGCCCAGCGAGTCGGTCGTATCAAGACCACACCTGATGGAATATCGTGCTGCGTCTCGGCCTTCAATCATAGCCTTGCCGAGCTTTGCCCGTACCTCCTGCGGGCATTCCGGCAGACACTCCGCGACCGTATCCCACAGAGAGTGGGTGTAGCGGCCCAAGAGGCATGCGGTGTTGCAAGACCGCAGTCCCAAACTCAGGGACGAGAAGACCTTTTTCCCATACTGGTCGTACCTCTTTGATTCCCGGTCGGGCGGGGCCGACGGGAATGCGGTCTGGGAAGTTGAGGCCTGGATCACCAGACTCTCAGGGGTGGGATGGGTGGACAGGAACTTGGGGTCGTCCGGACACGGACGGTGGCGTCTGGCCACGTTCCTATCAACAGGCGAACCTGAAGCGGGCCTGGACCACGTGCCTAAAAGAACGTCTGTCAAGGCTTCGTTGAACGGCAGCAGAGGCTCCTGTGGGCATGACTGCGGTTTGAAGACCTCAGTGAGGATGTTAGGCCTCACGACCGCGACGGGGAGCTCAAGGTGTAAAGCCTTGGCAGCCCTCATCAACACCACTGAATAAGCAGCCCCAGCCTCCGAAGCCACAGTAGGAGGCGAGACAAAGCCAGGGTTAGGAGAGTCGTCCAGACCACTGGCGTCACCCAAATCACCTGTCCAGTCCACGTCGTACTGACACTCGCGTGACAGAGGGTCCTCAGACCCCTCCCAACCCTCTCCGTATTCTACATCATCCCCATATTCGGAGTCAACAATGTAGACCGGCTCCTCGGGGTTCATGGGCCCCATCGGCGTCGGACTCGGCGTCGGGCGACGCCGGTCCGACTCCGCGTCCGGAGTCGGAGAGGAAAGGGGGACGGCGCCGCCTGGAGCCGGCGCCGGAGCACCGGCGCGTCGTCGGGGGCAACCCAGATGGAATCGGCGCCGGAGAGGCCGGTAGACCAGCCGGCGTCGACCCTGAAGGACCCTGCGGGGCCAGGGTCGGAGCCGCCGGCGGCGTCGGAGCCGGAGCACCCGACGGCGTCGGGGCAGGGACACCCGGACCGCTAGGGCCCCCAGACGGGAGCACAGGGCCCGAAGGCGCCGTAGGCCCCGTCAGAGGAGACAGTGCCCTCATGGCCATGAGGAACTCCTCTATCTCCTCAAGCGACGCGCCGTGCCCAGGGACCGGAGGGTATGGAGCAGGCCGCGCCGGCGACTCACGTGGAGCCGCGGGGGTGGGGTCACCCGGACCCCCGGCCGCATCGCGCGAGCGTCGGGGGTACGATGACGACGCCCCGACTTCTTGTGTTTCCTACCTGAGGAACCAGAGGAATGGTGACGACTTCCGGAGCGTTCGCGATGGCTCCGCGACCGCTCCCTCGACCGCTCCCTCGACCTCCGGCCGGACCGGGACCGCTCATGACGTGGGGCCGACACCCGCAGTTCGAGTAGCTTGCGGGACCGCTCCCACCTAGCCTTACTCGTCAGGGCCCGGCAATCGACGCAGTCGTCCACGGCGTGGTCGGGGCCTAGACACCGGAGGCAGAGTCGGTGATGATCCGTGACCGACATCGTGCGGTCACAGCTGTCACAGTTCTTAAAACCGGGCATCCTACCGGCACCGAAATAAGAAGCAAAGATTCACAAAAAACTTTGGTCAAAAGACCGGAGTACTGCACTTCTCGGATCTGCGCTAACTGGCGCGGAAAAAAAGAAGAACTGACGTCAGCGCGCGGAGGCGGCGTCTATATACTCCAGCGACATCATCACGGCGCACGACGCGGACGACGGACGCGGAGCCGCAGGGGACGCCTGCAGACGACGCCTACCGACGCGCAGGGGTACTGCTACGCAAAAGTTTCCGGATCCAGACTGACGCCTGGGGATATTCTAAGGTAAGGAATCTAATACTAACCTGTTTCTTTCAGATATATGTTTCACCGAGAACCTGATTCATGGAAAGATATCCAGACGAGCCTGATATCCAACAGACTTACATAGAGTTGTCATTGTGGGTACAACCACAGGCCACTCCCAGGTCTCTCTCCCATGTGAGGTTCCATGATGGAATATATAACAACAGTCTTCAGCTGAGTCTAACAATCTGATACAGCAAAATCTTGGCCTGTGTCAAACAAATAAGATCTTGACACATGGAAACAACACTCAATCCTTTATAAGTTGATATGATGTGTTTATTTCATTCCCAATCGCTACTGTCAAGACCTCATCTTTAGCTTTGCCTGAGGTACCAAAAGAGAGAAGGGAGTAGGCGAAGTAGGCCAAGTAGAAGCCATGCTATATGGCTGAGATTAACCACTGTTTGCACTTAATCGTTCCTGGAGAGGTTTGTGGATATCAGGTTGAATTTTGGCAAAGTTCTTGAAAATCCGAAATTATATAGCTGATGCACAGCTATGCAAAGTGCAAAGGCCAAACACTACTTTCTATAATGAATCCTTGACTGTTACTCCTGCCAGCAACATAGAAAAGACTCTAGGTGCTGATAACAAGCTAAATAGAAGTAACATGAGCTAATAAAGTTGGTGTGACTGCAACAGTGGCTGGGGAGACTGACACTGCCGATACACCAGCCCCCTAGAGTAGCCTCAGAATTTCTTCCGCTGGCGAGGGATTTGTTTGAGGGGTTAAGAGACGCAGGGAGCATACTGTGGCTCTACTTCTTTAAAATGTTCCAAGACAGAATCAGCTTTTTTGCCACTGAAGGTCTAGCCTCGACAGAGGCCTGTACGTCTTCGCAGAATCCTTAAGAATGCATTCAAGCATGGCGCTGGAGCAGCAAAATCGTGTCAACAGCACTTTCGAGATAATTAGTAGTATCAAGGCCAGCACAAACCACATATTGACTGCATCTTGACCATCCTTAATGGTTTGAACCAGTGAGGCCCTAGGTACTTCTGGAATCACCTGCACGATCTCACTAGTTATGCCCCAATAAACAGAAAGAACTGGCTGATCTCAATGCCAGGGTGGCAATAGAGAACATTTGTTTTCTTAATGCCTCAATCCTCTTAGACTCCTTATCCAGGTAGGTAGTGGGAAAGGAACTGGAGTTCACCTTGCTGGTTGGAGGCTGAATAGACTCTCTAGATAAGGACGCTTAGTGAGAAAATCCGGGTCGCCAGGCACCCATTTGTGACGACTGGACACCAGGTCAGTTATAGGTCCAAGATCTAAACTGCCCATTGAATTACCACTGCAAATGATGCCCTCTCATCCGCTGAAGGCCCAACTGGCAAGCTTAACTATGTATCAGGGGCAGTATCAGGCGACAGCCCTCTTGTAGATCTAAGTAAAAATTGTTATTATCATAATAATGGGGTAAATCATCCCCCATCTCACCATCATCATATTTGGATGGGGGCAAGCTTGGATCAGGATCGAGCCAAAAATGTAATAGAGCCTATAAGCACGCATCCGCCGGGCATAGGATTGTAATCAGGCTGTATGGTACTGGATGTTCTTTAGTAAGTTTGTAGCGCAACATCAGGATCGTGATAATGTTGGTTCCAAGTAAGGCATTGGAGCCAGCACCAGATACTCCGCTGGCACCACTGGTACTGGGAAAGAGGGACAAATGCGGGCTGTGGAGCCAGGTTGAAAGTCTGTACTGGAGCCGGTATGGAGTCAGTAACAGGTCCTATGGGGCCAGAGAGTGCAGATGACGGATCATCCAACGGTAACTAAACTAGGAACCGCAGAGGATCCTTGAGACCTAAAGGTGCGCCAGAGGTAGCTTGAAAAGTGCCAAATGTCTACAGCAGGCTTTTCCAACAAGTACTCACGAGCTACTGGTAGTTCACCAGCAACCTGTAAGTAGCTCTCTTGTGTGCATCCCAACCTATAAAATTTGAAAGCTTTTGCTTAGATTAGTAATTTAATGTATACCAAAAATGAAAGTGTATATTTGAGACAAAAAATATGTGCATTTGCAGAACTCATAAGATGATGTTTGGAGAAAAATGGTTGTATTTCCAAAATATATTTCGATCTGATATTTGAGTGATAAATCAGGTGGCAATGGAGGGCATTGCAGCTATAGGTGATATGTACTACCAATGTTGAGGTCTTCCAAACTGATAAAGCAATTATTACATCAGTGCTGGAAACCAAGTTTGGTGCAATGAGATGATCACATCTTGCATGGGGTGGCTGCTAGTAGAATCTTATTTGATGTGGTCACACTACAACAATAATATTATGAGTAGATCTGGATGATTTTCATTGAACATAATTTGCTGGAATGCACTCCCTCCAGAAACCAGGCTTATCTCCTCCACTGCATTTTTAAAGAAAGAAGTAAAAGCTATCCTCATGGCTAAATTCACCTGAACTTTTACTTTGGATCTATTGGAGACTCTGCACCTATTTATACTATTTGTTTATCTTATTGTCTATTTGTACTATTTGATTATTTGATTGACTATGCTCCTTCATGTACCTACCCTATTTTGCTACTCATTTATTACCTACAACTATTTTGTACTCAAAAAGTCTGTTAATCACTCTCTTGTTTTTTCCTACCCCTTGTTTATGTAAAGCGCTCTGATATCTGCAAAGATCTTGTTCGCGCTATATAAAACTTTCAAAATAAAATAAAAAATAAATATTAAAAATGATGGAGACCCCTGGTCTACAGCATGGCATCCTTAAAGTCTTATATATGCTACAGTGTCTCAGATAGCCCAGGGAATTTGGAGCACACCAGGAACAACTGAGGAATCAGCTCTGCAACCGGCGATCTTGAGAAAGACCGACTAACACTGTGACGCCTTATCTTTGTATACAGAATGACAGGATGGGGATTGAGCCTTATGCTTACGTTTTGAATTCAATTTTGACTTACTAAAGGACTTCAACCACAAAGTTGATCTCTCACAGAAATTACTTCGGAAGTGGGAGTCAATCTGTGTACTTTACTAGGATCTACATGAGAGCCAAAACTTCCTTTTGTATTCAGCAACATACAGCTTTGCTTCTCGGTCCCAGATGGCTTTTGGTAAATGAGGGCACACTTGTTGCACATACTCAAGTTGTGTACCGAGATCAAACACAAGAGAAACAGCTCATGCGGGTCCATGACAGAAATATGTCTTCTACAGTTATGCCTCTTAAGAGGGAATAATGTTCTCTAGCACACTAGATTTTTCTGTTTCAGGACTCGTTGGAAGGCTAACTAAATTGGGAGCGGAGCTCTTGATCTTCATCAAAAGTCTTAGTAAGGCCAGAACTGATATCAGTGCACAGGATTGGCACACAGATGCACAATGCCATTTAGTGGCACGCAGGAGCATTACTAGTGAGAGCTTTCTGGAGCCAATCTAGCACCTGGAAATTTTCCATCATGAGGAATCTGGGGTTAGAAGTATACATCAGACAGTATTTTTTTGAAGTTGGTGAAGAACCGATACAAATCTTTAGGGGGACTTTCGGATGCAGGTCAAAGGGCATCAGAAAAAGGACCTGAGATTAGAGCACAGGGCTGGGGCCTATACATGGTTCCAGGCCATCACTTTTGGAGACAGGAGGAAGCTGCTGTGAAGTCAGATGGTCCTACATATAAGTATAGCAGAACAACTGCTGGAATTAGTTTCCTGATCCAGTCTGGCACCTGCAGGGATTTGAAAGGTGAGGAATTTATGGTTAGAAGTAGCCATCATAATTCTGACTAGTTCCACAAACGGCGAGTTGCTGTAGCCCATGAGACTATGATTTAAGACTAGGACACTGGAGATGTGCTGATGTGGGTCTATATCTATAAAAGGGACATCTCGACTACTTAAGAGAGGACAGAAGCTGCCCTAACCCCGAGGACAAGAGCAAGGCTGAGTTGACTGAGACCCGCTCTAAAGACACTTGAGGAATTGAGAAAGCTCAAGAGTCTAAAAAGTTGTGAAGTCAACGTGGCCATAGCTTGACTGAATGACAACTGAATGAGCTGAGCTTCAAGCATATGCTTAGCTGTATCTATTGGTTGGTCTTCAATGTGACTTGGCTTACTTTACAATGTTAGCATCTCAGAAAGAGCACCCCAATCGTATATTTGAGCTTACTTAAATGTGTGTTACATTTTGACATAAAACAATGAATGCACACATGATGAAAACATGTCTTTATATTTTCAAAATAATTTCGAAAACATGTGAACGTTCTTTTCAGTTCCAAATGGACTGAAATGTTATTCTTACCTTCTCCAGGCGCAGAAGAACTTGAAGCAGACTTCTTGTTGACTACTGCATAAACAGTCTCTGGTCTGCAGGTAAAAGATGACATTTATTTACCATATTAAAAATAGCCTCAAGTAACGTAAGTGCAGATATGCCAGCACAACCCAATGACACAACCTTTACTAGAAAAGATGGAAATAAGAATAATGCTGGGGAGTTCAATGAAGAAGAAATTTCATATGCTACATGTGCAAGCCTAATTCTATACTGGCTATCCAGCTGAACTTTGAAGATAACACCATCAATATATGAGTCTCAGCAAGCATCTAAAACAATTACTGGGCTGAGGCAAAAGGGAAACTACTTAAAAGTGGGAACTATACCCAAAGACGGCATTGGACATTCCTTTGAAAGTAGAAAAAAGTACATTGTAGTGTTTTAAGAACCATAAGGCATTGTAACGGAATGTTTGGCACCCTAAACATACAGAACGTTATTAATCAAACTACTAACCAAACGACTAAGGGTCTGACTTTGGGATCCAGAAGACATCAATTCTTCATGCAAACACAGCGGGAGCAAAGCAGTTATCTGGGGTATAGGCAATTTGTATTCGTAGGTAGGTAGCTTAGCCTTTAAAAATCCAAAGTGCTATTTTTCGTTCTTGAAAAAAAACAAATATTACCAAAATATAAGTAAAAAAGACAATGCCTAAGAGTTTTCACTGCATCACAAAGCGAATTTTGCTTTCAATTGTTAAAATGACTTGAATTAATATCGTAACTGTTCTATCACACTAAAGACAAGATGTGACAGGGTGGAGCCTTGTGTGATGTCAGAATGCAATAGTCTGAGGTACGTATGCCTACTGTCGCACCCCACCATTTTTTTTCTTTTAGGCTATTCTAGTTAGATTTTCCTACCCACCAGAGTTGGGCATATGTAATGTAATGTAAGCAGTTTTATATAGCCATCCTGCTGTGGCAGAATAGAAAATGGACAGGAGAGACATGTGGAGGACAACAGACATGCCAGAGAACTGGCAGGGTTCAGAAGGGCCTTACCCTGTTCCCTAACCTTTCCTATATCAGTACACCCACACCCACACCCACACAGAAGCTGTAGGATTTAGAACAAGTTACTTACCTTCAATACTACTCTTTCTGATACGAGACTTTTCTTTTGAATACTCCCCAAGTGGCAGACTGGATCCTGGTCAGACTGGATTCTTAAACTTTTCAGCAGTACCTCTGCTCACAAGAAGGTGGTACTTTGCGGCTCTGCACTGCACCGTTTCAATACAGAACTGACATTCAGGGCCTATATAAGCACCACTCCCGTGCGCTAACGTCAGTTGCTTTTGAGACAGTTCATGCCTCCAGACGCAGAACCCCAAAAGCAAATTGTAGGCAGTGTTCAGGTTTCTAGACTTGGGATCGTATTAATTGGTAGAGTAAAAACACAGAAGAGAGAGGATGGGAGGGTTGGTGAATAATCTGTACCTGGGTACAATCCATACCAGAAAGAGTGTTACCGAAGTTAAGTAATTTGATCTTCTGATAGAGACTTTAGCAACCTCATCACAGACTTCACCATCAACTCCAAGGACTTTGAACTACTCTGTAACCTCAACTTCCACCTCAAGGACTCAATGGACCTGTGCTCCACAGCCCCCCTGAAAGCATGAATATTATCTGACTCACCCACCTCATCATAGATCATACACACATTGCAGGATATACCCTGGATCCAATCTTCACCACGTGCGACAAGATCACCGACAAGATCACCTACAACCCCACCTCACAACTCATATGGACAGACCACTCCATCATAAACTTCGAAAAGAAAGTCAAACACACCCACAATCATTAACTTACCCAGCCCAAGCTGCAACAAAGTAACAGAGGCACACCGGCTCAAAGTCCTCAAAACAGCCCAAACCAACCCCACCAGTTACCTCGCCGAGAAAGTCACCAAGTTCATCGAATGGATCAAGAACTGCACAGACTTCCTCAGGTCCATCAAAAGCAAGAAACAAACTAGCTGGTATCCTCAGGACATCTGAAAATCTAAATGCTATTGCAAGCAGTGAGAAAAAAATGGAGAACCAGCCACAACACTGACGTCAGAACCACCTATAAGGCCACACTCAGTCTCTACAACCAACTTATGAGAGACACCAGAGGAAGGGCACTAAAGTATGAACAGAGGCGAGCTCCAACAACTGCAAGGAGATCATCACAATTATCAAAGAATTCACCACTCCTGAGGCTGCAGCCAACACCATCCCCCCTCCACAGGAACTCTGCGACAAGTTATCAAGTTACTTTCAAAGCAAAAAAGAGAAGATCTACAGCAACTCTGAACAATCAGGCCAAAAAGATATCATCACCAACATGACCACCACTAACCAAGGGACTGAATAGAAAATGTTCAAAGACACTGCAGCGCCCATAAAAACGGTACACGTCATGGATCCTATAGCCTCACGCCTTTACCACCAATCAGCAGTTTCCTCACCCAACATCAGCGCCACCATCAAATCTGCCAATTTCCTAGAAGACTGGAAACATGCAGAAGTCAACGCCATCCTCCAAAAACCACTGGCTGACCGTAGCAAGCAGAGTATCACCTCGAACACCTCAAATTACTGGACCAAACTCAATCAGGATTTCAGAGCAAACACAGCACAAAAACAGCACTTACTGTGGTCACAGACTACATCCATGCTATAAAGGACTGGGAAAAAACGCAGCCCTCATTCTACTCGATCTCTCCATAGCCTTCGAGACAGTCTCCCACCACACCCTCATCAGAAGACTGCAGGACATAGGCATCCAAGTACCGGCCCTCAAATGGATAGGATCCTTCCTGACAGAAAGAGCACAGCGAGTCAGACTACCACCATACACATCAGAATCCAAGGAGGTGATTGCGCATTCCTTCAGGGTGTATCACTCAGCCCGACCCTGGTCGACATCTATAGGTTCTCGCTTCCCAACATCATTAGATCCAAAAGCATCACCATGATATCCTACTCTGATGACATTCAACTTATTCCCTTTCTGACAGACAAGTCCACCACCACCAAAGCCAACTAAAAGAAAGTCCAATTGGTCGCACACTGCTTGTCCTATCAGCGTGTTGCCCCAAAGCATTGTGGTCCATGAAGTAAGCATCAGCGGGTGCACCTCTGCCAGAGTCTTGAGCAAAAATCACTGTCGCGTTGGCCATCCCTAGACACGTGTTTCGAGGTTGTTACCTCTCGTCAGCAGGGAATAGGCATATCTGTAGGGGTGCTGCGTAGGCTGCCAAAAAATATTCACAGGTCCGGTACCGCTCGTGGCACGCAGGCGAGGGGTGATACCCCGAAACACGTGTCCAGGGATGGCGAAGACAGCGAAGATAGCAGAAGATCGAAAGATGATGCATCGCGAACACTTTACTACATTGACCAGAGTCTTTAGGGGGGACACCGCCGGTGTGTGAGTAGTGTGCAACCCCACCCCCATTTGTAACTTTAAAGCTCCCGTGAGCAGTGGGCTGACGAGCCTGGGATCCCGCACCTGCGCGCCTGAGTGGTACTATACCTGGCAGATATTGGCAGCCATCGGCAACCCCAGTACACGGCCTATCCCTGCTGACGAGGGGTGTTACCCCGAAACACGTGTCCAGGGATGGCGAAGACAGCGAAGATAGCAGAAGATCGAAAGATGATGCATCGCGAACACTTTACTACATTGACCAGAGTCCTTAGGGGCGACACCGCCGGTGTGTGAGTAGTGTGCGACCCAACCCCCATTTGTAACCAAAGCCAACTACTTCAACTGCATGATCAACGTAGGAGACTGGATGAGATCAACTGCCTGAAACTCAACTCGGACAAGATTAAAGTGTTGATCTTCAGGAACAAGAACTCTCCAAGTGACTCCACCTTGTGGTCTTCAGAGCTTGGACCAACACCCACTCCAAACAACCAGGGCAGAAACCTAGGAATCATTCTGGATGACAAGTTCAACATGACAATGCAAGACAACGTGGTCAGCTCTTCCTGCTTCCACATTCTTTGCATAGTCAGCAAAATAGTCAAATGGCTCCCCCTGCCCACCAGAGGCACCATCACACAAGCCCTCATCACTAGTAGATTAGACTACTGCAATGCACTGCACTGCCTCCTGACCATCCAGAATGCCGCAGTGAGACTCATCCTTAACCTCCGACAACACACCCACACCACACCTCAGAGAGTTTCACCAGCTCCCCATCCACAAACACAGCTGATTCAAACTCCTCACGCATGCATACAAAGCACTGCACAACATCAAATCCACATACCTGAACATCCCCCTGCACTTCCACTAACCAACCAGACACCTGTGCTCAGCTACACTCTCACTCGCACGCAGCCCCCGCATCCACAAAAGGAGGACTGGAGGCTGAGTATTCTCCCACATGGAGGGGCTCCGAATAGACTCAAAACAGAAGTCCTTCAGGACTGAGCAGGAGAAATTACCGTCTCATCCAACCTGATTGTCCAGGCAATAGTGCTTTGTGAACATACGGAGGACCACCCATGTAGCTGCCTAACAAATGTCTATGACAGGGACTTTGTGTACCAACACATGGTAGAAGCTTTGTCCCTGGCAGAATGGGCATGCAGTCCTTCTGGAGGCTGCTTTTTGGCTAATACATAGTAGATCTTAATGCAGACCACGATCCAGTGGGAGATGTTCTCTTCTGAATTGCCTATCCTTTTTATTTGCTCCAGATAACCACACAAAGAGTTGATTGTCCACCTGGCGGTATTTGGAACGATCTATGCAGAAGCTCACAGTTCTTTTGGGGTCCAAGAAATGAAGTCTCTCCTCTTCCTTAGAGGGGAAATGCGGAACACAGAACAGCAGCAGGGTGATGGTTTGACCGATGTGGAATGGTGTCACAACTTTCATCAGGAAGGGTGCCAGAGTTTACAGAACCAGTTTTTCTGGGATGCAGGAAGTGCCTAGTGGATTGACAAAAAGATATTGAAACTCTCACACGCTGTGCAGAGGTGATGGCTATGAGGTACACTGTCTTGATAGTAAGGAGCCGCAGAGGAGAGAACAGCATATTAAGGTCAGATTGAGCCAATACGAAACAAAGGGAGAAGAGGGAAATATGTTGCAGCCCTTTTAAAAATCAAATCACAACTGGTGACTTAAACAACAAGGGCTGATCTGGCACCTTTCTAAAGGCCAAAATGGCCGAAAGATAACTCCTCAACTGTGCTCAAAGCAAACCTTTGGTGGACAACAGATAAAATAAATAACAAAATGTCAGATATGTAGGCCAACAACAGGCATATACAGTTTGCCTTGATGGACGCCTGGCTGCCAAAATGACATCAACCACTTCCAGAGGAAGGTCAAAGGTGTTCAGCTGTCACTGCTCAATCCCCAAGGCTTAAAGTGGAGAGTGTGAAGGCACGGGAGCAGAACCCTACCCCGTAGCTACAACAGCAGGTCTTCTCAGAGGGGTAGCCTGATCAGAGGGCATGCTCACGACCAGGAGTTCTGGATACCATACTCCCCATGTCCAATCTAAAGCCACTAGGATGCCTAGTCTGTCCTGATTTTATGGAGAACTCGGGGTAGATGTGGTATCAGTTGAAGGACATGCAAGAATCTTGAATTCCACTCGAGGCGGAACCTGTCTCTGAGAGACACCCTGGAAACCCCAACTCACAGAAATACCAACATTGCTCATACTCTGTAGTGGGAAAAGGATTCAGCCACTGATCTCCTCATTTGTCGAAGAGACTGTAAGAAGTTGGCTTGATATGTCCACTATTCTAGTGGGCACCCTGTATCAGTCCAAACAACCCTTATGATGATGGTTGTAGAGTCAACCTTATAGACCAGCTATCCTAGTGGTAGCATGGACAAACCAGTCTTAGGCTAAAACTTCAGAGAGCGTGTGAAGCCAGCTGTTTTACTGTATGTAACCCCTTGAATACCAAATGAAAGGACACCACACAGGTTATATATAGAATATATATGTATTTATTATAAACACAACCCCCCTGAACTCTTTATGAGGTCAGAGGCTAAAGCACATATCAAGAAACTTAATTATCATACAGTAAGTTGCACAATATACAGTAGGGCCCTAGGGGCACGTAAAACCATATACTAAAATAGTGGTATAAGAACCACGTCACAAACAAAGGATAGCCCTAGGACCTAGGGAATCGCTGGGGCTACGCTATACTAACAAGAGTTAGGGAGCAGGAGGCCCACGGGATGCGTATGCAGTGTCTAGTCACACACGCGAGTTACCATAGAGTTAGAATGGGAACGAAAGAATTGGAAACGAGTTCTTTTAGGACACTTCCGGATGTACTAGGAGAAGGCCACTGAAAACTGGGACACTAGGATAGTTAATACCCACAGGAGCACCGGAGTACTCGCGTTACCTCACCCACAGGAAGCGGGTGCATAGGTGTCAAAGTGTATCGGGTTTCGCCGCTGAATCCTATGGAGCCTTGAAAAAAAATGCTGCAGGCGACAAGGAGAGAAGTGTACGGTTGGATCCAAGTGCGGATCGAGGATGGAGAGTACCTGAAAGCAGAGGGGACAGAGTCTGGGTCACTAGCCAGTGACCAGGAAGGAACCAGGAAGGAACCAGGCGATTTCGCGAAGCAATCAGGTGATGTTGTGAAGCTTGACTCTGCAGCCACGTGAACCAGGAGGCGTCGACGACGACCAGGAGCTGGATACGGACTGTTTCACGAAGGATCTCGCTGTTGGTGGGGTCGGCTTCCGGATTAGATTCAATAGGCTTTGGCAAATGCAACCCATGCAGGAATCGAATATTCGCTTAGGTTTAGACTAGCAAGGTCTATGGGGTTTCTCCTTTATTTATTTATTTATGTAGTGTATTTTGATATCGCGCACAGATACCCCAACGGGGTGTCCCGGCGCTCCTGAGTGATTACATGCTGGCTGAGATGATTATTAAGGAAAAGATGATCAGCAAAACAAGTAGGTTTTTAGGGCTCTACGGAAAGGTTGTTCATCCTGAATCAACTGGATGGCATTTGGTAACTTATTCCAGAGAGCCGAAGTCAACACTGGGAAAGTTTTCCCGCCTGAGCGAGTTTTCCTAAATCTGGGAACAGTAAGGAGATTTTTTGAGGAGGAGCGTAGAGTCCTAATGTTGTTATACGGAGTCATAAATAATCAACAGAGACCACCTGAAAGAAATATTCAGTATATATTCCGATGTTGTTGGAATATACTCAGTGTGTTAAAATACCCCTCACACACCAAAAGGGCCCTTGGTGTCATGCTTCATCATCGGGGTCTTCCCGCCCCCGCTGCGGGACGGGGCAGTGCTGCGACAAGCGGCTACGCCGGAGCACCTTTTTATTGTGAGTACTATGTGAGTGATAATGGAGTGAGTGTCAGTGGGGTCAGGAGTGATAGACAGTGAAATTAAAAGATACCTGGCCAGGTGTTTAGAAAAAATTATTTAATAGGCACTGGCTGGTATCATTAAAAGGGGTGAGGCGGAGGGCAAGAACGAGTTACTAGTCTTGCTCTCCTGTGTGGGTCAACATGTTTCGGGGCGTCATGCCCCTTCGTCAGGACCGGGTATATAGATCCCCCTGTCACTCACTAATGCGCTCCCACAGATAGAGAGTGATATGTACGATCAATGTGTATAAATAAATTTTATGATACACGTGAAAAAGCTAGCTCAGTACTACTGATGATATAAGCTTTTTGAATGAGGAGACAATGCCCCATGAGCCAAGCTGGGCGAAGGGTAAAGAGGGTCCAATCAACCCCCACACCTCAGTGCTTCCTCCTTCGTCAGTGGCTTCCGTGGTCCAGCTTGGCTCATGGGGCCCCGAAACATGTTGACCCACACAGGAGAGCAAGACTAGTAACTCGTTCTTGCCCTCCGCCTCACCCCTTTTAATGATACCAGCCAGTGCCTATTAAATAATTTTTTCTAAACACCTGGCCAGGTATCTTTTAATTTCACTGTCTATCACTCCTGACCCCACTGACACTCACTCCATTATCACTCACATAGTACTCACAATAAAAAGGTGCTCCGGCGTAGCCGCTTGTCGCAGCACTGCCCCGTCCCGCAGCGGGGGCGGGAAGACCCCGATGATGAAGCATGACACCAAGGGCCCTTTTGGTGTGTGAGGGGTATTTTAACACACTGAGTATATTCCAACAACATCGGAATATATACTGAATATTTCTTTCAGGTGGTCTCTGTTGATTATTTATGCTTTCATAAGAGGAGGATTAGCCCACCGAGGTGCCGAGTTGCACCACCTCTTCACTCCCCTTTTTGATATTCCTTAGTTATACGGAGTCAAGCAAGTGGAGAGATAGGCAGAGCCCTTGTCTCTCAATGCCCGATGAGCCAATACCAGGGCCTTGAATTCTGACCTTTTATATATCGGCAGCCAGTGAAGTTCACGACGGTGGGGAGAAATGTGCTCTCGTGAAGGAATACCACCAACCAGTCGGACCGCAGCATTCTGAACTGTCTGGAGGCGATGACAAAGACCCACAGACAGACCAGCATACAGGCCGTTGGCGTAGTCCAGGTGCGAAGGGATTAATGCCTGGACTACGATCTTCCTGGTATAGCTGGGCAGAAAGTGGATGAACTTTTTTACCATTCTAATCTTGGCAAGACATGCTGCGGAGACTGTATGAACTTGATGGTGGAGTGTAAGGTTGGAGTCCCATCTAACCCCTAAATTTTTCACAGAATCTTTGGGCAGAGGGGGGGCACTCAAATCGAGAGGCCACCAGATGTTGGGGTCAAGTGGAGTCGGCTGATGGAAAAAGAGTACCTCCGTTTTTCCTTCATTTAGCCTTAAAAAATTGTTGTCCATTCACTGGGCAATTGTGCGAAGGCAGTCTTTTAGGGGATCAAAGGTTGTGGGGGTGATACTGTTAAATGAAAACAAAAGTTGGATATCATTAGCGTAAGAGGTGACCTTTATATCAGTTTGGGCGATGATATCAAAAAGGGGTGAGAAATAAACATTAAACAAAAGGGGGCTCTGTGGTACTTTAAAATTTGGACTCATGTAATAAACTTTGTCATAGCATGACGATTTTTATATCAAAAGACCGAGAATGGCCAGTACACTATGTACAAGCATTTTCGTTCTGTTCCAGTAACAATTTCACCTTGAAATTGTCATTTTGTTTTGAACCCTTGGCATCCATTTTGTGTACAGCAGCCATGTTGTGTGTTGCCCTTTACATAGGCTATAACACACAGCTAAATTCGATCCCAAAAAGCCACGTACACCTTGTTTGACTTTTTCCTGACCTGGACCAGGTGAAACCATTGCCCCAGGCCGAGCCTGTTTGGTCAGTTACTCTCCCAGTGGCCGAGCAAGATAGCATCTAGGCCCAACATGCCATAAACCTTTTCATCGCGCACGCACCCTGCCTATCTTACTTCCATCTGTCCCTGTTCCTGCCTCCACGAGCTATTTGTGCCATGGGCTGTGATCTTACTGTTTTGGGGGTATCCGGCCTTGTCAGCTAAAGAATGTATTCATTATGTGGACATTGTTTATGGCCTGGACTTATCTTGAAAGTGGGTTTTGCATCTGTGTGCACGTTCTGTGAATGTATTTCAAATATGTGCCTAAGGCATAAAAATCTGTATAAAAGGACTGTGCGGAGTCCATGAAGGCGGGCTATCTCATTCAGTCGCTTTTAGGCGTGGCTGGGCGACGTAGCCTCACAGTTGTATATAATAAAGATGTCTTTTCATATTTCAGATTCTCTGTCAATTCCTTTGCTGCTTTTGAATGGACTACCTATTGGTAAGACCCCTGAGAAGGAGTATGTGGATTTTCTAGAACCACATTTGGCGCCCAACTCGCGGCTCGATCGTCCAGTGGCTATCTGAGGATTAACTGTGTCAGAGGATGGACAACTGCTGGGGAAGGCAAGACAGAAACCTACAAAAAGGTACTCTGTGCACAGAGGTTCTGGGGGATTCTCTGTCTTTGCGGCTCAGTATGTTTTTGATTTTTTCTGACTCAGAATCTCCAAAAGATGCCACTCTTGATTGAGAAACCCTTTTCTTTTTTTGGCGTAAGTGTTTTTTTAAGAAAAGAGACTGTTAGTGCAGTTGGGAATTGGCAGTTAGAATTTGGACAACTATTTGTTTGCTATAGCTTTGATAGGTTTGTATAGGCTTGGATATGCGAATTGCAATTTGTGTAGGCGGATATGAAGAGACTTTTCTCCATCTGCTCCAGTTTAAGTATTTGTGGGTCGCGCCCATTCTTTAAGTTTTGTGGGTCGCTCCCATTACTTAGTTCTTTTGTACTTTGGAAGTACCTGTGGGTTGCGCCCATTATTGCGCTTAAGATTATTTGAACATTGCAATATTCAATAACCAAGGGTTTTGTAAATTTACAAATGTATCGATAGAGATAACCCCTTGAAGTTTAGAAGCTAGATTAGTGGGATACAGGATGCCTGATCTTAGCATTTTTTAGAGATTTATGTTGGCCAACTTTGGTATACGTTTTAATTTGCCGGCTTCCATTAGGGAATATCTAAATAGGTTTAGATATACAAACATATTTCTTCCTTGGTGATTTTGTATCCCCAGGGAATTAAAATATGACATAATGCAAAACAAGGATCCTTTGCTCTGGGCAATTTTACATGCAAAACGATTTTTGGTGTTCTGCCACCTAAAGCTAGTGTATTGAGTGTATTTTTGGTTTCTTGCACATACAGTGGTCTGTTGCGCTGTTTATGCAGTCTTTTTGAACACTATTGAGAAGTGTTTCTTGTAAATATGGTTACAGCTACAATGGTTGGGTTTTGAGTACAGTCTGGGCTGTCCTGTTTCCGTCCTATGTATTGACCTGTGGGTTCCATGTGTGTTTAAATGTGGTTTTTGCCGTTACTGCAACTTCTGTTGTGAATAGCGTTGGCGCAATTTATGAAACAAAATGCCTAAAAGCGCTGTATTGTGTGTCTTGAATGTTTGAACACTTTCTGTTTCTGTTTGAAATGAGCTCATGTGTGTATTAAGAGTTTTTTGATGTTTTTCAGTTTGTTGAGTGAAATGTTGGATTAATTTATATGAGGTCGAAAATTACATGAACATGAAGCAGTTTACCATGCGACATGCTAAAATCGCTATATGTTGCTATTTAATTTATAAATTAAGCAAAACGCATATGTGCAAAATGTTAAAGGATTGAAATTAGATAAAGTTAAAATTCACATTCACTAGGAATATGAAGGGCCTCAAAAATAATTGTGCCTTCGGTAGCAAAACGAATTGGTAGCGGTTTTTGAAAGGCAAACATTTCAGCTAAAGTACATTTTTCCTTGCCAGATTTAAATGCATCTTTTTGCACGTGCATTTTTAAACCGTTTTCAGTAAAACTAAAAGCGTGCTCAGGTTTCAGCATTTCTTTCAGGTTTTCAGCCTTTCCTGCCTTAAGGCAGCAGATGTTTTTCGAGGGCCATAAATTGCATTGGAACGTTTTTAGCACAGTTGGATCTTTTTTAATTTTAGATTAGTGTTTTAGAGGGTTACAAAATACGGTTCTGTGTATCACTGGAAAACATCCAAATGTGGTTTTATTCTCTTTAAGCAAATTTTAAAAGTATATTTTTGGTTCTTATGCTAAATACTGATGGCCTTTTAAAAAAGTGGCGCAGAAATGTGACGCAGAAAAATGTCATGTTTAAAGTTAAGCTTTTGTGCTTCGGCGCATAAAGGAACTCATCTAAAATTATAGGCAAGGGATGCAACTTACCTTCATATGTGGAATTCTCATAAAAAGATAATTGGTTTCTTTGAAAGAAAAATTATTAATTATGGAAAAATTATCTGAAAAAAATAAGTGCTTTTCAATATCGTTTTTTGATATTTATAAAGCTTAGTACTCATGCTATGACCCCCTAGCATTAAAATTTGATTTAAGTTATGTGTTACTGAATAATTAGGTAATTTGCATGATTGGTTTTCGCTTGGCGCAGGCGTAAAACACTTTTTTTCTAGGATTTACATGAGAGATGCCCAATGTTCAACCTCTGTCATGTGTAAAGGACATTCTGAGGATGATTAATATGTAAAGCAACCATAGGATATTAACTTTTAAGTTCCCTGAATGCCAAAGTCGAAAATGGGTAAATTAGACTATTTAAAGAGGCATTCTTGCCATTAGAGTAACTTTTACAGTGTCTTAAGCTTTAGTAAATACATACATTTAGGTATCATATAAGTTTGCCAGTTATTCTTATTTGGGGTGCTATGCTGCCTCAGTGAGCCAATGTGAATGATGCACAGGTTTTGTTTTGTATCAGGATTGAAGGTTCTAGCCTTGGCAGGGCCTACTTGGACATTCATGTTTAGGGTTGGTGAAAAGGGGTATCTTTGCATAGGGTGGTAACAAGCAGTTGTTTTAAGCTGGTATGCTGTGTTGTTGTGCTCAGCAAATTCTTCACAGTGAATGTTTTAAAAATTCTAAGAATAAGTGACTTTTAACGTTTTAAAGAAGTCATTTATAACATGTGTTTTTCAATAGGGTTGATTATTGGAGGGTTAAAAAGAGTGGGACAGTTTTTGCATTTGTCAGCTCCAGGGACGAATAGGAGGATGGTCAAGGAACGCACGAAGTATGTCAGGCAGAGTTGGACCTGAAGGTCAGTGAGGTGGGGGTTAGGAGTAAGTGAAACCAGATGTTCTGCTGAGGGCCTTTCGGACCTCAGGGCATTTTGGCGCAGGGGATGTAGAGTGTCTGTGAATGAGTTCTGCTTTTTGAGAAGTTGGAATTAGTATGTTTTTGGAAGATGGTTAATTACAGTTGGTATTTTGTATGTTATGGCAAGTCAGCAGTATGTTGAAAAGAGATGGGTTTTTATTATGACTTCTTTGCAAGGAAATGTTCGTGTTTTTTCATGATTTAGCATTTTCCCCTTTATGAATCGTTCCTGCTGGTCGACACTGTAAGTTTTATTTGACAGTTCAATCTCCAGTGCAGGTGATGATCTGTCAAAAGGGTGGGAGTAAGTGAAAATGTAAATTTTGAGATTAAATGAAAGTGTGCAATTTTGATTTTTGATTCTAAACCTGACAAATTAAGCAGGCCTGCATTGATGGGTTTTGGGCTGCGTGAATACATGCGTCACTGCTTATGTTATTGTGATTTGCCCATGCCTTTTGTGCTTGCTATACTGCATGTATATTTGATGGCTTGGTATATGTTGGCTGTGTTTTATGTTGCTACTTAAGAAATTATTACAAGTTTGCCTTTATTGCAAGGAGGCATGTATGACGATATGTGTCACTTTTACAATAATTGGGTAAAATTTGTATTGATACTAAATTTCACAGACATGATGTTTGCATGCTGTTGACACGATTAGACAACATCTCACCAATGTATGTCAAAATTTGGCCATAATAGTATTGAAGTAAAATAAAAGAGATATACATGAGTCATGATATTGCCCTCTCCCTTATGGACCAGGTAATTCTAAATTTATGTATCCTTGATTGGACCTAAGGATGAAATTATGGATTTGTGGCTCTTGTTAAAGGTGACCTAAACTTTTCATTTTTTTCCCTGCAGAAGGAACTGGACCATTAACTGACATTACCGTATATGGTGTAAGGGCGTGGTAGAGTCCAAATTTCTGCACTATTTGTGACTTTTGTGTCCATGTTTTTTGGTATTATGTCACAAACTTGACTATCACCCAAGAATTTTTGTTCTTCCTATAGATTTTTTTCTTTTGTTGTTTCTCCCCTGACCGATGCCGCATCATGCTTAGTTATTGGGGATTTTAGTTGTGTCCTATTTCCATTTCCCTTTTCCATATCCCTTTCACCAGTCAGCCCATTTATTATTATGGGTGTATTGTTTATGTGCACACTTTTAGACTAGAGTGATGTATCAGGGATCCCCCATGTTATGTAAAATGTTTTTTCAGACTGATTGTCGGGGTAGTGACAGGCTGGTTAACTGACCCAATGTTATAGTAAGACACGTTTTCCATCTCAATAGGAGATATCTTAAGTTTACCTTTTTAACATGACGAATCTTCAATGTCTACTTTAATTCCTCAGTTCTCTTTATTTCTGCTGCTTTAATTTGTGGTGGGATCAGATGTGTTTTAATCATGCAAATAGCGGGACTCTCCAGTTCTGGTCTTGTTGTCTGCACATTTGATCATTAGCCTTTGTATTGCATAGTGCACTTAATGCACATTTTTAAAGAGACTTTTCTTCATGTCCTCGATATTCTGTATTATGTCATTTCTCTATTTGAGATGTTCTAGATAAGGAATTTAGGAGCACTTAATCATTGAGGAAAATATGTATTTGCACCATTAGACAATGCCACGATATGTAAAAACATCCATTTAGATAGAATTTTCATGTAGTTATTTACCCTTAGATGATGAAGGATATGCTCTGACACGGAAACCCAATTGAAAAGCCCAGAGACACCGTTGGCCTACTGCCTTTATGTTTGAAATTGCTTTTTGAAAATGACAGTGCATTCTAGACCAACATTGTCCTATGGCGCGTGGCCACTCCTTTGCAGATTGCAGGCCACTTGCTTTCAGTCCCCTTGTCAAAACCCATGAACTGTTTTTTGTGCTTGATTTGAAGGAAACTAACAGTTGTCACATTTCCTATATCACTAGGTTCTGCGGGAATCTTCCAGAGTCAAAGGAAGAGTGATACCCTGCAGACCTGTGATCGAGACTAAGCACACTCTCCATCAGTGACAGATGAAAGACAGATTTCTTGGCCCTACAATTCCTGCAACCAAGTAGCGTGACAGCAATCATCAGCGTGACAGCGATCATCAGCGTGCCCCCAATGGTACCTCCCAAGCAAGCCATTTGTTTCATCAGAAGGTGTTGTAAACAGAAAATGAAAAGAGGAGCTGGTTTCAAAGATGCGAAGGATCCCTGTTGTTGATGACAGGGCTGTCATCCAGTTTGTTCAGTTTGTTCAACTGTCATGTGCTTGAACCTCTGACAGCGCGCGGTCCCCTGATCCCCTTGGCCTGAGTTTTTGGCCCCCCCACACACCTCTTTTCCCTTTGCTCCAATGGAAAGGCAGTGCACCCAAGGATCCACGTTTGGAAAAAGGCACTACATTCTGGTGCCCGTGAGAGAGCAGCTTGAGCGTCCTCTGACACTAAATAATGAGTGTTGGAGTCTGAAAGTGCTGCTGATCTTGCTGGGTTGGTTCTTAATAGTGCTTGGATCTGCATGAAATGCTTTGTGCCCTTGATCAATGAAGGGCGCATCATCTGTAGTATCTGCCACGAAGAAGAGACACTGGTGCACTGCCTTCAGACATTGAGACTTTGTAATTGAGCTATGAGTGTTTGCCAGGAGGGCACTCCAACGGACACTGAGTCATGTAGAGCCTGAATGAAGAGGCCCAACGCGAAGAAGACACTGGAAGCAGATTTGATGGACAATAGAAGCCTGCCAGTAGAGGCTTTGACGGACTCTGGGTATTTTCTGTGAGCTGGTATAGAATTGGAGTTTGGAAACTAATTTTTGCAGCTTTTCTAGCATTGTTTTAAAGTACTATTCTCTTTAGTAGAACCAGAATAACGTCCATTTTCTGTGAAAGAGTATTTCCTTTTTACCTCAGAGCATTAATGAGAGTCACCACTGTTTCACTTGAACATATAATGAATTACAGAAATGCATAAGAAGACCTAAAATGTACTAGATAATTTTAGGGTGTACGTTTGCTTAGGGTTGTGGAAAATTATGATTCATTTGTAATAGCGGTCACTACTTTGTCCTTATGTTCCTAATGACGTGTTTTCTAGTGTGTTTTAAGCAGGCATTGTCTTTTATGGGTGGGATTGTTTTTGCTGCCCAAATCACATCTGCACCCACCTGCCAAACCTATGTCTTTTCCTACTTCTACTTCTTTGCATCTTTCCAGATGTTACCCGAACACGGATAGTTAGGAGATCAGAGTTTACTGATAAATCCCTTTTGTACCGTTTTCATCAACACCAGTTAGTAGTTGAACATCACTTATTGTTGGGTGTGTGGTCTTGTACCACATACCACAGATAGAGGCACCCCCTATTTTTGTCCTGCCATATATGGCCTTTGTGCTACTGCGTGTGTAGGGACACCTATCCCGAGAGAGTCGCTAGGTAATAGGATTACGCTTCAGTAACATCTTGAGGATTTTTATAAAATATAGATCTGGACTCAGATTAGCGTGAGTATAGGTTATTGCCTATGTAAGGGCAAAAGGTGCGTCTGTGGTACTTTAAAATTTGGACTCATGTAATAAACTTTGTCATAGCATGACGATTTTTATATCAAAAGACCGAGAATGGCCAGTACACTATGTACAAGCATTTTCGTTCTGTTCCAGTAACAATTTCACCTTGAAATTGTCATTTTGTTTTGAACCCTTGGCATCCATTTTGTGTACAGCAGCCATGTTGTGTGTTGCCCTTTACATAGGCTATAACACACAGCTAAATTCGATCCCAAAAAGCCACGTACACCTTGTTTGACTTTTTCCTGACCTGGACCAGGTGAAACCATTGCCCCAGGCCGAGCCTGTTTGGTCAGTTACAATCCCAGTGGCCGAGCAAGATAGCATCTAGGCCCAACATGCCATAAACCTTTTCATCGCGCACGCACCCTGCCTATCTTACTTCCATCTGTCCCTGTTCCTGCCTCCACGAGCTATTTGTGCCATGGGCTGTGATCTTACTGTTTTGGGGTTATCCGGCCTTGTCAGCTAAAGAATGTATTCATTATGTGGACATTGTTTATGGCCTGGACTTATCTTGAAAGTGGGTTTTGCATCTGTGTGCACGTTCTGTGAATGTATTTCAAATATGTGCCTAAGGCATAAAAATCTGTATAAAAGGACTGTGCGGAGTCCATGAAGGCGGGCTATCTCATTCAGTCGCTTTTAGGCGTGGCTGGGCGACGTAGCCTCACAGTTGTATATAATAGAGATGTCTTTTCATATTTCAGATTCTCTGTCAATTCCTTTGCTGCTTTTGAATGGACTACCTATTGGTAAGACCCCTGAGAAGGAGTATGTGGATTTTCTAGAACCACAGCTCAGCGAGGAGCCCTGAGGGACTCCCCACCGAAGCGGACGACTATCTGGTCGGGGAAGTGGACACTGCCTGGGTCCGGTTGGACAGAAAAGATGAAATCCATTTTAAGGCCGTTCCCTGGATTCCCTTAGATTGGAGGCGTTCAAGGAGGAGGGGGTGGGAGACGGTGTCAAATGCTGCTGACAAATCCAGCAGCACCAACACCGCTCTTGATCCCTCGTCCATCCTCCCTCGTACTGCATCTGACATCTCGATTAGTGCAGACTCAGTACTATATCCTGGCCTAAAGCCGTGCTGAGAATCATGGTAAGCACCTGATGTTTCTAGGAAACCCGCTAATTGTTGTTGAGCGAATCTTTCGAGCACTTTAGCGGGGGCTGGTAGCAAGGAAATTGGCCTGTAGTTGGAGGGTTCATTTGGGTCGGCACTAGCTTTCTTAATTATGGGGACTAGTCGTGCGTGCTTCCAGGAGTCTGGGAATACTCCCAACTGTAAGGAATCATTCCAGATCCCATTCAGAGTGTGGTTAAGAATGGGGGCTAAGGACTTGTATTGCTTAGCGGGCCATGGGTCAAGAGGGGACCCGGATTTGCTTTTAAGAAGTTCCATAAGAGATTGTTCCAAAGTAATCTCTGCAAAGTGGGAGAACGTGCACTCTGGGCCAGGGATAGGGGGGTTGATGGAGCTTTTATTTATGTGAGTGTTACTAGGAAACGAAACATAAATAGTGGCTATTTTGTTCTAAAAAAACCAGAAAGGCTATCACAAAGAGTCTATGACACCACTGGAGGTCGTTTTAAAGCTAAGGGATCCGTAAAAGATCTGACTGTTTCAAATATTTCCCTAGATGAGCCTTGTGAGCGATTAATTTTTTCTTCAAGAAAAGTTCTTTTATGTTCGATGATCTTCTTCCTGTAGTTTTTTAAGGCAGACTTATAAAGAGATTTGCGATCAGGTGAGAAGGTGATTCTCCAATGTCTCTCAAGGTGTTTACATTCCGATTTAAGCTTTCGAAGATCATTAGAATACCATGGAGCCAATAGGGCAGAACGATAAGTTTTTATGGGCCTGACTGGGGCAAGAAGGTCGATTACCGAAGTGATCCGACCATTAAATTTGGTCAAGCGGGTATCAAGATCAGAACTCATATCTAAAAGGTCCATAGGTTGGAGATGAGAAGCAAGGCTATCAGGAGAGATCTTGCTCCAATTTCTGCCCTGTTGTTTGACCGGGCAGATGTGTCGGGCTTTGCGGTGGCAAGAAAATGAAAAAGGGACAAGCAGGTGATCCGACCAAATTACTGGAACAGGATCAAGAGTGGCTAAGCCGTCCAGGTTGGTACAAATCAGATCAAGGGTATGACCCGCTTTATGAGTAGAGCAACTAATAAGTTGATTCAGTCCACCATCTGCTAAAGTGGACAGAAAATTAAGGGAGGTAGCGTCCAAGGTATTATCAACATGGAGATTAAAATCCCCAAGGAGAGTGAAATTGGCATATCGCAGTGAGGCTTGTAAAACGCAATCTAGGAATGCAGGGAGATGGGGTAATTTAGAGTTGGGGGGTCGATAGACTAGAAGACCCGAGAAGGTAAAATTAGGAGACGTTTTAATACAAAAAGGGAGCGCTTCAATACGTTCCAATTGGTTATAGGGAAAAGAGGAAATGGTCCAGTGGGCTCTGTATATAATGGCCACTCCGCCCCCAGGATGTGGGCTCTGTCTATTAGCACACAATATACTATAACCAGAGGGGATGGCTAAGTGTAACGCAGGATTAGTATCATCTCCTAACCAAGTCTCGGTGAGAAACAACAGATCCCATTTGTCCTCTTCCAGTGTGTGGAAAATATCAAGAGAATGTTTTACTAGAGACCGACAGTTTAGCAGGCCGGCTTTTAATCTTGTTTGAGACGGGGTTGTCTGCAGAAAAGGGCAGTTATGCTTTAAATCGCCGGGTTGTTCTGGAGGGCATTTTATAAGGGGTAGGAGGGGGCTGACAACCATAGGTGTAATCGATGGTAAAGTACAATGTCGAGGCTTCAGGGACTTATGCGTAGCACTGTCATAGGTCAGAGGGGGGGGATTGCTATGCGTAGCAGTACCTGCGTCTGTGGTCGCTGTCTGGTCCCGGATGGGCGCAGACGGGCAGGACTCTGGCACGACTCCGGCGCAGGTCCGGCGCGTCCGCTGATCGCGTCCGCTGCGCGGAGGCATAGTCTTCCGTTTTTGTACTGGCCAATCGGGTGTCTTCGAAGGCTACCCCACTCAAAGATGGCCGCGGGAGTAAATCCGGTCACCCAAGACAGCGCTAACCCAGCGTTAAGATCGGCTGAGGTGAGTGAGAGTCTTGGTGACGGAGGAAACGATCTTCAAACAGGCGAGCAGCAAGGGGGGCGAGGGGAGAATGAAACCACCGCTTTTTAGTCAAGCGGAGGAAATGACACCTAAATGCAGACGAGCTTCGTATACGTTCTAACAAGTGAGATTAAAAAGCTGCATGAACAGCTAGTAAAAGCGTGCAGAGTAAAGTAAAACAAAACACAGAATACAGCGACCTCCCGGCTCACGCCTCAGGAGGGGATGTCAGTCACAAAAGGGAAGCAGGGGCCCACCTGGAGCAACCAGGCAGGCGGTGCAGATTCAAAGGTTCGTCGCCACAGAGGTCACTAGCCAATGGGCAAGTGACCGGACCGACGCGTCGAGCAGGAAAATGCAGAAGGGCCCCACGCAGAACTCGTGGAGTGTGGAGGGCTGATCTTCGGTGCAGTTGATGCTCGGGGCTGGGGCTTCTCAATCCCCAACGCACAACTTGCCTCAGAAGCTGCACAAGTAGCAAGGAGCAGGCTTTTCAAGATGGCCGGTCCCACGTCTCTCGTAGCCTCCACGGGTCTCAGCTTTGCAGGGACTGTGGATCGGGGTCAGAGAAGTCTGGAAGTCTGGCTCTCGTCGGACTCTGTGCTCGGGCTCCGGCAGGAGCGTCGACAAAGTAAACCGATGATCGCTGGATGGTGCCTGTTTGCACAGGGTGGTCACTCCTTGACCACAAGGGAGATTCCTCAGTCGTCTTCTGTGAAGTAGATCGTCGAAGGTCCAGAGTTTAGTTTCAAGTTTCAGTTCAGGATAAATCTAAAGTCTCTAGCTTCAGCGCCTACCTATATACTAATCTGAGGGGCTGGATTACCTGCTAGGTCCCTACTATGGGTGGGACCAGGGAAGGGGGTGGATACACCCCTTTCCCTTGGTCCAGTTTCGCGCCAGAGCTGGGGCTGGAGTGCCCCAGCAACTGGTTTGAACCGGGCTATGCATGGGACACCTTGTGTGCCCCAGGCAGTTTCTCATTTCATTCAGCCCTCCCTGCCCCAATACACTATGGCCTGTCTGGGGTGGTGCTAGCACCTCCCAAGACAGGAAACCTATTGTCCAAGCCTCCCTCGCTGGAAGGACTCCCGGCAGCAGGAGGTCAGACTTGTGTCTGTGGCAGCAGCATCCATTTTGTGATGCTGAGGCTCTGGTTAACTTTAACCGGGATTAACAGGAACAACATGTCTTCTCCCTCTAGAAGGGTGGAATGCTACCCCCGTCGCCAGAACTGGCGAGGGGGTAGTATTCCAAAGCGTATGACACCTTACACGACATGTTTTGATAAAGCCAAACCAGAATTAGCATTTAATCTGCGCTCCGTGTTGGACAGCGGACGAACAGCGGCACTCTTGTTATTAGACTTGAGTGCCGCGTTCGATACGGTGTCCCACGAGATCCTGTTACGGCGGTTAGAGGAAGTTGGCGTTAGGGGATCCGCTCTTTGCTGGTTCCACTCATTCCTCTCAGATAGATCCTTCCAGGTTGCTATTCCTCCCGGGAAATCCACCTCCTACCCGCTCACACTGGGGGTCCCACAGGGATCATCGTTGAGCCCCACCTTATTTAATATCTACGTTAGACCGCTGGCTGATGTAGTCAAACGCTGGGGCCTGACAATGGTTTCCTATGCGGATGACACACAGCTGGCGGTCACGTTAAGTGGGGACTCAGCTGTGGAGGCCCTCAAGTTTTGCGAGGGGCTTCGTGTGGTGGCCAATTGGATGAATCAGAACTGTCTCCAATTGAACACTATGAAAACAGAGGTCATGGTGTTTGGTAAGCAACCTGGATGGTGGAATGACCACTGGTGGCCTCCTGAGCTAGGAATGATCCCTTCTCCTGTTATGGAGATAAAAAACCTCGGAGTCTGGCTGGATCCCTCCTTGAGTTTTACTTGCCACACTGAGAGGGTAGCCGCCACCTGTTTTGGTGTCATCAGAGGCATCAGGCCGGTATTGAAATTTTTTGATGCCCCCACCAGACAGCTTGTGGTTCAGGCCTCAGTGCTATCCAGGATAGATTATGCAAGTGCTCTGCTAGCAGGTACCAACCAGGCGGAACTTAAGCGGCTGCAGCGAGTACAGAACGCCGCTGCAAGAGCGGTGGTCGGCCTGCCTAGGAGATGTTCGGTCTCAAGAACACTGCAGGCGCTCCACTGGCTTCCAGTAGCCAGGAGGATCGAGTTTAAGGTGCTTTTCCTGGCTTTTAAAATTTTAAAAGGTACAGCCCCACCCATATTGGTGAATCTTCTGACCCCATATGTTCCCTCCCGACCCTTGAGATCGATGGGTCAGAATCTGTCTGTGGTCCCACGTTTTCGGTTGAGTAGGACTGGCGGCCGCTCCTTCCGAGTGGTAGCCGCAAAACTCTGGAACTCCCTTCCTGCGGAAATTCAAGCACTGGAAGATCTACTCCAGTTCAGACGTGCTATTAAAACAGTACTTTTTAATAAAAACTTCTGATTTGGTAGCTATTTGCAATGTTATGTTTACCTCTCTGGGCGCCAGGACGCCACTTTGCTGGGGCAGCTGTGCGCGGTATAAAAGCAATTAACATAACATAACATAACATTATAATGCACTTAAGAGTATATGGTATGGCTATATCATAGAACAGCTGTAAGGCCATGGTTCCGAAAGCTGCAGACAGGCTCAGCTCATGCTAGAGCCTCATCTCACATACAACCAAGCACTCTGCCTTCAGGATTGTTAAGGCCTGCCATAGGAGTGACTTATAGGTATATATGTGTCTATATATAATGGGAGGTATAGGAATACTATACCTAAGCAAGGGGTGATTACACGACCTTGCCCCAGCTGAGTGATCAGCCAGTAGTGTCAGTTTGGATGGCCATCAGGGGTGGCAAAAGATATGCTGCAGCCCCTGGTAGGCCTTGGGTGCACCTATGCCCTAGGTACCTATGGTACACTATACAGGGACTCACAAAGGTGACCCAACATCCAATTAGGTATGTACCTAAAGTACATGGAGTCCATTTTACAGTGAGAGCAGATAGCCTGGGGCCCTGATTAGCAGGATCCCAGGCCAACTAAGTCGAAAACCAGCTAAACACAAGGCAAAAAATCTGGGGTAACCATAGTCAGGTATCCACCTTCCTACACAACTCCCCCCTCCAACGAAAGGAGATAAGGCTATCCTTGACCAGGTAAGCCTATATTGCCTAAGTGGCCATATAAGGAAGTACCTGCACTAGCATGGTTACCCCCTGTCTCATGGTCCACTAAGCAATCCCTCACCCTTAGGGTATCAGAGGGTCTCCACCATAGGGAATCTCTACCTGTGGTGTGTTTTGGCAAAGTAAAAGGCTGGTGTTGAGATGGAGTACTGAAGTGAGGCTCCACTAATGTAGGGCTCAGCTTCCTCCAATCACTATGCACCATATATGCTTCCTTTCCATGACTGAGTTGCACTGTGCTCTCAGGGTCAACCTCTGGCTGGAGGCTGGGACCCTGTTGTTGGCTTACTGGAGGGACAGGTCAGGTTTGGGGCCTTTGTGTCCCAGGTTTGGCTGTGCCCAACAGAGTTCATCAGGGGGAGGTCCCTAACTAAGAGTAAGGGAGATCCCTCAGGAGTTTTTGAAATTTTTACCTTGCTAGGGCTGCTAGCTTTGGTGCCCCTAATCTGCTGATGGGGGTGTTCTTGTGGACAGGGGGCCCTTTGGGGTCCACCGGCCTCCCTGACCTCTACAGCCCTGGGCTGACTGAGGCAGGGTAGAGAGGGGCAGGTTACCTGCTCCAGACTGGGTCCCACCTTGGAAGGGTCTACTGACATCAGGGGCTCTGCCAGGCTAGGCCTGATTACCTCTGGGGCAGTTCCTTCACAAGGGGTAGGGTCAGTTCCCTGAGGAGGCTGACTCTCACCTAATGTCTGGTGGGAGGGAGACTTTTCTTCCTCCCCAATACTCTCTGTCTGAGAGGAGTGATCCATAGTTTCAGGCTTCACAACACTAAAATCTGTTTGAGTTTGGGCTGTGACCATCACAGCCCTACCAACCTTTTCAGGGAAGTCTGCCTGAGCTTGGGCTGTGACCATCACAGCCCTTCCAACCTCTTTAGGAAGGAATTCTGCTTGAGCTGGGGCTGTGGCCATCACAGCCCCACTAACCTTTTCTGGAAGGCCTATCATTTTGGAATGGGTTTCTTGTTCTACCCCAGCCCAGGCTAAGATCTCTAGATCATTTCCTAGTAGACAATCTACAGGCAAGTTTGTAGACACTGCCACTCTCTTTGGGCCAGTGACACCTCCCCAGCTGAGATTTACTACTCCCATGGGATGATCTTTCTGCACTCCATCAATGTTGGTCACCTGATAGGTGAATCCAGGTAAAAGTTGTCCTGAGGGGACTAGACTGTCAGTCACCATAGTGATGCTAGCCCCTGTGTCTCTGTAGGCTTCAACTTTCTGGCCATTGATGATGGGCTCCTGTCTGTACTTGCCCAAAGTGTTGGGACAAACGGAAAAGTTGGCAAACCCCATGCCATTTTCACAGACTAGAGTTTCTTTGTTAGAGGACCTGGTTAGGCCAGAGTCCACCTGAGTTCCCCAAGTATACCCAGCCACATTTTGGGGGGCACTCCCATCACCTGGGGGATTACTACTAATAGTAACAGGAGGTCTGGGAGTATTACTTGGTGGAATGTTTTCCTTATTGTTGGCCTTTGGGCAACTGCTGTCAGTCTTCCTGTGTCAGTCATCTCTTTCAACGGACGATAGACGCCAGCAGCCATCTTCTGTCTGAGCTCCTCCAGTTTTACAAGCCGTCAATATCTCGACTCACATCCTCTGAGTCTCTGCAACCCGAATCTGTATCGGCAGCACGGAACTACTTTTTCCGATAGCGGCATTTTACGGGGATTCCACCTTACTTTTAATTTTGAATATTTGAATACATTTGTCGGGGACTCAAACGAGTTTGTAGATACAATCCGTGCGGCACATTTATCTGCTTGTTTCCAGAAAACGTTTCTACAACTGGAGCAATTACAAAATAGGAGAGCACGACCCGCTTTTAGCGAGGCCGCCCTATGGTTGATTTTAAGACTAATTATATCTATCATGAAGAAGTCTTCAAATTGTATCCTTCTTCATCATGAGACTGTCTACGAGAGTTTTTGGAAAACCTGCTTTTAAAAAATTGTGTGGCTCCTGAAGAAGGCTTTATACGCCGAAACGCGCGTCGAGATTATATTAATTGCCACTTTTTGTCATAATACTGTTTTTTAATTCTAATTCTTTTACTGTTCTTCATCAAGAGAAATGGTTGTTTTTTATTTGTGTATTTAATCTTGTATGTACTGTGTTTCAATTTGATGTTTGATCTTTAAAAGATTTTTTATTACACTGTCTCATTAAAAAGATATCGAATTTATATTAGTGTGTGACATTAGTGTTTTGCCCTTCATACTTGTTCCATTTACTGCTGTTTTGATTGCCTAGGATTTGATACTCATAAAAAGTCAGTCTTCCTGCGGCCAGGCTGTTTACAGACATGGCAATAAGGTTTCTTTTGGTTAGAGGAAGTGGTTTGGGACCCACCCCACCATTGTAGTTTTGGGGCCCTGTGGAGGACTTGTCTTTTGATTTATTCCCACCTTTCTCTTGAGGCTTGGAAGAATCTTTCTTCTGGTCACCACGCTGATGTTTAGGCCTAATCCTGGTTCTGACCCATTTGTCTGCCCTCTTACCCAATTCTTGGGGAGAGGTCAGATCAGAGTCCACCAGGTGTTGATGTAGAAGCTGGTTGTGACAATTATTAAGGATCTGCTCCCTCATAATCAAATTATACAATCCTGTAAAGTCCTGTACTTTGCTGCCCAATAACCAGCCCTCCAGAGCCTTAGTAGCACAATCTACAAAATCAGTCCAGTCCTGAGGCTGTGTCTTCTGGGTATCCCTGAACAACAACCTATATTGCTCAGTGTTTAAGCCAAACCCATCAATCAGAGCACTCTTCAGGGCTGAGTAGTTTTTAGCATCCTCATCACTAACTGTGAGGAGCTTGTCTCTTCCTTTTTCTGAAAAGGAGAGCCACAAGATTGCTGCCCACTGACTTTGGGGTACCTGCTGTACTTTGCAGGCCCTCTCCAAAGCAGTTATCCATTTGTGGATATCATCCCCAACTTTGTAGGGGGGCACAATCTTACTCAGGTTTCTATTGTCATAGGACCTGTCTTTATCCTTAGGGATATTGCTGCCACCAGTCGACTCTAGTCCACTAAACTTTTGCTCTCTTGCAAGAGCAAGTTTTGCTTGGGCTAGGGCAAGTTCTTCCCTCTCAATCCTGAGTTGGACTTCCCACATCCTAGCCTTGTGTTCTCTCCTCTGAGGAGAAGTCATTCTGCTCTGAGAACCCCTTGAAGCATTGGAGTGGAGAGACTCCCTGGAATGGGATCTTTCCCTCCTATACCTCTGGCTAAGTCCACTTGCAGGCCTGAATGGGGCTGTCCCATTCTCAGCCCCAAATAGGCTTAGATTAGCATGGCTAAGTCTCCTAACTTGAACCTGGCTGTCTACCTCTTCCCCAGAATCTTCCTCCTCAACCTCATCATCATTTATGACAGTAGGATCAGGGGCATCTTCTGTTGAGGGTAGTACCTGTGAGAGATCCAATTGGTTCTACTCTCAGAGACATGATCTAGTGAGGTGTGGTGTGTGCACCTACCTACACTAAGTGTTTCCTACTAAACCTCTCTAGGAGTTGTAGTCAGGGTGTGCTAGGCCCTTTGGTCTACAACAACTAAGTTCAGTAGAACTTAAGTATTATAAGTCTTGTTATATGTACCTATAGGTACCTAATGTGATCTTTCAAATGATATCTCAAGATTACAATTGGTAAAACAACAGTAAGCTCTTATCCCAACCGCTGCACACCAATGTGAGAAGTTGGCCTGATATGCGATGTCCACTATTCTAGTGGGCACCCTGTATCAGTCCAAACAACCCATAAGGTTGACTTTACAACCATCACCATAAGGGTTGTTTGGACTGATACAGGGTGCCCACTAGAATAGTGGACATCACATATCAGGCCAACTTCTCACAGAGACCCTGTGCCACCTCCGGGTGTAACTACCATTTGTGATCTGCCAGGCATCGAAGTCTGAGCTTGTCTGCCCTGGCATTCAATGATACTACCATGTGGTTCACCACTAAGAACATTCCTTAGTGGCCAGCCATTTTCAGAGGTGCAAGGCCTCCTGGCACAGGGTCTGCGACCACACCCAGTCTTGTTTGTTGCAGTACGACATCATGGTGATATTGTCCATGAGCACCTGTACCAGCCTCCCCTAGATTGAGGAAAGGAAAGCTTTCAACACCAAGCTGATGGTCCTCAGCTCCAAAAGGTTCATGTGGAGCAAGGACTCTGATCTGCACCTCCTCCAGATGGTTGTCCAAACCCAGAATCGATGCATGGTTCATCATTGTCAGCTCTGGGAGGGGAAGGGAGATGGGTTTGCCACTGGCCCAACTGCATCCAGTAACCACCACTGCAGATCTTTCGCAAAATCTCAATGTAGTGCGAGAGGTCCCTTTGAAGTTAGGCCTGCTTGTACTTCAAATCACACTGCAGTGCCCGCAAACACCACCTGGCATGCTCGACCAGCAGAAGGCAAGAGGCTATCAGTCCCAGAAGCCTCTGAGTCGACCTGACCAAAATCTAGAAAATCACACAGAAGGGGGCCCCTGAACCGATACTTAGGCAGGAGGATAGGGGAAACATCACTCTTAATCAAACATAACCCCACTGCCTGAAAATGATTTAATCGATCAGCTTAACGCCAAGGATCAAGAAAATGGAAAATATGTTATCTCATCCCATTTGTCATAACATAGTGTGCATAGTGTGCGAAAGAAAGGAAAGAGAAGCTCATAAATATACCATATAACGATTATTTTGGGGTGTATACCCTGATTTTATTATACAAGTCAATAATAAGCAGCAATGTCAAAATTACCTGAATAAAATATTGCAATAAATACAATGACAAATAATAGAAACATTATCACACACACTTTTAGTAACCAGGCGTAAGCAAGAATAGATCAAATGTACCGTGCAACCAACTCAGCCATGCACTCCGTTCGAGACCGCATTCATTCAATCACTCATTAAACTGCACGACAAAGCCACACACCATCAGCACACAGATCTTCACACAAAATGGTCCAACATATAGTACAAATGAGTTGATGCGGGAACTATTCCTGTTAATAATTGTTGGCAGTTTAAACAATTTAATAATTTCGATCCATCAGATGTTGAATGCATGTTTTTTATATATCTTTTATACAAACTAAATAACAACATAAAATACTGTTGTAAGAAGGTTGTGCTGATCGACTGAGGACATGCGCATACGTGCGGATCGGTGCAAGAACCTAGATGCGGGTCACACCTTCTTCAGGGCGCTAAATGTTGAGAAGCTTCACACGCCTGGGAAACCTGGAGGCACAAGCTTTCAGATATCAGAACAAAAGGGCCTCCTATGGCTGAAGAAACTGCTGAGAGTGTAGATGACCCCAATCTGAGGATGCGAAGGGCCAAATCTGGGCAATGAAGAGAAATGGAAGCCACCGATATATCAGGCCAAGAGCAGAAATAGAAATCACTCTAGCCGTGACAGAGGGCAGGGAAATTGCCACGAGTGCAACTATCCAAAACACTCTGATGTGGAGAATGCTACGGGCATCCCGGAGAACCAGGGTTTGTAGGGGAAGACGGCAACCCTTCTTTCCGAAGGTGTGCTTCCACCATCACTTTTGTGAACACCCGAGGTGCGCGGGTGAGACAGAAGAGGAGCACAGCAAACTGAAAATGCTCTTGTTCCACCACAAAAGCAGGATGGGCTGGTGTCTTACGGTTCATAGTAAAAGTGTACATTTGTTGGACAACATAAAGCTTAACACTTCGCAAGACTGAGTCAACGCACACCATCAGGATATGCAGGCCGGAGTCCTGGCAAGCTCATAGTGCACCATCTTTACCCCAAACCTCGCAAGGTAGCAGGTGGTATGTGCAACCTCATAACATGACAACCCTTGACTCCCCAAGGAAATTGTGGAAACAGGACTAGAAACCTTTTGTTTGGTAACTAATGTATGCCCAAAGGGAGACACAAGAAATACTCAAATTGGCATTTCAATATTTAGTGAAGCAATAAGATTCTTGAGTAAAATAAATGTGCTGCAATGATCAACAGAAGGGAACAAAACAGAGTCATCAGCATCACGAGAATGGTAACGAAAATGAAGAATTCTACCATTGAGCCGTTACACAGATTATATGTTTGCACCTGACTGCAATTATATTTGTGCAAATACCTATTGCTCCCTATCCTAGTATGCCTAGGGTGGGTGATTCTGCTGGAATCACTGTAGAGTGACCTAACTCAACAGTTCGCTGTGGGTAGGTTTCATCTGGGAGTTTGTCTTGATGTAGAGCTGGGCACCATCCTTCTCAAGAGGTAATCAGGATTCAGCTGTGCTGCAAATCCAGCATGGCGTGACCTCAACAGTGTCAGCTAAATGCTTCTCTAACTACACACAGGATTGATGTTGTTTATATAAAAAACTTCAACCTTGTTGCCATGCTGAAGTAACAGTCAGGCTGTCATTATTCATTCTATTCTGACAAAGCTGTAGCTGAGCAAACAATAACAAACAACATTATTTTACGCAGTGAACTTTAACTTTTGTACAGAATGTTAATGGCTCTGATTATATGCCCACGAAGATGTGTAAATGTAAGCAAAGTTATTTCATGGAAGATTATCTCATACAAACAAATGTGAGTCAAATGTCAACGTTCAAGAAAATATGTCAACTTTAAAAGTGAACATGTACAATGGTAGTGTTCCTGACTGGTCCTAATGTGACCACATAACACTGGCAGGACAGGCACCCTGCAGGACCATGCCACCAAGCCGTCTTCAGGGTGGAGGGCAGACAAGACCTAAGGCAGGGTGAGCATTTTGAATTTCACCTTCCAAGGGAATATGTTGATACAGCACGTCTAGAATAAGTTGAAGACCTCCAACCTTCTTGGGAACTAGAAAGTAGCAGGAATAATAACCAGGTCCTACTTCTGGCACTAGCATCCTCTCAAATGCCCCTTTGGTCAAAAGGGATTGCACTTCATGCTGCAAATGGAGAGATGGTCGTCTCTCAGTCACTGAGGGGGGCTGTGGAAGGGGGGCAGAGAAGAGAAAGAGGGTAAAGCGTATCTCCTTCAAACAATCTGTAAGAGCCGCCTGCCTGACGTGATCAATTGCCAACCCATTAAGAAGTTTGATTCTGCTGCCCACCATGTGGCTGTGCCCCTGCAAAAGCATGCTGAAGAGGATTAGCAGATGAGGCTACAGGGGAAACGGGGGAAGGGTTGCTGGCTGGGCAGCGCAATTTCATTGGCAGCGGAGAGAGTGGGCACCACTACCTGTGGGGGCTGGACAGGTTGGCACAATACACCATATCTAGGTGAAAAAATGTGAAAGAGATAAAGTGACCCCTCCCGGGCGAACCACCAAAGGGGTAACTGGCAGGTACTCACCAGATAAGCCCACTGTTCTCATCATCGGTAGTCACCTTATCTCAAAACAAAATGTGTCCAAAACAAAACAAAATGGGTGCAATAGAGTGATACGAGAGTACATTTTAAGAATAGTGACGGTATGTGATTAAAATTGACAGACAGACCTTTCACTCAATAACTTTATTATTCACTAGGGGTGAACTGTCAAATTAAAAAATGTGAACAGGATGTTATCTATGCATACCCATTTCTCATGCAACATGTTTCATTGCCTCCAATTTATGGCAAATTCTTCAGGGCTAGACAACTCGTCACAGCACCGGAGTTGGACACACCATTCTAGAGAAACAGTCAATGGAAAAAAAGGGAATTTCGAAACTGTATTAAAAACCAACTGCCTCCTCCCAAATTGCTCATAAGATCGAACAATGTATAGGACCCTAATTACACTTAGAAACCATAGTTACCCTCGCTAAGCTATTGTCTCTCATACCAGCTTGCGGGTGAATACTCAAGCCAGAGTGGGCTCCTTGCGTGAATCCTTCTTTCTGACTATCCCTTAGTCGTAGTATCAATCTATATATTACAGAGATAACAAAACAAACACAAAGACAGAGATTTACTATATGGTTCTTTTAGGTTATTTCTCATTATTGTATACCTCATGACCAAACATGTCCCTTTTCCCTCATTCCTTTGTGCCCGAATCACATCTGCAAATAAGTCTGAAATTAATTAATACCCCAGCAACAATCCTACTTTCTTAATTCCTTAGCCTTCATTTCTAAAACACCACATCATGCCAGGATTCGAGTCTGTAACTTACACGCTGGTGAATTAGAGCATAAGTTGCAGCGATAAAGACTTCACGCCAGTACGACATTTTCTCACTGGTTAATTATTACACTTCTTAGATGTGGTAACAACTCGTTGTTCACATGCATACCATTTCACATCATGTCACATTATGGAGCTACAACGACCTTTGCTTTCAAGAGAAAGGTTTTGTTCACCAATGTTAATCTGCCATCTCTAACCCATTCACATATTACCGGCCCCCTTACTCCTCACCAGTAAGGGCATGACCCAGCGCGGCGTCTTGTCTTGTCCTGCACTTCACCGATGTCGAGTTTTAAAATGGACGAAATGAGCGGCGCACAAGACTCACGTCCAAAACAGACCCATCTTGGATCGGGACAAGTTTCCTCTCAATTTTCAAATCCCCCGTGGAACGGGGACTTTAAACACTCGTCGTGTGACTCCAGAACAAAATAATAAAAAGGCTGATAATATTTATTTTTGGCAGAACGATTGTCTCTTCTATTTTTAATTTGTAAGATGAGATTGAATAGAAATCTTTTAAATTCAAATGAACACAGCTTTATACAAAACGTCAAAACACTCTGCATGGGGACCAAAGAAATTACCGTAAACATCCCCAATCCTCAGAATAACATTGACAAGCGTAAAACCCCTCTAATTACTGGAGGGTTGTAATTTCAAGCAGCAATCATAATGCCATTGATGGCCAATATGTTAAAGACACCCTGCACCTCACAAGTTTATTTATTTTACAAATCGATGGTTGTTCTGCATTTCTACTCAGTTCCCTGATATCCTAAAGGAACCCATTTACTGAAACACACAGTCATAACCCTGTGTCTGGTACCAAGGTCAAAACAGAGCAATCCAGGGACAAAATGGGAAATGTTCAACCAACTCTGTTCCATTCGATAATTTCATTAAGACCATACTGGTCACTCTTGTCTTGATAAATCCATCTGGCTTCTTATGACAGGAGGATCTTTTCTACATTCTGTGGGTTGCCTAATACTCTCTATAGGACTACCCAAGTGAACCCATGTTTTGCTGTGTGGCAATGTTGAACCAGTTTTGTCGTCAGTTTTCCAGCCCTTATTGTGCTGACATGTTCCTGCATCCTCGTCTTAACCTTTCTGGATGCCAGGCCTATATATTGCAGACCACATTCGCAAAGTAATCTGTACACCACATTAGTGGTGTTACAATTACTAAACTGATTTAAAAAACACTCCCTCCCTGATTGTAGAGTTACACTTGTAGTCTTCTTGGTTAAGGGACACACGGAACACATCCCACAAGGGAAATGTCCTTTGGGAATGGTATTTTCATTCACTTTCGCTGTGGGAGAACCCAGAGTATGAACCAATTTGTCTTTGAGGTTACTCGATCTCTTAAATGCAAACCTCGGTGGTGGCATGACAAAATCTTTACATGACAGTAAGGACCAGTGCTTACGAATGGACTGTCTAATTTTCGAGGCCAAGGGGTCAAAAGTCATGACGACTGGGACACAGTCATTTCTCTCTTTCACAGTTTTCTCCAGGAGGGCACTCCGGGGAGTATTCAGAGCTCTTTTTTAAGCTTGTTTTATTGTTCGCCGGGGGTAGTTCCTTTGTTCTAATTTCTCTACTAGTGCCTGTGATTGTTCCGAGGACTTGGAGCATGACAAAGACCTGCCTCTGAAGCAGCTCCATCGACTCCTGGAATAGGGCAATATCGAACCTTGGCCGCGAATCATGACTTGGAATGGTCCCAGCACGAAGTCTTCTTATGCCTGGCAACGTAACATTTTGCCTCGCGTTCCCTGTGGCCTTCAGGTTCAAAGAAACGCAGTTGCCGCAGACCTAGGCGTTATGGCTCGACACCAGGCACTACAAGCACACCTGTTGGGGATCCGTCACAGAAATTCATTGCGATAGTCTCTATAGAGTTTAAAACCAGTCATTTTATGGGGTGACATTACATGGATTACAAAAACTACAAAACCCGTTCCTTAAGGCGAGAAAGGTGTAGTATGTCCAACGCTATGGTTTCCGCCTCAGCGTGGTGTATACATGCCCATGCCTTTTATTATCTCTACAGCAATGACCTTCTTGTTTCTTATGGTCATTTACAACACTCTCATGCCTATTATTTAAAACCTCAATTTCCACTAACAGTTCTCCAGAGGAAATGGTGAATGATTTTGAAACACTAGTCAGTACACAACCAGCTTCGTAACTTGGTGGATGGATAGACTACGTGCTCCTCGAACTGTCCGACATAGATACATGCCAGACTGGGTGCCATCGTGGCCCCCATTGATGTTCCTGATGTTTGGAGATACAGTTGATCTTTATAACTGAAATAGTTCCTTGTGAGGGCTAGCTCTACACATTGCATCACAAAAGATTGTGGCACATCATAGAACCATTCCTGATCCCCCAGTGTGTGTGCTGCTGCCACCAGCGTAGCGTCCTGGGGAATACAGGTGTCGAGTGACTATGTCGATAGTGATGAGAAATTCATGTTCCTCATCAAAAGACATGCCATCCAAGATATTGAGGACCTCCGTTGTGTCTTTGACAAAAGCCTGTTGGTTAATCACAGACTCTCTCAAAAAATAATCAGCGTTTTGTGACAAAGGTTCAAGAACTGATTGCAACCCTGACACAATCGGTCTTCCTGGAGGGGGGGGAGGGGGCGGGCGGGCGTGTAAGCTTATGAATTTTGGGGAGAATATAAAATGCGGGGGTTCTGGGAAGTTCATTCACCAGAAACTCCGCCTCCTTCACTGAAATCTATTTGTTTTCCTTAGCTCTGCCCACCATCTCCCTTATGATCTTTAGTAGGTCTTGTACAGGGTACTGACTCAAGGGCCTGTAGTTGGTACGTAGTTCAAGTAGTCTCATGACCTCCGCATCATAATCTTCAAAATTTAAAACAACTACTGCCCCGCCCTTGTCTGCTTTTTTTATAGTCAAGGAGTGATTATTTTGCTAGGTTTTTACTGCCACCCAATTCTCTTTGGTCATGTTACTATATTTTGACCTATTCTCTTGTGTTTAGAGGCTAGTAATATCTTGTAATACTTTTGCCTCAAAAACGGCAACCTCCGGACCCATAGAGTTTAGCGGAGGACAAAATGACGATGGTCTTTTCAGATCTGTCCCAAAAAACGAGGGGTTCTCCCGAGGTTTATTATCAAAACATTTCTTGAGTTTGATCCTACGCATCGTCTCGTGGAATTCCACCCTGCATTTAAAAGAATCATGTTTGGGCGTAGGAACAAAACCAAGTCCCTTGTTTAGGACCCTCTCTTCATGGACCGTCAGGGTGTAATCAGACAAATTGACCACGATATTATTTAAGTCTGATTTCTCCCCCGACTGCGGGTTACTCTTGGGGAGAATGATTGCCATTGAGGAGGCTGATTGCCCCTCCCTCTGCCCCGTCCTGTCTGTCCTCCCCCTCTGTTGGTCCTCTGCCCCTTCCTAAAAAAGACCTAAGAAGGACACCCAGATCTTCATTGTTCCACTCTTGTTGGTTAAATCTCACCCTATTGCCTTGCTGACCCTCTTCCTCTTCTTCACTGGAAGTGTTGTCAAAAGACCAGTTATTAGGGGTGCGTCTAGTCTGTTGTCTACCCCCACTCCCCCTTGGACGTACTCCTTGATTGAATTGTTCAGGACCCACTTGGTAATACCGCTCATTTACATAAGGGAATGCCCACTCATGTGTATATCTTTTGAGGTTGCGTTGTAATCCCTTTATTTTTTGGTTAATCATATAATTTTTGTAATCACTTAAATCTTCTTGGATTCTGCTCAGTTATTCCTTAGTATCAATCAGAGTGGTGTCTCGTTTTATACTTTTCTCTAACTCCAAAATCTCTTTGAGCAGTTCTTCACTTAACCTCTTGGCTGTACTTATTATCAATATCAGCCAGTCTCGTGTGCATTTGTTCGCTATAAAGCTCCAATCAAGCCTGAATTTACTATCGTCAAGAAAAATGCAAGGTTCAATCCTTACTAGTAAACTAGCTGGGGCAGCACCTGCTCTGTAATACTCTGTCATAAGCACCCCATGGAGCGCTACCCTGACTTGTTTTTTCTTTAAGGTACTTAGTTTTGCCCACTCCTCCCTGGCTAAAGTGCCACTTAGTAGGGGGGCATCGGGAAATAGTGATGGTCCTGATAAGATGGCTGCTAATTGTTCATCGGTGAACGCTAAACAGTTTTTCTCCATCTAAATTTCTCGTGTATAATTTCAAGGAGGAGACAGAGAACACACCGAAAACCCGAAATAGACAACGACACACTGGGCCTATAACCATCTAGTAAAATTAAAAAAAGTGAAAAAAGGTCCTGTGGGCAGGTTTAACCACAGTATGGAGTCACACAGTGTCTAAAAATCTTAGAAAGCTCTCACGGCGGAGCCTCCGTCCTAACTATATCTTCAATCAAGGAGCCTAGAGGGTATAAAGGAAAACGGGTTGCCCTCCACTCATAAATCACAAAAACTACAAAAAACGTTCCTTAAGACGAGAAAGGTGTAGTGTGTCCAACGCTATGGTTTCTTCCTCAGCGTGGTGTATACATGCCTATGTCTTTTATTATCTCTACAGCAATGACCTTCTTGTTTCTTATGGTCATTTACAACACTATCATGCCTATTATTTAAAACCTCAATTTCCACTAACAGTTCCCCAGAGGAAATAGGGACTGATTTTGAAACACTAGTCAGTACACCAACCAGCTTCTTAAATAAGCACAACACACCATATCTAGGTGAAAAAATGTGAAAGAGACAAAGTGACCACTCACTGGCGAACCACCAAAGGGGTAACTGGCAGGTACTCACCAGATAAGCCCACTGTTCTCATTATCAGTAGTCACCTTATCTCAAAACAAAGCGTGTCCAAAACAAAACAAAACAAAACAAAATGGGTGCAATAGAGTGATACGAGCGTACACTCTAAGAATAGTGACTGTATGTGATTAAAATTGACAGACACACCTTTCACTCAATAACTTTATTATTCACTAGGGGTGAACTGTCAAATTAAAAAATGTGAACAGGATGCTATCTATGCATACCCATTTCTCATGCCAACATGTTTCATTAACTCCAATTTATGGCAAATTCTTCAGGGCTAGACAACTCATCACAGCACAGGAGTTGGACACACCATTCTAGAGAAACTGTCAATGGAAAAAAAGGGAATTTCGACACTGTATTAAAAACCAACTGCCTCCTCCCAAATTGCTCACAAGATCGAACAATGTATAGGACCCTAATTACACTTAGAAACCATAGTTACCCTCGCTAAGATATTGTCTCTGTATCTCCAAACATCAGTACGGTGAGCATGGCTCCCAAGTACACACCAAACTGCCCTTCTTCCCTCAAGGGAGAGACAAAGTTATAGAGTTTTTGTGTTTGGCTATCCTGGCTGTTCATCATACGTAGCACAGTACCCATTGTTGTGGGAAGATGACTAGACAACATAGTAACCCACTGCTAGGCACAGTCTCCTAGAGCCACAATGGTAACCAGGGTAGTATGGCAACCTCATACAGTTAAAGGTGTCTGTGCACAAGCTGATACTAGAAACTACCACTGTATAGCATGCACAGCTGGCAAAGCGTTACACAAGCAAATTTCACTTGGTTAGGTATATCATAGCAATATGACAATATGCACATAATAAACCCTGTAGGGCCCAATAAACTTACATCTGAATGACCATGAGTAGGGAATTTAGTGAGGTACTATACCCTATGTAGTATTGCTGTATACATTACCGTATAGTTAATCATAGATAACAATTAACAACAGTGTGGACAATAGGGGGAGGGGTATAGTGGTAAATGACACCACACCAAGAGCTAGATGTTCAAAGCATTTCTGAGGTAGCAAACGCTTTGCAATGTCCTAAACCCATTTTGGGATTCAGTAACAGGATACCAAATCGCAAAATGAGGTTAGAAGGCCATAACAAATCATTATTTGGAAGGGGCATGTTTAGGGCGTCCCTTTCAAATAGCGATTTTTTAATCAAGGTTTTTGAACTTAAGGCTGGTGCAAAACAAAGACATATAGAAATTTTACCCACTACCAACATGGAGTGGTAAGCGATTCGCAAAAGGGAAGAGGTGGGGAACCCTTCCCTTTTGTGAATACAAAAAAAGGTTGCTAGAGAATAGAAAGTTGTGCAGGGGACCAATATCTACGGTCAGACATCTTTTAAAAAGTTTATTTTTTTTTGTTTGGGTAAACTAAGCACCTTTTCCTTTATGGAAAATGGGCTGCATTAAAAAAAATATTTAAAAAGCGATCATCGACCTTGTAATCTGCTCAGCCCAGAAGGCCATCATCCCTGTGATGGGCACCAATCGTTATGAACTGCAATTTGCAATCTACCTCTTGAACAGCGATGAGGGGGGTTAGTTTGGGACCCACTATGAATACGAATTTTGGCAATCAACCTATTTGTACATAGGTTGGTTCTTAACATTCCACACTGATTGTAGTATTTCATAATCTGGCCTCAAATGTATTAAGTACTGTAGCACAGTGTACCATGTCAACAGCAATGTAGAAATACATTGTCACCATGTATCACAATTAGCTAGTCATTCCTCACTGTCACCACATTTACTCCAAATTCACAGGAGCTGATAGATTATAATCCTGTTGCCACATTTTATTTTAAAAGATTATTTGCGACTGTAAGTTTGTATTCTTTATAAAATCATTTCCACGTCGCTTTTCTTAATTTCATTAGTAGCATACATATTACATTTTCAACTAACTTGATTTGGACCATGGAACTTCTTTATTAGCTTTACTGTAAATTAGGCATTGCTGTTTGAGGCAAGATACCAGGGTAAGCTATGAATTTCAAGAGAACCTACTTGATTTTGTGTGACAAGTAGCCTGGGCCCGGTGAGATAGCAGGCACAGCACACATTAACACTTAGACATCTCACCACCATTAGACTGTCTCTCACATTCCCAAAAGCCATTACCTGTGTATTTTAGTAGCACGCCGCTCTTGGCACTTAGCAAAATTGCTGGGAAGTCACTCGCTGCACAGCCGATTGCAGCGCTGTCGGTGAGATTCACTTGCCCTCACTCCTCTCGCCGCCATCGACCGCGAGACGCGAGGCCACGCCCACTCGAGGTCACGCCCCCCATCCCGCACTTAAAGCGCTGTCCACGAGCGCTCTGAGGCAGAACCTGTTCCTCCTGAGGCAAAGCAGCCGGGAGTTTGTTTGCTCTGAATTTTAAAAATTTGTGTCACCATTTCCTGTGTATTTTAGTAGCACGCCGCTCTTGGCATTTAGCAAAATTGCTGGGAAGTCACTCGCTGCACAGCCGATTGGAGCGCTGTCGGTGAGATTCACTTGCCCTCACTCCTCTCGCCGCCATCGACCACGAGACGTGAGGCCACGCCCACTTGAGGCCACGCCCCCCATCCCGCACTTAAAGCGCTGACCACGAGCGCTCTGAGGCAGAACCTGTTCCTCCTGAGGCAAAGCAGCCGGGAGTTTGTTTGCTCAGAATTTTAAAAATGTGTGTCACCATTACCTGTGTATTTTAGTAGCACGCCGCTCTTGGCACTTAGCAAAATTGCTGGGAAGTCACTCGCTGCACAGCCGATTGGAGCGCTGTCGGTGAGATTCACTTGCCCTCACTCCTCTCGCCGCCATCGACCGCGAGACGCGAGGCCACGCCCACTCGAGGCCACGCCCCCCATCCCGCACTTAAAGCGCTGACCACGAGCGCTCTGAGGCAGAACCTGTTCCTCCTGAGGCAAAGCAGCCGGGAGTTTGTTTGCTCTGAATTTTAAAAATTTGTGTCACCATTTCCTGTGTATTTTAGTAGCACGCCGCTCTTGGCATTTAGCAAAATTGCTGGGAAGTCACTCGCTGCACAGCCGGTGAGATTCACTTGCCCTCACTCCTCTCGCCGCCATCGACCGCGAGACGTGAGGCCACGCCCACTTGAGGCCACGCCCCCCATCCCGCACTTAAAGCGCTGACCACGAGCGCTCTGAGGCAGAACCTGTTCCTCCTGAGGCAAAGCAGCCGGGAGTTTGTTTGCTCTGAATTTTAAAATTTGTGTCACCATTACCTGTGTATTTTAGTAGCACGCCGCTCTTGGCACTTAACAAAATTGCTGGGAAGTCACTCGCTGCACAGCCGATTGGAGCGCTGTCGGTGAGATTCACTTGCCCTCACTCCTCTCGCCGCCATCGACCGCGAGACGCGAGGCCACGCCCACTCGAGGCCACGCCCCCCATCCCGGTCTCCCCTTGATAGTATGTGCCTGCACCGTTCGCGCAGCCAAAGGCAAGCCCGAAGGCGCGCCAAAGGCAAGCCCGTCTGGGCCCGTCCGGGCACAGCCGGCCCTGGGCCCAGACACTATGCCCAACTTGCAAAAACGTATATCCTACAGCCAGGATACGCTCCGAGCCTGGAACACAAAAAAACATCCACAGTGTGAACTCATCCTTAAGGATGACACCCCGTTTACAGGATGCATCCTCTGTACCCCCTCAGAGGTAACGGATCCCGGTCAAACGTTTCGCTTTGGCCTTCTGAACTGCAGGTCCCTGGTAAAACATGCCCACGAAATAAACCTCCTCGCCCAAAACCTCACGCTAGACGCTCTGTTTCTGACCGAAACATGGCTGACTCCCAACAGTAACTTCGACATGGTCAATGCAGCCCCGCCCGGTTACCAAATCTGCTGCCTGAACAGACCAGTCGGAAGGGGTGGCGGGCTAGCCATACTTTATAAAGACCATCTCAGTTGCAGGATTGAATGTGGCACGGTCAAAGACTGTGAAAACTGCCATTTCACCCTCCAGATCTCCCCAACTACTTCACTATCGGGACTCTTAGTTTACCGACCGCCAGGCTCGCTAGGAGAATTCTCAAACTCCCTGATGGACCACATTCTATTAAAAACAATCTCAGCCCCCAACTTTCTCCTCCTAGGGGACCTAAACCTGCACTTCCTAGACCCGGCGGACAACACTGCAGCTAACTTACTAGCAGACCTCATATCAGCTGACCTTCATCTCCTAAACTCAAAAGCCACTCATGAGAAAGGACAGCTCTTAGACCCGATCTTCACTAATATAAGGAATTTCAATACCCAAGACCCCATCCCCCTTCCATGGACCGACCATCTATTGATCCCTATGCATTGGTCCCCCCAGTTCATCCCTACCCTCAAACAGAAAACCAAGATACGATCCAGACGATGGCACAAGCTAATACCAGAGGAATGGGAAGCGAAGTTACGGGAATCCGCTGGCCCTCTCTCCTCCGACCCTAACACAGCTGACAGAGAATTCAACAGCTGGCTCACTCACCCCCTAAACGACCTTATCCCACTAACCAGCTCTCTCAAACACGTCAAAAGGATCAACCCCGCTCCATGGTACACACCCCTCCTTAATGCATTAAGGAAGGAATGCAAAAAGACTGAACGCACTTGGAGAAAAAACAAATTGACGACGGATAAAGTCGCCTACCTAACAGCTATGAATGCTTACAAACAAGCCCTCCATAACGCAAAATGCACTTTCTACGAGGAAAAAATAAAGAATGCCTCTTGCTCAGCCAAGGAGACTTTCTCTATCCTCAAAGAGCTCCTCCACGTACCGGACCCCCCGCAGAAACCCATGGATCCTAAAGCAGCAGAAGAAAAATGCGTCAATCTGGCCACCTTTTTTGACGAAAAAATCAAAAAGATCCTGGCCTCCCTTCCTGCGGCCAACCCTGACACCACAGAGAAAGTTAACGATTCTTCCCCCCTAGCAGGTTTCTCCCCCGGGAAACCCGATACGCCTTACCTAGCGTCATTCGGCCCAGTCACCGAAGAGGAAGTGGCAGCTACCCTGGCATCTACCAAGAGTGGCGCCCCCAGTGACCCAGTTCCCATACGGTTCGTCAAAGACATCACCCGGACCATAACGCCCAATCTCACTGCCCTCATTAACATCTCGCTTGCCCAAGGAGAAGTCCCGCTAGGCTGGAAGGAGGCAGTCGTAAAAGGGCTTCTCAAGAAACCATCGCTAGACCCAGTTGACCTATCCAATTATAGACCTATCTCGCTCCTCCCCTGGATAGGTAAGGTCGCCGAGAAACTAGCAAATAAAAAGCTGTCACACTTTCTAGAAACAAATCATCTCCTTAAAAACTCACAGACAGGCTTTAGACCAGGTCAGGGCACTGACACCGCCCTCCTTGCAGCAGTAGAGAAGACCAGGGAAATCATCGACACAGGAGGATCAGTGGCAGTGGTCCTCCTAGACCTGAGTGCAGCCTTTGACACGGTCAGTCACCAGGTCCTTACCCAACGTCTAGACAACATCGGAGTGAAAGACAACGCGTTGAAATGGCTCACGTCCTTTCTCTCCCGACGCTCCTTTCAAGTCTGGGAAGGTGAAAGTCGCTCCCCCTCCATCCCCCTCCGGTGTGGTGTGCCACAGGGCTCATCACTAAGCCCCACGTTGTTTAACGTGTACATGGCCCCACTGGAGGAGCTGGTCTCACCTTTCGGAGTCACCATCGTCAGCTATGCTGACGACACTCAGCTGGTGGTAACGCTCTCCCACCCCAAGCTAGAGCCTTCCAATCTCCATGACTGCCTCTCCAATATCCATCAATGGATGAGTGACTCAGCTCTGAAATTGAATGGATCAAAAACAGAGATCCTGCTCCTAGGACACAAAGCAATGACCCTCCCCCCCAACATCTGGCCCGCCTGTATGGGTGAACCCCCCACCCCCAAGACGGAGGTTAAGAGTCTGGGAGTATGGTTGGAGACAGATCTCACCTTTAGAACACAGGCAAGGAAAACGGCCGGCATCTGCTATGGCCTACTCAGATCATGTAGAAAGGTGCTCCCCCTATTACCATTCCAGTCCCGACTCCTGCTGATTCAAGGCCTAATTTTATCAAGGCTAGACTACAGCAACGCCATTTACCTTGGAGCACCGGAATCCACTCTCCAAACACTGCAAAAGTCCCAGAATGCCGCAGCCCGATTACTCACGAATACCCCAGCCACAACCTCAGCCAAACCCGCACTGAGGAAACTGCACTGGCTCCCAATTAGGGAAAGAGTAACTTTTAAAGCCCTCTGCCTGGCCCATAAGGTCTTGCACAACGCTGGCCCCCCAATCCTCAACAACTGGATCATACCTTACAGACCAGCGAGAGCCCTTCGGTCAGAACATGGAAACCTCATCACGATCCCTAAGGTGAAGAAGGCCCACGCAGGCGGCCGTCGCTTCTCAGTCAACACAGCAAAAAAATGGAACGCGCTCCCCCCGAATCTCAGGGCAGAACCAAACCTCCTACGATTCAGGAAGTCCCTTAAAACCCTACTCTTTCCCAGAATCGTCAACATCCTCTCCCCTTAGGAGGCCTAGGTTCAGCGCTGGGATACCCACGGGTGACTACGCGCTCTATAAAAACCTAAATTAAATTAAATTAAATTAAAAGCAAATTAATTCTACATATCTATACATTTATGATATTCTCAGCCTCGGCTCCTTACCAACAGCATACATTTCAAAATTGTAAAAGCAAAAATGGATACTTACTCATTTGACTTTTCACTTCCAGGTAGGATTTTTACATATGATTTTGGAAACCAGCCTTTTAGCCCATGCACCTCTCCAAACCACCAATTTTCCTGTTGTTCGAGTACAGTAATAATGTCATTTTTCGAGAAGTTCAAGTGGTTATCCTTCTTTGCAGTCCATGAGCACAGAGCTTGTGCTTTTAAGCTCTCTACAGCTTGGCCCTGTAAATTACATTTTAGATTAAACACAAATAAGCTTGAAATAATTCACATCGATATTGCCTGACAAGTTCAAACCCTCTGTTTCCATAAACCAAATAAATCTTCAACATAACACATTGAACCTCGGATACAAACCTAATAATCACTCAGAATGATTGTAGCTTAAAAGCACATTTTTCAAACGGTCTGCTACCCACAGACAACTTTTTTTTAAATTATTTTATTTTTCCATCCAACCAGCAGTCACATATAATTCAAGACATTTCCATCGTCAATGTTCAGTAATACATATTGTTTGGAGTTACAATCTGTATCATACACATATCAGTTATCACTTTTGTCATTCCCGAATCAGCAGATGGTATCCCACCCTACATGCGTCTCTACACTCCCCATCGACTCGACACTCCCTGTTTCCCGCAACATCTATTACCTGTGTGGTACACCAGTCATGGTATCGTGAGGACTAGTTACTTCACGAGTCAGATCGTGATTCGGGCTCCGGTGCTGCCTGTCAGTATTGGACAAGCGGCTCCCAGATGTCTCTGGGCCGCGAAGCTTGTGGAATGTCCTCAGCATTAGTCTCCAGCGTAGTTTTACAATAGGTCATGTCCGTGATCCAGTCTTTAAGTCTGGGGCGTCTCTTGCTTCCCCACCTCATCTGTTTGCAAGCAGCAATGCTACTGCCAAGAATTTCCTGCGTCTAGCATGTTTAAGATTCCTGACACCCAAAATGCACACCAAGGGAGTGTTGGGGATCTGCTCTGATAACATTTCGGATAGTGTGGCTGTGACTTGACCCCAATATGGCTGCACTTGTGGGCATGCCCATGAGGTATGTAAAAAGTCAGCGCACGGTGCATTGCACCTCTGGCAGGTGTCTCTCTCTCTTAGGCCTAGCCTGTGTAGTTTGGCCGGCGTATAATATAATTGATGGAGAAATTTGAAATGGATGATTCGCAAGTTGCAGTTTGACGTGAGAAGTGTGAGTTGTGTGCAGCTATAGTGCCAGTCTTGTTCATCTATTGTCTCTCACAACGCTACCTCCCATCTACCCAAAAATGAGGTAGGTTTCTCGCCCTGTTCCTCTTGGGCTGCGTTATATAAGCGCGTTACCAGATTTTTCCGGTTGGGAGCCGTTAACAATATTTGTAATGTATTCAGTTGTGAGGGTTCATCCGGGAATGTGGTGTATAAGGACCGGATGGCCGTACGTAGTCGTGAATACGCGAATTTCTTCAGGGGGAGTTGATGAGCACAAAATGAGGGGTCTGTCAATTTAATGAAGGTATTATGGGGGTATAATTGTCCCATAGAGGTGAGTCCCCTCTCCGTCAGTAATGTATGCATTTTCTTTTCTTGTGTTACGGTAACCTTATGGCATCTCGCCGAGGGCAGCGCCTGTGCATACACCGGCAACTTGCGTGCTCTGTGTGCCAACGCATGCCACGCCCTTGAGGTGCATTGAGCAGTGCGAATCTTGTCACTTGGTATGTACCTTATCGGGTCGGCTATGAGCGCAGTCAGTGGCAGAGGAGCAACGCTGTCTTTTTCCATCGCCATGTGTGGTATATATGCATGTGGTTTCGTCCAGTAGTATGCATGCTGTGCTTGTGCGCAAAGGTAATATAGGTGGAAATCCTGAGCCCCAAAGCATCCTAAATTATATGGTTGGGTTAAGACCTTACAGCTCGTTCTGGACTGTTTACCTGCCCATGTGAGTTTTTGGAAAATAGAGCGTAATCTTACGAAGAAGGCCGCATTCAACCATATTGGTACATTCCAGAACAGATATATAAACCTGGGTAATATAATCGTTTTCTGTAGAGCTATCCTGTCCGCCATTGAGAGGCATTTTTATCCATTTATCTACCTGCTCCTCTAATCTCACCAGCGCCTTTCCATAGTTCTCCCTAATAACCAATTCTGGGTTACGGTGGATCCAGACCCCTAAGTATTTAACTGGATCTGTCCCCCATTTTAATGGGTATTCCATATAAGGTTCTTCTGTTTCCGCAGTTAAAGGTATCACAACTGATGTATCACCGTTTATTCGGAGGCCGGCATACTGTTCATATCCAACATATTCCCTAATAAGAGGGTTTAGATTCTTATCTGGGTGTGTGGTGTAGAAGACCATGTCTTCGGCGTACAAGGCTATTCCAATGGGGCGGAGACCGAATTGCAGGGCCGAGTCAGAGTGTTTCTGTTGAATCTTACAGGCCAGTGGTTCTAGGATTAGTGCAAAGAGCATTGGTGATAGCGGGCATCCTTGTCTGGTACCACGCTTTACCTCTATGGAATTGGATGTGTAGCCATTTATTCTGACCCGTGTCTTAGGCAGAGCATACAATAACGATATTCATTTCAGGAATGGCTCTGGGAACCCCATTTTGCGAAGAGTGACAAACATAAAATCCCACTCCACCGAGTCGAATGCCTTGGCAGCATCTAAAAGGGCCGCAGCCACATGGTGTGTCCGGGTCTAATTGTATGGTATAGCTAAAAAATGGTACTGATGTTGTGGGTGGTGGACCGTGTCGGCATAAAGCCTGCCTGGTCTGGCAACACCGGGTTGCATAGAAGCGGTTGTATTATATTTACTATTATTTTAGCTAAAATCTTAGCTTCTATGTTTTTCAGGGATACAAGCCTGTATGACTTGCACTCAGTGGGATCCTTACCCGGTTTCGGGAGTGCTATCAGGAGTGCCTCACTTAGTGAGGTCGGAAGTGTGCCTTCTTCATAAGCGTCTTCAAGCATTTCAGCCAAATGTGGGATCAACAGAGCACGGTACTCTTAATTAAATTTGCCCAGAAGGCCATCCAGCCCCGGTGCTTAATTGTTTGGTAGGGAGTTAATGGCTTCTATTATTTCATCTTGGGTGATATGGTGACAAAAGTATTCTCGGTGAGTGTCTGTTAACCATGCCAGCGACACGTCATCTAGATAATCACGAATTTCTGAAGAGGAAGACTTTGCCTGAGCAATCTACAGTTTAGGGTAGAATTTGGTGAAGCATTCTAATATGGCTGGAGTGTTGTATACTGTTTTACGCTGCTCGTCCTGGATCTGTGTAATGTACGTTGAAGTGTAAGTGGGCCTAATTTTGTATGACAACGCTCTGCCAGGTCTCCCTCCCTCCCCATAATTCCTAGCAGTGTATTTGCACGAGGTGTATTTTATCTTGTCATCTGCAAATTCATTGTATTTATCAATCTGTGTTCTGATGTTGGCAATAGTATTTTATCGTGTGTGTCTTCAAATTTGCGTTCCAGTCTGGCAATTTCAGCTTCTGTTCTTTCCAATGTCCCTGTATATCCTTTAGTATACCTGCGTGTTTACTAATACAGTGTCCCCTTATGGTGACTTTAAAAGCCACCCAAAGTGTTCTTGTGCTCTGTACTGTTCCGGAGTTATGTTCGAAAAAGTCTATGATAGCTTGGCGTAGCTCTTCCCTAAATACCTGGTCCTGTAGTGCTGTTTGCCTCAATTTCCACGTGAATTGCCTTGGGGTGTGTGTCGGGATTTGTAGTGTGATGCGAACCGGGGCATGGTCCGAAAGCATTTTAGGTAAGGGTTCAATGGCAGTAGTCCATGGGCATGCATCCCGAAATATCAGCCAATAATCAAGTCTGGACCGCATGAGGTATGTTGAGGAGAAGCACGTACCCTCTTTACGGTCCGGGTGTCTATGTCGCCATATGTCCACTATGTCCCACTCCTCCATCCCATCCCTTAATACTTGGCCCAGTGTTTACCATATTTGTCAATCCCAGGTGACCTCTCTAGTGTGGGGTCTAGGCAGGTAGGTGTTAAAGTCTCCACCCCAGAAAATAGTGCCGGGTTGGAGTTAGAGTAATTGCGTCCAGAATTGAGCATAGAAGGACGGGTCATCATTATTTGGGTCATACACATTTACAATTGTTGGCACCGTGCCCCCAAAGCAGCCTTGCACTAAAACATAGCGCCCTTGATCATCTTTCACAGATTTAATGAGCGTGAAAGGTGTATTCGTTTTACCCAGAGCAGGACCCCCCTCGTATCAATAAGATGATGTCAATCTGTATGTAGCCCACTTGGCCCCTATTTGTTTCTCTCTTAGTTCCGTCAGGTGTGTCTCTTGTAAGCAGGCTACATCAATGTTGTGCCTGTCCAGGTATGCTAGTACCGTGCGTATTTTCAGTGGGTTGTGTAGTCCCCTAACATTCCACGTTAGGAGCGTCAGTGGTCTGTGATGATTTAGGGTATCACCCATCAGCCGATTCTCCGCCATCAATCCGGTGCATGTGTCTATGATAGCTGAAAGTGTCTCCCATGTGCCTGTCCGATACATTGCCACTGGTCAGAGTTTTCCGTTTACCCTCTTTCTCCACCCCCACCCCCACCCACTCCACCTTCCCCTTCCCCTTCCTAGTGGAGGCATTCCCAACATTAACAAATAACATTTCCCCAAGTGAAGAATTAAAAAGAAAAACAATATAACAGTTTGTGTGGTACACACGTAGGGGTCAGAGTTGCCCCCCCCCGTTGCTTGTGGCTTAGACCACATGGGTAAAGGCCCTGAACATGCATATCACTAATTCCAACACTTTACAACAGTTCTAAGCAAGGCTGTGAGAGAGCCCTCTCCAGCAGAGCCAATGATCCCATTCAAGACAATAAAAGGTATGACAACACAAAAGAGCATTAACCTTACATTACTGATGAAGACCGAAATCTAGGTCAGGTAAATATAAGTGATGCATTTCAGTGCTTTTTTGTGTTGTAAAACGGTAGGTATTTTTTCGTATTAGAAGACCTACAGTAACCTTTGTTTTTTTTCAGTAAACATATATCAGTTTTATTAACCAAAAATACGTAGTTAAGACCCACCATGTACTACAATGCACTATATTAAATGTGTGCTAAACGCATGTGAAGAATCTTGCAGGGAAGGGTTACTCTTCAGAGTGTGTCTGATATTTAGGGAAGAAAAACATGGACATGGTGTTGGGAGTATACATGGGAGCTTTAGGTCATTCAGGAAGTGAAGGTGGGATGAAGTTTGCCTACTGTAGATGAGAATGAAATTCTGAATCTGTTATGCATAGAGGAACGCTCCTCGTCTTTACTCTTCCTTGCAGGCTTTTCTGGTCTCCAGAGCACAAGAGATGTTTGGTGTGTTTAGGAGGCGGGAGAAGATTGAGAGATTTTCAAATTATAGTTTCTACTCTTTACCATACATCAATCTTTGGTAAGCTAGAAATTAAGTTTCGTTACCTCCACCATCATGTGCAACTACTGTTAATTCTCTCACAGAAACGCCTGAAAGAGAAATTTCATGGTTTCATTCACCATTCTTTACAGTACAAATTTTTGAGAGTTCCTCCTATTTAGCACACAACCACTAAATGTATCTATATATAATCACCTCTCCAAACCTGTCAGGAATCAAGCCTCATGCTCCGTACTATGGCACACTATAGGGCTTTAGTGCATATCGAATATAAGGAATAGCTCTCTTTATAGAGACTCCCTTACTTTGCCCCGGGACCGAAGAGAAGGCATTTGCATACACTTCCATATCGAGTTAAACTCTGCTCCAGTGGCAAAAGCCTTTGCTTGGCTTCCTTGTCGTGTTGTGCAGGGCGCCACGCGCAGGAACCATACAGGACACAGATTGGCTGCAGAGGTACTTCTTTATTTTGGTATCTCGTCCGTCCGTCTGGGCACGTCCGTCCTCGTCCTCGTCCTGCTAGATACTGTCCTTTTCCTGTCCGTCCACAGGAAGTGGTCTGGTGACCTGGTCACCGCCCTGTGACCCACAGGGTCCTAGTGTCCGGCATCTGTCTCAGTCATAGTCATCACATCTCCCCCCCTGTCGCAACAAAGTCTTTTCTGCATGCACAAATTCCTGGTATGCTGTCCACACTATGGAAGAGAGAGAGCGAGGGAGAGAGAGAGAGAGAGAGAGAGAGAGAGAGAGGGGGAGAGAGAGAGAGAGAGAGAGAGAGAGAGAGAGAGAGAGAGAGAGAGAGAGAGAGAGAGAGAGAGAGAGAGAGAGAGAGAGTCTCTACATTTTCTTCTATCAGTCTCTTGTCTTTTTGCACTCTCTTCTTGGTCTTTGTTCTCCGCTCTGTTCATGTTCTCCGCCTTCTTCTTTGTGTGTTTTCACCTCTCCGTTTGTTCCTTGCTCTCTTTCTTCCCCTTCCGGTGTTGTTATTGCTCTTTCCCCTTCCTCCATCTTGAGCTCCTTGAAGTGTGAGCTGTTTCTTGTTATTTTCCGATGATCTGAGATCGCAGTCACCATTGACCCTTTTACTCCAGTCACTACTAGAGGATCTTTTGAAAAAGGGCTGTCAGATTTCCTTTGCTGTGTTTGTTTCACTATTACTAAATCTCCTTCTTTTAGCTTGTGTTCAGCTGCATTTCTCTTTTTGTCAGCATATTCTTTCATTTTCTTTTTCTCTTGACTGTCTCTTTCGGCAATCTCTCTTCTGTTGCTGTCTGTTGTGGCCTCTGTTTGTGGTAGCCTTGTCCTGCTTGCTCTTCCTAACACCAGTTCTGCTGGACATCTGCCCGTGGTGCTGTGAGGGGTGTTCCTGTAGTCTCGTAGCACTTGACAAAGCGCTTGCCCAATTGAGATCTGTGTCAACTTTGCTCGCTGAATTGCTCTTTTGATGGTCCCCATAAACCGTTCTGCCATTCCGTTGGCTTGTGGCCACAGAGGAGTTATTTTCCTGTGTTTGATTCCCAGGTAGTCCATGAACCTGCGGAATTCTTCTCCTGAAAATGGAGGCCCATTGTCTGTTTTCAGTGTTTGTGGTGAGCCCCAGGCAGCAAATATGTCGTCTAACACAGGTAGGGTTGCACCTGCCGATGTCGACGACACTTCCCTCACTATTGGAAATCTTGAAAATTCGTCAATCACTACCAGCAGGTACTTTCCAGTCTCTAGTGGCCCATAGAAGTCTGCTGCTAGTTCTGACCATACTGCCAAGGGCAGTTCCGACATCTTCAACGGTGTGGGCTTACTAGACGACCCTGTTACTTGACAGGTGTGGCATTGTGACACTTCATCCTCCACCATTCTGTCCAGTCCTGGGAACCACACTCTTTCTCTCAACATCTTCTTTGTCGCTACCATTCCTCTGTGTGACTCATGAGCTATCTTAACGGTCCTCTTCCTCAGCCGATGTGGTATTACAATCCTTGGACCTCTCATCATGACTCCGTTCTCCGTCTCAGACAGCTCTTCGCCAATCTTTTTGAACGCCAGCAGTTCTTCTTTGTCGACCCCGTCTTCTGTGACAGTGTTGCTATTGATATGTCTCCATCTTTGTAGCCTCACTATCGCCCCTATTGCCTTCATTGTTGGGTCTCTTTTTGTCTCTCGCTCCAATTCTTCACTTGTTATTGACGCTGGAGTGTTTTGCTTCACAATGAAGTTCAGATAGTCTTCTGCCATTGTGGTACCACCCTTTTGGTGCGGGAGCGGGTGCCGCGACATATAGTCAGCTGGGTTTTGGTCTTTGCCTGGTTTGTGCACTATTTTGAAATTATAGTCCATCAGCCTTATTCCCCACCTTTCTATTCTTGGTGGTATTTTCGCATTTGGGTTGCCATATATGGTCACTAGTGCTTGGTGGTCCGTCACTATTGTGAAGGGTTTTCCATATATGAACATGTGGTAGTGTTCGCATGCCCATACTACTGCCAAGCTCTCCTTCTCTGGCTGAGAGTATGCTCTCTCGACATCTGACAGACTCTTGCTTCCGTAGGCTACTATCTGTCGAGGTGAATCCTTTCCAGGTTTGTGTTGTGCTAGTATTGCGCCCAGACCTACCGGGCTGGCGTCTACTGTTAGTTCAGTGCATAAGTTCGGGTCGAAATATGCCAAATGGTCTACTGCCGTTACGGACGCTCTTATTTCTTCAAACGCCTTTTTGCACTCTGTGGTCCATTCAAATGCGTGTCCTTGTTTTGTCAGTTCTCTCAATGGTGTGCTCACCGTTGCGAAGTCTTTTATATACCTCGCGCAGTAGCTGGCAAGGCCCAGAAAGGATCGCACTTCAGCGACGTCTTTTGGTTCACTCGTTTTCTCAAGCGTGTCTATCTTGCTCCGGTCCGGCCTCATTCCTTTCCGTGAGAATATGTGTCCGAAAAAGACTAATTCTTCCTTTCCCAGTTCACATTTCCTCTCATTTACTGTCAGGCCCACCTCTACTAGCCGTGAGCACACTTCCCTTAGTGCCGTGTCGTGTTCTCCGTCTGACTTCCCAAAGACCAGAATGTCATCGCTGTAGTTGAGACTGTTCCTTATCGGTCTTATTATCTGCCTGATCGTTTCTTGAAATATTTCTGCTGCTGAAGATATTCCAAAGCTCAGCCTTTTGTAGCGAAACAATCCTAGGTGCGTTGAGAATGTCGTTATGTATCTGGACTGTTCGTCCAGCTCCAATTGATGGTACCCCTTGCACAGGTCTAGTTTGGAGAATTTCCTCATTCCTGTCAGGCAACTTATCATGTCGTCCAGATGTGGCCCTAGATGCCGTTATCTTTCTATGGCTGTGTTTGGTATTCTCATATCCACACAAATTCTTATCTGTGTGGTGTCCTTTTTTGGTACAGCCACTATTGGGGACACCCATGGCGTTGGCCCTTCTGCTGGCTCAATGATGTCCTGTGCTAGTAGGGCCTTTATTTCTTCCTCCACCTGAGGTTGTAGATGGATTGGTACCCTTCGGTGGTGTTGTGCAACTGGCCTGACAGCTTCATTTATGTGCAGCGTTATTTGTCTTCCTTTCAGCTTTCCTAGTCCTTCCGTCAAGTTTGGGAATTCCTGTAGTATGCTCTCCTTTTCCGACATGTGGTACGTCATTTTCAGTAGGCCCATTAGTTTTGCTGTTACATTGCTCAGTAGACACGGTGCGGGGATGTCCCCTCGTAGCACGTGTATTTCTTCTGTGACAGTCTTGCCCTCGTGCGTCATGGTGTCCGTGAATTTTCCCATGTTCGTGACAGGATTTTGTGCACCCCACGTAAATACTCTTACGCTTGATGGTTGTAGCGGTGGCTTCCTCTTCATCTTGTCATATTCTGTGGCACACATGATGTTGCACGTGGCTCCGCTGTCCAGTACAAATTCAGTTTGGTGGGGCCCTACTTCAATGGTCACCCAGTCCGTCTTCTTTATTGACTTCCTGTCTATTAGCCTGATGTGTTCCTCTTCATGCCCTCCATCTGTGGTCATGAGGTATAGGCGTTCTACTTTTCTTGTTGTTTCTTCCTCTTCCTCTTCTCCTCCTGACTCTCCAGACGAGCTCCTCTCCGTCGCGTCCATGTGCCGCACATGTCTTGTTGTTGCTGCTCTTGGCCTTCCGGGCCTGCCACGTTCACTTTTAAACTGCCCACCTTGGCACATGGTAGCGAAATGGTTGCTTCTGTTGCATTTCTTGCATGTTTGACCGAATGCTGGGCATGGTCCTCTGTGAGGGAATTCCAGACCGCACCTGTAGCACTGGGAACTTTGTTTCTTCGCCGCTTGTTCCTTGTGTCCTCCCTTCCAGTTCCCTTTCTTGCCTGCGTCTGACATCCTATGTATTTGCTCTCCCTTTCGGTCCATCTGTTTCGCTTGTACCATTGCTCTTGCTTCGGCCCTTGCTAGATCTAAAATCTTTTCTAGGGTGATCGGTTCCTTCAGTAGTCTTGTGCGAAATTCCGTGTCCCGGCAGCCTTCTATCAGTTTAAGGCGAAGTGCCTGTTCATTGTCGTATTTTCCAAAGTCGCAATGTGCTACTAGCTTTCTCAGCCTTGTTGCGAAATCATCCATTGACTCTTCTGGTTGCTGGTATGCCATGTGAAAGGAATATCTCTCAAAGTCGACATTTCTTTGGGGGTCAAACTTGGCCATTAGACATTTTTTTAACTTCTCGTAGGTCTCTAATTCACTCTGTGGCAGTGTTATGAGGAGGTCATCCACCTCATCCCCCACATAGTTTAGGAATAGATCCAGTTTTGTTATCGTCCACCACGTCAGTCGCCTTCATGTATCGTTCGAATTTGATGATCCATTTCTCCCACCGGATGCCCACTTGTGGTTCCGATACAGTGAAAGGCACTGGTCTGCGGAACTGTGCACTTTGCTTGGTTTCTGACATTTCTCTTGTTCCTTTCTGTTCTCTGCTCTATTGCTGCTTGTTCACACCTTATTTTCTTATTTTGTCTCTTTTGCCTTTGTTTATGCTTGTTTGTGCCTTTTTCTTACTTTCCTTCCTTTTCTTTCTTTTGTCCTTTTATTTGCCCCTTTTCTTCTTGTTTTTCTCTTATGCCCACTTGCTGTCCTTATTTCTCCTTCTTTGTGACTTTTCTTCTCTTCTATCAGCACTTTCCACTCTTTAATTAGTATTCTTTAGTATTTTCGCCCTTTGCCTGACTTTAAGATGGCCGCCGCGCTCGTTCTCTGTTCCTATTGGCTTGTACAGCCTGATTTTAAGATGGCCGCCGTCTTCTCGCGAGACTTCGCGGCCAATCGCAATGCAGCCTGACTTCAAAATAGCCGCCGCGCTTGTTCTTCGTCCCTATTGGCCCTCGCGCCTGGCCCCAATATGGCCGCCGAGACTCTCATGAGAGCTCGCGCTGGCTTTTCTTTTGTTCTTTGAAACTCGCGCTCTTTGGCTGGCGCTTACCGGGCTCGTTTCTTCTTCGTTCACGGCGGTCGGGGTGGGCTCCCACGTCGCTGCTTTCTTCTTGATGGCGCTGCACTCTTCCCTCTTCCTTTTTGACCACGACGCAATCCAGGGTGGGCTCCTGGTTTAACTCACGATGTTCCGATGGGCACAGCATGCAGTTCGTCGAACCTTCGTCGCCAGATGTCGTGTTGTGCAGGGCGCCACGCGCAGGAACCACACAGGACACAGATTGGCTGCAGAGGTACTTCTTTATTTTGGTATCTCGTCCGTCCGTCTGGGCACGTCCGTCCTCGTCCTCGTCCTGCTAGATACTGTCCTTTTCCTGTCCGTCCACAGGAAGTGGTCTGGTGACCTGGTCACCGCCCTGTGACCCACAGGGTCCTAGTGTCCGGCATCTGTCTCAGTCATAGTCATCACATTCCTGTTCCTTGAAGTCGTCCACGCCCCCTTTTTTGAACCCATTCCCGGTTTTGCGCTTTATTACCTATCAGCGTTGCCACCCTCACCCTTTGACTTACTGAATGACGGCTGCTTAGTCTGACTATCCTGACTGCCTGAACTTCGTTGTGCCCGGTCTAAAGTTTCCTGCCTCCGCGCTTATCTTCCGTCTAACGCGGGCAACGGGATACAATGTAGCCGCCTGTCTTCGCGGTTACACTTGCAACATTGTTTCCACCCCAAGACAGTTTTCCCCGAGACGTGGTTGCAGTGCAACATTGTTTCCTACGTCCAAGATGGCATCCAGAGACGCGTTTTTCTCATTTCTGTGCACGTGTAGAAACCAAGAAGGACGCTGTCTTCTGTTGCCCTTCGACGCTGTTTTTGACTTTGTCAGCCTTAATTCTGCCACGCCCCACCTGTACTTCCAGACTCCCTGCATCGTTGCCCAGATCACTCATCTCCTATTCTCCCCACTGCAGCACCTCCTGCCCATTACTTCCACTTACAGAGACACCAACTTTTGCTCCCCTCCTGGCCTACTTTACTGGGTGATAAAGAAAACCTTTATCACACATTGGATTAGAGTGCTGTAACTCTAGGCTTATCCTACCAGGTGCTTGGGAGATATTTATTGGTAAGTGGAGTTTTTGTTTATGCGCGACATGCACTGTAGTATAGCGTATTGTCCCTAGTAGACTAAGGAATAATTGAATGTACTCTGATTCCCTTTTGAGTTTTGCTGCAGTTCTGACGTTTGGATCTTGGAGTAACTTACTGTCCCCTAAGAGAAGACTGAAGCGGTCGGAGGTGGTGCTCTTTTCTCCTTATCTCCCCTTGAGCAGTGCTTGTAATGAGAATTGTAGCTCTCTCATTGAGGAACTGTTTTTGAGGCGTTTGGAGGAAATCTCTTTGTTCCTGTGGAAGCAGACCTGTTTTCAGGTTAGTGGGAGTGTTGAGCATTACAGAAAGCCAAGCCCACAACTTTTATATTCCACCTGAGCGAAGATGAATCCTGAAGGCGCAGGTGTTCTCCTATGAATGTTACCCTGCAGTGTGCACTCCAGAGCCCCTCATTGGAAGAACTGGCCGCCGCTTTTGTAGAATTACAGTCAGAAGTAGGAGGGTTAAGGACCGAGAACCAACGCCTTCAATCCGAGTTGGTTCAGGTTAGAACCCAAACATTAGCAGACACCCGAGCAACAGGGCCCATTCATAGGAGTAAGAAAAGTTATATAAAGCCTGCACATTTTACAAACCCTTCCCCTACTACTAGTGCTACGCCCAAAGAAGAAGCAACCTTTCCCCCTGTTAAAGTCACAGTTCACACACCTAGTCCACACCCGAAAGATTCAATGGAGATAGTGCTAAATACAGTACATTTATTAATCAATGTAGGTTGCAGTTTCTTTGTAAAGCCACCTTATTCCCTGATGATGAAGCCAAAGTGGCCTTTGTTATTTCGTACTTACCAGGCAATGCAGGGGGGCGTGGCTGGCTGCCTAAGATGGCGGTTGTGGTCCGATAGAGTTCCGGATCTCCTGGGGGGGAATAACGTCTCCTGTACCGTCGCACTGTCCACTGCTAGACCGGAACTTGGGTCCTGGGACGCTGGAGCCCCACTGTGCTGAGAAATTCCTTGATTGACCCAGAAGACGGTGAGACGCCGGAGTTACAGACCGGGGCCTACCTGCCGCGGGCGGAGACTGATACCCGCTACGAGGCAGAGTGGAGATCGGGGCACAACGACAGTAGGACGGCAACTAGGCGGAAAGACCCATCGTGGCATGGTGCGGTGAGTGGAGACAATGTGCGATCCCACACTAGCCCTGACAACTCGCCCCTGAAATTGCTGAACTGAAAAGCAGGCCTGGGTGGGCCCTTAGACCCCGGACGACAGAGAAGCTAGGGTACTGCAGACATCTGCCGAAGGCCTCGGGGGAGTGCCAGCGGACTACTGTGGACCCTGGGGGGTCCGGACTGGGACAGTTCTATTCCCCCCCTACGGTGGAGAGTGACTTCTCACAGGCTGCCCGCCCTATTTACGCCCCCCAGCTGCTGGACCTGCCATCCCGGTACGGAGTGTCTGCATTTACTGGGGGGAACCAGGTTTAGTCCCACTGTGGCACGTACCATAGTGCATATGTAGGAAAGGACACACTGGCTGGGCTTGGACGGAGGTCCTGATTGACTACTTTGGTGCGCCGCTAGCTATCCCTGCCAGAAAATGTAGGTCTGCCTTGCCGGGATCAGAGTTGGACCGGCCCATTCACTCCTGTGAGCAGTCGGACTGGTTGGTTGCTGTGTGGGTGAGGCGGACTTGCTGGCTTGCAGATGGGAGTGGGCTCTGGCACAGTTTCACCCTCTTGGGAATTGGCCTTCTCCCGGGGTCGATGGGTCTCAACGGAGGCGCTCACCTGGACTCCACTATTTGGGAAGCAGAGACGTAAGCATACCACCGCCCAGGGCGTCGCAAGCACTCCTAACAATCCACGGAGACGGGCAAGGGTTGAACTTAGCCTGGAGGGTCAACAGGGGACTGACCCCCCACACTCTTTGACTGAACACACTAGCCGGCCCCCCCTCACCAGGGGCAGATTCTATGGGTCAACTGATGGAGCACCTGATAAACTAGACCTTATCCTTAAGGAGATCTGGGACTCTCGAACGGCGCTCGAGTTGCAGATGAGACCCTTACCACAGGGCTGACACTACTCAGGGCGGACCATGGCAAACTAGCTGACACGGTCAAAAAACACGGACAATCTATCACTGACCTCACCCCCAGAGTTGCAGACCACTCGTCTACCATACAAGAGCGCCAACAACAGATGACGACGCTTCTGGATCGAGTGGAAGATGCGGAGGGCAGGAACAGACGCAATAATATACGCGTTATTGGTCTACCGGAAAGCTGCGAGGGGGGTAGGGCAGCAGAGTTTATGGAACAAGGGTTCAGAGACCACATAGCCCCCGAGGGACTCTCCCCATACTTCTGCGTTGAACGAGCCCACAGGATTCCGACTGGACAGCCCAGACCTGGCGCACCACCCCGCCCTCTGATAGTTAAAATCATAAATTACAGAGACCGCGACGTACTGCTCCAGAAGGCAAGGGAAAATCGCTCATACAATTTGAAAACCACCGTATATCGCTGTACCCAGACTATACCGTTCTAGTAAAAAACTTCAGAAAGCACAGCTTTGTTATATCCTGCCCGGCTGAAAGTTATTCACGACAAAAAGACTCGCTTCTTTGAAAGCCCGGCGGATGCCGAGGAGTGGATGGAAGTAATGTGCATTGGTTCGAGCCAACTCAGCCACTCGGACTTCTCTTCACAGGACTAAGGTAAACTTCCAAATCAGAACTCTCATCGATCCCAGAACTCCAACCGGAGCAGCGGAGGCGCTGGTCCCTCACGGGTACAACAACGGTGCGATCAGGAAGGGGCCATTGCTACGGCCGGTGCCTTCCATAAAGACCCCAACAAACTCCACACGGATTCGGAGGACAGTACTCTACACTCAAACTCTGAACACAGCATAACTCTTTTCCCCACGATCACACCCCGGGCAGCTGATGACATAAATGATAATTGATCTGGGATGAGGAGTTAATTAGGCTCTGAGAAATGCTCCGCAATGCTAACCTCTACAGATAGCGTGGACTCCACACCCTGGAGACTGTCATATCCTTTTTATTTTTTTCAAGATGGGTCCTGTGAATGTTATTACTCTGACTTATGCTGTTTACTAATGTAAATGCTTGAATGATTTGTTACAACACTATAGGTTATACAGCTTTATAAATACGAATTGGGTTGAACACTTGTGGGGGCTCCGGTTTTATCCTACCCACACTCGACAGAGACGGAAACACTGTCTCTGACATGTCTGGCTACAACACCCCCCCCCTGGGAAAAGGTCCCGTAGAGCCGTCGGGTTACAGACCTTTGTATGAACATGGCCACGTATGGAGACAGCTACTTCCCTATTGGCATATGCACCGTTATCGGTTAAGTATTGTTTGTACACTACTGTTGGGCACAGCGCAGTTCTGGCACAGCGCCAAGTTCCGTTGATGTTTTGGGGAAAGTGTACTCCTGGCCAGCTGTGATATTTTGCTCCACATGTGGGGGAGCCCCACACCACACACAGGAACCAGGACTGTTAACACTATAGGGTCTTATAATCTAATTACTTGGAACGTGTGGGGGTTGGGGGCAATTCAGAAACGGCATCGCATTCATGCTTATCTCCTCAGACATAAGACACAGATAGCGTTCCTCCAAGAATCACATTTGACTGAGTCTGAGACTCAAAAAATGCGCAAGAAATGGAGGGGGCAGATTTACTCTACTAATTATTCTGCTTTTGCTAGGGGTGCAACCATTTGGATACGCCACGGGGTACCCTTCCTTGAGCTGGAACACCGGGTTGATGACCAGGGGCGGTGCATTCTGGTGAAAGGCACACTGGATGGCTCCCTGGGCGGTACATTCTGGTGAAAGGCACACTGGATGGCTCCCTGGTGGTCCTCGGCAGCATTTACGACCCTAACTTTGATCAGGAGCAATTCTTGCACCGCTTGGGGACAGCATTGGTGGGCTGGGATGGTATCCCTTGGGTGCTGGGAGGGGACTGGAATGCTGTATAAGACACTGCCATAGATAGGTCACACCCGCCCCTTCATGGTACGAACGCTGGCAAACTGGTTGAACAATTTCCGACTTGGGCTACGGCGTGGTCACACTCTGACGCATTGTGATGACTCTATCCTACCCACAAGGAATATTTCTTTTACTCTTCAGTACACAGTCTCCATACCAGGATCGATAGATTCCTCTGTTCCAGATCCATCATCACCCGAACTCAGCAGTCCACATATTTAGCAAAAACCTTCTCTGATCATAGCCCTTTGGAGCTCACGCTCGGCTGGGGTACGGTGCCCACTGCAGTGCCCACCTGGAGGCTCCATCCACAATTACTAGAAGATGCTCCCTTTCGCACAACTCTCTCCATCACTATCACTAACTACTTAGCTGAAAACTGGAACACAGCCTCCTCTAATTTAATTGGAGTGGGACGCTCTGAAGGTGGTGGTTAGGGGGGCATCGATCGGGCAGTTGGTGGGGGCCAGACAGGAGATACACCAACGTTTAAAGAGCATCGAACAAAGTTTGGATGTTCTTGATCGGGAGGCTGTGTCTGATTCGAACAAATGAGAGGCGTTGCAGGCTGCCCATATAGACCACGCGGACACATTAGAGACACTACGGACTATAGACCACAGAGCATTCCTTCAACGGAAACACACAGAGGCAGACCGGTCTGGTGCGCTGCTAGCCCGCATAGTGAGAGATAGACCAGATCCGCCAATTATAACTAGTATTCGTACACCTGAGGGACACATGGTCCACACGCAAAGTGAAATAAACACTGCCTTTTATGATCACCTTGAAGCACTTTATGCACCACCTGCTCCTATGGTCGGCCCCTCTATCGAAGAGTTTTTACAAGATCTCCCCTTTCCGGTAGTCTCAGATGATATGCGAAAAGACAGATGGACCAATAACTCAACAGGAATTCCGAGCCGCAATTAAGGGTCTGAATCATAACAAAGCGCCTGGAATTGACGGACTCCCGGTTGAGTTTTACCACACATATTTAGAGACCATGGTACCAACACTGGAATCGGTGTACAAGGTTGCCTTTGAGACAGGTCACCTATCGACTTCCATCATGCAAGCGCTGGTCACATCGATACCCAAACTGGGGCGGGATAGAACGGAGCTGGCTAATTACAGACCCCTCTCCCTGCTAGCCACGGAATACAAAATTTTAAGTAAGGCTCTGGCCAACAGTATACAGCCATTTCTCAATACACTCATACACGGGGACCAATGCGGGTTCCTGCAGAACCGAAGCACGTCCCTTAATACCAGACGGTTACACTATGTAATGACGGCCACCCCCTCTGAGTACCCGCCGGCAGGATGCATAGCACTGGATCTTAGGCAGGCCTTTGACTCTCTCTCTTGGGACTTCATGTTCGCGACGCTGCAACGGTTTGGGTTCCCGGATACGTACCTGAAATGGGTGTGATTATTGTATACATCCCCCACGGCCAGGGCACGCACTGGCCAGTACATATCAAATCAATACACTACTCACAGGGGCACAAGGCAGGGGTGACCACTATCTCCACTGCTATTTGTGCTAGCATTATAACCCCTAGCCGTAGCTTTACGAGGCTCAGCGAACCAGCTCGGCATCCCCATTGATGGAGTGGACCACTTGTTATCCATCTATGCTGATGACATACTTCTGTTTCTAAGAGATCTGGAAGCAGATAATGCCCCGCTCCCTGATATATTTGCCACATTTGAACGCCTGTCGGGTCTGGCTATAAATCCCGGGAAATCGACAGCCTACTTCTTCCGGGAAATACCTTATCCCCTTAACTTACAGTTTGGCGACTATGCCCTGCCAGTGGCCCCCGATACCTTTAAATATCTAGGTATTCATGTCTACAGAAGGCAGGCGGATCAGATCGAAGACAACATAGTGCGAGCTATAACAGCTCTTCGAGTCAGTGTGGCCTTCTGGTCCTCTCTGCCGTTGTCGGTGATGGGGAGAATCGCCAAATCAAAAATGGTGATGCTGCCTTGCCTTTTATATTATTTCGTAAACTTGCGTGTGATCTTTCCACAGTCCATTTTTAACTCATTGAATACTATTCTGGTGAATCTCATCAGGGGCACTGGCCGCAGACTAATAGGCCTGCGGAAGCTACAACTGGAGACCCAAAGTGGTGGCCTGGGTGTCCCTGACTTCAGAAGTTATTACTATGCCAGTTAACTCCAGTGGCTCTCCTTCTGGACGGCAGGGAGGAATCTGCAGGAGATTGGGGTTACGCCACAAAAGTTAGACCGGGGCGAACTGCACTCTTTACTATTGCCAAAGGCCAAGATTCCCATAAATAGTCCTTCCCTTGTTTAAAACTGCCCTACACTGCTTGAGGAAGGCACTATCATACACTTCTGCAGCGACTCCTTACATCCCCATCCTGGCGTTTCCTACACCCCAAGGCAGGCTCACGAGGGCCAGGATAGGACTGGACAGATAGTGGGGTAGAGGATATCGGTGCTTTCTTCGGGGATGGCACCATACTCGAACATGACTCCTTTGTGCGGGTTACGGGCGCACCCCCTCGTCTATACCTACTACATGCTACAGCAGTGGTCTTCAACTTTTTGATGCCGGCACCCCCCATCAAAATATTTTAGGCATAAGGACCCCCTCTTGAAAAAAAATTCTAGAACCTAGTATTCCTTATCATTGACAACCATAAATGTTCTCCAGAGAACCAGTCAATCTGTGATTGCACCTCATTAGTACCAGTTAAACACCCAAATATAGAAATAAGCAACAAAAATGTAACCGGTACAGTTTTACAAAGGGCCTTTTACAGAGCAGCAACACCCGTTGTTGCTTTTTAGTAACTTTTGAACCTTTTGAGTAAATATTTTTTTGTTAAAATTAGCAGATTAAGCAGCAGATGGTGGATTATGTGGCAAATCTATAATTATGCTAAAATCGCTGTGGCCCTACACCATTTCATTGTAAATGAGGCCCATAGATTTGAATAATATTCAGACCCTATGTAATGCAATTTTTAGGTCTCGCCTGGCGAAAGCAGCGCATCTCTCACCATGAAGAGGACCTTTTGGAATCAATTCTCCCCGTGGGCTTATGTGCACGCGTCTGCATGGACAAAGATGACTGCTCTCGCCATCCGCCATGCACACATTTGCATTTCTTTCACAGGCCGGAAACACACTAGCAGAAAAGTGTCTTTAGCTGATACGATTCCCCAGCACAGGAGATTCCTAGAATTAACTGTCTGGGAACTTTTCTTTTATCAAACGAAGAGTGCGACCCCCTTCCCACGCCTCCCCTGGGGGTCGCGCCCCACAGATTGAAGACCACTGCGCTACAGTGACACATTACATTAGGAACACATGGGCCCCACAGCGGAATGAACCCACTCAGCATAACCTGGTACATCTCTTATATGAAATGAAATGAGGGCATTTGTAAAGCGCACAGCTACCTCACCCGAGGTGTCCCGGCGCTGTCCGTATACCGCTTAGGAATCCTTCCTGGCTTTATCCCTGTGAAATGTCCACTCCTGGGCATCCCCAAGGTGAAGCCAGGCATCCTAGCGCTGTTGGGGCCGTTGTGGAGATTAAGCAAGCTATTGCCCAGAGTTGCAGAGTGGGACCCATGATTAGAATAGGCACCGAGGCGAGAATTATCAGGTCCGAGGAAATTGAGCTCAGGACCCGCCGAAGCGGGTATTGAACCTTGGTCCCGGACCAGACCTCTGCATCAGGGTCTGCCGCTCTAACCATTGAGCCACACTTCACCATCCACCCCGAGATAGTGGATAGCAGTAACGTAATTTCTTATCTAAAATGACCCCCCCCCCCCCAACCCCTTCTTTTGAGTGCTGGCATGTGTTTTGGGGGGCATTTAAAAATGCAATTGTTTCAGAAGCCCCCGCACAGGATAAGCCCCTCACAAGTTGCATTACTTGCCCCTTTTAACAACAAGCCATAAAATGCTGTCTGAGTTGTTTCTAATGTATATGCCCGAAGATGCCCTCACCCCACTGCTGCCCTCCCCAGGATACTCACATCAGGGTTGTGCACATATATTATACTATATGGGACCTGGGGGGCACTTGGTACGGTGGCTGTATACTGGTGTCCGAGCGCATGCAGCGATCACACTCACCTCCTTGAGAGCGCACTGGTCTGAAGATGCTAATGTTGAACTCACTGATAAGGCCTAGAAATGTATGCTGGAACACCCCAAGAAGGTATCGCGTAACGCGAAACTGAAGTTCATCCAATCGATGATCCTTCATAAATCATACCTTACCCCTAAGAGGATTCATCGCATGTTCCTGGACTCCCCTCATTGCTGCCCCGCTGCAGAGGGGATGAGGCAGATTTCACGCATACGTTATGGTTTTGCCCCTGTCTTCGAGCCTACTGGGTGGGAGTGTGCCACACACTGAATGTAGTCACACAATTACCGGTCCCAACTGACACTTTGAACTGCCTTACAGGCCTTCGTAAGCTCTCAGGAGTACAGAAGGTACGGTTAACATTTTTAGACTTAGCCCTCATATTGGCAGTACGAGCTCTCAGTGGGGAAGAGCGGAGGGCTCAGCTCTTCGTAGAGAGGAAGAGAGGGGGCTGAGAAAACAGCCTATCTCGTTGGAATGGGAGGCTATGCTGATTGATTTGGAATAGGTGAACTTATTACCCCCGCAGGATACGCCGACCCCATAGCACATAATGCCACCAAGTAACTCCTCAACCTTGGACTCTGTGATCTAGGCCCGCACTTTATACTCCAAGGAAACTAGAGCCCGTAGAGTGTGCTGTTTATGATGATTTACCTTGATTATCTTCGCAGTGATAGCAGAACTGGTCAGGAGTGGGAGTGGGTGGGTTAGGGAGGGGGGAGTTGGGATTACACAGGTTCTTGTTCTTCACTCGAAATGTACATGACTTTGTGTTTGACAAATCCTATATTGAGCCTTCTCTGTTTATACTGCCAACAGTGTTACTTGAGACCATGATCCTTGGTGTTATAATTTACACAGAATAACATACACAGAATCTGCATACAACATATGCAATGTAACTACTATTAAAGGAAAAAGACTGCCTCTGTACAATTCTATTGCACTGTATAAGTATAAGGTATTGAAGTCATCAATAAAGTCTGTTAAAAAAAAAAACCAGGCAATGCAGCTATTTGGGCGGTGCCACTGGTGGAAAACAATGATCCATTGCTATATGACTTAACCCTGTTTCAGGAGAAAATGTAGAGCCTTTTTGCAAAGCACAAATAAATGCAGACATGCGACAATGAGTTATTAAAAAGAATACAGGGCTCCAAGGATTTGCTCACATACAGCACTTGTTTCAACAGACTAGTTACTGAGCCACATTGGCCGGAGGAAAAAAAAAAACTCTGTTTTACAGATGAATTGAAAGACCTCCTTTTGCAGATAGTGGATCCCCAGAGGAGTGCCCCTCTTTTATAGATCTAGTAGTAAAACTAGATCATAGATTGACAGAAAGACGAGGGGAAAAATCACGCAATACACTTTCTCGATTTTTGGTAGTCAAAAGTGACAGGAAAGAGAGTAAGGACACCAAGAATAACTGTGAACCCATGCAGATTTGAGGTACGAGAGGTCCTCTATCTGCAGAGGAGAAAGAGAAAAGACAAAAGCTTAATTTGGGTCTGTATTGTGGGAAAAACTGGTACTTTGCAAGAGAGTGTCCTGTAAAATCTCATACTCCTCCTAAATCCGTAGCGGGAATCAACTACGCTAAGCCACCGTAGGAAAACTGAAGAACTTGAAGGTACATGAGACCGGTTCTTCCAAGTGGTTTACCTCTTTAGGTCTCTCAGTGTTTTGCCAATACAACAGTCACTGTGCCTAAATATTTCACCTTATTCGTAACCCTGATTATCTCGTCACACAGCAGAAAGATTCTGCCTGTTCTGTTGGATTCTGAGGCCACGAGGAACTTTTTGGAAATAACACTGGCTCATGAATTAGGGATACCTTTTTAACCTAAACCCCATCCTGAATCCGTAAGAGCGGTGGATATAACCGAATTATCTTCCGGATTGATTATGTATCATGAAATGAAATGAAAAATTGCACTTGTATAGCGCGTAACTGCCCGGAGGCCTCGCAGCGCTTCATACCCCTGACATCAGCATGGTATGTGGCGATGGTCACTCAGAATACCTTCGATTTGATGTGATCGACACTCCCAGTTTCGGAGCCATCCTTGGGGTTCCCTGGTTACAAATCTACAACCCCCTTGTAAATGTAAATGTAAATGTCATGGTACTTGTAGAGCGCACTGTCACCAGACGGTCACCTTGCGGTGTCGCCTATTCGGCTGCCTGGCGCTGATACTCATACCGCTGTGGAACCCCTCCTGGCTTTCCCTGTGAAGTGTCCACTCCTGGGCACCCCCAGGGTAAAGCCAGGCATCCTTAGCGCTGTTGGGGCCGGTGTGGAGGCTAAGCAAGCTATTGCCCAGAGTTGCAGCGTGGGGCCTGTGATTAGAATAGGCACCGAGGCGAGAATTAACAGGTCCAAGCAAATTGAGCCCGAGACCCCGCCGAGGCGGGAATCGAACCCTGGTCCCTGGCCAGAACTCTGCATCAGGGTCTGCCGCTCTAACTATTGAGCCACACTCCTCCTTATAGACTGGACCGCCCGAAAAGTGACTCTGAAATCATTGCATTGCATGTTGAATTGCTACAAAGAAGCCACTGACTGGAACAACACTTGTTGGTGTGCTCTTGATACTTCTGTTGAAAATCTTAGTGTACCCGCTATCTATGAGGAATACAAAGAGGTCTTTGATGAGGTTAAGGCAACTGCCTTACCACCCCATCAAAGTTACGACTGCCGAATTGATTTGGTCCCAGAGGCAGAAATCCCAGTGAGTAGAATATATGCCTTAATTGATCCAGAAACTGAATACCTACAGAAGTATATCGCTGAAATGTTAGAACAAGCATTTACAATGCAATGGTTTTGCCTTTGTTAAAGTTTGAGCTATTGGCATTGCTCTTGACAATATTTTTATTTATGTTTTTTTAACATAAATAAATGGCATTGTCATTTACAATGCCACTAGCTTTATCTCTCGCAAATGACACACACAAACACCCACAGAGAGCCCCCCCAACACACACTCAGAGGCCTCCCCACACACACACACCCACACAGAGCCCCCCACACACACAGCCATACAAAGCCCCCCCCCACAAACCCACAGAGCCTCCCTACACACTGCGAGCTCCCCCACACACTGCGAGCCCCCCCCACACACTGCAAGCCCCCCCACACACTGCAAGCCCCCAACACACTGCGAGCCCCCCCACACACTGCGAGCCCCCCAACACACTGCGAGCCCCCCCACACACTGCGAGCCCCCCCACACACTGCGAGCCCCCCCACACACTGCAAGCCCCCCAACACACTGCAAGCCCCCAACACACTGCAAGCCCCCACACACACTGCAAGCCCCCCCACACACTGCGAGCCCCCCCACACACTGCAAGCCCCCCAACACACTGCGAGCCCCCACACACACTGCGAGCCCCCCCACAATCTGCGAGCCCCCCCCCACACTGCAAGCCCCCCAACACACTGCGAGCCCCCCCACACACTGCAAGCCCCCCCAACACACTGCAAGCCCCCACACACACTACAAGCCCCCCAACACACTGCAAGCCCCCACACACACTGCAAGCCCGAGCCCAAGCGTACTTACAGGCAAATAGAAGGGGGTCACGTAAATGAAAAGGACGAGAGTTCGTAATGATACGTGTATTAAGCACACAAACGCACTGGAGAATGAATAAAGGCAGTTACGCAGGTGACACTGGAGAGTGGTAGGAGAAGGTAATATAGTGTCATATAGTGACATGTAAGAAGCTCAAGTAGTGCATGGTCTAAAAACAGTCTCTGGGAGAGACCTTAGTCGAGTCTACATAGAAAGAGGATATTAATATCGTGTGCCAATAACACAAGAAGAACTCCACAAAGGTATACAAGTCACAGAGGAGGGCGGGGGGTGGGAGGAAATCATGGAAGAACCGCTAGTCGGAAGGAATGTAAAATGATGCACGTTTCACCTGCTGCGCTCTGTGGATGTCCAGGTGCTCTTCGGAAGACTAAAGAAAAGAAAAAAAGTACGGGGTGATTATCAGAGGACGAGAGTGCGAGCGGCGTGATGACTGACAGTGGCAGGGGGTCTTACCGTGGTGGCGACTACTGGATACAAAGTCGGCCAGGTTATAAAAAGTACAGTAAACGACCAGGGCACCCCGTGCCAAAGGTGGGAGTACTGTACTGGACGGGTGCGTCCAGAACAATTCGAGGCGACCTGGGAGGGAAAATAAGAATGAGGTCAGAGAGAGATAATAAGTGGCTACTGCGGTCAGCATCGGGTGGACGGGATGGCTCTCACCTGAGTCAGAAGGTCAGAAGACGCATCCGGTCCGCGCGTCCATGTAGCGAGTTCCGGGTAATGGACGTGTCCCGGCACCCCTCCCTTCTCTGCGGCCGCACTCACCGGTACTTGGACGCTGCAGCTCTTCCTCACCCGGTCCCGCTTCTTGGGGCCGGGTGCTCTCACGGGCTGCGGCGGGGCTCCTCTTCCACCATGGAGCCCTGCCGGTTGTTGCAGCTGCTTCTCCTTGCCCGCGCTGGGGGAGCGGGACTTCCGGGTCGCCCCCTCAGCTTCCGGGTCGTCGCGGGCAGCGCGGCGGCCCGTCTCAGCTACTGCAGGCAGGGAGTGAATTCACCGAGGGGTGGGCTCCCTCGAGGTGAAAATAAACAATAGTGGCAAGGTCCCTGGGCGCCTGCCAGGGGACAATTTAATTACAAAAAAGCGAGGTGAGCACTCGCTAGGGCAGAAAAGCGCTATGAAGCACTCTGGGTGTTTTTCACGAAACTCCCCGGCCCCGAGCAGGAAGGCGGGTGCCGGCAATGCCGGACCAGATTCGGGGGCGTTCCCGGCTTTTGGCTGACGTAGCGTGACGTAGCCAAAGCCAAAAATTCTCGGGAACGCCCCCGAATCTGGTCCGGCATTGACGGACAGGCCCGTCTTCCAATGGCTAACCTCCATTTATGGAGCTAGCCAATGGAAGACGGGGTCCGTTCCTATCTCCCCTACTATACTCATTAGGTTTTCGCCTGCGCGAAAAAGCTGCGCAGAGCGCAGCTTTCGCCAGGCAAAACCTAAAAAGCATTTATCAGACACTACACATCTCCAGTATCCTCTCCCTTGTTTTTTACCCCAAAACGGGAAGGAGGATTGCATGCCTGCCTGGATTATCGCGCACTGAATCGGATGACAATCAAGAATAAATATCCCCTCCCTCTTATATCGGTCTTATTAGACCAGCTACGTGGAGGCAAATTATTCACAAAGCTAGTTCTTCGAGGGGCTTATCATTTAATCCACATAAAAGAAGGAGACAAATGGAAAACAGCATTCCAAGCTAAATTCGGTCTCTACGAATACCGTGTAATGCCATTCAGCCTCTGTTACACCCCAGTGGGCTTTCAATTTTTTGTGAATAAGATTTTAAGGGAGTACCACCTGGACCTCTTTGTTATCGTGTACATTGATGATATATTGATCTTTTCTCAATCCGAACAAGAACATGTGATTCAAGTTAAAAACATACTGAAGAAACGACAAGAAAAGAAACAAGTTACTTACCTATAACTACAGTTATCCAGTATTGGTATCTTTCATAGATTCACATGCCTGAATCATTCCCCGTCGTCGTAGTGGGAGTCCCAAGGTACAAAAATAACAAAGTAATAAGTAAAAATGAGTACCTTTCCATAGATTATTATGATAGCAAACATACACTCGACAGCCTTTTAGTCTCCTTTTAGAAAAAAAGGACCAAACTGAAAACTCAGCCAATCAGCAACCAGCACCCTCTAGAACCTTCCCAAGAGAGGCTGAGTCCCTCAAATTTTCCAGCACGAGTGTAGTTAGTACTGTATCCTTGAGGTGCCTCTCAGGGGAGGAGGGTGGGTTGCATGTGAATCTCTGAAAGATACCAATACTGGATAACTGTAGTTACAGGTAAGTAACTTGTTTCTTACCCAGTAATGGGGTATCTTTCATAGATTCACAAGCCTGAATCGGGAGACAGCCATGACAGCACGGGCTTTACACCGCACTGCCATTACGACGCTGCCATCACAATGCAAGTTGTTACAACGACTTGCGCTGGAGGGCGCTCTTGGTAAAAGAATAGTTTTATTTTCTATTACAACACCTTCCCTACTGTTACGTGGGCTTGAGTTGGAATAGAAAATGAAACTATTCCACAATCCTGCCCCTACAGAGCAAGTCGTTGTAATGACTTGTGTTGTAATGGATACGTCGTAATGGCAGCGCGGGGTAATGCCCGCGTTGTCATGACATACATCCGCCTGAATCAGAATAGTAAGCAGTTCCTTATCTGTGTGTGTGTGTGTATATATATATTCACTGAAAAAACCATAGGTTTCACACCTTATATAGTTAGGAATTAGCATTTAAAAAACCTTTAAAATTCACTCAAAAAACTATAAGTTTTAGGGGTGTTATAGTTAGCTGGACATTTCACTCATACAAAACCATTGAAATTGGTCCTATATAGTTAGTTGTACTAACTATATTTCGCGCACCCGCAATCCACTGCTGATGATGTCACATATTACATCATTCATGAAATGGTCAGTGACATCACTGATGACATCTCAAATGACATCACTGATTCCTAACTATATAAGGCTTGAAACCTATGTTTTTTTCAGTGAATTTCAAAGGTTTTTTAAATGCTAATTCCTAACTATATAAGGCCTGAAACCTATGGTTTTTTCAGTGAATTTCAAAGGTTTTTTTAATGCTAATTCCTAACTATATAAGACCTGAAAGCCCACCAGGAATCTCCAGTATGCGCCAGGGGACTGCATTGCAGAGAGGTGTAATGAAGCCACGCCCCTTTTTACACCTCTCTGCAACGCAGCCCCCGTGCATGTTTGAAGAGGGGGAACTAATTCCCCTTGCATACTGGGGGCCCCTGGGGGCCAAATAGCCCACCTGGAACCTCCAGTATGCGCCAGGGGGCTGCATTGCAGAGGTGTAATGAGGCTATGCCCCTTGTTACACCTCTCTGCAACGAAGCCCCCTGGCGCGTTTGCAGAGGGGGAACTAATTCCCCTTGCATACTGGGGGTCCCTGGGGGCCAACTAGCCACGAGGAGCCTCCAGTATGCGCCAGCGGGCTGCATTGCAGAGAGGTGTAATGAGGCCACACCCTTTTTAACACCTCTCTGCAACGCAGCCCCTGTGCATGTTTGAAGAGGGGGAACTAATTCCCCTTGCATACTGGGGGCCAACTAGCCCACCTGGAACCTCCAGTATGCGCCAGGGGGCTGCATTGCACAGAGGTGTAATGAGGCTATGCCCCTTTTTACACCTCTCTGCAACGCAGGCCACTGGCGCGTTTGCAGAGGGGGGGACTAATTCCCCTTGCATACTGGGGTCCCTGGGTCATATCTGCCCAAACGCCGATATTCCGAACGATTGAAAATGACTTTTCTTGAGAAACATTTGGATTTGGATTATCATGTCCTATACTTTGGAATTTTTGAAAGACTGACTTTGAGGATGCTATAAATTAGAATAAGAATGTACTTACGTCTCGTCTAACATTTGGAAGAAATATCTAGTTATATGACAACAGGATACCGACATAACTTGAAGGAAATAAGAACGTTCTGAAGAAGTTCTGTTGTACAGAACGAAACGCGTCGGCTGGCTGTGGTACATAAACTTAAGGAAAATAAAAGCATTTGAATATACACCAAGATTCAGCGCTTCAATAAGGACTCTAAGTGATATGATTTGATTGGACTTATTGTGCAAGTGGTGCTGTGCCGAACTTTGGAATATTCTCCACTACTCTCTACTACTTACTCTCAACTACTCCACTACTCTCTAATACTCACTCTCTACTACTCATTCTCTACTACTCTACTACTCTCTACTACTCTCTCTCTACTACTCACTCCCTACTACTCACTATCTACTACTCTCTCTACTACTCTCTACTCTCTACTACTCTCTCTCTACTACTCTCTCTCTACTACTCTCTCTCTACTACTCTCTACTACTCACTCTCTACTACTCTCTCACTACTCACTCTACTACTCACTCTACTACTCACTCTATACTACTCTCTACTACTCATTCTCTACTACTCTCTCTCTACTACTCTCTACTACTCACTCTACTATTGACTACTACTCTACTATTCTCTTTCTCTGCTACTCACTCTCTACTACTCTCTACTACTCACTTTCTACTACTCACTCTTTACTACTCTCTACTACTCACTCTCTACTGCTCTCTACTACTCACTCTACTACTTACTCTCCACTACACTCTACTACTCACTCTCTACTACTCACTCTACTACTCTCTACTACTCACTCTCTGCTACTCTCTCTACTGCTTTCTACTACTCTCTACTACTCACTCTCTACTCTCTATTACTCACTCTCTACTCTCTACCTCTCTCTACTTCTCCCTCTACTAGTTTCTACCTCTCTACCTCTCCCTCTCTACCTCTCTACCTCTCTCTACACGCACACATATACACATATGTATATGCATATATATATATGCATATGCATGTATATATATGTATGTGTAAATATATATATATACATACATATATAAACATATATAATCTGCATATCTATATAAATACAAATATAAATGCATGCATACATACACATATATGCATACATATGCATGTTATTTACATGAACATTTTAAAAACACTAATAAAAGCAAAGCTAAAAAGCCACCTCATTACAAACAGAATGGCTTTAACTTAAACGAGGGCGAGATCTATTGCATTTTCAATGCTTGTTTACTTTGGTTCCATCAAGAAGGCATTCAGATGTGTCACACATTTGCCATGAATTCTGAATGTTAGCACTCTAGTTGCTCATTAGATTACTGTAGTAAAGCTACTGCTCATCAGGGAAGTCTGCTGCTGGTATTCAAAGTGCATGTTTCAGTCTGCATTTCAGAAGCACTAATCATACTTTCTATGGCAAAATGAACCCCCTCATTTTGTTCCTTTTTAAATTAAATGTTTTCAGACTTACCACTTCATTCCAATCAAGATGGCTTCTGGTGTGTCATACTTTTGTCATAAGTAAGACTGTTAGCGCTCTAGTTGTTCTTTAGAACACTCTTGAACATTTTGTCATTGGGCTATACTTGGGCTACATCTGGGTGATATTTCGGCTACATTTGGGCTCTTTTGTCTCTGGTGGCCATCTTGGGAGACTGCATGTCAGAATTTTTTAATGAAATAGAAGAGGATTTGAGAAGTCACTCAAAATGTGCCCTCATTTTTCTTTCTGCAGCACTAATCATACTTTCTATGGCAAAATATACCCCCTCATTTTGTTCCTTTTTAAATTAAATGTTTTAAGAGTTACCACTTTATTCCAATCAAGAGGGCTTCAGGTGTGCCATACCTTTGTAATACGTAGGACTGTTAGCGCTCTAGTTGTTCTTTATAACACTCTAGGAGGCTGCAGTAGAACACAAAGGAATAAACTGACAGTCTCTGTCCTTGTTGGATGTACATGTTTTACTGAGAATGTCAGACTTCATTCTCACATGACTGAGAAAGATAATGTGAATTTTCAGAAAATATGCTTTCCGTTTAGCTTATAGATCCCCTTCCAAACCACTGTGGGAAAAGCATTAGATAATAGTTTTCTTTCAAACATGATTCATGATATCCCAGCAGAAGGCTTTTTCACATGGTAAAATCACCTTAGAACACACCACAATTCCTAGAATGAGTATGGTACCATCAACAAATGATTTATAATTTAACTAAAGTCCTAAAGCACAAGTTACTACTTGTGTAACGATATATCTGTAAGAGACATTAGTTAGTGATAGATTCCTTACCTTAGAATATTCCCAGGCGTCAGACTGGATCCGAAAAAGTTTTGCGTAGCAATATTCTGGAGGTCAAGAATTAACGCCGGGGGAAATTGCGAAGGCTGTTGCCTAGGATGCTGATAGTATTGTTGGCACTGAACAGGAGGGGGTCTGGTAATGCTGGTAATACTGTTCCTCATCTTCATATTCATCATTCCCCTCCTGATATTTAACATTCAGTTCAGAAGGACTACATGCGGCTCAAAATTGGCCTTCATCGTCATCCAAATCCTCAACATCCTAAAGATGGTTTGGAGGTAGTGGAGAAATTTTTGGTGTCCTGAATTGAGGTTGCGCAGATTGCTGAAACGGAGTTGAAGGACCTGCGTGAAAAATAGAATGTTTCGAGGTTAATCTCATCGACGACGGAGAAATTCTCGTCATCGACGGGGTCGTCGTCGATGGTAAAGTAGTGATAGTCGACGATACTGACACAGTCGGTAGGATTGCCGTCGCTGGTACATCTTCAGTCATCGACTGTGTCGTCGTCGACGATGGTGTCTTTGTCGACGGCTTCGTCATCGTTGACGATGGCTTGGTCGTCGATGGTGTCATCGGCGATGTCTTTGTCGACGACAGCTTCAATGACAGGCTCGTCGACGATGAAGACTTTGCTCTCTCGTCGTCTACACCGTCGACGGTATTCGAACTTTTGTACTTGCCGTCGATGTGGTTAACGCCGTAGACGATGAGAGAGTCACAGTAGTCGTCGTCGAAGTAGAAACAGGCGTCGACTGTGAACTTGACGACAAAGAAGACTTGTGGCCAGTTTTACTTTTGGAAAGGCCAAAAGACCCTGTTTTTTCCACTGACGCTCCAGGAGTCTGAGGGGATCCAATCTCTGAGGAGACCTTAGGCTGTTTTTCCTTTTTTAGAGATTCCTTGGCCATATAAGAGACTTTAGATTGTTTCCTTCTCTCTTTAGGCTGACCCTCAGGCGTCCTGGGCCTCTTGAGTGACACAGAGGATATATTGCTATCTTAGTTGAGAAGGTGTTGTGAGAAGTTGGCCTGATATATAGTGCTCACTATTCTAGTGATCACTGTGTATCATACCAAACAACCCTTATTGATGATTGGTTGTAAGTCAACCTTTCAGACCAGCTATCCTAGTAGCATGGACACGAGCAGTCTTCAGGCTAAACTCTAGAGGGCGTGTTAAGCCAGCTGTTTTACCATCACATATACCCCTTGAACACCAAGTGAAAGGACACCACACAAGTTGTTATGAAAATAAAGGATATTTATTTATAACAAGTCTACCCTGAACTCTTTATGAGTCAGGGAGCTAAGCACAATACAAAACTCTTACGAAAATACTTTAAGTTGCACAATTTACACAAATGCCCGAGGGGCACGAGAAACCATATACTACAAAAGTGGAATGCGAAATACTAGCAGGTAAGTAACAAGATCCAGAGGCTTCAGGATCGATAGGACTACACTACTGAACCCTAAGGTTAGGAGCAGGAGGCCTAGGGAGATTGGGTGCAGAGTATGCACTCTCACGCAGGATGCGGGACAAAGTCTATGGATGCTAGATTTCGTAAAGTTAGTGTTATCGGACGAATCCGACTAGTTAGGCTGAAAACAAAAAAGGATCTGGACACTTAGATAGTGAACCTACGTTGGAGCACCGAAATGCTCGAGTTACCTAGCCCAGGGGCTGCGGCTGCATAGGGTTCGAAAGACGTCGGGAATCCTCGTTACAGTCTATGGAGCCTGAAAGAAGAAGTTGCTGGCAGGCGACCAGTGATGAAGTTCGATGGGATCCAAGCCTGGATCGGAGGTGAAGATGACCTGAAAGCAGAGGGGACTCAGTTCTTGATCACTAGCCAGTGATCAGATGGGCACCAAGATGGCACCGGACGAAGTCACCTCGACCAGGTGAGTGGGCGACGCTGGGCTCTGCAGTCTCTCGGACCAGGAGGCGTTGTCGGCGACCAGGATGGAGGGGCGAGCTGTCCCACGAAGGTGTCTGCTGTCGGCGCTGCTGAAACCAGGATTGGAGCAACAAGCCTTGGCAAAGGCAAGCCCACACGGTGGACTCAAGATGGCGTCTGGTGTGGACCAGGAGGGTCCGGGGTGCTCCTCTGTTGGAGGGGAGCTAGGGCCAGTCTGGAGCAACCAGACCAGCGGTGAAATCGTCGTGGTACGTCGTCAAGAGGGTCACAAGCCAACGGGCAAGTGACCGGACAACGTGGCATGCAGCAAAGAAGCAGAAGGGCCCCACGCAGATCTCGTGGATGCTGGGAGGCTGGACTTCGGTGCTGGAGCTGCTTAGGGTTAGGGCTTCTCAAACCCCAGTGCACTTACTCGAGGGTCTCTCGGGGGTCGTGCTGGTGAAGCGTCGTGCAGGTCTTGAAGATGGCCGGTCCCACGGGTCTCGTCACACCCACGAATCTCAGCTGGGCTGGATGATGTAGGTAGAGGTCAGAGATGGTAGGGAATCCGGGTCTCGTCGAGCTGGGCAGTCTTGATCCGGAGGATGGACTTACAGCAAACCGCAAGAGCTTCGATGGTGCCTGCTGGTGCAGGGTGGCTACTCCTTAGCCACAAGGGAGAGTCTTCAGAAGAGTCAAGAGTTCCTTTTGTGGAAAGTAGTTTCAAGATCCAAGATTATCTAATTTGGGAAGGGGGCCTGCTCCTACCTTTATCCTAAGAAAAGGGGCTGGCACGCGACTAAGTCCTGCCCTATGGGTGGGACTAGGAGGGGGGTGGTTACACCCCTCTCCTTTGTCCGGTCTCTCCCCAGCTCAGGGGCTGGTGTGCCCCAGGAACTGGTTTGAGCCGGCATATGCACAGTGAGCACCGGGGTGCCACTTGCAGTCACCTTCCTTTCAGCCCTGCCTACCTGGAATACACAAAATCCTGTCTGGGATGGTGCTGGCACCGCCCCTGACAGGAAACCCTTTGTCCATGCCTCCGTTGCTGGAAGGACTCCCAGCAGCAGGAGGGCAGACTTGTGTCTCGGTGGCAGCATCCATTTTGTGGAGCTGAGGCTATGTCTGACTTTAACCGGGGTTCACAGTTACATACATGTCGTGTCCCTCTAGAAGGGTGGAATGCTAACCCCGTCGCCAGAATTGGCGAGGGGTTAGTATTCCAATTCGTATGACACCTTACTCGACATGTTTTGATAATGCTATACCAAAGTTAGCATTTAACCGCGAGGATTATAATGCACTTAAGAGTATATGGTATAGCGTTATCATGGAACAGCTATTTGGACTTGGTTCCGCAAGCTGCAAACGGGCTCAGCTCATGCCAGAGCACCATCTCACATAATTCCAAGCACTCTGCCTTCAGGATTGATAAGGCCTGCCATAGGAGTGACTGATAGGAATATATGTGTCCATTTTAGGGTTAGATATAGGAATACTATATCTAAAGCAAAGGGTGTTTACACCACCTTGCCCCAGCTGTCGTGCAGCCAGTTGTGTCAGATTTGGGTGGCCAGCCAGGGGTGGCATAATACATGCTGCAGCCCCTGGTAGGCCCTGGGTACACCTATGCCCTGGATACCTACGGTATGCTGTACAGGGACTGATAAGGTGGCCCAGTACCAATTGGTAAAATGCACCTAAGGTACATGGTTGTAATTTAGAGAGAGAACAGCTAGGCTGTGGGTCTGATTAGCAGGCCCACAGCCAGGGAAAGTCGTAAATCAGTGAAGCAAAAAACAAAAATCTGGGGTGGCCATGGGATTGCAGACCCCACTCTCCTACATAACCCCCCCCAAACCTAGGGACATTAAACTAACCTTGACCAGGTGAGTCTTCTTGCTCTAAGTGGAAGTACCTGGAGAGACCATCTGCATTACCATGGTCAGTTCCTGGGCGGTGCTCCACTGTAAAGTCCATCCCCTGTAGGGAAATGGACCACCTAAGAAGTTTGGGGTTTTCACCCTTCATTTGATTTAGCCATAAGAGGGGCTTATGGTCGGTCTGAACTTTGAAGTGAGTACCAAACAAGTATGGCCTCAACTTCTTCAGGGCCCAAACCACAGCAAAGGCCTCCCTCTCAATAGCTGACCAACGTTTCTCTCTAGGGGTCAGCCTTCTGCTTATAAAAGCAATGGGCTGGTCATGACCATCAATATTCAGCTGAGATAGAACAGCTCCCACACCCAACTCCGAAGCATCTGTTTGGACAATGAATGGCTTGGAGTAGTCTGGACTCTTGAGAATAGGTGCAGTGCACATGGCCTGCTTTAGGTCATCGAATGCCTTCTGACAGCTAACTGTCCACTGAACTTTCTTTGGCATTTTCTTACTTGTCAGGTCATTAAGTGGGGTCACAATGGTCCCATAATTTCTGACAAATTTCCTGTAATAACCAGACAGGCCCAAGAAAGCTCTGACCTGTGTCTGGGTGGTTGGAGGAGCCCAGTCCTTTATGGCCTGTATCTTGCTCTCCAGAGGTTGAACTTGGCCTCCACCTACAAGGTGGCCCAAGTATACAACTTGACTCTGCACTATCTGGCACTTAGTAGCCTTGATAGTGAGGCCTGCCTTTTGCAGGGCCTCTAAAACTTTCCTCAGGTGGATCAGGTGATCCTCCCAGGTGGAGCTAAAGACAGCAATATCGTCCAGATATGCTGCACAAAAGTCATCCAACCCAGTGAGAACTTGGTTCACCAACCTTTGAAAAGTGGCAGGGGCATTTTTCAAACCAAAGGGCATCACCACAAATTGGTAATGACCTCCTGGGGTAGAAAATGCTGTCTTGGCCTTGGCATCCTCATCTAACCTGATTTGCCAATAACCAGCTGTTAGGTCAAATGTACTTAAGAAAGTTGCAGAAGCCAACTTGTCTATCAGTTCATCTGCCCTGGGTATTGGATGGGCATCTGTCTTAGTGACAGCATTGAGACCCCTGTAGTCTACGCAAAACCTCATCTCTCTCTTACCATCCTGGGTGTGAGGTTTAGGCACTAGAACTACAGGACTAGCCCAAGGGCTCTCTGAGGGTTCAATGACTCCCAATTCCAACATCTTTTGTACTTCAGTTTTTATGCAGTCCCTGACGTGGTCAGGTTGCCTGTAGATTTTACTCTTTATAGGCAGACTGTCTCCAGTGTCCACCTCATGAGTGCACCAGTTTGTCTGACTGGGGGTCAGAGAAAACATGTGTCTGAAGGATTGCAGGACCTGCCTACAATCCTGTTGCTGAGGTTCAGAGAGGCTGTCAGAAAAGACTACACCATCTACTAACCCATCATCAGGGTTCTGAGTGAGCAGGTCTGGGAGAGGGTCACTCTCTTCCTCCTGTCCCTCATCTGTGGCCATGAGCAAGCCCATGTCCTCCCTGTCAACAAATGCTTTGAGCCTATTCACATGAAGTACTCTGTGAGGGCTCCTGGGAGTTCCCATGTCCACCAAATAGGTGACTTCTCCCTTTTGTTCAAGGATGATGTGGGGTCCAGACCATTTGTCTTGGAGAGCTGCTGGGGCCACTGGCTCCAACACCCACACCTTCTGTCCTGCATGGTATACAGTTAGGACAGCCTTTTGGTCATGCCAAGCTTTTTGAAGTTCCTGGCTGGCCTCAAGGTTTTTAGATGCCTTCTCCATGTACTCTGCCATCCTGGAGCGGAGACCAAGTACATAGTCCACTATGTCAAGTTTAGGCTTTTTGAGAGGTAACTCCCATCCTTCCTTCACAAGACATAGGGGTCCTCTTACAGGATGTCCAAACAAAAGCTCAAAAGGGCTGTAACCAACCCCCTTCTGTGGGACCTCTCTGTAAGCAAACAGAAGGCAGGGTAAAAGGATGTCCCATCTTCGCCTAAGCTTTTCTGGTAACCCTTTTATCATCCCTTTGAGGGTCTTGTTGAATCTCTCAACAAGCCCATTGCATTGTGGGTGATAGGGTGTGGTGAATTTGTAATTGACACCACATTCCTTCCACATAGCAGTCAAGTATCCTGACATAAAGTTTGCACCTCTGTCAGAGATCACCTCCTTAGGGAACCCCACTCTGGAGAAAACTCCAACCAGGGCCCTTGCCACAACAGGAGCTGTAGTGGTTCTAAGGGGAATAGCTTCTGGATACCTGGTGGCATGATCCACTACCACCAGTATAAATCTGTGCCCAGATGCTGTTGGGGGGTCCATTGGTCCAACAATGTCAATCCCCACTATTTCAAAGGGAACCCCCACCACAGGTAGTGGTATAAGGGGGGCCTTTGTTGTGCCACCTGATTTGCCACTGGCTTGGCAGGTGACACATGAACGACAAAAGTTCTTAGTGTCCTCAGACATATGGGGCCAGTGAAAGTTTGGGGCAAGCCTGTCCCAAGTCTTATTCTGGCCTAAGTGACCTGCAAGGGGAATTTCATGGGCCAAGGTGAGGAGGAAACTTCTCAGAGTCAAGGGGATGACCAGCCTCCTGGTAGCACCAGGCTTGGAGTCTCTTGCCTCAGAGTAAAGGAGTCCATCGTCCCAGTACACTTTATGGGCACCTGTGGCATTCCCTGCAGCCTCAGCAGCAGCCTGCTGTCTGAGGGATTCAAGAGAGGAACAGTCTAACTGTGCCTGCCTCAAGTCTGCCCTGGAAGGGCCCCCTGTCCCAAGAAACTCAACCTGTTCAGGCTCAAGCTCTTCTAGGACAGTTCCTTCTGGGGTCTTGGGGTCAGTCTCCTGAGGGAGCTGATCCTGTTCCTGAGGCAGGGGGGAAGGGTCAACCTTACCCCTACTGCTCTTTCTCTTGGTTAGTGTCTGGTCCATTGTTCCAGGATCCAGCACTAGTTCAGCTGGGCATTTCTTGGCCTGTGACCTAGTCACAGCAAGGACATGTGCTGACAAACCTAACATTTCCACATGAGTCCTATACTCCACATCTGACCATAAGGAGGATTCCAAATCATTGCCCAAAAGACAGTCCACAGGGAGGTCTGAACTAACAACAACCCTTTTGATGCCATTTACCCCTCCCCAGGAGAAGTTAACAAGTGCCATACTATGGGAGGTAGTGGCATTGCTAGCATTGGTCACCAGGTAGTCTGCTCCCAGTATTACCTGGTCAGGGTCCACAAAGTTAGGTGTCACCATGGTGACACTGGCACAAGTGTCCCTGTAGGCCTGAGCCATTTTTCCATTAATCAAAGGTGTCTGCCTGTACTTGCCCAGAGTACTGGGACTTATTGTAGGGGTCATATTCATGTCCCCAGTACAAACAAGAACAGCCTGAGTAGGTGTTCTGACTAAGTCAGAGCCCGCCTCAGTTCCCAGGGTTAACCCCACTATAGCCTTGGGAGGATTACTACCACTACTAACTGTACTAGGGGGTGCAGGTGCCTTAGGGGCAGTAGTGGTAGGAGTTGGGCCTTTCTTGGTGCACTCACTAAACCAGTGAGTATTACTTTTGCAGTACTGGCACCATGGTTTCTTCTGACCATTCTTCTTCTTTTGGGAATTCTGGGACCCACCCTCCTTAAATTGTTGGGGCCCTGTTGAAGACTTCTGGTCATTTTGCTTGTTCTCATTACCATTGGGATCTGCTTTCTTCTGGCCACCACCCTGGTTCTGGTTCTGCTGCTTGACCCTTGTCCTGACCCATCTGTCTGCCTTCTTTCCCAATTCTTGGGGAGAGGTCAGATCTGAGTCAATAAGGTGCTGATGCAACAACTGATTCTGACAATTACTTAAGATTTGTTCTCTCATAATTAGATTATACAATCCTGTGTAATCAGTAACTTTACTTCCCAGTAACCAGCCTTCAAAAGCCTTAGTGGCACAATCTACAAAGTCAGCCCAATCTTGAGACTGAATTTTCTGGGTGTCTCTGAACAGCAACCTGTACTGTTCAGTGGTTAAGCCAAACCCATCAATCAGTGTATTTTTCAAGACTTGGTAATTGTTAGCATCCTCAGCTCTAGTAGTGAGGAGCTTATCTCTACCTTTGCCTTCAAAGGAGAGCCACAAAATAGCTGCCCACTGACTCTGGGGGATGCACTGGACAGTGCAGGCCCTCTCCAAAGCAGTCATCCACTTGTGGATGTCATCCCCTTGTTTAAAGGGGGGCACTATTTTACTCAGGTGTCTAGTGTCAAAACTCCTGTCTTTATCCTTAGGGATATTGCTGCCACCAGTGGGGACTACCCCACTTAACTGTTGCTCTCTAGCAAAGGCAAGCTTCTCCTTGGCAAGGGCAAGTTCTTCCCTCTGTATCCTCAGATTAGCCTGTTTCATCCTTGCTTCATGTTCTCTTCTCTGAGGGGAAGTCAGTCTCCTCTGGGGAGAGATCATTCTCCTCTGAGCAGAGGCATGAGAGTGCACAGAGATGTTGGAGTCCCTAGAATGAGATCTATCTCTTCTAACTCCAAAGTTAGGCCTGCTTAGGGTCAGTACTGGGGGTCCCCCAGATCCTTCCCTATGTAGGTCTAAGTTGGCCCTAGTAAGCCTGACTAGCTCAGGACCATTGTCTACCTCATCCCCAGAGATTTCCTCTTCCTCCTCCTCCTCTTCTACTTCTGTTTCAGGGAGGTTGGAGTCTGGGTCACCACGAGTACCTTCTAAGGGGGGCATGCTCCCATCTGTCTGAGAAGCTTTCCTAGCATCATACGTCTCTAAGAGACCTAACAGAAAAGGAGTGGTAGGGTTAGAACCCGGTTTTAGTTTCCTGGAGGTACACAATTGTCTCATCTCCTGGAAGCTAAGGCCTGCATATCTGGAAGTGACCTGTGGAGGGTCAACAGCCACAAGGGGAGTCTCTGAAGACTCTCCATGGGTAGACATGCTTCTAGTGTGGTGTAAGTGATGTACCTACCTACACTATGGGTTTGCCTACTGATCCCTTGCTAAGAGTTGTAGTCAAGGTGTGCTAAGCCTTGTTGCACTACAACAGCTGGTTCAGTAGAACTCAGAGTATTCTAAGTTAAGTTATATGTACCTGGGTACTTATGTGATCTTTCAATTGATATTCTTAGGATACGTGCGAGGTAAAACAACAGCAAGCTCAAATCCCAACCGCTGCCACCAATGTGAGAAGTTGGCCTGATATATAGTGCTCACTATTCTAGTGATCACTGTGTATCATACCAAACAACCCTTATTGATGATTGGTTGTAAGTCAACCTTTCAGACCAGCTATCCTAGTAGCATGGACACGAGCAGTCTTCAGGCTAAACTCTAGAGGGCGTGTTAAGCCAGCTGTTTTACCATCACATATACCCCTTGAACACCAAGTGAAAGGACACCACACAAGTTGTTATGAAAATAAAGGATATTTATTTATAACAAGTCTACCCTGAACTCTTTATGAGTCAGGGAGCTAAGCACAATACAAAACTCTTACGAAAATACTTTAAGTTTCACAATTTACACAAATGCCCGAGGGGCACGAGAAACCATATACTACAAAAGTGGAATGCGAAATACTAGCAGGTAAGTAACAAGATCCAGAGGCTTCAGGATCGCTAGGACTACACTACTGAACCCTAAGGTTAGGAGCAGGAGGCCTAGGGAGATCGGGTGCAGAGTATGCACTCTCACGTGGGATGCGGGACAAAGTCTATGGATGCTAGATTTCGTAAAGTTAGTGTTATCGGACGAATCCGACTAGTTAGGCTGAAAACGAAAAAGGATCTGGACACTTAGATAGTGAACCTACGTTGGAGCACCGAAATGCTCGAGTTACCTAGCCCAGGGGCTGCGGCTGCATAGGGTTCAAAAGACGTCGGGAATCCTCGTTACAGTCTATGGAGCCTGAAAGAAGAAGTTGCTGGCAGGCGACCAGTGATGAAGTTCGATGGGATCCAAGCCTGGATCGGAGTTGAAGATGACCTGAAAGCAGAGGGGACTCAGTTCTTGATCACTAGCCAGTGATCAGATGGGCACCAAGATGGCACCGGACGAAGTCACCTCGACCAGGTGAGTGGGCGACGCTGGGCTCTGCAGTCTCTCGGACCAGAAGGCGTTGTCGGCGACCAGGATGGAGGGGCGAGCTGTCCCACGAAGGTGTCTGCTGTCGGCGCTGCTGAAACCAGGATTGGAGCAACAAGCCTTGGCAAAGGCAAGCCCACGCGGTGGACTCAAGATGGCGTCTGGAGTGGACCAGGAGGGTCCGGGGTGCTCCTCTGTTGGAGGGGAGCTAGAGCCAGTCTGGAGCAACCAGACCAGCGGTGAAATCGTCGTGGTACGTCGTCAAGAGGGTCACTAGCCAACGGGCAAGTGACCGGACAACGTGGCAAGCAGCAAAGAAGCAGAAGGGCCCCACGCAGATCTCGTGGATGCTGGGAGGCTGGACTCCGGTGCTGGAGCTGCTTAGGGTTAGGGCTTCTCAAACCCCAGTGCACTTACTCGAGGGTCTCTCGGGGGTCGTGCTGGTGAAGCGTCGTGCAGGTCTTGAAGATGGCCGGTCCCACGGGTCTCGTCACACCCACGAATCTCAGCTGGGCTGGATGATGTAGGTAGAGGTCAGGGATGGCAGGGAATCCGGGTCTCGTCGAGCTGGGCAGTCTTGATCCGGAGGATGGACTTACAGCAAACCGCAAGAGCTTCGATGGTGCCTGCTGGTGCAGGGTGGCTACTCCTTAGCCACAAGGGAGAGTCTTCAGAAGAGTCAAGAGTTCCTTTCGTGGAAAGTAGTTTCAAGATCCAAGATTATCTAATTTGGGAAGGGGGCCTGCTCCTACCTTTATCCTAAGAAAAGGGGCTGGCACGCGACTAAGTCCTGCCCTATGGGTGGGACTAGGAGGGGGTTGGTTACACCCCTCTCCTTTGTCCGGTCTCTCCCCAGCTCAGGGGCTGGTGTGCCCCAGGAACTGGTTTGAGCCGGCATATGCACAGTGAGCACCGGGGTGCCACTTGCAGTCACCTTCCTTTCAGCCCTGCCCACCTGGAATACACAAAATCCTGTCTGGGATGGTGCTGGCACCGCCCCTGACAGGAAACCCTTTGTCCATGCCTCCGTTGCTGGAAGGACTCCCGGCAGCAGGAGGGCAGACTTGTGTCTCGGTGGCAGCATCCATTTTGTGGAGCTGAGGCTATGTCTGACTTTAACCGGGGTTCACAGTTACATACATGTCGTTTCCCTCTAGAAGGGTGAAATGCTAACCCCGTCACCAGAATTGGCGAGGGGTTAGTATTCCAATTCGTATGACACCCTACTCGACATGTTTTGATAATGCTATACCAAAGTTAGCATTTAACCTCGAGGATTATAATGCACTTAAGAGTATATTATATAGCGTTATCATGGAACAGCTATTTGGACTTGGTTCCGCAAGCTGCAAACGGGCTCAGCTCATGCCAGAGCACCATCTCACATAATTCCAAGCACTCTGCCTTCAGGATTGATACGGCCTGCCATAGGAGTGACTGATAGGAATATATGTGTCCATTTTAGGGTTAGATATAGGAATACTATATCTAAAGCAAAGGGTGTTTACACCACCTTGCCCCAGCTGTCGTGCAGCCAGTTGTGTCTGTTTGGGTGGCCAGCCAGGGGTGGCATAATACATGCTTCAGCCCCTGGTAGGCCATGGGTACACCTATGCCCTGGATACCTAAGGTATGCTGTACAGGGACTGATAAGGTGGCCCAGTACCAATTGGTAAAATGCACCTAAGGTACATGGTTGTAATTTAGAGAGAGAACAGCTAGGCTGTGGGTCTGATTAGCAGGCCCACAGCCAGGGAAAGTCGTAAATCAGTGAAGCAAAAAGCAAAAATCTGGGGTGGCCATGGGATTGCAGACCCCACTCTCCTACAGGTGTGGCAAATCATGCATTGTTTTGTCTCATGGCTGGGATAGAGACAATAAAGACAGTCTTTGTGTGCATCGTCCACATGCAACCTCTTCTTCCCACAGAATTTACAGGCTCTAAATAATCCATTTTTATCAGACATTCTTTTTAAAGAGATCTAAAAGAGACTTATTTGAGAAACTGAAGAAAACTGAGCAGAGCTCAGGGAGACCCCCTTACACAACGTAGTGCGGTGAAAACCTGAGGGACTCAGCCTCTCTTATGAAGGTTCTAGAGGGTGCTGGTTGTTGATTGGCTGAGTTTTCAGCTTGGTCCTTTTCCTAAAAGGAGACTAATAGGCTATAGAGTATATGGTTGCTACCATAATAGCCTATGGAAAGGTACTAAGTTTTACTTACTACTTTGTTATTTATATACCGTGGGACTCCCACTACGACTACAGGGAATGATTCAGGCATGTTAATCTATGAAAGATACCCCAATACTGGATAATTAGTTGTTTGCTAAACTAGATAAGAACACTTTTCATACCACCCAAGTTGACTCTCTAGGTTTTGTGATCTCTACGGAAGGTATCCATATGGACCCCAAGAAAGTTAAAGCCCTGTTGCAATGGCCTAGCCCTAAATCTGTAAAGGAAGTGCAGTCCTTTATAGGATTTGCTAATTTCTATAGGAGATTTATACATAATTTTTCCGAGATAATTACGCCCATCACTTGTCTGCTCCGCAAGTTTGCATGGTCCCAAGCTGCAGAAGAAGCATTTGTCAAACTGAAAGTACAATTTGCCTCCGCCCCATAGTACGACACGCAGATAACACACATCCATACTATGTGGAGCCTGACCCATCCCAGTATGCTGTTGGAGGAGTGTTATCTCAGAGAGACCAAAAGACCGGAAGTTTATATCCAGTTGCTTATTTTTCCCAAACTCTTCTCCCAGCAGAGCAGAATTATAGTATCAGGGAATGCGAGTTGCTAGCCATCAAACTCGCTTTTCAGGAATGGAGGCATTATCTATTGGACAGAGCACACACTTTCACTATTTACTCTGATCATAGGAATCTGCAATTTTTCAGATCTGCTAGAGCCCTTACCCCAAGCAAATGAGGTGGGTTCTGTTCTTTAGTGAACACGACTTTGTGGATACGTACCGTCCTGGTCCTCAACATGGTAAAGATGATGCCCTATCTCGAATAGGCTTAGAGAAGAAAGTACATACCAAAGACTGTCCACCCATTATACCATGTCAAAAAATTGGTGTAGGTACTAAAGAGAACTCCTCGTTTCTGCAACACTTAGTAGACTCTTGCGCTGCAATACCTCCTCCTAATTGGCTAAAAAAGCCATTACATACTATTCTAATGGGCTATATTACCAGGATGGGAAGCTATTTGTACCCTCTGCGGAGTTACAATTGAAGATAATACGATGGTGTCATGATACTGCCTTAGCAGGGCACCTGGGAGGAGAAAAGACCCTGCAAACATGTCACAGACGGTTTTGATGGGATGGTATGGCCAAAGATGTCTTAACATTTGTAAGGGCATGTCCTGTCTGTGCCAGACAAAAAACCTCTCATGCTGCCCCTACTGGGTTGTTAAGACCTACCCTGATTCCCTCAATACCATGGCACTTCATTAGTATGGATTTCATAACTGATCTCTCACGTTCACAAGGTTACAACACCATATATGTGGTTGTAGATATGCTCACAAAGATGGCACATTTCATACCCTTAAAAAAGATTCCATCTTCCAAAGAATTCGTACAAGTATTCATAGATCAAATAAAACAATTACATGGTCTTCCCACTATAATAATATCTGACAGGGGCACACAATTCGTGTCCAGGTTCTGGCAAGGAACGTGTGCAGCACTTGGTATTGATCACAGGTTATCTACAGCCTACCATCCTCAAACAGATGGACAGACTGAAAGAACAAATCAGACACTTGAACAATACTTACGTTGTCTTCTAACCACCATGACAAGTGACTGGGTACAGGCTCTACCTTTAGCTGAATTTGCTTATAACAATACCTCACATTCTTCCACTGGTATTTCACCCTTTTATTTCTCTCATGCTCACCATCCTAGATTTCTGTCTTGTCCGCCTCACATTTAATGGAAATCCCAGCTGTTAAGTCCCACCATGAAACCCTCCAACAGATATGGCAAAAGGCCACACAAGAACTACAGAAAGCAAAAGACCCCATGAAACAACAAGCTGATAAACATTGCCACCCATCTCCTGATTATAAGATTGGTGATAAAGTATGGCTATCAACCAAGAACTTAAGATTAGAAGGACCTAGAATACTGCAGCCTAGGTATATAGGACCATATCCGGTTATCAGATCTTATACCCTGTTACTCTGAAACTGGGTGTTCCCAAAGAACTTCGAATCCATCCTGTTTTCCACATTTCTTTGCTGAAAACCTATACCCCTTCCTTGAAACCCGAGGTGCCACCCCCGCCCATCTTTGTAGAAGGAGAAGTGGAGTACGAAGTAAAACGTATCCTTGATTCCCATAGGCACAGAGGAAGGTTACAATATCTAATAGATTGGGTGGGATTCGCCCCTGAACAGAGATCATGGGAACCAGCAGACCACGTCCATGCTCCTAGATTGGTACGAAGATTCCATGCCCTGCATCCTACAAAACCACGCCCTGTGAATAGACCTTTGGGAGGGAGAACTGTCAGGAATCAAGCCTCATGCTCCATACTATGGCACAATATAGGGCTTTAGTGCATGTTGAGTATGAAGAACAGCTCTCTTTATAGAGACTCCCTTACTTTGCACCAGGACAGAAGGGAAGGCATTTGCAAACACTCCCTTATCGAGTTAAATTCTGCCCAAGTGGCAAAAGCCTTTGCTTGGCTTCCTGTTCCTTGAACTTGTCCACGCCCCCTTATTTTAATCCATTACCGGTTTTGCACTTCGTTACCTATCAGCGCTGCCACCCTCACCCTTTGACTTACTGAATGACGGCTGCTTAGTCTAACTCTCCTGACTGCCTGGACTTCGTTGTGCCCGGTCTAAAGTTTCCTGCCTCCGCACTTGTCTTCCGTCAACGGGATACAATGTAGCCGCCTGTCTTCGCGGTTGCATGCAACATTGTTTCCTACATTCAAGACGGCATTCAGAGAAGCACGGTTTTCTCTTTCGTGTGCGCGTGTGGAAACCAAGAAGGGCACTGTCTTCTGTTGCCCTTCAACTCTGTTTTTGAATTTGTAAGCCTTAATTCTGCCAACCCCCACCTGTACTTCCAGACTGCCAGCATCATTGCCCAGATCACTCATCTCCTGTTCTCCCCACTGCAGCGCTTCCTGCCCATTACTTCCACGCAGGGTAGCGCGCTAAAGTTCGCTACTGTGTGACCAAATGAAATGATGGGTCTAGAGTGTACGGGCAGCGGGCACGCCGCAGGCGCCCCAAAGGCAAGCCCGTCTGCGCCCGTCCGCGACCCAGTCGAGACCAGAGGCCAGAGATTCTGCTCCTCATGAGGTAAATACCTGCCACCTAGCCTCCATATCATACTCTGCTGTATCTCTACTCACGATCAGAACCCTTGAACAAGCTGAGCGCCAAACCCATTTATATTGTACTCAGAAGTTTCCAAACACGTTGGATGGGCCGGTAACCTGTAATCACTGCCGCTTTCAAAGTGATCCGACAGTAGCTGACACACTAGATCCAAGGAAGGACTTGGTTCCGGATACTATTGGTCAAAACAACATTTTATGCAATGTAAGATCACTAGCTAAACATCCTTTTGAAATATGGGACATGATTACTTCCCATTCCCCGACTCTATATTTCTTCACAGAAACGTTGTTAAATCCCTCAAATCATCCTTTGATAAACACTTGGCTATTCCAGAGAACTATACATTCCTTGATCTGGACAGAGAAGACAAAACAGGAAGGGGCATAGCCATAGCTTATAAAAATCACCTCACAGTGAACTGGGTCTCCACCTTAAGTAATGATTGCTTAGAATTGGGAATTTTTAAGATCGCTCTATCTCCTTCTGATAGTTGGTTTGGAGCACTAATTTATCGTCCTCCAGGATCCAGAGCTAATTTCACAGATCTTCTGGTGGAACATATAGCCTTACATGTGCTTGCTTCAAATAAATGTCTTCTTTTAGGTGATTTTAACTTTCATGGAGAAAATCTTACAAACCCTGAGGTAAATAATCTTTTTTCCTCCTTGGACTCAATGAGACTCACTCAAAGAGTTGAAGGCCCAACTCACCGGGCTGGGCATTAGTTGAAGGCCCAACTCACCGGGCTGGGCATTCTTTAGACTTAATTTTTTCCAACTCAGACCAGCTGAGCTGTAGCCCTCCTGACCCCCTTATATGGACAGATCATTCCATGATCAAGTTTTCCATTCATCAGCCGTGTCAGAGGTGCTCAGAAATATATGCAGGACAAAAACAAGAGCTTTGCAGGCCATGGCACAATCTCTCCTTAGAAGCTTTTAACAAAGTTTTCTCCATGGAACCAGTAAAGAACGTGAGGGAAGTATCTAAAATGTTGGAGGCCTTTAATGCAGCCTTAGGAACAGCATTAGATGCCGTAATCCCACAAACAAAGTACAGTACTTCTCAACGGCAACCTTTAACCCCCTGGTTTACGGTAGAGCTAAAGATCGAAAAATCTAAATGTAGGTGATTGGAAAGAATCTGGCGAGCCAGTAAGGACTCTCACAATAGACTACTTTATAGACAGGCCTTGTCTAGATACCATTTGAATCTAAAAACATTCAGTTGTTTGTTCATTATTAACCAAATAGAACACACCAGCAATTCCCCAAAACCCCTTTTTAGGTCTCACCTAGCGCATGCGCTGCTTCGCTTGGCGAGACTCTATTGTTGTTGCTTAGGTGTTGGAAGGGAGACAAACATGTGCGTGCAAGGACAGGCGATGTGCGCGCGTATGGCGTCTCCTCTCTGGCTCCCACCGCGCGCTCTAGCTTTTACTTTCCGTCCACCGTCGGCTCCACTGAGACAGCTTGTTTACTTTTGCCACTAGATAACCAGAAGCGGAGCAGTGTTAACTACTACTAGTCACGTTGACAAAGGCTACACAGGGATAATACAAATTTAGCTCAAGGGCATTAAGAGCGCGTTACATGAGCACCTCTCTATTAGGCACAGGAGAGTATCGCGGGTTGTTGAGGGGATGCCGGGAGTCGAACCTGGTTCCCACGTATAAAGTCTGCATCGCTAGCCACATCTCCTCCCAAACAGTGCTTTAGCCTACAGAAAGCAGTTTGGCCCACACAGGGATGTGACCTTAGAGCCTCAGATGGGAGTCTGAAGCTCTATATAATATTACCCGCACTTGCATACTATGCTAAGAGCAGCATGGAAGTAACAGGTTACAATGCTCTCCCCGCCACTTGATCCATTTCATGGTAAAAGGAGCCTATGCTCAGACCTGCGCTCCCCTCATCAGACTGACGCAACTACCTGTAGCCTCTGCCGCCACTCGCTGTGCTGCCTTCATGCAGCACCTCTTGGTTACTAGCCCTGACGAAGCAGGCCATCCTCACTAAAGGCAGCCGGCCAGATCTGCGAATCCAGCCGCTGGATAGGCTGTTCTCCCTGAGAACCGCTGTGCTGGCTCCAGTTGCTTCTGAGAGGCCTGCTCTGGTCATGTTATCCACGTTGCCTCCAAGCACTCGCTGCCTGCTCCCTGGAACTGCCGTCCAGGCTGCAGGTGCAAATATGGTGGGACATGTGCTCCTTCCGCGATTCCTCGTTCGTGTTTTTTGTTTGTCGCTGCTCCTGAGCACCGCAGTGCTGGCTGCAGGTGCTGGTATGGCGGGACAAGAGTGATGCTCCTGCGATTCTACTTCACTGAGATTCTTTGTTGTCGCCACCCACGCTTCAGTATGCCTGTAATTCGGCACGCCGTCCTCGTTGCAGCTGGAGGTCCCAAACCACCGCCACCTGCTCACTGCCACATCGTCTGCCCATGGCTTGCTGACCGCATTCATGTACTGCTGCCCGGTAGTTAATGGCCTGTGGAGGTGATGTGCTGATTCCTTTCCTTAGTGCTGCATCTCAGGTGGTGGTGACAATGCTCGCAGTCAACATGTGACCGTTGCCCCAGCTGATCTCCACATCTGGCCTCGCAGAGGGACATGCATTCTCTTCCATATTGTTCAGTTCAAACCACTCTGACTAATGCCCGAGTGGCCTTTTCTGGGGGCGCGGCTGTGCACCAGCCCATGTGTTCCTGGCGCCCTTCAGGGCACGTTAGCTGCGGGCGTCCTATGGTCCGGCTACACCTTCCCAGCCCACTCCTCTTCTATTTGTTTCTACAATTAGCTAACTTCTGCAAGACCTACTAACCAGAGAGAGCTATGTATACGTGAGACATTTGTCTATTGACCTCCAGATATAAAATACATACTCTTAACCAGTTTTCAAAGCAGCAGCCTTGTGGGTGCACATATTTACCACCAGTGTCGGATTGGGATCACAATTAGGCCCTGGCAAACCCCAAAAAGTGGCCCATATTCCGGAATCGTTATTTGTTTGTAGTTTTATATAGTGTGAACACAGCCTGTTGCAGGAAAAGAAGGAGAACAACAGAGGCTAATTCATTCCACCCCCCTTCTTCCATGAGGGGAGGCTGAGAGGGACACAAATAAGCTGAGGAGTTCCATCACAGGCCCTAACCAGGACCCACAACCCTAACTTTCCAGCCCTTGGGGCGCTAGAGGGCGCGCAAACAGAATGACCGCCTTGCGATGAGGCTCCTGTTCCCTGGAACAGTTATCCTGCCTTTATCCTGTACAGCTGGGAAGTAGCCGGTCCCAAAAGACATTTTCTGATAGTTCGTGGGTCCCCCCAGACTCGGTCGAAATTTGGTACTGCTGTGACCGTCACAGCCCTCGTGAGAGATCGCGACAAGATCCCCCGGAGCTAGCGCTGGAGCTACTGGAGCGAGGAGGTAGGCCTTGTCTAACGGCCTGCACCACAGACGCTGGGATGCCCGACCCTCCTGTATTCGGGGCGAGTGAGGCAGCCCCCCTCCGCCCGCCGCATAACACTGCACAGGGGAGACCGGCTGGGAATAAACGGGCACGGATCTGCTCCGGTGTGCTTGTGGGGCTGTCCCGGAAAACTCCAGATTGCCCGTCTTGCTGGCGTCTGCGGGGGCTCGCCCGGAAGAGCAGAAATACCGCTATTGGAGCCATGGAGGTGGAAGCGGCCTCTTGTCGGCGGTTAGCGGTGTGCTGAGAGTACTCCGGACGCCGTTGTGAGACCCTCACCAACAACAGACGCACTGGTGGGCGCGGAGACATGGATGCCTGAAGCGCGAGGAGACAGCGAGGGAGGTGAGAGCGGTGCCTGCTAAACAGAACTTACGGAGCGTAGGCGATCCGGTGAGGATTCCTGTAAGCGGCTGCATACAGTGAAGTGCGGGCCTGAGGAGCTTGGTGGCTGGCGGCGGTGGCGGTGCTCGATGCAGGCTCTTGCAATACACCGCCATTTGCATTGATCTGCCCTGTTGTTTCCCTGCGACTCCCCGGGACGAAGGAGTTACCGGAAAGCGCTGTGGAGATCCCCGACCCTCCCCCCCTGGGCGCTGGACATTGCACTACATGGCGAGGCGGGGGAGGTGTCCATATGGTGTGCAGAGCCCGACGGTGAGAAGAAGCGGACGGCCTCGGGGCGCAATTTACCCCCCTCTTGACACGGCTACTGGGAGGAAAATTGCTGTATGTGGGAGGCCTGAGGCCCTGAACGGAGTTGCGGACACATAATGCGCAGAGACTGAAGATTTGACCCGAATTGAGTATAGGCCTACCGTTGCTGTCCTGGGACTGGTGCGAGCCGGGTTGGCAGGAGAGTCAGTGTGCACTAGGGAGAACCTACGAGTGTTGGCGGCCTGCTTAGCGACCACATTGCACATGCTGCCACCTCTGATTTCGGCCTGAGTGTTGCAGGATCTCCATTGCGAGACATGGAGCAATGAAGTGACATTGGATATTAAAGCACTGGCGGCTTATTGCGAAGAGGACTATAAGCCCCACAAGAGCTAGACATATAGCGGCTGACAATTGGGGTGACGAGTGCACGCTCACTTGGCGATCCCTTGCCGTGCTGGTTGGAGAGTGACACAATGGGGAAACCCGACAGCCGCCAACCGAGACTCACCTTTGATAAGGCCAAAAGAGCACCAAAGACGCCAGCGGCGGAATCCGAAATGACCGGAGTGGGCGGGGCGAGTTGCAGCCCCCCCCTGCAGGACTGGACATGCAACAAATACTGCAGGAGATGCGACAAGGGTTTGCCACGGTGGTGGATAAAGTCGACCGTATGTCCTCCAGAATGGACAAACTGGTACATAAGGTAGACCAACACGAGGAACGTATAAAGGCAACCGAGCAACGCATATCGGACAATGACGATACTACTGCCTCTCACATGAACCAGCTGGCTCGGATGGATAACCTGCTACGGGTATTAGCGGCAAAAAATGAGGATTTGGAGGCCGGTAGCAGACGCAATAACATCCGCGTAACGGGCATACCGGAGTCCACAAACACGGGCAGGATGGAGATCTATATAGAGAAACTGCTCCAGACATCCATCGGGGCGGAGGCCTTTTCGGCACAGTTCATAGTCGAACGGGCAACATAGATTCCTGGGTCCCATGCCAAGCCTGGTACTCCACCGAGGCCCATTTTAGCGCGCCTATTGAATTATCGCGACCGCGACGTGGCTCTGAGGGCAGCCCGCACCAAACAGAATCTGACATATAATGGCGTATCCTTCTCAATCTACCCAGATTTCACCCCACATGTGCAGGAGGAGAGGCGCACATTTTTGGAAGTTAAGAAGAAATTACGTGCTGCTCAAATAGACTACGTATTGTTATACCCAGCGAGACTTCGAGTAACGCACCAGATGCAGAAACCGTTATCTGATTACGCCAGACCACGGCACAGGAGCGCGTTATCTGATTAGGTCATAACGCTTGCCATCTAATTAGGCAAGCAATATTCCTCCAGCCCCTGATAAGGCATACGGAGTTCTCAAAACAAATCAAACCTATGACAACCTGGGAAAAACCCTGCGGCCATTGTTTTGATTTCACCGAGAACTTCAGTAAAAGAATGCGCTAACGACCAGCTCGTATGACATCCTTATTGACGTATCTATGTCCATCCTTACGTCAATCTCGGCACCTTACAGGTATAAATATTACCGATATTGCCTTAAGCAAACACACGCGGTGGTGACGAGACCGGAGCAGCGAGACTTGCCGAAGCCCAGCAGAGAGCGAAGCCCACTAGCTGCCCCGCCTTCCTGACGCGGTGAGAACGAGACGCTGCCTTTCTCCTGCCGAGAAATCCAGCTCCGGCGCTTCCGAGCAGCCCTCACAGGCAGCTTGGAATATCGAGACCTCAGACGAGAGATACTATCCCTCAACCATCCTAGACCTCAGGTACGGAACTGAATAACCCCTTGCAGAGAATTCTTGAATCAGTCGCTTGGCAAAACAAACTTAACTTAGACTGCTACTTTCTATCCCCGCCCACGTATTAGGCTTAGGTCAGGTACACTGGGGTAGGCGTGGTTAGAAGCACCAGTTGAGTACGATTAGTCAAATGTTTATATGTATGTATCTATTTTATCCATTTTAAACCACCATATGGCTTAGAAACCATATAGATGTTTTTACAGTATTATTTTATACTTCTGCTTTTATTGTATGCACTTTACTTAACCATAAGTATTGCAATAATATCGATTCATTTCTCTTGTACGAGAAAAGAGACTGATCAATAAATAACATCTTTTATTGAACACGCCCGTCTCTTCCTTTTCTCTACAATCTGGTGAAACTAAGAATGCACGTACTGACTGAGTAAAATAAGTTGTCTTTTGTTTTCACACGACTCTAGAGATACACTCTTGATTAGGGGAGAGCAAAGTTGTCATGTTCTATGGTTGTCAGAAACTAAATCCCTTCTTGTCTATCCAGGGAGGTTCAACTCCTCCTTGTCTATTCGAGAAAGTTTCTAGTGAACTCTGAGCTAGCTGGCAAACCCAAAACTTTAAGTCTAATATCGACAGTAGAAGACCTAGTTAACGTCTGGTCTAGGTCTATACTATTGGAGGTATTATTCCAATGCGCAGAGCCTATTGGGATAATAGGAACTACACTACAGGTTGCTCCAGTGGGCGGGGGGGTGGGGATATGGGGCCAGTTTCCGTTCGGTTACCGCTCTGCGGATATGCACTGTGAGTTGGGATAGGGATGGGCTTGATGGGGTGGGCTTGCCTGACAGAGTTGGGGAATGTCAGTGGGAGGGGGGTGGGGCAGGGGAGGTCAGCGACTATAGAGCACCGAGCATAGCACAGGTCCGGATCCACATACAATCACAGATCTATCATGGCATGGGGGAGACAGAATCCTTTTTTTTGTATTGAAATTTTTGGTCAACACACAGAATACACAAAATACAGTTTAAATACATCAACTGCAATAAATAAAAAGGTGTATAAGCATACCAAAACAGAGCAGCCAGCACAAATAGAAATATAAAGTCCTAAATCATTCAAATTAATACGGTCACTAAATCTTGTCATGTATTTATACAAATAGTCACATTAGCTAATACTAAGATCCTAACCAGGTAGCAATCGGTTCCCATAACTGGCTTCCTTGCCTTTTTTTTTTTTATAATACCCTTTGTTCTATAGAGCGCCATCTCCAAGCGATATGTCGAAAGCAGCCTGGTTTGCCAATTGACAAAGGTTGGAGGATTAGTATCTAGCCATTGTGATGTAATGCACAAGCGATACAAGGCCATACATATAAATATCAAACCCTCCTCGACAGCCGACAACACATTTCCTTGCCATCCAAAGATTACCATTGTCGCAGTAAGCTGCACTGCCCGAGATAAAGGTCTGAATTTCCTTTATGAGGTTCCTAAGTTTAGGGCAGTTAAAAAACATGTGAGAAGCGTCAGCAGCGTACTGTCCACGACGATTGCAGGTAGTTCCCCGGCCAGTATTCCATTTTGCCAGTTTCCCCGGAGTGTAATAGAGCTCAAAGATTGCCATATAATGCTGGCTCTTCAGAGGGCCATTAAACAATACATTAATTGCAATTTCAATGCTTCTAGTCAAATTGACCCCTTCAATGCCGAGTTTGTTAACCCATTTTGTCTCATGGAATTCTAGATCATCTTTAACTTTATTCAAGAATAAATGATAAAGGGGGCGCATTTTACATCTGGACTTAAGTACCGTATTTTCCGGCGTATAAGACGACCCGGCGTATAAGACGACCCCCTACTTTGCTTGATAAAATTTAGGTTTTGTGCTATACTCGCCGTATAAGACTACCCCCACTTCCAGCACAGTCCAACGCAGTCCTGCATAGCCATTTTGAGAATTTATTTTGGGTATCTGTCTCTTTATTCTGCCTGTTCCTTGCTCTCGTCTCTTATCTTTTTCTCTCTTTCCTTTCACTTTCTCTTTGCGCTTGGTGGGGTAACACAAACTGTTGGGGTGTCCCTGCAGAATGTTATCTGGCCGACACCCCAAAGCTGACAGACATACATTGACATTGAAGCACGCGTGCATTTTGTCTATCATCCCTTTCTGCCCTCTCTCTCCTTCTGCCGTTCCGACCCCATCCTTGTTTCCGTAGCCGTGTCTGGTTTTTGAATTTTGCTTGTTTTTTGTAGCGCTACTATGCCTGCCTCATGGTGCTAAATGTACAGTTTACTTTGATAAATGCGCACTTCATAATCTGGTGCTAAGTGAGGGTCTCATAACTGTAGGTGAGTGTTTTGTGGGACCAGGTAGGCGCCGTACAGTGATCAACTCAGCAGGGAGGAAGATGCGCGCCTCCGAGTGCCAAGTGCTTAGTGCTTAGTATGCACTGGTGCACGAGCTCGCCGCCCGATGAGAAGTATTCACTTGTGTGCTTCACTGCGTGCCTCGTGACATGCGCCTTGGGGTGCGAGGAGCTGTTGTCACTGAAACCTGCTGCCCGAGGAGCAAACTCTATGGGGGCTCCAGAACTATTTGATTTCTTTGTCAATTATCCGAAAGGGAGGTGTAAGCTGGTTTGTGGAGCTAATTTTAACTATAGAGTATCAGGGATTTTTGTTCTTATTTCATAGCTAGAATTGCACTTTAGCCGTTTTTTAACATACTTAAAGATGTTATGAACAAATCTAACCAAAACCTCACTTTTAATTTTTCAGAGAAAAAAATATATGCTCACGCGCGCGCAACACTTATTTTATCCTGTTCACAGAAACTGTAAACTTATGGTTATACTAACAAGCCATTGAAAATATGATTTATTCCTTGCGTATAACTTTAGCACTGTGTGACTATTCTACATGCAACTTTCATGTCAGATAGCTTTAGATGCTCAGTTTGAGCAGGTCAAGAGGCCTCTGGATGGTGGAGAAAATAAATCCGGGTAAAAAAAAAAAAAAAAAAAAAAAACACATGAAAACAGATGGTCTAATTTGGCATCCGGCGTATAAGACGACCCCCGACTTTCCAAAACATTTTCAGGGATTCAAAAGTCGTCTTATACGCCGGAAAATACGGTAGCTCAATGATCTCAATTTTCTGTAAAATAATTGCATTTTGATTTTTTTTCTGCTCACAGTAGCTACGCAGCTGCAAGTATTTGAAAAAGTGCCCTCGAGGTACGTTATATTTACTTTGTAGATTTCTAAAAGAAATAAATTGTGATCCCAAAAATAAATCCCCTAGGGAGCAGATTCCCAAACTGTACCATCTTTTCATAACGGGGTCAATAAAAATTGTAGGTAACAGAGTACAATTCTGGAGCCGGGTATAAATATTCAAATTCGGGCCGATGCCCAACCTCTTTTTCGTTTTCCTCCATATTACGTATGCGGCTAGCACCGGCTTAAACCTAGTTTTTTTGAAGTAGCTGGGCTCGATAATGCGATTTATACACTGCTTAGATTCTTGCCCCAAGAGCATCTCATACATTGAGGGAGCCGCAAAATCAGGAGTTGGATCTATAGGTAACAGTAACACCCCCATATGTTGTAAAATTGAGGTCCAATGATATAATTGGAAATCAGGGATCCCCCAACCTCCTCTATCTCGGGGCAGAATACATCTGTTCATGGCACGCTGTGCGCGATGGTAACTCCAAAGGAACCTTGTACACATTCTCTCTATTTAAGGACATTGCTACGGCCAAACAAGGAGAGCTGAAGATTATTAATTCTTTGCAGTGTTTTATTAGATGAGGAAATAATCGGGTCGAGATTTTTAGCAACTATATCCTCAACGTTTGATGTAATCCTCATGCCTAAGTATGTTACCTCTGAATCGAAAGCAATATTCGCTGGTCGGCCAACAGGTGAATGAATCACCTGAGTTTTTGCAACGTTTAATTTATACCCGGAACAGAGCCAAAAGGCTTCGGCCGCCTGAAAAATTCGAGGACGCGCCTCTGCAATGTTAGCAGTAACCACGGCGATATCGTCCGCATAGGCATATACTTTATGACATTGTGTTCTTATCTGAACCGGGTTGATGATGCTATCTGCCTCCATCGCAGTAATAAAGGGGTCGATATATAGCGCAAACAAGAGCGGGGAGCAGGGACACCCTTGTCTTGTCCCCCTTGCTATCACAACCTGCTTAGAGACCTCGCCCCTATCCAGATTGCCGCAGTTGGATGAATATACAGCGTTTGTATTGCTTTTATAAACTCAGAGGGAAACCCCTTCCAGGCCAAAACTGCCTATAAAAACCGCCATGTGACCCTGTCGAATGCCTTTTCGGCATCCAACAGGGCCACTCCGACGGGTGAATTACTACTCTGAGCCCAATCCAGGATAGATATTATTCTGCGAATATGGTCCGTAGTATCTCTGCGTTGAATAAACCCATGTTGGCAGGGTGACACTAGTCCAGAAATCAAATCATTAAGCCTATTAGCAAGAATTTTTGAGTAGATCTTATTGTCTGCATTCAATAATGAAATAGGCCGATATGAGCTCATTTCCATTGCATTCTTCCCTTTCTTTTTAAAAATAACTATTGTGGCCTGAGACCATGAGCCCGGTGCCCGACCGAGAAAAGCCTGTTGGCAGACTTCCAACAATTCCTTCTGGATTGCGTTCCGGAATGTCCTATAGAATTCTAAAGGGATACTATCAGGACCCATCGCTTTCCCCTGTGCTAATCCCAGAAGCGCAGTTTCTACTTCAACCCAGTCCGTCCGGTGGTGTGGATAAAATTGCCCGATGGTATTCTGTCATATTGGTTACTAGAGGGCAAAGATATTCTGACTCCTCCTCCCCAGTCCTACCCACTTCCCACTCGCTATATAATGATTGATAAAATTCATGAAATGCATAAAGTATCCCTGATTTCAACTCTTGTATCCTCCCGTTCATATCTATGATTTTTACTATGTCGTTATACGGCCTTCTCCCTCAGCCTCTTTGCCAGAAATCTCCCAGTATTTTCACTATACTCATATGCCTCTTCCTTGTGTTGTGTGTATTTCTCCGCAATCTGTTCTGCAATGTTAGCATAGGCCGAAGTCCTCGTAATTGTAAGGTCTTGCTGAGCCTTTTGAATTAATTCTGTATCTCCACCCTGAGATATTACATCAGCTAGATTATGTTCTTTCAAAACAACCTCAGCAAAATCATGTTGACATTTAATCATCCATTTCTTGTATTTAAATTTAGAGAAACTGAGGGTTTCCCCACGGACTACAGATTTGAATGTATCCCATACTACCTCTTGGGAAGCCGTACCTTTATTTAAATAAAAAAAATCATGTATATGTTTAAGCATTAATTGACAATAGTCCTCATCGCCCAATAGCTTCCTATCAAAAGTCCAAGTCCGTGGGGGAGCCCTCTGGACCGCCTCCATGGTTAATTCTAAAATCACTGGATTGTGATCAGAGACCACTTTCGGATATATGGCTATGTTTGCCTTAGTTAACAAAACAGTAGAAATAAGAAAGTAATCTAAACGGACAAACTTAGTGTGTGAGGCAGAAAAAAAAGTATATACGGGACTTTCAGAATATAAGACATTCCATACATCAAAAAGGCCTTGTTCAACCATTAAACCCCGTAGGGCACCGTACATTAGTGTCTTTCTTCCTATATACCTATTATTCGATCTAATATTTAAGTCTGCAGGAATATTTATATTCAGATCTCCGCATAGTACCACGGGTTGCGGCCATTGGGCCAATTCCACATTGATAAAGTTGAACAATTCCGCATCGTCCAAATTTGGCCCATAAATATTACACAAAGTAAATGTGCTGAGATCGATCTTTACCATTCCCATTGCCCAGCGGCCCCATTTATCTGCAGCAGAATTACTACAAATACCTAATCCACGTTTCATCAATATAGCAACCACTCTTTTTGCCCGGGTTTGCCTAGAGCAAACTACCAATTGCATACCCAAATTCTTCAAAATATCCCTTTTTAGTCATGGTACATGAGTCTCTTGCAGACATAGTATATTGATTTGCAATATTTGTACGATTTTTGCCAACACTTGTTGCTTTTTAACATTATTCAAGCCACATATATTCAACGTGCATATTTTAATTTTCTTATCCATCATAAAAATTCACCCCAACTTCACAGCCTTAAATGATACATGCTCCACCCTCCAAACTAGAAAAATTTCAAAATAAACATGACTCTTATTCATCTTTATCTTCACAAACTGCTTGCATTCTGATGCTGACTTTTCACCCTCTCACCACCACACCCCGTTCCCCCCTCCAACTCCCTCCCTGAGATCCTCATCCCCCGGCCCTTGAACCACCCCCCCACACATGAGGCCCAGGGACCAACAGTCCCTGCATTATATGGGGTACCGTGCCCCCCTCCATCCGAGTCCGTCCGGAAATGCTATATCCATGTCCAACAAAGTAGTCTCTACTAAAAAAAGACAAGGTAGAAAGGTAAAGAAGAAAAAATAGAGAACAGAAGAGGCATATAAGAGACATGGTTCATCCCTAAAATGTAACTCATTAATCATTACCCTCTTAACCTACTACTAAATAGTTTCCAGGTATTCTTTGGCCTTGACCTCAGAGACAAAAAATTTTGTTTGCCCTTTGTACAACACCTTGAGCTTGGCCGGATTCTGCAGATATACCGCAGCCCCTTTGCTCTGAAATTCTGGCATCAATTGACGAAGGTGCCAACGTTTAGACATCGTTGCTGCACAAAAGTCAGGTCTTACAAAGAAGCTGCAGCCTTTAGCCAAGGCTTTCTTATCTGGGCGAGAACGAACAAAGATATCTTCCCGGGCCAAAAAGTTATTAAAGCAAACTAGAATAGCGGGTGGAAGGATTTCTTCTGCCTGTCGAGGTTGCTTCTTTATGAACGGGAAGCGATGCCCCCTTTGGATTTCTTTTGCCCAGTCCCATGTTGTTAATTCGGGAAAAGCCTCCTGTAACAGTTCGGCCACAAATTTCCGTGTATCAGAGCCCTTTTTCTCCTCTGGAACCCCCACAAAACGCATATTGTTACGACGGCTATGATTTTCCAATTCCATAAGTTTATGGCTGAGAACATCCCTGTGCGCCTTAATTAAGTCTAATTCCGCTTTCTGGGCACCCAGCTCGTCTTCCAACACGGAGATTCTAGCCTCCGTTTCTGTTACCCTGTCCGCCGTCTCAGCGCAGTTCTTAATTACCTTCCTTACGGCATTTTTCACTTTACAACAAGTAGCCTGTGTTCGTAAATTCTCAGCCTTACTTTCTTCCCTGTGTTTCATCATAGTTTCATATATGGTTGCTAATGTTATCTCTTGTGAAATATTTCTGTCTGTGTCATTCACATTTGGATCCAGAGGCTCTGTTACCCTTTCGGTACTCTTATCTTTACTCTTATCTTTAAGATTGACGACAGAATCACATCCTTTACCAGCCTGGGGCTGATGAGCTCTCTTCATATGCTTCTTGACTGTCACGGTGCTTAAATTCACTTATCCTCAAGTCCTCCGGTGAAGAGCTTCCCTCACAAGAATCCACCCAATCTCTACTAACATTTGTGCTCTCGTCTGATGAGTGATCCGACATGGAATAAAACTTTTCCCCAACCTCATGGCTTTTGCTCATTACCTGGCCGGCTACGTCAGACATCCCGTTTTCTAACTCAAACTCTTCCAGCCTATTGTCGTTACAGTTTGCCTGGGTCTGAGGCTGGGTCTGAGCAGTTACTGGGATAGAAATTACTTCCGTCGAAACTACATCTCCCATAACACCATTCTCATTAATGTTTGGATCAGTGATATTAATAGTAGGTGCAGTATTCAGCTCACTTTCATTTATCCGCGGATCCTTCGAAATGTCAATATCATTAACCTGCATAGGTATAGTTGTAACAGTATTAGCTGGAACCGAGACATCTATAGTTACATCAACCGGCATACTATTCGTAACTAATATGCCCGCAGGAAGTGTTCCTTCTGTGACAGCTTGCAACCCAGAGTTCTTCGCATTCTGTCGCTCGAACATTGCTACCAAATTTTGTGAGGGTACACGTGCAAGGGCAATATTCTTAGACACAACATTGTTTTTCTGTAAAGGCTTTGAAGAACACACCTGAGCACTCTCACTCTCACCTCTGATACTATCCGATGCAACGGGTTCGGTTTCGGAAATCTCGACAGCTGCGACAGCCTCAGCAGTCTTTCCCATTTCCAGTCCTGTAGTGCACTGGTTGCCGTTCTTTCCACTACGGGTTAAAACCATGGTTTGTGCTTTCATCGTTTTGGGTGGCATTTTCTTCCGCGTCACGGCGCCGTCACTGCCGCCTACCACAGGATGCTGGATCCCCCAGAATAGAGCAGGGAGTCGCCAAAGAAAAGATCGTCTGCGAGCAAAGGGGCAGCCGACCTGCATCAGTATCCCACACCGCAGTGTTAACCGTGAGCTCCGCCAAGTTGTGATTCAGTCATACGGCGTTGCAGCAAAGCTTGGAATTTCCGCCAATAATCACTTTCTTCAGCTTTAAGCCTTCTTAACTAATGTTCTCTGACTCAGGCATTTGCCGATGTTCTCAGTGCAGTCAATCAGCTCCGATACTCGGTACGACCTTTGTAACAGAGCTGCAATCTCTCCTATGCCATTTCTCAGCAACGGGGCCGACTCAGGTGTTTCATATGCCGGCGGGATTCAGCGTCCCGCTTCTGTTTAACCTCCTTGCTCCCTCGTAGCTACCTTGCTAGCTCCGCTCCACAAAGTACGCTTTTTACTCAGCCTAGAACGGGGTAATTTTTCATCGCCTTCGCCCTTATCTTCACCTTTATCTTTCCCAATACGTAAGCGGTAAAAACCCTTCACGCGGACCGCTTTCCGGATTTTCACGGAGAAGGGGGAGAGAGCTGCTCACACAGCCCACGCCACGGTCGCCATCTTGGGGAGACAGAATCCTTAGCGGAGATGTCTAAAGAAACTGTAACCAGACATGGCTGAGGACAGGAGAATGTCTCATTTGAAAGTACTCTCCTGGAATATACGGGGTTTTAATGACGCTAGGAAGGGCAGAAATGTCATGGCTTACTTAGATCGTCATCAAATTCACATAGCATTGTTGCAAGAGACTCATTTGTCACCACGTCCGACTCACACATTTGCAAATAGATGGGCTGCAGTTAGAGTGTTCTCTTCATACTCATCGTACGCCAGGGTCACTGCCATTTTGATCAACAAGTCACTCCCCTTTTCGTTACTTGGGAATATTAGCGACACAGAAGGTAGATATGTTATAGTATGGGGCAGGCTTGGCACTGACACGGTCACCATTGTCAATTGCTATGCGCCAAACGTAGACATGCCTGAATTCTTCTCAGTGTTTTGGGGAAAAATTGTCAACATCGGTTCCATGCACATAATCTGGGGCGGAGATTTCAATGTGGCTATGACACCTACATTGGATAGAGCGGATGGATGTACACAGTACCATAAAAAATCTAGAGATGTCCTGCAAGGTATTATTGAAGAGGGTAGTCTAATAGATAACTGCCGATTCTTGAACCCTGCACGAAGAGAGGGAACACATTTCACATTCTACACTAACACTTGGGCTCATCTCGATTACTGTCTTCTGTCTAGGGGACTATGCACAGATATAGGTAAAGCCTTACACTTGGCCAGAACATACTTAGATCACTGCCCTGTGTTGGTGCAATTAAGAATGCCAGGTCTTGATGGCGTTAGGCCCCCATGGCGGTTGCAGCCCACAGCATTACTAGATGAAGTGTTCAGGACAGAATTGGGCGAAGAAATAGCTGCATTCTTCCCACGCAACAAGGGCTCTGTGGAGAGTGTGGAGGTCATATGGGAAGCGTTCAAAGTCACGATTAGAGGCTATTGCATGTCCAAAAGTTTTGGGGTACTTCGCGACATAAGAGGCTCCATACGTAAATTAGAGCAAGAACTGAAAAAGCTGGAAGCGCAGATGATTGGATGCAGTGATGGGAGGGTACATATAGACTTCAGGGCTACGCTATCGACGTTTGAAGAAGAGGCGGCAAGAGAGGTAAATTCAGGGGAAAACACTGGGTGGCCCAAAGGTACTGTGAAGGGGAGAGACCGGGGCGGGCATTAGCGGAACTTACTAGGAACCCTCGCTTCGGAACTAATGTGTTGGAGATAAACATGAGGGGTGGCAGGGTCTATCAGGACACAGAAGGGATCCTGCGTGCATTCCAGAAGCATTACGGTGCGCTATACACGACACAGGGGCAGACAGAGGAAGGGTATGGGATGTTCTTGAACGACATAGCATTATGTTGGCTAAGCGATGTGCACAGAACATTTCTTGGGGCTCCCCTTGAGCTGGATGAGATCAAGAAAACAATAATGTCCCTGAAAAATGGCAAGGCGTCCGGAAGCGATGGGCTGTCTGCAGAGTTCTATAAGCAGTATATTGACATAATGGCCCCAGTCCTCAAGGAAGTCTTTGAGGAATCGCTAGAGATAGGAATATTACCCGGCTCGATGCGGGAAGTGGTTATTACCTCCCTTCCAAAGCCGGGGAAAGATCCCACAGACTGTGATTCCTATCGTCCACTGTCCCTCATTTACTGCGATGCCAAAATATTGGCTAAGGTGCTAGCCACGATGCCAAAATATTGGCTAAGGTGCTAGCCACGCGGCTTTCACTGCTTATGACCAGGATAGTGCTCCCCGACCAGGCTGGTTTTGTTCCTGGAAGAGCCACAAATCACAATTTGCGTACCCTTTTCTCGCTGATTCAGACTATAGCGCCTGACTTCCCAGTGGCGGCAGTGTTCCTGGATGCTGCTAAAGCATTCGATTCGGTCGAATGGCCATATTTATTCTCCATTTTGAACAGAATGGGGTTTCCCAAAATATTTATATCGTGGATTCAACTGCTTTACACACAACCCACCGCCAGAGTCCTAATTAATGGGCGCTTGTCACCACAGATATCGATCACGAGAGGTACCCGTCAGGGGTGTCCACTTTCCCCCCTTCTGTTCGCTATTGCAATAGAACCTCTGGCTTGCCGCATAAGACAACTCCACAAGGAAAGTGCGTTCAAGTGCTTTCAGCGACAAATAGGGGTGTCACTATAGGCAGACGACATGACGCTATATGTAACTGACCCTCAAACGAATCTTAACCCCTTGCTGCGCAAATTCTTGGTGTTTGGTAGGATATCGGGTATACAGATAAATTGGGGCAAATCGCAATTTTTCCCATTCACTGCTGCAGTGAAAGAGTTCCAGCTGGATTACCCTTTAGAATGGTGCAGCTCGGACCTCCGATATTTGGGAATACAAGTCTCCAAGGATAGGGAAGAGACGCTTAGGCTGAACTATGGCACAGCTATTACCAAATTGGCAGACAATGTAACGCGCTGGATATCGCTGCCAATCTCTATGGCAGGTAGAGCGTCGCTAATTAAGATGGTGATACTACCCCGTTTCTTGTACCTGGGGTAGTATCAATATACCTTACTTCCCAGGTGCCTTTTTTTTTTTAAAAACGCTACGGTCGGAACTGTTGCGTCTGTTTTGGGGCGGCAAACAGCCACGCCTGAAGTGGACTGTCATAACGCAACCATATGACAAGGGTGGTTTTGATGTGCCAGACTTCGAGGTGTATTATATGAGCGCATAGGCGCATTACGCTTCTCATTGGATGGCACCGACTCCATACATGCCAGAGTTAGCAGTGGAAGATTGGATAGCACGTCCACTCCCCCTGGCTGGCCTCGTACATGGCCCTGTAGAGGCCATTGAGACACAGCTTACCACAGTGTCATGCACGATAGATGCCTGGAAACGAATAATGAAAAGATTACAATTAAAGCTCTTATACTCTCCGTGAATGCCACTGAAATACTATCCTAAGATGCCTTTGCTGCAGGAGCCAGGATTCCAGGCTATGTGCAGGAGACTTAAAATAGTCCGGTGGGGGGACCTGTTTACAGATGGGCAACTTCGCAGCAAAGAGCAACTATTTCAAGAAATCCAACCTACCCCTCTGGATATATTTTACTATTTACGCTTGACTCAAGGGCTGAAGGGGGTACTACCAGATTACCCGAATGAACCCGAATTTACAATCCCACTACATGGGATGCTATGCTCAACAACTGGTAGACATACAGTATCAGGCATTTATGGGGGCGTTAGGGCACAGAGGCAGGTGACCGATAGCACTGCTTGCAGACGATGGAGTGAGGACATGGGATGCGAAATATCGGAGGCGCAATGGAACTACTGTTGTGGCATGACAGCTAACATTTCAGCAAGCTGCCGACTTAAGATAATCCACTATAAGTTTTTGCAGAGACTTTACTATACACCAGTAATGAAACTCCGATTTCACTTGTCGGACGACGACAGGTGTGCACGGTGTAAAGCGGAAGGAGCGGGATTAATGCATTTAGCATGGGAATGTCCCGGAGTGTGGGAATACTGGACACACGTACATACGGCCCTTCAGGCAATAATAAACCAAACATTTGATAGGGATCCGCTTATTATGCTACTGGGATACACCAGACAGATGCCAAAACCACACCGGAAGCTACTAGACATAGCACTGCTGCTAGCCAAGCGCAGAGTAGCATTCCGCTGGGGGCAGGGCAGGGCACCGAAATTCAAAGACAGGCTTACAGATGTCACACACTGCCAGGAGCAACATGTAGTATATGCGGAAATACTGCCAACGATGTGCAGACCTAGGGATATCTGGGGTCCCCTACAGCATACCTCTTAGATCAGGCCGAGACACTGGACACTGCAGATTTAGATGGGAATAAGGAGAATGATGTTCTTTGAACATGATTACAATTTGCGGCACTGATGGCAGTGGTGGGCGGGAAGATGTATGATATGACTTGTGTTACGGTTATGCAATAGATACTGAACCATTATGATTAGCTTAACCCAATGTAATCGAAGGTGCAGGGATGACACCTCTTCCTGCTTGACCCTGTCAATGTATATGTACTGTATTATGGATTATGATTCGGGTATGTGATGACGGACTGCTTGCTGATGAAGATTCCTCCCTGCTGAGAGACATAAGCTATTAAGACACAACTCTTGCGTCAATTCTGATGTATGTTGGTGCTAATGGGATGAAGACTCCCTATGTAATAGATCACTCGGGCTTGGGCTTACGTAAGTGCTCTTCTAGCTCTGGTTTTGTTTGTTTTTCTATTTCTTTGTTTCTTTTTCTGTACTGAAAAAGCATAAATAAAGTGTTTAAAAAATATCTTTCCAGCCCTTCTCCCTACCCCAGTCCTCTGCAAAGCAAGTGCTAATGGCTTCCCATTAGCAGCTCCTTGAGGCTTCTGTCGCGCCTGGAGGGAGCCAGGGGGCAGGGACACCTCATGCAGTGTCAGAAGGAGCAGCTGTGTCACTCTGCCTCTTAGCCAGACTGAGGTGGGTCAGGCTCACTATATGTACGCAAAGGCTGTAATAACTAATAACAGCCTTTTACATTGTGCGCTTGCAGTAGAGAAAGGGATGGCCCTAGCTGATTGGATTGCTTAGTCCACACAAAAACGGCCCACCAACTGGCTGCGCAACAGGCCCATCGGCCCATGTCCGGTTGCCCAGTTTGCCAATCAGAGCCTGTTTACCACCCCAAGGGCGTTTACTGCTTGTGAGAATCACTGGACTGAAGCCATGTCCAAGTGGTAGACAAGTGTGATACTGTCTTTCAACGTGTAAATACTGTACTAATGAGCCCATACAAATTGCGAGAAACGGGTGATGCACTCCGATGTACACAGAAATGTTTTACAAATACAGTGCAGGTACCATGGATAATGCAACCGGTTATCACCATTACTGTACTGAAACTGCCCCTTTCCTAAATACAACGAATTGCTATCATTCACAAGCTATTGTTGAGGTTAAATAAACATTTCATAGGGCAGTACCGAAACAATACCTATAAGATGGATATGATCAGAAAATAACATTCAAATAGATCCTTGGCTCACGAGAAAAAGGAAACCAACTGATGGTGAAACAGAACTAGTATGCTTACTCTTTTACAAGCAACAATAAACCTTTTTCATTGAACTTTGATACGTCTAGTAGAATAATTTGTACCTCTTAAACAAAGTGCTTGCCATATTTATAGCCTACTACATTAATCGCTGGAGATTTCTGCATGCACAATTATTTAAAAAACATCTGTTTTTTCTTAAGTTCTGAAATTACTAGAAGTCAACTGCCAAGCACAATACACGCTTGGCAAGCACGGTTCCTCTTGGTTAGCAAGTGGGAAAATCTTCCTACAATAGCAGACTGTAGACATCTTAGTGAGGGTCCCTCGGCATGTTAGGTTATGTAGACATCTATCTTACGAGGGGAATAAATAATTCCAATATGCTAAAAATACAGCTTTTTGCTGACTGTATATTCTTCAATCAAAAGACATTAGTCTCTAGGCTATAACAAGCATTTGCAATGCAATAGGTCTCGCATTTACAGGAGTTTGAGCTATTGACATTGCAAATAACAATGCCTTTTCTTTTTGTTTTTAAAATATAAAAAAAAGGTATTGTTATTTACAATGCCAATAGCTTAAACTCGCGTAAATGCGAGACCTATTGCATTGCAAATGCTTGTTAGCATAGTAAGGAACTTAGTATCCCCAAAAGTTTGTAGTCAGTCGCCAATGGTTCTGTAACTCTCTGGCAATTTACTTCCAAGAAAAGATATATAAAATCTATGCGAATTTTCCATCCAATGCCCGCCTTGCTTCTGAACCTCTTACCAAATTGGAGGAATCGGGAAAGATAGCAATTAGTACTCTTGATAGTTTCGAACTGACCTCGATTGAGGTCTCTAAAGGACTCTCTACCGCCAAATCTGGTTCAGCGCTAGATCTCTGCCCGCCAAAGACAATGGCCAGTATAAACAGACAGCTAAGCTCATATTTGGAATCCAATAAAATTTTGGATTCATCACAGTCTGGCTTCCGGCCAGGTTTCAACACTGAGCCTGCCATTTTGACAGTGACTGACTCCCTTAGGCAGACCATAGACGCTGGAGGATCAGTAGTACTGATATTCCTAGATCTCTCCTCAGCGTTTGACACCATCGCAATCAAAGCTTGCGGAGAGACTCCTCTCCTGCAGTATCCAAGGGACAGCCTTGAAATGGCTGCAACATTTCATGTCCAAAAGAACACAGACTATCATGCTAGGACCCTATACTTCAGCAAAAATGCGCCTGGATAGGGTTGTCCCTCCGTCGTCCTGCCTGAGCCCGACTTAATTTAATATATATATGGCTCTACTAGCAAAAATAGTCGTACAGCTAGGGTATGAGATCAGAGAAAACTCGTTTCGCAGTTGGCATGCTCGCAATCTCCAGTTGGATGATGGAAAACTGTCTTCAACTGAACCCCGGAAAAACTGAGGTCATGCTGATGGGGAAAGCTTCAGATATCTGGTTGGTCGACTGGTGGCCCTCTGAATTGGGAACAGTTCCTGTTCCCAAACAATGTGGTAAAAACCTAGGTTCAAAGTTGGACCAGGCCATGACCATGAAATACCACATTGCTGCCACTAACAGCTCCTGTTACAACAGTCTACGTTTGCTTAGAAGAATTCTCCCCTACATGCCTACCACCCATTGTAGAACTTTAGTTCAGGCAATGGTAATCAGTTGTTTTGACTATGTAAATGCTCTGCTGGCCGAAGGGGGAGAGACCTTGCTTGCTAAATTACAAGTAATACAGAACACTGCAGCTAGAATGATTTTGAATCGTCCCGCAGGCTCCCCCTCGACTCCTTTGCTCAGGGAACAGCATTGGCTACCAGTTAAAAAAAAAAAAAAATTCAAAATCTGCTATTTACCTTTTAATGCTCTGAAAGGCAGAGGTCCCCTCTACTTGCAAAACAAACTTATACAATACTTACCTTGCAGAAACCTTAGATCTAGCACACTAGGCCTTCTCCATGTTCCCTGAATTCGCTTGACTCCTACAGGATATGAGCATTCTCATATCTTGCTCCAAGACACTGGAATAAACTCCCTGTGGCCCTGCGCAGAATTTCCAGCTACTGTATTTTTAGGAAACAGTTGAAAGCCTTTCTGTTCTAAGCGAGATGCCCCAGGGTGAGTCGAGAGCTATAGAAATAAACATAACAAACAACAATAACTTACCGAGACACCAACTTTTGCCTTTCTGTTGTTTTTTACTTTGTGTCTGTCTCAACCCTATTGAATATTTACTCCACCTCACTCCCCTCCTGACCTACTTTACTGGGTGATAAAGAAAACATTTATTACACATTTTGTAGAGTGCTGTAACTCTAGACTTATCCTACAAGGGTCCTTGGGAGATATTTATTGGTCAGTGGAGTTTTTGTTTATGCGCGACATGCACTGTAGTATAGCGTATTGTCCCTAGTAGACTAAGGAATAATTGAACGTACTCGGACTCCCTTTCCAGTTTTGCTGCAGTTCTGATGTTTGGTTCTTGGAGTTACTTACTGTTCCCTACGAAAAGTCTGAAGCGGTCGGAGGTGGTGCTCGTCTCCTTATCTCCCCCTGAGTAGTGTTTTTAATGAGAATTGTAACTCTCTCATTGGGGTACAGTTTTTGAGGAGTTTGGAGGAATTGTCTTCGTTCCCGTGGAAGCAGACCTGTTTTCAGGTTAGTGGGAGTCTTGCGCGTTACAACACCCATAAGTTAAGATCACTCTAAGACCAAACTCCACAGTTCTTACCATCCAATTTGTTTCAACTGCTAAAGATGTAATAGAGAAGTAGACACCTTCCCCAATTCACTATGCAACTCGCGGAAGGAATGTACGTCTTAAGGGGTTAACCAACTCTCTCTACCCGAGGATTCACCCACTGAACGTTAAGACTGTGTATATACATATTTAAGCAAATTCTACTATCAAACTCATCCAATTTCTCTTAGATCTTCACTGTAAGAAAGGGGAATCTTGGCTCTATTCAGCTATCGTCTTAAATCTGCCTCATCCGCTGTCATCGCTGAGGTACACATAACAACTTCTTCATTGCTCCACTTTCTTCTTTCTGTTACTAGTACCTATGAGCGTTTTGCTGCCTTCTCACAGTAAACGACTGCTAAAATTTGAGATTGACTCAGCATTCTTTACTAACATCATTCATCCAAGCTCCACTTTTTCAGTCATATATGTCTTTGAGGAGACAATAGTTATTATACTCTCTCCTTCAAACGGTGCTCCCACGTCTCTATCAATCATTATATTCTTACATTCTTGTATCATTATCAAACAGTAAACTCTTGACTGCAGGATTGTAGGCTGTCCCAGACTATCTCAGGGGAGACCATTTCCTTGTATATTTACCTCAAAGAACATGCTGATGATGTACACAAACACTCTACAAAAGAGTATCTGCCTCAACAGGTCCATTATACTAACATCCTCCATTTGTTCCTTCCCCCTAACTGTTCAACTCCACACAGGCTGGGCTCTGTTGTGATGATAAAGGGTTGAATCCCTATGTTCCACCCTACCCTGGTGGTAGTGAAAACGTAGTCAAGTTAACTACATGAGTCTTGCAGGGTGCAAGAGATGCTATCTTACCTATTCTTAGATACACTCCCGTCAAAGGATCACTTAACACCCTTCCCGAGATGTACATGTTTTCCTAACTCAATTAACAAAAATCTCTGCCCTCACCGCCTCATCCTATCGAAAAGTCTACCCAAATGGAGATCCAAAACAAGGTTAATCAGTCCAAAGAAAAACTCACCTTTGACAAATGCAAGCATTACATCTACCACTCATGTGTGCCCACATTTGGAGAATACATTATTTCATCTCATTGTGTGACCTGCATTTCCGGAAAAAGGTGTTGGAATAGTTATATAAAAACTGCTATGTTACAGGAACAATTTATCTGCACTAAAAGGAGTGAACTGCAGGAAAATAACTAACTGATATATTGTCTAAACCTAAATCATCCACGACCTCTAAACAATATTGAGAAACAGCACCAATATAGACATATCGTTCAACCCACAACCACAATACTCAACCAGAATCCACCACACTGTTCTCTAGTCTCTGAAAGGAAACACTTGTCTCATCTAAATTCCCTTTGTGCCCCATTATGTACAGGACATTTATATATGTGGCATGGCCTTTTTGATGTTTATTATAATGTCACATACAACACAAGTTTTTTGTGTGCACTGAATGTATCTGAGTGTATGATAAGAGCTTAAGGTCTCATATATAGGCCTGCCTATTTGCTTACAAGTTGTTCTAATCATGCAATACCATGCGCTGTCATGTTTTCCGAGACCCACTGGCCAGAAAGGGGATATACTCAATTTTCTGATACACTTCATTGAATGTGGCAGCTGAAATGTGACTAAGGGAACAGATGGCATTATTTGAGCGAGAGAATTGTTCACTGTCCCAGAACTGACTCCTAGGTGAACCTACGTCAATCCACAAGCACTAGGGAGATGCAAGCTACATAAAATGCCTGTATTTGGTATGTGGTTACATATAGACTGGTTGTTGAAGGGATTCTGATTTACAGAGTTGCAACTTCAGGCACGATGGCACAATTAAGGTATGCAAGGAAATTCTACATGACTTGGCATATATTGCTAATCAGACTGTGGGTAATAATGTAGGTAGATGTTAGAACTCATTAGGCATATGTGTTAAAACCTCTTTGGTACATGCCTAACATTTGCAATAATGTGTATACAACTTGTTAAGCTTCTTGTTAGGTTTTCAGTCATTCTTATTCATGCAATGGTTTTGGCTTACTGCTAATACTTCTGCTCATAGGAATACAACTCAGCCGTGAATAGCATGAGACACCAGCCCATTTTCTTTCCCACAAAAAGTCACAGTTTACTTCTTGGATTTAGGAAATCTAATCTACAGAGTGTGACTCCATCATATGGGGTAATATGACACTACACAATAGTTGATATTCGCTATATCTGTTAATTTACGACAAACCTGGGCAACTCTTCGAAATCAAAAAAAGACATGTCCCTAAATAAATACACCAATGATGTCTAACTATTTCTAGCCTGAAGGGTCTTTGTATAGTATATTTCACAAACTCTGAACTTGTTTGGATACCATCCAAACATATACGCCCTAGGGCTATCTTGCCCTCAACCCAACAAAGAGTTTTTAATTGGGCCAAACACCAATGAAGGATGCCTCAATGGCCTGATCCGACATTAACAGTTTCCTTTTTTTCACCTTGTGTTTCAAAATCCTAACCCAAGTCCCCTTAAAATGGTTTCTCAAATTTAGACCAGTAAATCAAAAAATGTAGGAATATTTAAATGGATCTCTTCCACCTGAGAACAGCTACACTTGATCTCGAATCCTACTCAAGACTTTTAGAATGATCTTTAAAGTTTTCCACTCACAACAAGAAGTATGAATACTTAGCCATTTAGCTGAAAATGCCTGGAGGCACCTGTCCAATCCGCAGCTCCACCCTGGCTGGAGCTGAAACTCCTAACAATGAATGCACCCAGAAACAGATCTTCTCTGCCCAGACTCTAGAAAGCTATGTCCCACTCAGCTCATAAGATCTCTCAGCCACTTGTACATTTTGTCACTAAGTTTGGTTCTAGTGTCAACCTTTGGAAAATCCAGTGCCAAAAAGTGGCAGGAAGGGATATGGCTTATAAAAAGATTAAGCAATGAACAGAAGGCTCAATTGAGATGCGTGCATCTGTGAAGCCACTCCATCCTTTTGCAGCTGATAGAGAAAAAAGTGTCAGTCCGCAGACGAACCAAACTTGTAAGTGGATTATCACTGATGTTGAGTTTAGGGTAAAGGGTGGATTAGGTAACGGAAAAGTGCTTTAGAAGACATTACTGGATTTAATGAAAAAGGTATTTTTTAGTTTGTTTACTTTTTGCCCTTTTCTATTTCCACTCATTGGGTTCAATATAGCATGGAGAAAAACTACCGGGAAGCAGACAGCACTGGAACAATTCCTGCTTCACACAAGTGTGGTATGGATGAGGCCTCTCAAATAAGGAATTAGTTCTGGATGAGGTATCAAGAGACAGTAAAGCTTACAGAAGGCATGCCAATAGGTTGTTATGGTTGTGTGGCAAATTCTTATGATTGCAACATGCTAAGCTAAGGATGCTACTATGCAGATACTAGAGCCAGATGTACTAAAGCACAAGTTACTACTTGGTGTTGTCCATGAACACCTGCACTACACTCCCCAGGACAGAGGGGAGGAATGCCTTCAGTGCAAGCCGGATCGCCCGCAGTGCCAGAAGGTTGATGTGGAATTGGGACTCCGCCGGAGACCAGAGGCCTCAGATCTCCGCCTCTCCCATGGGGCCCCCCCAGCCCTGGAGGGACGCTTCCGTCACAACTACGTGCTCCGGTTGGGGTAGGGAAAGGGATCTGCCGCTGACCCAATCGCGGTTCGTGAGTCACCACTGCAACTGTCTTGCAGTGCACTCCGAGATCAAGACATGGTCTGACAAGTTGCCCTGATGCTGGGCCCACTGAAACTTCAGGTCCCACTGCAGAGCCCGCATCCGCCACCGGGCGTGATGCACCAGAAGGATGCAGGAGGCCATCAGCCCCAGAAGCCGCAGCGTCAATCTGACCAAGACTCGGGATAAAGGCTGAAAGATTGGAATCAGAGCCTGAATATCCCGAACCCGCTGTTTGGGAGGATAAACCCGAAACTGCGCCAAGTTGAGAACCGCCCCGATGAAGAGGAGCTTTTGAGAGGGACACAGGTGTGACTTCGGCACATTGATGGAGAACCCCAGCAGGTGCAGGAGGTCGGCCGTAGTCTGGAGGTGGCTGACGACTGTCTGGGGCGAGCCCGCCTTCAACAACCAGTCGTCGAGGTAGGGGAAGACTGAAACCCCTAACCTGCGCAGATGATCTGCGACCACCGCCATTACTTTCGGAACACCCGTGGGGCGCTGGTAAGGACAAAGGGGAGCACAGTAAACTGAAAGTGCTCGTGGCCTACCGTGAACCGCAGGTAACGCCGGTGGGCCGGCAGGACGGGGATGTGAAATTAAGCGTCCTGCAAGTCCAACGCTACCATCCAGTCTCCAGGGTCTAGGGCAGCTAAGACCTGAGCCAATGTCAGCATCTTGAACTTCTCCTTCCCGAGGAAGCCGTTGACGTTCCGTAGGTCCAAGATAGGGCGTAGGCCCCCTTTGCCCTTCTTGGGTACCAGAAAGTAGTGGGAGTAACAACCACACCCTACTTCTGGCCCCGGAACGCGCTTGATGGCCCCCTTGGCCAAGAGGGCCAACACTTCCTCTTGCAGAAGTTGCAAGTGATCCCCCGACACGCGGTGGTACTGCGGTGGCATGGCTGGAGGGGTCGCCTCGAAGGGGAGGGAGTACCCCCTTCGGACGATTTGCAGCACCCACCTGTCCGACGTGACGGTGCGCCAGTGGAAGAGGTGATGGCGGACCGTGCCTCCCACTGGCGTCACATGGGCCTGAAAGCACGGACTAGGAGGGTTATGAGGCGGGCGCTGCAGGGGAAGGTGTGGACTGGCCTCGCCGTTGTCTCCGACCGCCGCCGCGGCGGTTCCCACGGCCGCCACTGCGCTGTGTAGAAATCTGCGGCGCGTGGCTGGCAGCACGTGTGGGAGCGCCCCTTCCTTGGCCACGAAAGGAGCGAAAGGCACCTGTTTGCTGGCGTGGGACCGAGAGGCCCAAGGACTTGGCTGTAGCCCTGGATTCCTTAAAACGATCAAGCGCATGGTCTGCCTTGTCGCCAAATAGGCGACGGCCATCAAACGGCATGTCTAGGAGGGTGGCCTGGACATCGGCCGAAAAGTTGGCGGACCTCAACCAGGCGTGGCGTCGAACCGCCACTGTCGTTGCCATCGCTCTGCCCAGTGAGTCCGTGGTATCTGAGGTAACGGGTTTTTAGGAACCCGTTTGGTGCCAGGGGATAACACCCTCAGACCTCTGAGTTCTCCCTTGTTTCGGACCACAGAAACACTGAGTCTTCTAGTCGCAGTCAGAGATCAAGTTTTATTGGCAGCTACCAAGTAACAGGCGTCCTAGAAGCACGACAAACACGGGTCATGTGTTCTCAGGAGACTGTTCGTTTTTACAGAACCAGCCTTCTCCTTATATACAAAAATAATAGCTGCAAGCAAGAATTCTTGAGTTTATGATATGGCTATACACATATTTCTACAATAATACAAAAGAGCGAAGTCATGTAGGCAAGCCCGTATTTTAGATGTCCAATTCGTGATAGATTACCCAGCCAAGCCCGGAACTCCCATCAGATATCGGTGAAGTCCCAATAAAAGAAGGCACCTCCTAGTCATAAAACTGGCCATAAACAGGGAACGCGGACAGGCGTGTGTGTAGAAAACATGATCTGGATGTAGTGAATGGTTTGGGGCATGTTATGCATTGATGCTATCGTATTAGGCCACTGGGCGAGGAGCTGCCCAAACAGGTTTGGCTGGAGGCAAGGGTGTCAGTTGGGACAGGTCAGGGGGGAGTCAGGGAAGGTGGACGTGTCCTTTTAGATCAAGCTCGACCTTTAATTGACTTATCATGAGGGCAAGACACAAGATGGATACCGTTTACAAAATGGAGTCTGAGGGGTCGGGACGGAAACTACGATTCAGGGGTGTTAGCATGCTTTGATCATGACGCAAATGCATAGAAATGATGTCCTAATCATCATCGGTTCGTCGACACCAAATTCGTCATGGTACGTTGATGTTTTGGGACACGGGTATCGGACCTCGATACCGGGACAACACTAGAGTCCAGAATTTCAGAACCACAGACCCTCCTTTTGCCCTCATATAAGGCAATAATTCATGTTAATCCGAGTCTAAATCTGTATGAAGGAATTCGTGGAGATGCTGCTGTAGCATCATTCTGTTGCTCAGTTCGTCCCTTGACACAGGCTTCCGTACACATGAAGTAGCACAGAGGCCACATAGTGCAGGAGCGCACTGTACACACAGGCAGAACATAAACAGAATTGCTAAGATCATCCCAATGAAGATCAGTGTTTTCCATCCCCAGGTAGCGATCAGTTCCCAGAACCACCCTAGTAAGGACCAGTCCCCTTTTTCTACGTGAAGGGAACCAGATATCTCGTGTAGCTTAGAGATGGCCTGGTACACTGTCGGTGCGTTATCAGGGATGAAAATGCAACAACTGGATTGGATCACTCTACACACACCACCACGATCGGCGAGTATGATATCTAGGGCAACTCGGTTCTGAAGGGTCATAAGTCGATCCAACTGAAGTTCGGTCGTCAAATTTCCAAGGGCTCCGGCCGTTGTAATCACGGCGGATTCAACTATCCTCGATAACTGGCGAATATTCCTGCTGTTTACCATAGGCCCCCAAAATGGCAGAAAACCCTTTGCGAAGTCAGCGAATTCCTGACCCGCGGTGTCGTCTTTACTCACGACACCTCTAGCTGTCCTTGTCCGATGGTAATCTGATCTGGCCGTGTAGGTGGGAGGCAGCAGAAATGAGATAAAACATGTACCTGAGAAGTCGGGGGCAACCAGGTGTAGGCTTGGTCATGGCAGACGAAATACGTGCCTTTGGCTGCTAAGAATATAGGGGAAGTTCGGGAAGCGAACACATATGTTTCCATGCATATACTCTTTCCTAATTGTGCTTTGGGATCCCTACCGATACCTTGTAAACATAAGTGACCTCGGTTGGGTACTATCCAAACTGGGCGGGATTTCTTTGCTGTCTGGCTCTTACTCAGGTAAACCCCATATTTAGTTACGTTCCAACGAGTGTACGGAGTGAGTTCATCTTTGGGAATCGTAAGATAGGTGTCGAACTCTCTACTCATATTTCTTATCCCTGCTACTAGTGCCTTGTTACTGGAATCACTCTCAGTAGAACGGGTCGGGTACGGTTCTAGGGCGAATAGGAACATGGTCTGGAAAGCCCACAAAGAACCATAATAACTGAAAGGCAGGATGAAGTATGGGATACCCTTATCAGTCGTGTGCGGCATGAGTCCGCATACCCAACAGTTCGATGTGTTCATTATGGACTGGTGTTGGTGTAGAAGTGGAATGAATGAGTTATTTACAAATTCGAGTCTTCTGGCAGACTCGTGTTCAGGTAGAGGGTGAAAGGAGTGTGTGGAGAGAGTGAGAGGAGGAGTTGGCCGAGTGTCATTTGAGAACAAGGAAACTTGAAAGACGAATAGGGTATAACCAGTCAAGAACATGGCTATGCTACACAACATAAAAATACATATTATCGAAAAACTTCTTTTGGCCAGTATCGGGCATAATTGTCTTTCAAAGTCCGTGAGTCTGGCAGGTCTCTTTACCCTAGGAAACTCCATCCTCTAGTTGCTGCCCGCGGTGGTAGGTTGGTTCTGCCAGGGAGTGCGCTCTGTTCAGTCCAGGGTAACTCCCTTGGACCAACCAGAACCGTTGACCTAAACGTCCCCAGTTGCACTCCCCAGACTTCAACAGCGACCCTAGCAGCAGAACCGGATGGCGGTTCGAAAATCAAAAATGAGCAAGTTTCCTGAGAGTGAGAGAGCTGAAAAAATCAAAAATAGTTCTTGGGGGGAAGGGAAATCACATTAGTTTGCTTTTTATTAGTCTCTTTGTCTTGACCTTAGATTATATTGTTGTTTCCCAGGTACGGTGTGGTCTTCAAACAATGTCTTAGGTTCTGAAGTGTCCAACTGCATTGACGGTGGCACAAGTCCTTGTAAAATATGATCACTCTCCTTTTCGGTACCAGTTTCTTTTAAACGTGCATCGCTGAAAGGGATGAAGCGAGGTATGGATTCTGTCTCGGAGTCGGCAATTCCTTCGTTGACCCACTGGTCGTATGGAAGGGGCAGAGGGACCCGTTTACAATGGGTCCCGTGCACCCAGTTCTTTTTGCCTTCCACCCGAACAGCTGATCTCGTGGAAAGAAGTACCAGGTACGGTCCGGTCCACCTCGGCTGTCCGTTGTTTGTGCGCTGGAAATTCCGCACCAAGACCCACGTGCCGGGTTTGATGGAGTGACCTGGATCGTCAGAGGCTGGCGGAGAGGAACTGTGAACCTGTTGGTGTAAAACACGCAATTTAGTTGTTAATTCGCACGAATAGTCAAGCAGTACGGGGTGCTCTATTTCGCTGAGTTTCTTTGGCCTTGGCACGCCCCAGACGTTGGCTGGGCGGCCAAACACTATCTCATGAGGACTAAGTCCTAACCTGGAGTGGACGGTCATTCTGGTTGACAAGAGTGCTAGGGGCAAGGCGTCAGGCCATTTAAGACCTGTACAGGCTTGGATCTTGGCTAATTTGAGCTTTAAAGTGCCATTGTAGCACTCTACTAATCCAGCTGATTGGGGGTGATTCGCAGAGTGAAACTTTTGTTGTATGCCTAAACACTCACACACTCTCTTCATCACGCGTCCTACGAATTCACTTCCATTATCACTCCAGACGATTCTAGGCATACCGAATCTCGGGAAGAACTCTTTGACAAGGGCTTTGGCAGTTGACAAGGCAGTATTGTCCTTAAGGGGGTACGCTTCCACCCACCTGGAGAAAGCGCAAACAACAACGAGCACATACTTCAGATTGTTGCATCTCTCCATGTGAATGAAATCGAGCTGCAAAACCTCGAACGGATACGTTGGAGGCGCAAAATGACCAGCTGGAGTTGGGGGTTCCCCTACCGGGATTGTACTTCAAACACACCATACAGTTTCTGACCACATTCTCTGCATATTTCGGGATATTACCATTTTGCCATACTGGGGCCAATACTTTACAGATTCCTCTCCAACTAATGTGCGCAACTCCATGAGCCATGGTTACTACTGCAAGTACATATGCGTTAGGTAATAGCCATCGCTGGTGTTCTGACAGTTCGACCCAACAACCATTCGCGTCTAGTCTACCTTTACTTTCTCTCCATTCATTCACCTCTTTCTCAGTTGCCTCGGCTTGTATAGATTTCACGCTTTCAATGGTGTCCTCACACATTCCTACATCCGTAATCCATCTTGCGCGACCTACAACATACATCCGACTCATCGTGTTCCTTGCAGTCTCTTTCGCAACCTCGTCTGCAAATGCATTCCCGCGGCCAACATCATCTTGAATCTTTTTGTGTGCACTGCATTTCACAATGGCAACTTGTAGTGGCAAGGTCAGTGACTCGAGGAGCTCATTAACTAACTGACCATGTTGTATCTTTGCACCATGTGACGTCAGGAATCCACGTTCACGCCACAATCTCCCAAAACTGTGAGCCACACCAAAGGCGTATTGGCTGTCAGTGTACACATTCACTCGCTTTCCTTTCGCTAACACACATGCTCTGGTAAGCGCAATTAGCTCTGCAGCTTGTGCAGAATTATGGGAAATGCGCGCGGTCTCTATAATGGTGTGTAATGTCGTTACGGCATATGCTGCAGTCGTATCACCATTCGGCAGCTTGAAACATGAACCATCAACCCATAAAGTATCGTTGCATTCAGGAAGGGGAGTGTCCTGTAAGTCTACTCTCCCTTTTGTCTCTTCTTCTGTCCTAAAACAGCAGTCATGGTTATCAATCTTGTCTGTTTCTGTTGGAATGGGTAATAACGTTGCCGGGTTCAGTGTATCACACCTCTTTATGTGGATGTGACTTGCTAGCAGTGTAAGTTCGTAACTGGATAGTCGAGCGCTAGTAAGATGTTGTGTCTTCGTCCTGTTTAGTAAAATGTCTACTGCATGCGGGACCATAACGATCAGAGTATTATTCATGACTAATCCAGCAGACTGTCGAATGCAGACAGCTGCTGCGGCGGTAGCCCTCAGACAACTTGGTAGGGCTTTAGCCACAGGGTCTAGAGTTGCCGAAAAATACGCGCATTGGCGCTGTTTGTCCCCAAAATGTTGTGTTAAAACTGATAATGCACAACCTTCCTTCTTATGGACATATAATGTAAAAGGCTTACTGTAGTTGGGGTTTCCCAACACAGGAGCCGAACATAATGCATCACGCAACTTGTGGAAACTCGTTTGGCAGTCTTCAGACCAGGGCATAGGATTTAGCGTGTCTTTGCAGAGTAGTGCCAGCAAGGGTTTAGCTAGTAGTGAGAAATTCGGTATCCATTGTCTACAGTACGATGTAATGCCCAAGAAGGCCCAAACATCTCTCTGTGTCCTTGGGGCACTCAGTTCTGCAATTGCCTGTATTCTTTCTGGTGTCAGTCTCCTTCCCTCCTTCGACAAGATGTGACCTATGTAGGTAACTTCTTGTCGGCAAAATTGTAGTTTGGAGAGAGAGACTTTGTGCTTCATGTCACATAAGTTACGTAATAATGATAACGTAGCTTTCTTGCAAATCTCTTCAGTGTCTGCAGCGATCAGCAGATCGTCTACGTACTGAATCAGAGTTGAGCCATTCGGTAGAATAATCGTGTCTAGTTGTGTTTTCAGGGCCTGACTGAATATTGATGGGCTTTCGCAGTAGCCTTGAGGAGCGCACTTGAAGCGGAAGCTTCGTCCTCCTAAATTGAATCCAAAAATATCTCTACTCTCCTCAGCAATCGGGATGCTGAAGAAAGCGTTCTTCAGGTCAATCACCGAGAACCAAGCTGCTGAAGCTGGAACCATCGTCAATAAAGCAGTAATGTCGGGGACAACTGGAAACTGTGGGATAACTATCTTGTTCACTTCTCTGAGGTCGATGACGAACCTATACACAGGCGGTTGTAAAGGATCAGTACGCTTTAAGACGGGCAGAACTGGACTGTTACAAACATTTCCTGTTGTTTCTTCGATGACGTCTTTATCAATCAAGTCATAAACAATCGTCAATAACGCCTTTTCACATTCGCTAGATATTTTGTATTGGGGAATACGTGGCAACTTAACGTTGGCTTTCAATGTTATGACATACGGTGCTATCTCCAAACGACCTACATCATTAGAGCCATTAGCCCAAAGTATATCAGGAAGTGATAACAATTCAGTCGGAATATTGTCCTTTGACAAATACATTGGAGAAATGACTTTCTTACCTAAAGTAAGTTGTACTCCCAAGGGGGAACAGTACAAAGTCGCATATAACCTTTTTAGCAAATCCAAACCTAACAAATTTTCACCGCAACCTGTTGTAAGAATGAGGGGTGCTTCTAATTCGCATGGGCCAATAGAAAGAGATATAGGACTAGAGATCGGGTTTCTAACAGGGGCGCCAGAGAAGCCTACTGAAACATTCATTTCGCCAGACAAAGGTGCGCCAGGAAGTTTCGAGTGCATGATAGAACTTTTTGTAGCACCAGTATCCAGCAGAAATGGCTCTGACACTCCTGAGGTAATTACCTTGACATAAGGTCCATTCTGATCCACTGGAACTGAAACAACTCCCTCTCTTTGTCCATGGCTGTCCTAGCAATCGTTACCCTCATTTTTGTGTTCGGTGTAATAGTCGTCAGCATAGTACTGAGCTGACCTAGACGATTCATTATTCTGTTGGTCAAAGCTGTTCATCGAATTCTGAGGCGGAAAAGAAGTTGTATTCTGGGTGAAATTTCCACGGCCCCTACCTCTAGTGGCATGTTGAACACCTCTTCCCCTTACACCTGAAGCACCGCTCAAACGTCGCGCAAGAGCCGGACAATTACCTTTAAAGTGACCCTCTTCTTTGCAATACGCACATTGATTCGGGCCATAAGCAATACGCTGATGGGAAAACTCGTTTCCTTGCGCGTTTCTCGAATACTGCTGTTGTGGTTGATAATTGGGCTGACTAGCCGTACGAGGCGGATAGGCTTGCTGGAGAAGAACTATAGTTTTTAAATCTTTTGTCTTTTTGTCGACTTTATCTAGCTCGTCTTTGCGCCTATTTTCATAGTACTGGGCTGTAGCTAAAATTTGCGCTGACGTAGAGACAGCCCAAACACTCTCTGAATCTTTCAGTTTATTACACAGTTCAGGGATTAAATTATGTACGAATTTGTCTACAAACAATCTTTGACCACCCTCGGTAGCCATATCCTGACCACTATGATCGGTGAAAGTCTCCTCAAATCTTGTGAAAAAGTCAGACACATTCTCATCTTTCTTCTGCTTGCACGCAGATAGCTTGTCCCAGTTTACGCGTACTTCAGGCATTATTGTTTTCATGTACGCGATAATCCTACCGGGAAGTTCAGCTATTAAAGGCTCAGGTTTAAAACCACCTATTTGTCTAGCATCCATAGCGGTAATGTTCGCCCATGAGTCACCTAGTTCTTGGTCATGGTTCGTATGACGGATTTTGCTCCATAAAGGATGTGGAACAACGTTCCCAAACAACATGTCTATATCCGCTAAATTCATTATACATGAGCTTGCAGTTTGCGATAACTCCTTATAATACCCAGTCGGGTTTTTACGAGGATCAGGCAGTGTCTGCTTGAGTGCTAAGACTTCGGATCTTTTCCAGGGGACATGTACCCATACACGCTGGAAATGAGGCAGAATTGGTGGATTCGCATTCGCATCACCTTCCCTCCAAACCGGAGGAACCTCTCTCATGGGGTACTGTCTCGCTCTTTTCCTACCTGATACGTCGTCTTGGTACAATGATCTAGAGACGTTTCCCTTACTCCTATAAGAGAACAACAACTCTATCGCTTTCTCAACATCTGCGCCTGTAATCATACCTTCATGGAACTTAAAGCGTGTACGCCATAGTTCGTTCATTGTGTATTTGGGATCATTCGTCTCCAAATCTTCGCCCAGATATACACACATCTCTTCGAATACATATCTCTGAGTGGGTGCATTCCATTGACGGAAAACTTCCATAACAGACTGAACATCATATCTAACAGTATCCATAATCCATTGGCGTGCTAGTTCATTCAGCACTTTTCTTTCCTCGTAATCAGGCAGTTGACTACGGGACTGTCTATGTTCTGTTTTAGGCGTTGTTTTAGGCGACCCAAAGAAAGGTGAAAATAGACTAGTGACGGTACCTGTCACTCTTTGTCTAATAGAAGGAGAACCTTGCGGAGGAGTAAGTGCCTCGGAAAAAACAGGCTGAGGCAAAGAAGAAGTAGAGGCAATAGCAGAGGAAGTTGAAGTAGTAGCAGACGTAGTATCATAGACAATAGCTGGAGCTGTAGGCCTGTTTGTTTGTTTATTATGTTTTGGCTCTCATTGAGGGCCACATAAAATTATACACACAATTATACATACAAATAATGGATAAATGACGACATAAAGCAAGAAGAAAACACTACTTATCTGCGAGTAAAGCAATCATCAACGTCTCCCTGAACTTCATTAATAAATATCTAAAATCCCTTTAAAAAATTTGAAAATTCTGGAACAAAACATTTCATTTGGGGGGCAATAAAGTGCATGGAGAAACATTTTTACATTTACAATTCCCAATTGTAAACAAATTGGTTTTAACCATTTATGGCGCAATGGGCGCAATGCAGGACAAATAAACAAGACGTGATTACGATCCTGTACAGCATTATTACAGAAATTACATAGAGGAGATGCCCCATACCATTTTGCTAAAAGTATATTGAGTGGAAGCAAATTATGTCTTAAAAGGTACCATAGTCTACGGACATTATGGGGAATATTCCAAATGAGATATTGTTGGGCTAATTTTGGGATATATGTTTTTACCAGGGCTTCCCTTTCTTTTTGTCTAGGTTGGGCAAGTATATCCGACTTATAACAGAGTTCCCAAGATGTACTTTTTAGTTTAAGCTTTAGCTCAGATGGTGAAAGTAAGAATAACGTGCTTTCATCCAGTTCAAGCAGAGATACCGCTTTTCTAAAGTTTTTTACCAACTGCGAGTACTCGTTAAAGTTGCCCAGGAGTTCCTTTTTAATAGTTTCTCTTAAGGTACCCGGTTTACCTCTGGCCAAACAGGCTACCCATCTTACGAGGGCAACCAACCCCTGTACCCAACAACTTCGGAGTCCGAATTCCAGCCTGCATGAGGATGTTGAACATGCTGTGTTAAAAGAAGAGATTTTTCTTAGTACCTTTCCTTCCATTTTTTGCATAAAACCCCATTGTTTCAACTCCACTAATTCAATTCCATATAGAAGAGTTGCAGGAATTTTCGCTCTAAATACCTCCAGAAAGAGGGAGAAATGCCTCTTCCCGGTAGCATTATACAAAGAACATAACCCCGAACCATGGGCCAGCGCTTTACGTGAGTTATGTTCAATATGGGGCTTCTCACTAAGATTAGCAGATATTATTTTGCCTAAAAAGGTATAGGTTTTAACCACCTCGAGTTTTTGTCCGCTAATAGTCCAATTATAACTACCAGACCTGCATTTCTTCTTACCAAAGATGCACATAATTTTACTTTTCGAACTATTAATTTTCATATAATGTGCTTCAGCAAATTGGTTCAATGCGTATAGACGATTAGATAGACCCTTCGGGGTCAAATCTAAAACAAGTATATCGTCCGCATACATTAGAATCGATATGGCTGACCCTCCAATTGTCGGTGCTAATCCCTCACAAACTGCAATGGAAGATGGTAGGTCGGCCATATACAAAGAGAACAATATGGGCGCCAATATACACCCTTGTTTTAATCCATTCAGAGAGGGGATAGATTGAGAGAGACCCCTCTCTCCACCTTGCAGCACCTTACACCATGTGTTCGAGTGTAGAGACTTAACTAGTTCGAGTAAATATCCTGGCATACCCAATGCAGCCAGCTTTCTCCACAGCGTTGGACGATCCACCTTGTCAAACGCCGTGGAGAAATCTATAAATGCTACGTATACGCCACCACCTCGAACACGAGCATATTTATCCATAATCACATGTAATAGTGTCAAATTATCTAGAGTTCCATGCTCTTTTCGAAATCCTGTCTGTTCCATGGGTAAAATACTATTTAGGTCTGCCCATTCCATTATTAACATTAAAAGAAGTTTAGCGAAGATTTTTCCTATTGAGTCTAATAAAGCTATTAGACGATAGTTAGAAGGTTTATCCCGATCACCCTTTTTAAATATAGGGATTAATATACTTCCCCTCCAAGAGTCGGGGACTGTTCGTGATTTAAAGCATGCTTGAAATACTGGAAGAAGAATCCTACTCCAGATAATAACATCTTGCTTAATTATAGACATGGGCAGTTCGTCAGGACCCATAGCTCCGGAAGAGCGCATACTCTTTATCACGTTAGCTATGGATTTCTCAGTAGGAAGTTCCATTTTATGGTCACTATTTGGGCCTGGATCCCATGTATCCCCCCCTGCACCATTGGGTGCATATAAGGTAGTCACAAATAGAGTCCAGACATCTTCTGAAATAGCGATTGGAGTGGGAGTTGTTATTGAGCCACATCCTTTCCTTATTATGGACCAAAAATCTCTAGATTTATTGTAGGTCGAAGCCTCTCTTAACTTGATCCATAGAGAATCTTCTTTTTCTCTTTTTATCTTAGATCTCAATCTTACCCTCCTTCTTTTTAATACGGCTAACTGATGTTCATTTTCCCCAGATCTATTAAGGTATTGTTTCCTAACGAGTTTATTTATCTTATTGGGCTAGGAGAGAAATGTGTCTTTTTAGGTTTTCCTGTATTCTTAGCCATCGCAGTGACTTTTTTGAGGAGATTTTCAAGATGAAGGAATTCCATACCTTGCCAATGGTCTAATTCTAATAACGTTTGGGCAAGAATATTTTGTACATCCTTCATATTGGTAGATCCCCAATAACATCTACCTGACTTACACTTAATAGAGAGACCTCTATTCTTTAAGGACCAGGAATTAGTTTCAGGGGGAATTAATGAGACGGTTATATTAATAATTTTATGGTCACTCAAGGAAGAGTGAGAGATCACCATATCTTTAATGAAAGAGAACGTATCATAGTCCGTAATTGCGTAAGCCAAAATAGATTCACCCCTAACGGATCCATGTGTATAGTTAGCGGGAGTATCAGAGGGCATCCTGCCATTTATGATAAGCCCCTCTAGGGGCGGGTGTATTTTATCCACACTTCATTATATGTGATAGGACCTACGCCGTGCTTTACATAGAGCTCATATGTTGGAGTTCCAATCGGAGGAACCGGACAGGAATCCTCTAATCGGGAGTCCTTACTACCTCTAATCGGGAGTCCTTACTATAACCAAGACAAAACAAGTTTCCAAGTCTGCTAAAACCAGGCATCTTTGCTCACTAGTCTAGCTTCAAACTTCAAAGGATTATCTGTTACGATATTTCTCGTGAATACACAAGTCCTTCGGCTTTGGGGCTTGCAAGTACCAAATCAAAGCGTATCTCAAGGATACCAAAAACTAAGGACAAACTAAGGACTGGGAGACGCTCCACTTATACTTAACTGAAGTATTTGAAGATCGGTGACGTCGCTAGAAGACTCGTCTATCGTTTCGCTCTACCAAGGATCACTGGGTCCAAGACAAGGCGATAGTCAGGGCAGCAGTCCTTCGTAGCCGTCGGGACGCGGGGAACCTCGCAGCAAAGACCTTCGGAACCACGTCGACGTTCAGGGGTCTCTGAAGTGGCTGGCCGTCCTCTGGAATTTTCACACGAAGCTCCTCACGAACATCTGGCTTGGACCGTCGCCGCTTGATACCGCCCGAGTTGGGCGCCAACTGAGGTAACGGGTTTTTAGGAACCCGTTTGGTGCCAGGGGATAACACCCGAAGACCTCTGAGTTCTCCCTTGTTTCGGACCACAGAACACTGAGTCTTCTAGTCGCAGTCAGAGATCAAGTTTTATTGGCAGCTACCAAGTAACAGGCGTCCTAGAAGCACGACAAACACGGGTCATGTGTTCTCAGGAGACTGTTCGTTTTTACAGAACCAGCCTTCTCCTTATATACAAAAATAATAGCTGCAAGCAAGAATTCTTGAGTTTATGATATGGCTATACACATATTTCTACAATAATACAAAAGAGCGAAGTCATGTAGGCAAGCCCGTATTTTAGATGTCCAATTCGTGATAGATTACCCAGCCAAGCCCGGAACTCCCATCAGATATCGGTGAAGCCCCAATAAAAGAAGGCACCTCCTAGTCATAAAACTGGCCATAAACAGGGAACGCGGACAGGCGTGTGTGTAGAAAACATGATCTGGATGTAGTGAATGGTTTGGGGCATGTTATGCATTGATGCTATCGTATTAGGCCACTGGGCGAGGAGCTGCCCAAACAGGTTTGGCTGGAGGCAAGAGAGTCAGTTGGGACAGGTCAGGGGGGGGTCAGGGAAGATGGACGTGTCCTTTTAGATCAAGCTCGACCTTTAATTGACTTATCATGAGGGCAAGACACAAGATGGATACCGTTTACAAAATGGAGTCTGAGGGGTCGGGACGGAAACTACGATTCAGGGGTGTTAGCATGCTTTGATCATGACGCAAATGCATAGAAATGATGTCCTAATCATTATCGGTTCGTCGACACCAAATTCGTCATGGTACGTTGATGTTTCGGGACACGGGTATCGGACCTCGATACCGGGACAACAGTAGGGTCCAGAATTTCAGAACCACATATCCAGCCCACACCGGATGGAGTAGCGCGCTGCATCTCGACCCTCCGCAAGGGCTTGGGCGAGTTTAGCCCGGACCTCCTCCGGGCAATGTGGCAGCCCAAGAGGCATGCGGTATTGACAGACCGTAGTCCCAAACTCAGGGACGAGAACACTTTCTTTCCGCATTGCTCGTACCTCTTGGATTCCCGATCGGGTGGAGCCGTCAGGAATGCGGTCTGGGAAGTGGAGGTCTGGATGACCAGGCTCTCGGGGGTGGGATGGGTGGACAAAAAGCAAGGGTCACCCGGGGCCGGGCGGTAGCGTCTGGCCACGTTCCTATCCACAGGCTGACCTGTAGCGGGCTTGGACCACGATCCCACAAGAATGTCACACAGAGCCTCATTAAACGGCAGCAGAGGCTCAGTGGAGCATGCCTGCGGTTTAAGGACCTCAGTGAGGAGGTTAAGTCCTCACGGCCCCGACGGGGAGCGTCAGGCCCAAGGCCTTGGCTGCCCACGTCAACACTACACTGTAGGCAGCCCCCTCCTCCGTAGCCACGGTGGGAGGGGAGACAAATCCAGTGTCTGGCGAAGTGTCAATACCACTGGCCTCCCCAAGCTCATATGTCCAGTCCTGTTGAGACTGGCACTCCTGTGCCAGAGGGTCCATAGACCCCTCCCAATCACCTTCATCACCCATCTCCTGAAGTTCAGGGTCAACGGATAGGGCCGGTTCGTGGAGATAGAAATCTCCAAACGACGCCGAGAGTGGCGCCGCTGCGCTCCGGCGCGGGAACCGAATCGAAGGGAGGATTGGGGATGGCACCGACAGGAGGCGCCGGGGGTGACACCCGATGGGCCGGCGCCGGCGAGGTCATGAGGTCGACCGGCGACGACCCGGATCCGGAAGTGGATCCAGCGAGGGCCTGCGGCGCCGGGACCGAAGTCGCCGGCGGGGCCGAAGCACCCGGCGGCGTCGGAGCCGAAGCACCCGACCCGCCAGGCCCTCCAGCCGGGACCGTTGGGCCCGAAGGCGCCACGGAACCCGGCTGTGGAGGGAGGGACCTCATGGCCATGAGGTACCGCTCAACCTCCTCCGGCGTTGCTTCGTGCCCAGGGACCTGCAGGTGTGGGGCAGGATGCGGCACCTGCGACTCCGTCGGAGCCGCGAGGGTGGTGTCACCCGAACCCCCGGCCGTGTCGTGCAAGCGTCGGGGTGGGTCGGAGGAACGATGACGTCGCTCCGATCTCTCATGCCTCTTACCTGGGGAAGATCCCGACGACCGATGCCGACTCCCGGAGCTACGAGGACTCCGACTCCGCGACCGGTCCTTCGGCCTCCTGTGGGACCGGGACCTGGAACGGCACGGGGCCGACTGCCAGAGCAACAGTCGCTTGCGGGACCGCTCCCGCCTAGCCTTCTATGTCAGGGCCTGGCAGTCGGGGCAGGTGCGGTCGTCGTGGTCGAGGCCTAGACACTGAAGGCACCGGCGATGGGGGTCGGTAACCGACATCAGTCAGTCGCACCTGGAGCAAGGTTTGAAACCGGGCATCCCTACCGGCACCGTAGGAGTCGAGAGACTCGAAAAAGAGATGATCAAATAGATCAAAAAGTTTCTCCGGATCTGCGCTAGCTGGCGCGGAAAAAAGAAAAAGTGACGTCAGTGCGCGAGTGAGGCGTCTAAGTACTCCGACAACGTCATACCAGCGCTAACGATGCCGATGACGGACGCGGAGCCGCGGACGACGCCTGTCGGCGCGCAGGGGTATTGCTACGCAAAATTTTCCGGATCGAGTCTGACGCCTGGGGATATTCTAAGGTGAGGAATCTATCTTTCAGATACATTTTGCAATCGCAAACCCTCCAAGTTGCAACTCAGAGTTTCCAAGAGCAAGATTAAATTTTTGTATTTAGTAAAAATCCTTTTGCAATATGGAACAGGCTTTCTGGGTGACTCCGAATTGTAATGAGTGAAAGTGGCATCCACTTCAAATTGCAAATCGCAGTAAGGTGCATCAATGACTACGTCTAAAAACCACTGAAATGTTCCCATCCACAAAGGAGATGGTATCAGATTTGGAAAAGTGGGGCGGTCTACATAGTACAGCTTCCCCTGTCGGAAATGTGGGGAGCAGGCAGTGGTGGAGGTGTGCTACCAAAGGGACATTTTTTATTTGTAAAGCAGGACTGGTTCCTTCAAGGAACACAGACTGTTTACAAAAAAAAAAAAGAATTCCAGTCGGAAATGAGAATATAGGGACACTGGTCCGCTGTTCCTTGCAGGCTACGATCCATGTGATAGTAGCTAATCACAGGGAGCCAAGATTACCAATATGGTAAATAAAATTCATTAAGCAGCAAACTCCTGCAACTGGAGATTTGGCAACATGACCTATTAGCACATAGGTTGCATCAGAAATTTAAAGACTTGTTTGAAAAAGTCAGTTCTTAACTGGCGAACACTTAGTGAAAAGTCTGTTCATACAGCTGTCCCATAGAGTCTACAAGAACAGTCAGGTAACATTTACTCACTTCTAATGTAATGTAAATTAGAAGTGAGTAAATGTTACCTGACTGTTCGTGTAGACTCTATGGGACAGATGTATGAACAGACTTTTCACTAAGTGTTCGCCAGTTGAGAACTGACTTTTTCAAACAAGTCTTTAAATTTCTGATGCAACCTATGTGCTAATAGGTCATGTTGCCAAATCTCCAGTTGCAGGAGGTTGCTGCTGCTGAATGAACACCACAATTTGCAACCACAGCATATTATATTGTTATCATTGCTTCACTATCAAAATCACCATAACTTGCTTATAGTGTTCAATGTAGTTATGTCAATGGTGCTCAGTATTCCAAGGTAGGATTCAGAAGCATTCCCATGCAGATGTAGACAATATACTAAGGCACTAGAGTCGAGAGATGCAACTCACAACTTTTACAACTGCAGAAACCTATACACAAACGAGACAACATACATGAGTAAAATTGTATTTCACAAAATTTAAAACATGTTGCAAAGGAAAAATACCATCATATCTAGCTCTAAGGGTTTATGTTCCACTACGTAACTTGAATAAAATAATCTCTTTCTCACAGCAAACTTACCTGACCATGAATAGGGGAAACTGAACCAGGGGATAAAGTGCGAGTGAAAGCAGAGGTTTTCTGCCATGTTGTGTTAACAGTCAGGCCAGGGAAGCCAACATTTTCATAATCAGAGTCAGGCACTTCTGTAGGTTTATTAGGGGTGAGTGGTCTGCAAAACAAAATCAAGTGTATAAATTCTCCTCTATACTTTATACCAATGGAATACATAAGCAAACACCCAGGCAACTCAATTGGGTTAACAATAAGTTCATAGTGCTTACAGATGGTATCTTGATTACCCAAGCTAATCTAAAAGGATCTTTGGCTCAGTTATTACGAATGGCCTCTTACTTCTGATAAAGCCGGTAACTGCAGTCACTGGGCCCATTCAAAGTGTGAGATCCACAGGAACATTGCAGGTCTCCTTACTTTCACACACAGATTTTGGCTGTTGAAAATTGAGGATTTATCGGTTCACAAGCTAATTCCTCATTTGGACTATCAGAGTCAGGCTCATAATAAGTTGGATTTTTCCCCGGGAGTTACCGGTAGCACCAGTGTAAGAAACACTGGGGGTGGAAAAATACCAGCCCATTTTGTAGGTCATTTGGAATGAGAACCTGAAAGGTTGTGCACATGATAACAAGCTAGTGTTGAAATTGAATAGGAAAGTAGTGGTCCAGAGGCAAGTCACTGTATATGTTAACAGAAGACCAGTGCTACACTACTTTACTTCGAGGCTCTTCATTTGCCTAAAGTGGCCAGCTGCTAAGACATTTACTAAGTATTATGCATTAGAAATAATTAGAAACTACAAAATGTTTTAACAGAAAACTCCATCTTTTTAAATCTTGTGGAGTATGAAAAGTACATTTAACTTCTGTGGAGAATCTCTATAGGAATGACAAAACAAATTCTGCAGCACAGTGTTTATTACATGCATATAATTTAGTACATTCATGATACCTTATGTTTATTTAGTAATCAATTGAAATGATCTTACTTTAGAGGCAGTGAGGTAACAGACAAAGATATCGTAGGTGGAACTAAGGCCTTCTTTGGAGATAAGACGTTTTCACTTTCTGCTCCTTTTTCTACATAGTTTGATGGAAACCAGCCAACATTTCCTTGAAAGCTTCCATACAGCCAGCCTGGCTCACCCACCGTTTTCTCATCAACCTATATAAATCAAAGGAATAAAAACGTTGCTAAATAAACAGACCATAAAGAGAAGCAGGTAACCTTACCTTTCCAATCAACAGAAAATTACTGCTACTTATGTAAAATAAGTGAGAAAACAAAGTCCTAATGCGTCAGTTGTAATCACTGACGAAATGAAACATCCGCTAAGGTGACAGTAAATCAATGTATTTTGTGACGATTCAATGATTACAAAAGTCATGCTATTCATTAGTAGGAGTAAACAAAACTTTCGTCCAACTGAGATGTGAGAGGCACCTCTCAATTTTTCAAGTCCAAGACCATTTAGCCATTAGCATTTCCCAAAACCCTATTCTCTCAGTTCAATATGTGCCTACACAGAACATCTTCCAAAAAAACTAAAAAGGACTGCTCTCAATCGCTCTCGCCTAACGCACATGAAAAGCTAGAAAAAGGCCTTGTATTTTTTTAGGGAGGGTATCACAATTGATGTCCAAATAACTCAAATCACTCCATATTATGAATGATTTCACTTCCAGACCTTGAATATGCAGTCATGGATATCTAAAACCCTGCCACAAACACCGCTTATCCAAACATCTGAGGTTTCCAAAAGTCAAATCCCAGGTGGCAGGAAAACAAAGCATATTCAGGAAACTGAAATCAAAGAAACACAGAGAACAGCCTGACAGGTATGACCTCTATGGAACAAATCCAGAACAAATATGAAGACTGTAGAAATGCTGAAAACACAAACCTATAATAACAAGCTTATGTCCCAGGGTTCCACGCAGATGATGGAGAGGAATAAAGGGCACCAACTTACCTATTTTCTCGGCAACTGCATACTGTGATACAAAATCCAAGCTACCTGGAATGAGGACCCTCAGATAAAATAATGCCCTACACTTATCGTACTTCTGTCTTCCAAATAATGTATTAACTTATGCATCAGTTAGGGTAATGTTTTGCAAAATCAAAAGCACTAAGCAGCGGTTTTACAGATTTTCTGCACAGGAACAACCAACAAAAAGTAGGTATGCATTCTACCATTTGTTGAATGGAAGATAATTTCTTCAGCTGGGATACAATATACTGAGTAAACGCATGCAATAAACTTTACTTTCCCTCTTGGTCCAGTTTTCTTCGTTACTACTACTCCTGATCTTTCTCATTTATAAAGTGAGTTTTTTTTGTTAGTTTTTACAGTACTCAGTGGCGTAACATGGAGCTCATGGTTAACCCAAGGGAGGAAGCTTGATGAGGCTCAGGCTAGTCTTAAATAGTAGAGTGGAGGGAACCAAATGTCTTCTGGTAAGTAGTTAAAGATCACAGAAATAAAGCAGGAACGTCTTCTTTTGTTGTTAAAGAAATATTTAATGTGAGATAAGATCTGCTTCTCAGAGAGGAGCCCTATCTCTGTTGAGTCTGTTACGTAGATAAGGATTGCTTAAAATAAAGTCTCTGAAAGCTACTTGAACAAAAATAGTTATATAAGACTATTTTAAGAGCCAAAAAACAGGGGTTGGGAATGCCAAATAGGAAGGCATAACCATCATTAAAATGAGAAAGAACATGAGTGTGGACAATTCTTGAACGTGAAATCAGTGTGCAGGTTTATCCAGACTCGCAACACACGTTTGGAGTATCAGATGTGAAAGTGTGATAGCACTTTAGTGGAAGGGACCAGGGAGGAAAATATACTATATAGCCGGAGACTAACTTCCAAGATTGTCTAGTAAAGAAACACTAAACCTGGGGAAAGAAACTCCAAGGCCTTCAAGTCTCACATAATTCCATAAGTAGTATACCAGTATCAGTTGCAAGATACACCTGAGTTAGACGTCATCTGCGTATTAATAGTGCAGAATGTTCTCCCCTGCTAGGGTCTTAATGTAACAATTGGAAAGTGTTCAGGCAGTGCTGAGATCATTGGCACTCAAGAAAAATGAGAGAAAGGCAGACCTGGAGAACAATTTCACAAACACAGCTCTCTTTCCAATGACAGAAAAGAACTAGAGAGTGGGCAAAAAGACCTCATGACAGACCATGTTCAAGAAAAACTTGTACTCAAGGATCACCACCATGAGGGATATGCTGTGTAGCATCCAACATCGGAAAGATCGCCATCTCTGTACTGTATATACAACTCAAACAAAAAGCAACAACTGCCTACATAAAAATACATGCTGAGGTCGCGCCGGTGTCAGGTAGGCTCGGTCTAGGGAAAAAAGTACATGTTTTTGAAACTGGAGTTCCGGGAATTTTAGGGCACGCTCCCAGACTTTATACTGTATTGGCCTCCAACTCCTCCCCCCATTTGTGTCTCAGTTGGGCAAGTGGAGCAGGTGTCAGTTCCCGGGTGGCCTTGTATATCCATGTGATTAGGTGATGGCCGGGGCCCATGGACAGTACTGTGTGGAGCACTGGGCGAGTCGCGGGCACACCCCCAAAAAGATCCCAAAGACAACGGCAATACAATTTGCCGGTGTAGAAGGAACTGCCTTTGGGTGAGCCTGCTCTCTTCTGCCAGATGGTCGAAAGGGAGAAGTTGGCCTTCAGAAAAAAGAGACTCCACTTCGAGAAGCGGGAGATCCATCCAGGCCTGCAGTGCCCGGGCAGTGTAGTAGCCCCAGTCCTGGGGAGGCCCACCAGCGGCAACAGTGGGGTGTAGAGAGGGGTCCTTTGGGACAGGCGATGGACCCGGAGCATACAGTAAATTGCCACGGCTACCTGTATGGAATGGGTCAATGTAGGCTGGGCCCCGGCAGGAGCAGGCGTCGGATTGCCGGTAACAATAAAAGAAACATATTTTTCTAAAGTGGCAGTGAAGTCAGTGAATGATTTTATTTTTAAGTTGAGGACAGTTTTCCATCTGCCAACTAGGTTAAATAGGCACACTTAGCAAGTAGCTTGCTGAAGATGTTGTAGGATAGCAGCTAAGGAATCACACGAGGGGAAAGGGACACCTTTCCCAGTAAAGCTTACAGTACAAGAAGGCAATATTAGCAGTCGCCTCACGATCACAGTGTTAAAGAAATTACATTTTGTCTCCATTTGAGCTTTCCCTTCTAACTTAGCATCTTTTTGAAATGGTGATTTGAACATGTTTCTCACTAACACGACAAAATGCCATGCACGCGTTTATTATAGTTAGACTTTGTTGTCCTGTTATCTGCACTGTTAGTGTCAGGGACACATATTAGAACGTGATGTTCTTGCTATATTTTGTGCTTGTAGTAGACAACTCTTTTACCTAGACTAAGGGTCTGGTTACAATCTTAGCGAACAGGGATACTCCAATACAAACATGACGGATATCCTGTCCGCCATATTACAGTTTCATTTTCATAATATGGAACTTGTAATACGGCAGATGGAATATCCATCATGTTTGTGATGGAGTATCCCATCTGCTAAGATTGTAATCAGGCCCTAAGTAAAGATTTTTTTTGCATTTCCTGCAGAATTTAATAATGCCCTTATTTTATTATTTAAACATCATCCGTTGTTAATTCGGTGAAAGGCACTTCACACCGGAGTTATCAAGGAAGCTGCTGAGAGCTGTAAATGACAATCAGCTCCGCAGGTCCCGACATTCATTCTAAGAAGGGAGATAGCTGAGCAAGCAGATGCATGTAGGCTTGCATACTCAGAGAGAGTGCATTTGTTAAAGCACTGAGGACGGCGTCCTGAGACATTATACCAAGGTATGGAGTTAGATCATTCCAACAGGGTCTGGCAGAAGGGTACTCAAACCATGCGCTCGCTAGTGTAGGGGTATTACTGATAGACAGGAGTTATATTGGGTAAAATTGCCATGGTTGAATTTTTTTTATTTTATGTATTTTGAAAGTTTTATATAGCGCGAACAAGATCTTTGCAGATAACAGAGCGCTTTACACAGGCAAGTGCCAGGGTAGGGAAACGAGGGAGCATAGTAGGAAGGTAGGTCATCACGTTAGTGTAAATAGTACAACTATTACAGATATGAGGTAGCATGGCATAGTGGGAAGGTAGGTCATCAAATCAATGTAAATAGTACAAATATCACAAATAATACAGATATGAGGGAGCATGAACAATTAGGTAGCTCAATAAAACAAGTAAAACACATGTGCCAAGGAATAGGACCGGTAATACTGATCGACGCAGAGTAAATCAAACGCAGTAGTTCAAGTGTATTTAGCCATGAGGATACTTTTGACTTCTTTCTTAAAAAGAAGAGTGGAGGAGATGAGTCTGGTTTCAGGAGGGAGTGAGTTCCTGATCCTGGGCGCCATTCCTGAGAAGGAGCGTTTGTAGGTTTTTTCCTTCCGGAATCTTCGAGGCTTCAGCATCAGATTGTTTGTACTTCTGGTGGTTCTGGACCCGCCGGAAATTGTCAACTTCAGCGTGAGGTAGCCGGGTGATTTCAGGTGTATAGCCTTGTGCGTCATGCAGGCAATTTTCAGCTGTATTCTGGCTCCAAGAGGCAACCAGTTCAGGGCTTTAAAGTCAGGGGAGATATGCAAATGTTTTTTAGATCCAGTGATGAGTCTAGCTGCCGCGTTTAGTGAAGCTCCGAGGGGTGCAGTTGTAGTTAGAGGGAGGCCGCAGAGGGCCACGCTGCCATAGTCTATGCGAGGGATGACTAGTGCTTGTACTGCAGTTTGGAAGTCTTTGGCTGGGAGGAAGGGTTTAAGTTTCCTCAAGGTATTTATTTGGAAGTTCGCCCCCTTAGTTGCCTTGCTGATATGCTGCTGCATGTTGAGGTTGGTGTCAAGTGTTATGCCTAAGGATTTTGCTGAATCCACGATGGTCGGTTGGACATTGAGGGCTGTTAGGTGCTTAAGCCATGTTTGTGTGGTGGATATTTTCGTGGGAGGTGAGATCAGGAGGAACTCAGTTTTCATAGCATTGAGTTTGAGGTGGTTATCGGCCAGCCAAGATTGGGTGCTTCTGATCGTTGAGTTCAGACGCATGATGTCTTTGGGTGATTGTAACTTGAGATATAGTTGAGTGTCATCGGCGTACATGTGAAAGTGTACATTGGATGCTTGTAGCAGGGTGGTGAGTGGTTCCATAACTAAGTTGAATAAAGTGGGGGATAGGCATGAACCTTGGGGGACACCTAACGTAACAGGTACTGAAGAGGACATCAAGTTTTTGCTCTTGAATTTTTGAGACCGGTTGTGTAGAAAGGAAGTGAACCACTGAAGAACAGTCCCAGAGAGACCTATTCTTGTTTTTAAGAGTTCGAGTAAGTTCTCATGTTTCACCGTGTCGAATGCTGAAGAGAGGTCAAGAAGGATGAGGAGGCAGGTATCATTTTGATCTAAAATTTGGAGGGCGTCGTCAATTATGTGAGTCATAGCGGTTTCAGTGCTGTGCCATGCTCGGAAGCCTGATTGATGAGGGTTGAGGAGATCAGACTGTTCTATGTGCTTTGTCAGTTGTAGTTGGACGCATTTTTCCAACAGTTTGGCGAGAGTGGGAATGTTGGTAATCGGACGGTAGTTGTTTAGATCAGTGGGGTCGGCTGTTGGTTTCTTCAGTAAAGGTGTCACTTGTCCAACTTTGAGGGAGTCAGGGATGGTTCCTTGTTGAAGTGAGCTATTGATAATTTTAGTCCAGAGTGGGAGGAGCAAAGGGGTGAAGTCTTTTACAGCGTTAGCAGGAAGAGGGTCAGTGAGGTGGTTGGATGGTTTCAGGGTGCTGAGTACTCTGTCAATTTCTTCTTCAGAGTAGGTGTCAAAGGATGACCATGTCGCATTGTTTTTTAGTTCATTGGGTGTTATGCAGTGGGGCTTTGAGTAAAGGCTTGCGTCAATGAGGAGATCGCTCCTTATGTTGTCCGTTTTTTTGTTAAAGAAAGCAGAGAAATCTTCACAGGAAGGAGCAGTGCCCATAATGTCAGCAGCTGGGGGTTGTTCCTTAGATTGTGATCGGATTAGCTTGAACAGTTTACTTGGACGGTTTTTTGCTTGGTCAAGCTGGAGTCTGAAGAATTCTGATTTTGAGCGTTTTATTTTCCTGAAGTAGGCGTTTCTCTTTTTCTTCAGAATGTTTAGGTGCAGTGCCGAGGGAACAGATCTCCAGGTGCGCTCTGCCATTCGCATAGCCCGCCTGTCTTCATTGAGACTCCCGTTGTACCAGGGGTTGGAGATCTTGGTGGCGACTCTTTTCAGTTGCATCGGTGCAGCCTCATGGATTATTGAGGCCATGGTGTTGAGATAGTGGTCTGTTAAGTACTGAACGTCAGTAACGTCGGTAGGGGGGAGTAGGAGATTGCAGCTGTTAGGGGGTAGAGAGTTTGGATTGAGTTTCCTCAGGTCTCTTTTCCAAACTTTGGGCATGGAGTATTGGACCGGGATACGTTTAACTTTTTCCTTGATGAAGAATGTGACAATATGGTGGTCTGACCAGTCACAAGGTTGGATTGAATCAAGTTGAGTAGTGCCTTCTTTGGAGTTGACAAGGTCGAGGATAGAGCCTTTGTCATGTGTCGGGCTGTTGCATATTTGTGTGAGGTCAGAAGCGTTAAGGAAATTTTTGAGGCTATTAACCACTGCGTCACTGCAGTCATTCCAGTGAAGATTGTAATCGCCAAGGTAGATTTGTGTGTTTTGCCGTCCTGAGTTGATTGACATTAATTAATTAATTAATTGTGGGTTTCTAAAGCGCTAGAATCAACTCCCGAAGGAGTATCTCTGCGCTGTAGACCGCTGGGGAACCCGTCCTGGCTTTCCCTGTGAGATGGTCCCTACTGGGTATCTCCAAGGTGAAACCAGGCATCCCCGGCGTATGTGGGGGGCCGTTGTGGAGATGAGGCAAGCTAATGCCAAGAGTTGCCGAGTGTGATCCCTGGTTAGAGTAGGCACCGAGGCGAGAATTATCGAGTCCGCTGACCCTGGTCCACGACCCTGCCGCGTCGGGGATAGAACCCTGGTCCCGGGCCGCCCTCTGCTTCCAGGTCTGCTGCCTCTAACCAGTGAGCCACACCACTCCATTGTGTCCATGAGTTGTTGGGAGAAGATGAGGTTGTCCCCAGGAGGGTGGTAAATGATGTGTAGTGAGCATACAGGTTTGTTTTCACTGATGACATCAAGGCAGAAGTATTCACAGGAGGTAAGAGAAGGGGCGGTGACTTTATTAATTGAGAGGTTGCTCTTGTAAATGCATGCGATTCCGCCGCCTGTCTTGTTGGACCTGTCAAGTCTAATGATGCAGTAGTTGGGGGGCACAAGGATATCCATGATAGGAGTAGAGGATTCAGTTAGCCATGTTTCAGTTAGGATGGCTAGGTCAAGGTCCAGATACATGATGAGGTCAGCGACCTCCGACGAGTGTTTTTGGGCCGATCTACAGTTGAGAAGTGTGCATTTGAGTCTGGGGGTGCAAGGGGAGGAGGAGGGGTTTATAGTGAGAGGGACTTTAGTGAGGTTGTTGGCACGGAGCCTCTGTTGTTATGCGTGGGGTGTCTGAGATGGTTGGAAAGAATCGTAGGAATGGACAGGTGTGTGGTGTCTAAGACGTTTTTGGTTTCCGGGACATAAGTGCGGAGTAGGGTATGTATGTCGAGGTCCGAGAGAGTCTTGATAGTGCGCTGGGGGCGGTTGGAGGTATTGCGAGAGGGGATAGAGGTCCAATGTAAGGGGTGTGTAGGATGTGTCTTGATAGTGCGCTGGGGCGGTTGGCGGTATTGCGAGAGGGGATAGAGGTCCAATGTGAGGGGTGAGTAGGATGTGAGGGGGGGTTGTTGTTTCGTTGAGGAGTGGTGGTGAGAGGGGGGTGTCTGGGGTGCGTGAGGAGTAACTCTTTGAGGGTGTGGAGTTCTTCTTTCACTTGGAGGAGGGTGGTCATGATTGTGTCCAGCGTGCAGTTGGGTAAGGAGTTGGGGGGGGCACTGAGGGAGAGCACGTGCCTGAGCGACTGGAGCATGGGGGGGAAGGGGTGGGGGTGTTATTGAGGTGATTGGAAATGGATTTGGAGTTGGGGTGTTAGTGAGTGTGTTGGAGTTCTCGTAGGTAGCAACGATGTTGGGGGGGAGGAGTGAGAAGATAAGTGACGGTGTTGGTGTTGTTGGACAGGGAATCAATGAAGGGAGGGGTGAGGCAATTGCGAGACGTGTGGAGGCTGGTTGTTGCGGGGGTGTAGTAATAGGGAGTGAGAGTGGGGGGGGGAGATGTTGAGGGAGGAGTGGGGGCCAGGAGTGGCGGGAGTGCAAAGAGTGGGGGGGGGGGAACGGTTGAGGGAGGAGTGAGGGCTAGGAGTGGCGGGAGTGCAGGGAGTGGTGGGGAAGTTGTTGAGGGAGGGGTGACGGTCAGGAGTAGCTTGAGTGCAAAGAGTGGGGGGGGGAGATGTTGAGGGAGGAGTGGGGGCCAGGAGTGGCGTGAGTGCAGAGAGTGGGGGGGGAAGAGGTCGAGGGGGGAGTGGGGGCTAGGAGTGGGGGGAGTGCAGCGAGTGGCGGGGGTGGGGAAAGTGGGGGGGAGGTGGGCTGGGAGAGAGTCGTGTTGTGAGGGTCAGAAGCGGTGGGTTGTTCTGAGACGCTAGTTGGAAGTGTGGTGTTCTGGTTCAGTTGGAGTGGGGTATGAGTGGAGGTCCGAGGATTGGAGAGGTGCCCTTTGAAAGTGGGGAACAGGTTGTCGAGTAGTTCCAGGTTCCTGTCTGTGGATTGAATTAGGACAACCCCGTTATTGTAGTTAGTAATGGTGGTTCTGCCTGGGAAGAGTTGGGATGGTGTGATGGAGAGTGTTAGGCCATGAGCGGATTTCCTGGTGGTGGAGACGTTGAGTAAGGTGAGGAACGCTTTTCTCCATTGAGCTCTGCGTGTGGTGTGGAAGATGATATCGGTGTTCAGGGATCCATTGATCGGTGAGAAGTAGGTGTCGGCAAAGGGGGTTTCAGGGTGGGACCTCAGGAAGTTGTGTTTAAAGCGTTTAGCGGCTTTTTTGGTGAGTGCGGGTGGGTAGTTTATTTTATATGTGTGCTTGCCGATGGGATCCATGTTGGGATGGCGGTAAAGGTGGGTGTGGGATGGTGAGCAGTAGAGATATACAAGAGCAGAGGTAAAAGCAAACAATAAATTACATGGGTCAAAAATGACACTAGTGAGTGATCAAAATATATGAGGTAGCAATCGGTGCCTTACATTAGTAAAAAGTGAAATGGGTGCAGTTTACAAAAGAAATGTACAACAATATATGAGGTAGCAATAAATGCATTACAGGAATAAAGAGAAATGGGAGCAGCTTACACAAATGTGCAGTAAACAAATATAAGCATAATACTGATGAAATACTGGAACAAAATACAGATGCCAACAAAAAGTTAAAGAGTCAAAAGTGATACTAGTGAGCAGCCAGGAATATATGAGGTAGTGATCGGTGCAGAAAGTGAATTGGGTGTAGGTTACAAAAAAGAAATATCCAAAGTGCAATTAGAAGTATAATACTGCAATAAAAGGCAGACATTCTATCACAAGAGTATACACATATATACCCATATGTATAAGGGTATACATGTATATATATATATATTCACTGAAAAAACCATAGGTTATAGACCATATATAGTTAGGAATTAGCATTTAAAAAACCTTATTTTACTCACACAAAACCATTGAAATTCCATATATAGTTAGTTGCACTAACTATATATCGCGCACCCGCAATCCACTGCTGATCATGTCACATATTACATCATTCATGACATGGTCAGTGACATCACTGATGACATCACTGATGACATCTCAAATGACATCACTGATGACATCACTGATGACATCATCTAGTGTCTGTGTGTTTTTGTAAAGTTTAAATATGTTTTACATATTGAAGAATGAGTGGATGTATAAGTGTCTGGATGAAGGATTTAGTAGGTGCGTGACTGACTGTATGAGTGAGTGATTAAATGTGTCTCACTGAATGCATGGGTTAGTGACTAAACTGTCTTAATTTGTGCATCATTATGTCTGTTGTTCTGTAAACTGCTGCATGTGTTGATCATTAGCTATACGAGAGGCTATATGTGTTATTAATTGGTTGCCCAAGTATTTCTATGGGAGATTGAGTTTGTGTAGGGGTGGCTGGAAGGTGTGTGACTCTATGCATAGATGTGTGAGCAGTTTATTCACTAGGTGTATGAGTTCAAGAGTGCATGTGGAAACAGCTACATGGGCAGTTGACTGTGTGCATGAGTGTATTGATGAGTGAATGGATATCTCAATGCTACATGTCATAGTAAGTACATATGTAAAACACAGTACATGTGAGAGTTGGCATATATAAATAACTGTGCATGAGAGCCACTGAATGAGTGAGTAGTTGTATCGATCATTGTGAACTTGTATCAGGGATTGTATAAGAGAGTAAATATGTGTTAGTATATGTTTCAATAAGTAAGGTGTGTTTAACTGTATAGTTGAAGAAATGGAGGTGAGATTGTTTCTTTGCATGACTGACTGGGTGTGTGAGTAACTCCATGGATGAGTGGCAGTGTGTGAGTGTCTGTATACACTGAGTGTATCTAAGGTTATATTAGAGTCTGAAGAGGTTTATCGTATTAGCACAAGAATGATGTCAAATGAGATGTCATCAGTGATGTCATCAGTGATGTCATTTGAGATGTCATCAGTGATGTCATCAGTGATGTCACTGACCATGTCATGAATGATGTAATATGTGACATGATCAGCAGTGGATTGCGGGTGCGCGATATATAGTTAGTGCAACTAACTATATATGGAATTTCAATGGTTTTGTGTGAGTAAAATAAGGTTTTTTAAATGCTAATTCCTAACTATATATGGTCTATAACCTATGGTTTTTTCAGTGAATTTCAATGGTTTTTTAATAGCAAATATCATAAGCTGTCGAATGTCAAGTACGTGGTAAGTGAAAACATTTTCGTGTTTATGCACACTGATCTGCTTTGAATGGTGCCCCTCCCCCTCATTTCTATTAGGAGTACTCTCTCTTTGCAGATAGTGAAAGGTAGTTAACGCAGGCCTTTGCCCCCATTGTAATCCGTCGTGCCTGCTTCTCTCTCCATTTGATTGATTGTTATCCAAGTATTTACTGTTTTAGAATTAGTTCTCTTTGGTTCATTCTCTATTTACAAACAAACACAGAGTCGCAATACTCTGTTTAGTCTTTGCAGATAACGAAAAATCGTGTAAAAAAAAAGAAAAGGAATCGAGCAAAATCAGTAGGCCACTAATGGGATCTCTTTTTGACCTCGCTAAAATAGAAACATTAGGAACAACCCCTCATGACAAATACAAAACTAGTGAGATGAACTGAACTCCACACAATGATGGCTGCAAAACAGCTCGGCTCCGCCACCCACCCCGCCCAAAATAACGATAAAGAACGGCTGCCATGATTGGTTGCGGAATGACCACGACGGAGCTACGAAATGGTGCTGCTCTCATGCTAACCCCAGCTTCAGTCTGAAACATCCAGAAACACTGTAGACTACCAATTCGATCAGTTCCGGTAGCGCCCCAATGTAACCCGGTAGAGAAGAACTAGCCCTCCCCTCTTTGACTGATGGTTCTTGTTGCCTGTCCCTTCTGTTGTCATTTAACAGAACTATTTAGCCTGCTGAAAGGGGTTGTGTTCCGACCGCTGGTTGGTGGAGACATTTTGACTATATTCTGTACCTGCGTTGTCGCGTAATGCGTCATATGACGCGCCGCGTTAGCGCATCCGGAAGTCATCCGGGGCGCGCAGCGCGTAACGTAAGCATAACAAGTCATGTGACTTGTTAATAAAACTTTTCATTGGTTCATTTTACTTTTCTTATTGTAATGATGAAAGGCTTGGTCATATGACCTAAAAATTACGCTTTTCATTACTTCCGAACATTATTTTTTCTTAAATATATGTTATAATGTTCCAGGCTAATGTACTTTCCCGGAAATTTTACAACTGTCCTGCAAGTAAAATATATTCTTTTTTCGAGAAAAAGAGCGTTTCTTCGTCCCATGACGGAGCCGTTGAGCAAAAGAGGGTCGACCTGCTGTCTTAGTCGCCGATACGCCTGAATATGAGATTCTTATCGATCACTTTATGTTGCAGGAATAGAAAACACAACAGCCCTTGACCATTTATCTTAACTGCGTTCCTTCGTATTATACCTTTTACCCTTCATGTAATTGGTCTGCTTTATTTCACTTGCCTTTTAATGATTCTAAAACAGTCACTATTATTAAAAACTTTACCAATGTATATACTACTACCATGTTTTCTTTTAAAAACCTTTATTGTGAAAATGTCATTATACAAATACGAGCCTATAACCACGTGGGCCTGCCACAGAGCAAACTGTAATCGTATATGATGAATAGACATTTACACTGTAGAGGAACGTAACGGGCGGGCCATTAGGTTGCAAGAACTAAGGTGTCTAACAGTTACGGAATCGGTGGACGTACATTTTATAATTAAAATACGACAGGGCCAGTTACAATAAAATTATCTAGATATACATTTGCGGGCAAGTACCATGGGTGACGTTAATTCGAACTTTCAACAGTACAGTAATCAATAACACATCAGAACTTAATATCAATAGGGATGTCGAAATATTCAATCAATTCTCGTCCCCGCCCGCCATGTGCTTCAAAACTGCATACGTATCTCGTGATTTCAAGGTTCTGCAACCAGTACACAACAAGGAGTTACGAGTCCCATTTATTCCGGCGCCATTTTGGGCGAGGACGGGCAGGTCCGGGATATAGTCAAAATGTCTCTACCAACCATCGACTATGATGATGTTCATATGCTGTATTTATTAGAGTAACACTCATCTGTCTACATGAAATTAATTTGCCACAATCTAAACATGTCATTTTAATCTTTCCAAAGTTCTTCTAAATATTTGGGACCGTTTCCCTTGCCTCTGAAGCTCTCAGTGCCACTTCTTTGATGAATGTACTAGCAGGTCAAGGGTTCTCCTCCAAATCTCTCTTTTATGCAGCACTATAATTAATTGGTGCCACCTCTCCATATGACGATGCATGGTATAGTTACCACAACTATATTTTTTTTCGGTTCCTCTGGAGAGTTCATCGTGGCAGATGAAGCGTGTAACGTACCGGGCATTTACCTTTTTTTGCATGTACAGGAAAGGAAAAAAAAATCGAGCGTCCGAGTTCTAAGGTGTCCCAGGGCCATTTTAGTGGACCAGGCCCAAATCCAAAGAACAGGCCGCCATTTTGAGAGTCCTCTTGCAGCCGCCTGTCGCTGTAGCATCAAGAGCAGCCGAAACTCAGCTGAATGGCAACTGAAACGGTAAAGGGGCGCCCCACTACAGCAGACGAGCTTCCACCTAGGAAGGCCCATTCACGCCGGCTCCCCCCCCCTTCGGGCACCCCACGCCGTTATTCGGAGCAGTATTGTAGGATGGCCACACCAGTGCGGCAACTTGCTAGACATCACCTCGGTGGTAACCGAATCTCAACGCCTTGTGGTGTCTCCTATTCAGAAAACATTGTTATGCTGCCTTCGACCTATTCGCCGCAAGTGCGCACACAACTCAACTGCATAGCTTGCTAGACACCACCTCGGTGCCATCCGGATCTTGGAATGTCAGCACCTTTTGGTGTCTTCTCTTCAGAAAATATTGTTGCGCTGCCTTTGGCCCCATTCGCACATCGGTCCGCTACTGACGCCATCTCACAGGCTAATGGGGCGCCCCACGCCGAGTTTCAGCATTGTAGAATAACCACACCAGTACAGCAACTTGCTAGACATCACCTCGGTGCCATCCGGATCTCGGCGCCCCACTGCAGATGAAGTGCCTCTCAACTATGAAACCACCACGGTGACATCCGGATCTTGGCGCGTTGTGCTGCCTTCGGCCTATTCGCACATCGGTCCGCTACTGACGCCATCTCACAGGCTAATGGGGCGACCCACGCCGAGTTTCAGCATTGTAGGATGACCACACCAGTACAGCAACTTGCTAGACATCACCTCGGTGCCATCCGGATCTCGGCGCCCCACTGCAGATGAAGTGCCTCTCAACTATGAAACCACCACGGTGACATCCGGATCTTGGCGCGTTGTGCTGCCTTCGGCCTATTCGCACATCGGTCCGCTACTGACGCCATCTCACAGGCTAATGGGGCGACCCACGCCGAGTTTCAGCATTGTAGGATGACCACACCAGTACAGCAACTTGCTAGACATCACCTCAGTGCCATCCGAATCTTGGCATCTCAACGCCTAGTGGTATCTTCCATACAAAAAATATTGTTACGCTGCCTTTGGCCCCATTCGCACATCAGTCCGCAACTTAGACATCACCTCGGTGCCATCCGGATCTTGGCATCTCAGCGCCTTGTGGTGTCAGTCAGAAAATATTGTTGCGCTGCCTTTGGCCCCATTCGCACATCGGTCCGCTACTGACGCCATCTCACAGGCCAAGGGGCGCCCCACGCCGACTTTCAACATTGTAGGATGGCCACAGAAGTGCGACAACTTACTAGACACCACCTCGGTGCCATCCGGATCTTGGCGCGTTGTGCTGCCTTCGGCCTATTCGCACATCGGTCCGCTACTGACGCAAACTCACAGGCCAACGGGGCGCCCCACGCCGACTTTCAGCATTGTAGGATGGCCACACCAGTGCTGCAACTTGCTGGACACCACCTCGGTGCCATCCGGATCTTGGCGCGTTGTATTGCCTTCGGCCTATTCGCACATCGGTCCGCTACTGACGCCGCCTCACGTGCCAACGTATTTTCTCCGCATTTTATACCCTATGCCGCATAACAGGTCATGTGACTTGTTTATAAAACTTTTCATTGGTTCATTTTACTTTTGGTTTCCTAATGATGGAAGGCTTGATCATATGACCTAAAAACAACACTTTTCATTGGATGAAAACTTTTTTTTCCCCCAAACGATGAAAGCCCCACCTTGTTTCTGGATGTTTCAGACTAAACTGGCGTCAGCATGAGAGCACCACCATCTCGTAGCTCCGTCGTGGTCATTCCGCGAGCAATCATGGCAGCCGCTCCCCACCAGAAGCCTGCAGGAGTCGGGGCCCCCAAAACTTTTGATGAATTCTCAAGGCGGAGGGGACGCTTTCGAGAATGGGGTCCAAGACCTAGCAGACAAGCGTCCGATTTCCAAGGTGTCCCAGGGCCATTTCAGTGGACCACGCCCAAAAAGGAAAGAGCCTGCCGCCATTTTGAGAGTCCTGTGGCAGCCGCCTATCGCTGCACCGCAAGAGTGGGCGCAACTCAGCTGAATGGCGGATTTTGACACAGTGGACCAAAAGCGGACGGAATGGCAACTGAAACGGTAAAGGGGCGCCCCACTAAAACAGATGAGACTCCACCTGGAGAGGCCCGTTCACGCCGCCTCCCCCGGGGCGCCCCACGCCGTTATTCGGAGCAGCATTGTAGGATACCAAAACCAGTGCGGCAACTTACTGGACATCACCTTGGTGCCATCGTTCTGCTGCCTTGGAACTATTCGCACAACAGTTTGCTACTGATGACCCACCCCCCGCGACGCCCCACGCCGTTATTTGCTGGGTGGCAACTTACTAGACATCACTTTCGTGTCATCTAGATTTCGGCGCGTTCTGCTGCCTTGGAACTATTCGCACAACAGTTTGCTACTGATGACCCACCCCCCGCGACGCCCCACGCCGGAAATCTGGACGTTGTGCTGCGTTGGGACTATTCGCACAGCCGACCGCTACTTCGTTGTTTTTCCCTAAAAATGTTTATATGTTATTACTATTTTTGTTTTCTTGTATATATTTATAAATTATTAAAGTTTTATAATCTTACTACTTTGTCGGAGTGCTATATATTTTTAATGTGACACATAATTGTAAAAACTTTGATGTACAAAGAGTCATCCCTGGAATCTTCCGCTTCACGCTCGGTCCCCTCCCCAATCACAATACAGGATGGTTTTCAGATAATAGCAACGCTTCTGCTGTGACGGATCTCATCGAGTGTGGGCCTTGATCTACTATAACTCCTTTGAAGAGGGGTGATTCTTTACAGCTGTGGCCATAAACTACATCTGCAGGGCTAGCTGATAGCCTAGGACCGGCCTGGACAATCGGACACAGAGGAAAAGGAGTGTCAGAGGGTGCGGTAGTGAATAGGGCGAAAGGGAGGTGTCGGGCGGGCACAGGGTGTGATTCTCAGGGAAGAGCAGCGCAGATGGGGGGAGGTTTATTACCCATGCATAAGACAGAGAGCGGGGGTGACCACTGCCTGGGTGAGATGCTTGCGAGGGTGGGGAGCCATGCTAAGGATCGACAGCGTGCACAGAGTGGGTCTGGTCAAGGCATCTAAAATGGCTGCCGTGCACGACAAAAGTGTGGCATTTGAAAAAAGACAAGATGGCGCACACAATGTTTTTCAACAATTCCTGATTTCCTTCGAATCGAACGTTAACAGACGTTGGGGCATATTACCAAAGTTAAGCAATATTTATCCCTAACGATGCATTGCAAAGATTTTTTTACCGTCAGAAATTATCGCAGATAAACCTTGCTATTATCAAGGTTTATCGCAAATACGATAAAAAACGACCGCAATGCATTAATATCGCTGAAAACTCAGCGATATTCATGCATTACCGAGCTAATGCTCTTAGCCATGTTATCCACCTCCCATTGGATAACATGGCTAAGAACTGCTCAGGGCAGCTGTTACTTTTTGGAGATATTCGCGCTTATCTCGAATATTTCCAAAAGTTGATAATAGGAGATAGCGATGTTAGCGACTGTTTCCAGTCGCTAACATCTTGGCATGCCCACTTTGCATGTCATTAGTGATAAATATCACTCACATGCAAAGTGGGACCCAAGATGGTCGCTATCTCCTACTAGCCGTCGCTAACTGGTGTTAGCAACAGCTAGGTAATACAGATATAATTTTATCTCCGCGAAGCGGAGCGCTGTTACAGATATATATCTTGTTTTTTAACGTTAATTTCTCAAAATGCACTGAAGCACATATATTGAGACATAGCAAAGGCACATCGGGCTACCAGTCCCTAGAAGATAGCGATGTTAGCGACTGTTTCCAGTCGCTAACATCTTGGCATGCCCACTTTGCATGTCATTAGTGATAAATATCACTCACATGCAAAGTGGGACCCAAGATGGTCGCTATCTCCTACTAGCCGTCGCTAACTGGTGTTAGCAACAGCTAGGTAATACAGATATAATTTTATCTCCGCGAAGCGGAGCGCTGTTACAGATATATATCTTGTTTTTGAACGTTAATTTCTCAAAATGCACTGAAGCACATATATTGAGACATAGCAAAGGCACATCGGGCTACCAGTCCCTAATATTTTACCAAGTTTCATGCAAATCCATTCAGCCGTTCGATTATTATTATTATTATTATTATTTTTTGCCCCGCGGGGCCCTTTTAAAACCTCCACATCAAACCTAGGGGGTCAGCGAGGATCTACTATGCCCCCTTATGGTCATTTGCCCCTTCGCTTTGGCCTCCTCTTGTCTCTCGATCCTACCGAGAGACAAGATGGCGGCCGCTACGTACTGTTTGGAATGTTTACAGACACCGGAGAGCCAATCAGCTTCGCTTCGCAAAGCTCCGTAACGCGAAAAGTACGCGAAGCGGTGCGCTGTTACAGATATATATCTTTTTTTGAACGTTAATTTCTCAAAATCCACTGAAGCACATATATTGAGACCTAGCAAAGGCACATCGGGCTACCAGTCCCTACAATTTTGCCAAGTTTCGTGCAAATCCATTCAGCCGTTCGATTATTATTATTATTATTTTTTTTTGCCCCGCGGGGCCCTTTTAAAACCTCCACATCAAACCTAGGGGGTCAGCGAGGATCTACTATTCCCCCTTATGGTCATTTGCCCCTTCGCTTTGGCCTCCTCTTGTCTCTCGATCCTACCGAGAGACAAGATGGCGGCCGCTACGGACTGTTTGGAATGTTGACAGACGCCAGAGAACCAATCAGCTTCGCTTCACAAAGCTCCGTTGCGCGAAAAGTACGCGTCCTGGGCCGCTGCCCGGTCCGCTGTTACAGATATATATCTTTTTTTAAACGTTAATTTCTCAAAATCCACTGGAGCACATATATTGAGACCTACAAAAGGCACATCGGGCTACCAGTCCCTACAATTTTGCCAAGTTTCGTGCAAATCCATTCAGCCGTTCGGGCTAAAAGTGAGGCCAACCGCCCTATGGAAAACTCAATGTTAAAAACACGTTTTGGGACCCCCCTTTTTTCTCGGCCCCCACTGGACGAACCCCCCCCAAATTTTCAAGGGCTGCTCAGAAACAAAATGTGCCATTTTCCTGAAAATTTCAGCCAATTCCGTCCACAAACGCCAAAGTTATTAGACATAGAATTTTCAAAAAACCCATAGAGAAAAAATCCTAACTATATATACCTACTGGCGACCGCCAGTAGGTAATATATATATATATACACACAAGAGTATATGAGGTAGCGAGCGGTACAAAAAGTTATACTTATAAATATAAGAGTATATATGTATATATGTATATATATATATATATATATATATATATATATATATATATATATATATATATACACAAGAATATATGAGGTAGTGATCGGTGCAAAAAGTGAATTGGGTGCAGGTTACAAAAAAGAGATATCCAAAGTACAAGTAGAAGTATAACACTGCAGTAAAAGGCAGACACTATCACAAGAAGGTGTAGTTACAGAGCTATGTAAAGTGCGCGGTAGTTGATATAAGCCTAGAAAAGACCAGTTCTTATGGTAAGGTCAGGTAGAGAGCATGACTAGTCCATGATGGCCGCCAAAGAGAGAGACCAGTCTAAAATGGCAGCCAAATAGGGGAGATAGAGACAGTAGTCCTCTGTTTGTTGTTGTTGCTTCGAGAACAGGGAAGGGTAGTTTCACTTTCTATTTGAGCAAGCCCAATTCCTAGCTTGCTGGAAGGGAGTCTTATCTCTATTTTTGGTGGTCTTGAGTGGAGGAGTTAAGTTGAGGAGCCTCGTGGGTGGATTTATTTCTACAGTTTTATGACCCCAGCCATTTTGAACAAAGGATCTTTAACAATGTGAACAATCGAGTGGGGTGAAGTAAATACCTTTTTGTAATATCTGCTCAGCAAGTACGTTGATGTAGACAGTAGAGTTTTGCAGCTATCAAGGGTCTAGCCAGGGAGTGCACAGCTGCGGTGTGCATTGACTTCTGGCAGGTTGAGGGCTAATCTTCGTCGAGCGCGGCCAGAGCGACTGAGCTGCAGCCCCTCCTGCCTCGATAGGGGATGTTGTGTGTTTCCCGTCTGCCTCAGCTCCCCTGGGCGGCGGCACAGCACCGCTGTTCGCGTCCAGTTCCCCGTGCAGCTGGGGGCAAGCTCCAGTCGTCCGTCGCCCCCAGAGATCCCGTCTGCCTCAGGGCTCCACTTCGGCAGCTCCCTGGGCGGCGGCGCCACACCTCCGACCGCATCCAGCTCCCGGTGCAGACCGGGCCAGAGATCCGACCACTGCAGCCGTTGCCGGTGGCGGTGCTTACAGGCGTACCGGACGCCTCTGTTGCCCAGAACCGCTCGGTCCTCTCGTGCGACGGTCTCAGCCTTAGGGGGGGGGGGGGGCGGTCAGGGACCCCTAGCCGGCTCCATGCCCGCCACAGCAGGCTCCTCAGGCAACGATGGTCTCAGCCTCCGTAGGGGCGATCAGGGACCCCTAGACGGCTCCATGCAGCGCCACAGCAGGCTCCAGGCAACAACGGTCTCAGCCTTCGAGGGGGCGGTCAGGGACCCCTAGCCGGCTCCAAGCCGCGCCACAGCAGGCTCCAGGCAACGATGATCTCAGCCTCCGTAGGGGCGATCAGGGACCCCTAGAAGGTTCCGGGCAGCGCCACAGCCGGCTAACCCGCGATAGGCGTTCACAGGCGGTGGCAGGCAGCGCTTCTCCACTGCCCCCGGGCTGCACGGTAGTGGCTGCAGCCCCGGCAGGCAGTCTACAGGCGCTCACAAGCAATCAAAGCAGGTCGCACGGAAAGCAGTCACGCCAGCATCCACAGCAGGCTCTCCCCCATCGTCCAGGGCTCCGCCGATGCTCCAGTGAGAGTTGCAGGGGTCCAGCCGCCAGAACTGCAGGTACGTGATAACATTCGATCAATCCAGTTACTTTTTAGAATCCAGTTACTTGTGGTACATCCAGTTACTTGTTATGACTCCAGTTACTTGTTTTCCTCGATGTAGATGAGTGCTATCCGGGATAATTCCATGAAAGGGATCCCCAGCACTGGGAGCTCTGGACTAGAGCTCCTACCAGGCGGCCATCTTGCCGATCTTTTTGTATTTTTATATTTGAATTGTTTGTGTTTTTCACCCTTCTAATAATACTTATAGCAATGTGTCTCATCTGTCTAATAATCACAGTTCATGTTTTACTTACAAGGATTAGATCTTTTCAATAAACATTTGAAAATGTATTATTGTCTCTTTTTGTAAAACATTGACAGGGCTCGAAAAATCTACTCGCCTGCTCGCTTTTGCAAACCGGATTTAATTAGGACGAGCTATTTTCAGGTCCTACTCACTCTTTCTGGAGACTAGGAAGACAAACTGACAAGATAGCAAGATTTAAAGGCATCTTTCTTGCTCACAAAGTGAATGAGCTATAAATGCCTTTAAATCTTGTTAACTTGTCACAATTGCTCACAGAGGTCAAGTGCATTACAGTTAGGTTGAGTAGATTCTTTTTAAGTTACTAGACCTGCAGGTCTAGTAACATTTTTTGGATTTTTTGAGCCCTGCTCTGGCGGGCAAAAGTGGCAAACGAAAGGGTTAGATCGGTTTCCACAAATTCCTTGGGAATAAGAGTGGTCATGTTTAAGGTTACAGCCTGTTGTGGGGCTGAGTCTAGCATTCACACAGTGTTAAGTTGACATGAGCTTATTAGAAGTTTAAACACCATTTTTTCCTTTCTGCTGCCTTTTGCACACGGCACACACTTTATTAAATGTTTAGAGTTTAGCAGAGTGTTTTGCTTCACATAAGAATAACATGTTTTTCTATATTAGCAGCCTTGCTTGGTAAGCTTAGTCTGAACAGTGAGTGCCGAGGCCTTCAAGGTTATTTCAACACAGTAGTTGTTGTTCGGACTGATCAGTGCACGTTCTAGACATAACACATATGCAGCTGTGGCCACCTCTGAGATTGGCGCATTTTAATAATGCACTGCGTAGGCATGATTACACACACTTGGAGAACATTCGTATGCTGAGAACTGGTGCAGAATCTGATGTGATCCATTTCTGTTAATACCAGAGGTATGGAACCGCCTTTGTAATCCCAAGAGACCTTCTGTAGATATAAAATAACCTACTAGCAAGGGAGGGTGAAATATAGGTATATTTTAAATCTGTTTCCATTTAGCATTACAATATGCTTTCTCCCTTTGTGTTTCATGGAATAGTAACTATGCTGACAATCTTGTTTCTGATAATATGTCTGCTTGTATTAGCTAAGATGCTGCGCATGAGAACACGGCGTTAGAAATAAATATTTCAAACTTGCACGTGTCTTCTTTTACTCCCTGTTTTGGACTGGTATGAGAGTATAACAAAAGAGTGTTCATGTTTTCCACATTGCCTGAGCTAACCTAGGTCGCATGTTCTGGGTTGTCTAATCATTGGTATTTTGGAAGAGCCAATGAGACACTGATGCTTGTCTGGTAGGGGATTTTGGGTACTAAGGTGAGATTTGGCACACCCTAATTCACTGAGGTCCCTAGTCTCTATGCACAGTTCTGTATAGGAGCAGAATCCCTGCAACATGGCGCCCTAATGATGGTGGTCTTATTTCATGACGCTTGAGTAGTACTTCTCAAGTTATTGTTTCCGGTTAACAGTGGTGTTGGTTAAACCTACCTATAGTTACACAGGTCTTTTCAAGCTTGAATCTATCAAAATGGTTTCCTTTTGAATTACTACCCAGTTACTACCTAAGTCGCATGTTCTGGGTTGTCTAATCATTGGTATTTTGGAAGAGCCAATGAGACACTGATGCTTGTCTGGTAGGGGATTTTGGGTACTGAGGTGAGTTTTGGCACACCCTAATTCCCGGAGGTCCCAAGTCTCTATGCACTGTTCTGTATAGGAGCAGAATCCCTGCAACATGGCGCTCTAATGATGGTGGTCTTATTTCATGACGCTTGAGTAGTACTTCTCAAGTTATTGTTTCCGGTTAACAGTGGTGTTGGTTAAACCTACCTATAGTTACACAGGTCTTTTCAAGCTTGAATCTATCAAAACGGTTTCCTTTTGAATTACTACCCAGTTGTGCTACATTGTTTTACATTGTACCTCTTCTTCTCTGTGTCACTATGGCTAACGTTGACATACCGCAGCTTAGTCGCATTGCGGTCCGCAATCATTTGCAGGCACATAATGTTGGAGTTGGAGGGCATGGCAGTTATTTTGGTGGTGAGTGCGGAGGTTACTTACCTGTTTGAGATTTTCTACTCATGGGTGACGTTTCCTCCAGTGGATGCGGCTACGCAGGTGTTTCACACTTACACTTACACAGCAGTGCCCGGGGAATACGTTCCTTATAGGACACAGGAGATTCTGATTTGTGCATGGCAGCACCGTGTTTGGTTTGATGGCGCCCTTCCCCACAGTGTAATGGCAATTAGATTGGGTCCTTTGTCCATTCCAGGTGCTTATTGGCCGGTTTTGCTGGATTCCCCCCGCATCCTCGTGCTGGGGTAGTGCAAGTTGCTGAATTACGGCCCCTGTATAACTCTGCAATCAGTGTTATCTGGGCCCTAGTTCAATATATCACCCACAATTTCCAGGGCGGGCCCCTGGTGTTGCGGCTCTTACAGCTGGACCGAGCGGAATGAAGCTTAGTCCCGTGATGGTTAATGCGGTTATGGGCAAGCTTCGCCAGGATAAGGATGATATGCCTTTTTGGCTTGCCGAGAAGTTTGACCAGCTGAAGGCAGTTTTTCCTAATTCGACTCCCGTAGAAAAACACAGGATTCTTACAATTAGTTTACCCAAGGACTTCGTACCAGAAGCCGGTGAATGCGAGACATGGGGTAGAATTTTTGCGGCAGTGTACACGAGGTGCTTCGGCACTCCGTCAATGGCTGTCCTTCCGACGATCATTAAATGCTAATATAAAGGGAGATGCGGTGAACTTTCAAGTGGCTAGTGCCTTGCGCGATGTTCCCGATGCTGACAAACCCCGACAGTTACCGAGAATTATTACAGCAGTTTATAAGACCATTGGCCGCAATAGTTTAGGTGTCAAGCCCTTTTCTGCTAAAGATAAGAAACAACCTCAGGGTTCGAAGTCTGAAACGGACGTTCAACCCAAAGCTCCAAAGCAAAATTGGAACAGAAATAAGAAACAGGGAAAACAGCAACAGAAACAGAAGTCCCGTCCCTCATCACCAGTGCCTGCATCTACTGAGCACGTTTATGATTTGCGCGACCGCACTACGATTAAGTCGCCTGATCAACGCTCTCCTCGTTCTTTACAGGACACATCGGCGTCTTCGGCCGGTGGTGGAGGCGGCGGCAGAGGTCGGGGTGGCCAGCAGAGTCGCGACCAGCCCCGCCCAAAAATCGGAAGAGGCAAGCAGGACGATTCTTCACAGTAGAGACGCCAGTTTCAGAAAAAGAAAGTTGCCGCTTTAACAGCGAAATATGCCACAGATAGTGAGAAAGCAGCTTCGGAATCAGACATGGGTGCTGACGTTGTTGGACAGCGCGGCGGAGATTACCCTAGTACGAGAAGCTCTGCGTCCACTACTGAGGGTGACAGCGACTAATCAATTTGTTGTTGTAGAGACAGCTGATACTAGACTAGCTCCCCCTGATAGGATTTTTTAAATTGACCTTTTAATTGAAGGTGACATACAACGTACCATAAAAGGGGTATTTTGGAAAAATCGTACAACTACCTATGACATTTTGTTAGCGGAGGCAGACTGGCCCCCATCTTTTGTTCTCGCAGCTCCGAGAGGGGAGGAGGTGATCCTCCCTAGTTTCACGCACACAGTGTCCAAGGAGCATGCGCTGAATTTTGCAGTAGAGTGGGCTAAGGCCCCTGCGCCGGCTTTGTACCGTACTCACTGTGGATGGGATAAATTCTCCCCCACCATGAGATTCCCTTGCGGTCTATGCCACAGCCTCAACCTCAATATCCCATGCAGCGTGAGGCAAAAGCTTCCGTTGTGGAGATCCTTGAGCAATTGGAATATCAGGGAGTGGTTGAAACTTGTGTGTCCCCGATGAATAACCCACCTTTTACTGTAAGCAAGCCTGATGGTTCGTACCGTTTGGTATTGGATTACCGGCATTTAAACTCGCATTGACGTACCTGCGCAGTACAGAATACCCACGGCACTGCTTTAGTGGATGGTCTTGTGCGGAAACGGTTTAAAACCACACTTGACATATCCAATTCTTTTTTGCCCACAATTTGTCTGGTCTAAGTTCCCAGTGGACCAGTTTTACCAGTGGTGGCAAACAACGCCAATTTAAGCGCTTGGCCATGGACTACTAGAATAGTCCAGGAGTGTTTGCTGCACATTTCGTATCTCTTTTAGAGAGTCGACCCAGAAGCGTGTTCGTATGTAGATGACATCTATCTCACAGACGACGATATTTGGGCGCATCTGTGTCGCGTTGACCTCATTATTTGTAATTTTGCGGACTTCGGTTACAAATTCAACTTTGCAAAGTCTCACATTGCAGAGTACACAGTTTTGTTCCTGGACTATGAGCTCAATAATGAAGGTCGAGGATTGGCTCCTCACTTCTTGGAGAAATGCACACAGCTGCGCGCTCCTACATCACTGAAAAAATTACAGTCCTTGCTGGGATTTTTGAATTTCGGGGGTACATATATTCCCGAATATGCCCAGCGTATCAAGCCATTTTATGCTTTGATACGACCTACTTTTACCAAATCGAGCTGGCTGCCTGAACATTCAGCCATTTTGCAATCTTTGCAGGCTGATCTTCTAGAATCTAAATTCTTACTGACTTGTGATAACCACACCAACCTGGTGATAAGAATCATCCCTGGGGCGGTGGGTCTTACATACCTTACTTTTAACGAAGGTGACACAGTACCTATCGCTTACAAATCACACTTGTACACTTCGGCTGAAATGCGGTTTTCCACTGTGGAAAAAGTTTTGACAGCAGTGCAAATGGCGATTCTGAAGGAACGTGCACTGTCGCAGGGAAAACGCATGTTGGTTGTTACCCCGTATCCTGCACTAGAGGCAGTGACGAAAGCCAGTGTACCTAATTCGAAAGCTTTGCACACACGGTGGATACAATGGGCTTCATCATTGGCATCTCCGCATGTCACATTCATTTTTGATGCCTCCTTGCAGTCACAAGAGTTTTTGCAGTATGAATTTGTTCATCCTGCTCGGTTGACTATGCGTCCTTTGGAGGATTTCCATTGTATCATTTACACTGATGGTTCAGCGCAAGTTGCGCATGGGTCTAAGCACGCATACGTTTCAGCTTGCGCCATTGTGGTTGGTACCTTGGTGAATGATGAATTCAAGTCCAATGTCATACATACGTAGACATTAGGGGACTGATCCGCCCAATTGGCAGAGCTCCGTGCTCTGATGCTTGCATTGGAGTACGCTGATCCTGGTGTGACTACTCTCATTGTGAGTGACTCTTACTACTGTGTCCAGTCTTACAATGAAAACCTGTTCTTTTGGATTCAGAATAATTTTCGTGATTCCAAGGGTAGCATAATAAAACATAAAATGATCTGGGTCGAGTGGCTTAACTTAAAGAGCAGCTGCCACTCGAGTATGTAATTCATACTCTTGGTCATCAACGTGTGGGAGTTCACGCTGTTGGCAATAGTTTGGCCGATGAGGACGCAAAAACAGCAGTTTCAACATATTTGGTTGCAGCAGTTACAAGTTCCAAAAGTAAGATTGATGATGACATCTTAGCTGCAATCGCCACTACTGAGAGGGAAATAATTGTCCTACTGGATTTCCTTCAAAGTATTCTTATCACTTAAGTCCTGATAAAGTTCCTTATGCGAAACTACCGGACGTTGGTGAAAGATTGATTCCCAATGCGGACCGCAGGTCCACACTGATTACAGCTGCCCACGAGGGTGTTGCGTCTGTGCATGCTGGCGTTTCGGCTACTGTAGCTCAGTTACAAAAAAGTTTCTGGTGCCGGGCACTGTACAAACAGACGCGAGACTATGTCATTCAATGTGACATTTGTCAGCAGATAAAGCCTTCGACTGCAACGCGTCCGCCACAGACACAGTTGTACATTTCTAATAGACCACCTGGTTGTGTTCATTTAGATCACTGCTTTCCTTTTTCCTCTGATACTGCGTATAAGTACTTCTTAGTTGCAGTTGATTCTTGCACACGCTTTGTTTGGGTCTGGCCACACCGCAGCGCTGATTCGCGAACTGTCATAAGAGACTTGCGTGTCTTTGTGGGAATTTTTGCCTGTGGCACCTTCCAATCGGATCAGGGTCCAGCGTTCGCCTCTAAGGCGTACAAGGATACCATGAGTTCGTTGGGGGTCCAAGTCAAGTTTTCGTCCCCATACAGACCTGAGGGTAATAGTGTTGTGGAACGAATGAACCAAGATTTAAAGCAGTCTTTGACAGCCAGGGTTATAGGTACTGGCAGGAACTGGCTAGCCCATCTCAATAGCGTACAACTTAATAATCTCCCAAGAAGGTCTCTGGATGGGAGGACCCCATACGAAATGCTCTTTGGTATCAAAATGTTCTTCCCGGACCTTGAAGGTTTAGACCAGGCGGCGGCTGCTGCCCCCTTTGACGTTGATGAACATTGTCATGTTTTACAGAATCTACAAGAGACGAGAGACAGTCTTGCAAAAGAACACTTGCCCTCCACATCTGATGCTGCTTTGCAGATTCCGGTAGTTGGCTGGCTACCTCGAGTTGGAGAACTGGTTCGGGAGAAGATCGAAAACAAGAAAACATTTGGTCCCTCTTATCGAGCTCCTGTTCCTGTACTTGGCGTGCAGGGCACAAGAACAGTCATTTTACCACCACTTCATGGCCGTAAAGAGAAAAGGTACATCTCCATTGACAATGTCAAATGACACAGAGTGGCCGATTCTTCTTAGTATGACGCCTGCGGTCTCCTGTCCATCTATACTGAGACATTCTCTTTTGGTTCCGGCTCCTAACACCAGGCCTGACGTTGCCATCGAGATGCCTGTAGTTTCCAGTCCTTTATTGAGTTCCCCACCTGATGTTCATCTTGATGAGACTGAATATACTTACCCCACAGATTTATCGATGCCCGATTTGCAAACTTGTTTGGCTACTGAGTCCAGATTTTCATTTGACACTGACTCTACCACATCGAAGACCCCTTCAAAATTTCTAGTTTTGCCACATGGTTTAAAAAAAAAAATTTGATTCCTCCTTGGACCTACATTTGGCTGGTGCTTTTTTCATTTTTTTGTTCATGTCAATTGGATTTGTGGTGTATTTTTTCCATCTTGTCAACGGACACTATGTTGAGGTGAGAACATCTATTCGACACATAAATGGAACTTTGGCACCCCATTCCTCATCACACAGATTAAAGAGGGGCCTGGCTTTTGTAAACATTACTGCTTGGCCCGTCTTAGATGGGATTGTATGGGATGCTGTCAGATTTCAAATCCATGGTCCCACAGAGGTTATATATGTCCCGAATGTCCTAAGGGTTTCTATGGGAGATGTGATTAAACAAAATATACGTTCTGATGATTGGGATGTTCCGGCCATAGAGGCTTTGTTTTCCGATTTGAAATATTATGCTGCTTTTGATGCTGAGGATTTATATTTAGACTCAGCGAATGATGGTGATTATTTTTGTTACCAACACTTTGGCAATCACTACCTGCATAAGGCAAACGCCAGGAGGAATATGGTTAGTTATACCCAATGGGAACATTGCCCCGCTCCTGTTGAAGGCAGCTCCAGTTCTCTTTTAAAGAGGTTCACCTATTTTACTGATTTTAATCAGGCAAATCCAAATGTATTTTATTTTAAAATGACAGAGAAGTCCACTTCCAAAGTTAGACTTACCCACACAAAATGACTATATTCTAAGTCCTTTCTTGACCAATTGGCTGTTGGGGGCTATGAACTGTGGAAGGATACAATTGATCTTAATTCTGTTTGGTGTTCTAAAAGTTGGCAAGTGCAAGGCACTGAGGCTTTGCATCGTGCATGTCTCATCCCGAACCATATGTTGTTTTAGAATTCTACAATTTCACAAACGAATTGCTTTGGATTGGCTACTACTAAAAAATTAAATGCTCCTACTATTCCAGAATTGGAAGAATACCCCGGTTCGGATAATAATACTAACTTATCTATTAGAGATTTGAAAACCATGTTGCTTAATTCTTCTTTTAACATATCCAGTTTGGATCCTAATGGTTGGATACTGTGGCACAGAGGTGCAGATTCTTGCCAACATCGTTTTCTGGGTTTAGCTCAAGGCTACACACAGGTTAGAGTGGATTCCCGTTTTGAAAGTGGCCATTCTGTTACTACCTATCCAGTAGACAAATTATGTCAGAGTTGGCTCCAACATTCCACCTAATCGTCAGTTAAGCTACATTTGTCTAAATTGACTGACGATGTTGATCTAAATGATTTTGTCAAGGGCCCAGCTTCTGGCAGATCCAAAAGGTGGGTATATGCTATTTATAACTAAGTTTGGAAGCTGTCCCACATTGAGGCTGCTTCCCGCTTACGAGCTATAGATCAAGCAAATTTAGAAAAAGTGCTAGCAGTTGTAGATAACAGCATTAACACGCTTTCTTCCCGCATTTACACATTAGATAATATTGTTTCATCTGTTGTTGATATTGTGCAAGATGATGTCTCTCTTCTGTATCATGGTCAAAATCTATTGCGTTCCATTATGCAATTTGCATGGACTTTGCAAACGTTGAAAGCAGGAAAAGTGCCCTGGCACTACATGAACACATCATCTTTGTTTGCCCCTTTTAATTTGACTGACAAGCAACGTTTTAGGTCTATGAAAGATGCAACTTTTTCTATGTTACATAATGAAAAGTTAGAATCTTTACCATTTTCTGCGGCCGAGACGAATTCTGCTGTGTGGCAAGTCCATGGGTTAATAACATTACCTTTCCCTCTGTTCAAGTTCGAAGCTTGCATGAAGTACCATGCAATAGGCAGATATGAACCTGTGGGCATTGCTTATCTCCATGAAGCTTGGTCGCTTCCTTTTACCTATAGGTGCCTGAGGGAGGGAAAAGAGGTTTATTTGAATGGTGAGGATTGCACAACAACACCGTTTCACTCATTAGTGTGTAGGAATATCCAATTGCATGGCTCATGCAACCAAAATGCGCCTAATCTAGCCTGTGTTTTGAAAGGTACACTGACGCCTGCTATTATACTGACATTCACTTTACTAGCAAACAGTAGTTATTTACTTTTAAATAATGGCGATTGTTGTGGGATGTTAGCCAGCATTCCTTACGTGGTTACAGTCAGTGAATGAGTAGTCTGCTGTAAAAATGTCATGTTTCCTCCTCCACATGGGAAGCTGGATGTTTCCATCTGGCCGTCGATTCTTACCTTGAAAGCAGAGTTCAACAAGATGAGTCGCATAAGAGCTCTTTTGTCTCAAAAAGAATTAGCCCTCACATCTGCTCGTGAAACTTTTGTCCTTCACGTGGCAAACACCCGCACAGAGGTGCATGCTTTATTAAATACAGATTTGCCCTTGCATTTTGGTGAATTAATTCACACTATCTTTAATGCTTCCTCCACCACAGGGCTGGCTCACTTTTTTAAAGTTGTTAGTAGTGGCCTTGTGACTTCTTTTTAAACTATATTTGGTTTGTTCCCAGCATTTTTTCATTCGATTTTTTCCAGCCTCTTTGGTGGGTTTCCCTTGATGCTCGCTTTGGTTGTAGGCGTACTTCTATTGCTTTTTTATTTCAAAATGGATGCACGTCCTGTGTTGCAAGACGATCTGCCACGGCTTTTGCTGCTCCGCAGCCGAATGCTTGAATATTAAGGAGCGCTGCCTCTTGCTACATTGATTGCAGCTTATGGATTATCGTTTCGATGTTCCTTTTTCACCTGCGTCCAGCCTGTCTTTCATTGCCCGAGTTGCGATTTCGACTGGCCCCTGGATTTGTGTCTCTGCAATACGGTGTCTCCCAACCCGGATTATGATCAACTGATGAGCCCCTTAGTTGCTCATGAATTCCTTTGTTCTGGCAGAGGGATTATGGCCTATGTAGCGTTGCATGGAGTCCTGGGACGCTGGAATGTTTTTGCAGCGGCGCATGAATTCTTGGCACGCAGTTACACTGAAGAAAACCCGAGTTGTCCTCTGATGGTGCAAGAGGCTCCGGTTGTTGAGGAACATGTATGTTTCTTCCCATTGCTAAATTGGATGGCTGAAATGTTTTCAGATGAGAACAATGACTTCCTGTTGGAGGCTGTTGCAACATACTTTGCATATACATTGTTGGAGTGACATGTGTCGTCGCTTCTCTCCCTTCCATGGCCAAGGTCACGTGTTGGGTTTTTTTTTCTCTCACTGTGGCAATTTGAACTTGGTTCTGACTCTTGTTCCTGAACTCTGCTTTCCAAATTTGCCCCTTTCTTATTCGTGCTCAGATCAAGGGAGGGTGTCGTGGGGCTGAGCCTTGCATTCACACAGTGTTAAGTTGACATGAGCTTATTAGAAGTTTAAACGCCATTTTTCCTTCCTGCTACCTTTTGCACACGGTACACACTTTATTAAATGTTTAGAGTTTAGCAGAGAGTTTTGCTTCACATGAGAATAACATGTTTTTCTATATTAGCAGCCTTGCTTGGTAAGCTTAGTCTGAACAGTAAGTGCCGAGGCCTTCAAGGTTATTTCAACACAGTGGTTGTTGTTCGGACTGATCAGCGCACATTCTAGAAATAACACATATGCAACTGTGGCCACCTCTGAGATTGGCGCATTTTAATAATGCACTGCGTAGGCATGATTACACACACTTGGAGAACATTCGTACGCTGAGAGCTGGTGCAGAATCTGATGCGATCCATTTCTGTTACTACCAGAGGTATGGGGCCGCCTTTGTAATCCCAAGAGACAATCTGTAGATATAAAATAACCTACTAGCAAGGGAGGGAGAAATATAGGTATATTTTAAACCTGTTTCCATTTAGCATTATAACATGTTTTCTCCCTTTGTGTTTTATGGAATAGTAACTATGCTGACAATCTTGTTTCTGATAATATGTCTGCTTTTATTAGCTAAAATGCTGTGCATGAGAACACGGCGTTAGAAATAAATATTTCAAACTTGCACGTGTCTTCTTTTACTCCCTGTTTTGGACTGGTATGAGAGTATAACGAAAGAGTGTTCATGTTTTCCACATTGCCTGAGGTAACCTAAGTCGCATGTTCTGGGTTGTCTAATCATTGGTATTTTGAAAGAGCCAATGAGACACTGATGCTAGTCTGGTAGGGGATTTTGGGTACTAAGGTGAGTTTTGGCACACCCTAATTCACTGAGGTCCCAAGTCTCTATACACATGTTCTGTATAGGAGCAGAATCCCTGCAACAAGACAGCATCAATAACTCTGGAGGTTTAAGAGTTTAGATGTGGTATTGTGAGGTAGCCGAACCAACATTTACTGAGGATATAAGTAAACTCAGTCCCTATATTATGAAGTTTGTTGATCCAATATACAGTCCCACTACATTCGTAAGAACCATGTAACAGTGGGAAGATGGAAGTCTTGTTTCTAAGACGAACACCCTAATTGAGATTGTTTCTGACCACAATGCTGAACTGCAGTTATGTCCAACCTAACACTATATTCATAGTGGAAGCATCTTTACTAGAGGTATTTTCTTCTCAAAGATTGATTCTACAAATGATTACCTTTCCTCAATACACATGGACCTGGGCAAGGTGCACCTAATCGCTGCAGACAAGTTTACCATAAAGATCTTATTAAGTTTTAAATAATCAATAGGAGGGGCGGTGGTAGTAGGACCTGATGACTCAGAGTCAAGGCACAACGTGTCATATTTCAATAACTATTTGGCATCAGAATTACTATTGTAATGGACCCCAAACTCCACCAAAGTGACAACCCTTGTAGAGTCTAAAACAGAATTTGTTACATTGGAAAGTCACTGTTCTGTACTTACAATTTCTACATTCAAAGCTCTCACTCTTTAGCCCAAAACAATTATCAAGAATGGATGGGAGTTTTTATTTTTTACCACAACCAGTCCAGGAAGGATAAACTGGAGTTTTCTTTTTGCTTATGGCAGTAATTGTTATGTAAATAAGAAACTAAATGTGAAACTAAAAAGAGATGGCCCATCCACCATATTATGTGCCACGGAGGGGCCCGCTCTTGGCCAGGGCGCCCCCAGTGCACATCCCAACACAGCGCGGACAGACATGCTTTTTTGTAGCACTAACCTGCATGCGTGTATTAACCGTGCCCCCTCCTTCTCCAGGCAAGAGACTACTGTACTTGAAGTCCCTAAACCAGCAGCAAAACCCAGCAAACAAGAGTTTCCTGGGATTCAATTAATAAAATTCAGTCTTCTGCTAACAGTTAATAAAGTTGGGTAACACACTGGAGGTTCAATCCTGTAATGCAAGTACATATCTGGTAGGGGAAACCATGGGTGATATTTATGTGTGACAAAGTTTCTTATGCAATGCAAAGATCACACCGCGGTTTCTTTCACATGTGGCAGTCATTGCTTATCTACGTCCTATGTCAAAATAAAGATTTTCGTTCTTATGTTTAGAGCCATGTAAATTCTGGAATTATAATGTGTTGGATACTCTATATGTTCCTTGTAAATGAAGGCTGTGCTTCAGGAGTTTGCCTCCTGCAGGTTTAGGAGTCAGTCAATTAAATTTTCATTTCTTCTAATCAATTATATTATTTGGGTGAACCTTAAGAAATGACAGCCATGAGATGCATTGCAGGTGGGGGAAGGTCAGGAGGTAAACAAGCAAAGACAACTTTTTATTTTTGAGGACTGTGATGTCTGTAATATGAAGTATTATTAATCAACAGATATAAAAAAAAGATCCATAATCAATGAGCGTGAAAAAAACAGGCTCAGAAGAACAGTATGTGGTTGAATAAAAGTAGTTGTGTTAAGGGTGTCCATAGGCTTGAGTAAAGAGGACGAATAAAAGGGAAAGGCTGTACATTATGCATTGATGCATTTGTAGTACCGGCATTCAAAGTTCTAATTTAAAATCACCTGTTGCAGATTCCAGTCCAACATTAAGTGTCAGGTTGTCCACAACACTAATAATATGAAAGAGCCACAACTTTAAGGTATAATAAAAAAGACTTGTGCTTTTCAAACAATGTGAGATGTTATTCTCTAAAACCCTGATATTTCTTACTCCTGAGACTAATCGGTTCTTCAGGAAAGTTTAGGAACAGTGGCACTTGCATATAGAACAGCACTTGAATCCATTTGTTCCATTATGACCTAATCCATGAAACTAGAAAATCACTATTCTCAAATGTAAACAGATTGTAGATCGCTCCCATGCCTCCAAGTTACCCCTCATCTTCTTTCATTATGCATCACCCGCTACATCGGATGCCTTCTTCAATACATAGTCCAGTTTCATACGTAACAAAGACTTTCATTGGCTCTGCAATCTAACCATAGGTCAACATCTAAAGGATTTTCAAGCATTATACCCCAATAGACTCCAAACAGCTCATCTAAATTCAACATCATTGTGGATCATCCTAGCACTTAAACATCTAAGTATAAACACATTAGCTAGTTTAACTTGTACAGCTAGCAACCCTGCATACATTCTTTTTCACCATCACTATTTAGCTGTCTCTCTTCTGGGATAAAATCTGGATTAGTATATCAGTTTATCAACCATTTCAAGACACTGGCTAACAAATCAAACCTACAATTCCTAACCCGATGATAAGAGCCGTGATTTAATCAAACTCAATTAAAAACCTACCTACTGAAGATAAAAATCTGCATCCTACATAACCCTGCTGACAGATTAGCCCAGGAATCAAGGAAACAAGATCACATAAACCTTTTCAAAAACATTAGACATGTTCCTAATCTACTTATCAAACTGAAACTTTTATCCAGCACTACATGTAAACATTAAATCTAGGTCTCAATGTTCAAGCATTAGTCTATGAACACAGAAAAACACTTACCTGGATGACCTTCTTGAGCCTAAAGCTCTATGGATAGCAAGCTAGAATTTTGTACCACTTCCAGAAAATGCCACTAAGTGCAGCAATGTCTCGATTTCAAATCTGAAATACTTACTTTCAAGAAGAAACTTAAGGCCAACAAGTCTCGAATTCAAATCATTTGGTTCCAAAAGTCATGTATTTTTAACCAAAAACACAATTTCTGAGAAAACTGAGACAGGAAATACGCTCTAAAAAACATAATCAGCTAGGGCTATGGCAGAAAGTTAGATTTAGGGTGAATGTTATCAGAGATATGGTGAAGATGAGGGCTAGGATTGAACAAAATATGAGGGAACTGTAAAGTTTAGTGTTGGGATAAGTAAGGGCAAAGGAAATGAAAGAAAGCAAATTTGAACTAAATGCAAATTCAACTTAAATGATTCAAACTAAAGTCCATTTCAATTAAAAAGGGAAAGTAAAACCTTTTTGATTAGAACATAACTTGCTGCTGAATAGATATTTATTGTTAGTCATGAGAATGAAAGGCTGAGTGGGTCTGCAATGATTCAAATCTGTGTCCAAGGGGCCTATCACAAATTCCTACAATGAACGCAATTAGTTCACAAAATCATTAGGCCTGCATGAAGTCAATACTTTTCTAACACCTTCATTCCAACTCTTCACAAGACTTACTTGTTGACAGTGTTGATGTACAGAAATACCACAAACCTTTTATCCCTTCACAATGACACAAAGCACATGCGACTGATGTGTCGAATAAAATATCTTCTTTCATTTCATTTTATTGTGAAGAAAATATCCTGGATATCATTACAACATTTGTTATACAAACAGTGAAGGAAATGTCTTCCTATAAGTAAAAAAGGGAAAGATTTTACCTGAATTATATCCCCAGCATTAAAGCCGAGCTCATCGCTATTTCTTGCTTCAAATGGGTATAGAGCAGTATAATTAACAAAAGCAAGAGACTTCCTTTTTTGTGAAGTACCGCTGTAATTTCCTAAATCAAAAGAAACACAATCTTAGTTCTTTGTGTTAAGTTTTTAATTTTTAACAAATCAACCATTCGTCATTGATGACATTCATCGTTCCCTTGACAAAGGAGAATCCTCAGTACTAATCCTTCTAGACCTCTCAGCTGCATTTGATGCCGTCCACCACCCGACCCTTCTCAGCACTCTCAAAGATCGATACGGTTTGGAAGGCACGGTATACAAATGGTTCTCCTCATTCCTACAAAATAGATCTCAACAAATCAAGCTAAGCCATTTCCTCTCTAAACCTCAACCTGTCTCACTCGGCGTCCCTCAAGGATCCATCCTCTCCCCTACCCTATTCAATCTGTTCATGGAACCACTCACCCTCATCCTCAAACATTCTAATATCAACTACCACCTCTATGCTGACGACACCCAATTATACTACAAGATCAAATCTCACAAAGACATCCTTCACCTCAATAAGACCCTGAAAAAAATTGAAACCTGGTTCCATCTGAACCATCTCAAACTGAACCCCAAAAAAACAGAAATCATAATTGTCTCCCCCAAAAATAATTATCTTCCCATTCAACTTTGGCTAAATTACATCAAAGCACTAAACTGCCCTCTCTCCACCTCTAATTCTGTCAAATCCCTTGGCATCAGTATTGACCAGAATCTTAATCTCATCCCCCACATTAAAAATGCATCCAAAAGCGCTCCTTTCACCCTTCTCCACCTTAAGAAACTTAAACCTTTTATTCCTGCAGAAGATTTCATACTTGTTGTCCAATCGCTGGTCCTTTGCAGGATTGACTATGGAAACGCCACTTTGGCTGGCACCCCTAAAATCCATCTTGCTCCAATTAAATCTGTCCTCAGCCTTGCTGCTAGACTCATCTCTGATTGTAGAAAATTTGATCACATCTCCCCCGTCCTCAAAAATCTCAAGTGGCTCCCAATAGAAGATTGCCTGCATCACTCACAAGGCTCTCCACCAAAACACCCCTTCCTACCTTGCAACAAAACTGCACAAAACAGGTTGCTCTAGATCCCTGAGGAGCACAAACTCCCTTGTCCTGATCCCACCTAGACTAAAATGTCAAAAGACCCAATCCTGTGCGTTCTCTGGTAACGCTCCCACAATCTGGAACTCTCTCCCAAAAGATATCCGTTGCAACCCCTCTTACCCTCTCTTCAAAAAAGAACTAAAAATACTTCTCCTCAACAAATATTGGGGTATCTAATGTTACTGACACTGTACATGTTCCAAGTATTGGGGTATCTAATGTTAATGACACCTTACATGTTCACTCCCCTCTCCTCTATTATGCACTCCTCCTTACTCCCCCTCTCTATGCCCTCATATTCTTACTCCCCCTCTCTTCACCCCCCTCTCTCTCCTAACGTTCACTATCCATTTCCATCTTAATTTCTATCTCTATTCTCTTTGCCCCATTAGACATGGTGATTACACTATCACTTTGTAACTCGTTGAACAAGTTACTTACCTTCGGTAACGATATATCTGTAAGAAACAGTAGTTAGTATTAGATTCCTTACCTTAGAATATCCCAAGGCGTCAGTCTGGATCCGGAAACTTTTGCGTAGCAGTACCCCTGCGCGTCGGTAGGCGTCGTCTGCAGGCGTCCCCTGCGGCTCCGCGTCCGTCGTCGGCGTCGTGCGCCGTGATGACGTCGCTGGAGTATATAGACGCCGCCTCCGCGCGCTGACGTCAGTTCTTTGTACACAGCTTTTCCGCGCCAGAACACGCAGAGCCATGTGAGAACCAACACTGGTGCCATTTGAAACTAGGGCCCTGAAAGGGATGTCCTTAACCCTAGGTATCAGTTCGCAGAACGGGGAGGATGGGTGGGGCGGTAAGGAATCTAATACTAACTACTGTTTCTTACAGATATATCGTTACCGAAGGTAAGTAACTTGTTCATCTGAAAGAAACAGGTTAGTATTAGATTCCTTACCTTAGAATAGATACCCCAGCAATACCAACCCCGGAGGTGGGTCTGCGAACCAATACAATCCTACACCAGAAAGTCCTGGAGGACCGAACGGCCAAAGAAGCCATCCCTCCGGACTTGACTGTCCAGGCAGTAGTGCCTCGCAAAGGTGTGCAGCGAGGCCCACGTAGCCGCCTGGCAAATGTCCTGCAAAGGGACTCCCCGGCCCAGGGCAGTAGTAGCCGCCGTGGCCCGAGTGGAATGGGCCCTCAGCCCAACAGGAGGCTCCTTCCGAGCCAAAGAGTAGCACGCTTTGATGCACAGAACGACCCACAGAGAGATGGTCCGTTTATGTACCGCCCGTCCCTTCTTCGCACCCACGTAGCCAACAAATAGTTGGTCATCCACCCGGAACTGGCGTGTGCGATCCACATAAAATGAAAGCGCACGTTTTGGGTCCAGACGATGGAGCCGCTCTTCATCCTTTGAAGGATGCGGAGGCGGGAAGAAGGAGGGTAAGGTGATGGACTGCCCGATGTGAAAAGCAGAGACTACTTTGGGCAGGAAAGAAGGTCTAGTTCTCAGAACCACCTTGTCTGGATGAATGGACATGAAAGGAGGTTTGACAGAAAGAGCCTGGAGCTCACTCACCCTCCTGGCAGAGGTGATGGCAACCAGGAAGGCCGTCTTTAAAGTCAGGAGACGGAGAGGACAGGAATGAAGTGGCTCAAAGGGAGCGCACATCAAGAAGGTCAGAACCAGGTTCAAGTCCCACTGAGGCATCACGAACGGAACAGGTGGATACATGTGCGTGATGCCCTTCAAGAATCTCGTTACAATAGGGGACTTGAACAAAGAAGGTTGATCAGGCAGCCTTAGAAAGGCCGAAAGGGCAGAAAGGTAGCCCTTGATAGTGCCCAGAGACGAGCCCTGCTGGGCAAGAGAGAGAAGAAAGAGGAGAACCGCGGAAAGAGGGGCAGAGAGAGGGTCCACAGCCTTTGCTGTGCACCATGCCACAAATCTGTTCCACCGGCAGGCGTATACCGACTTTGTGGAGGGACGCCTGGCTGCCAGAATCACATCACAAACCTCAGGAGGCAAGTCAAATGGCCTCAACTGTCGCCGCTCAATCTCCACGCATGGAGGTGGAGACTGGACAGGTTCGGGTGGAGGACCGTCCCCTGCTGCTGCGACAGAAGGTCCTCCCGAAGGGGCAGGCGGATCGAGGGACCAACTGACATGCTGAGTAGCTCGGGATACCAGTACCTTCGAGCCCAGTCCGGAGCCACAAGGATAACTTGGGCCCGGTCGCGCCTGATCTTCTTCAGCACTCTGGGCAGAAGTGGTATAGGCGGAAAGGCGTACAACAGACCGCAGCTCCACTCGCGCCGAAAGGCGTCGCCGAGCGAGTGCCGTCTTGGAAACTCCAACGCGCAGAACTGATGACATTGCGCGTTCTCTTCTGTGGCGAATAGATCTAACCAAGGCTCTCCCCATTGCAGAAAGAGGCCTTTCGCCACGTCCGAGTTCAGACGCCATTCGTGATCCACCGAGCACCGACGGCTGAGTTCGTCCGCCCTGGCGTTCAGAGAACCTGCCAGGTGTTGAACCGTCAGAATCAGGCCCTGACGTTCCAGCCATTGCCAGAGACGCAGAGCCTCCTGGCCAAGGGTCCACGACCCCACTACGCCCTGCTTGTTGCAGTACCACATGGCGGTGGTGTTGTCCGTGAACACTTGCACTACACTCCCGTTGACAAAGGGGAGGAATGCCTTCAGTGCTAGGCGAATCGCCCGCAGCTCTAACATGTTGATGTGGAGCCGGGACTCCGCCGGAGACCAGATGCCTCTGATCTCCGCCTCTCCCAAGTGGCCTCCCCAGCCCTGGAGGGACGCGTCCGTCACAACAACGTGCTCCGGTTGGGGAAGGGAGAGGGATCTGCCTCTGACCCAATCGCGGTCCGTAAGCCACCACTGCAACTGTCTCGCAGTGCCCTCCGAGATCAGGACATGGTCGGATAGGTTGCCTTGATGCTGGGCCCACTGAAACTTCAGGTCCCACTGCAGAGCCCGCATCCGCCACCGGGCGTGATGCACCAGAAGGATGCAGGAAGCCATCAGCCCCAGCAGCCGCAGCGTCAACCTGACCGAAACCCGGGAGAACGGCTGAAAGATCGGAATCAGAGCCTGTATATCCCGGACCCGCCGTTCCGGAGGATAAACCCGAAACTGCGCCGAGTCGAGAACCGCTCCGATGAAAAGGAGCTTTTGAGAGGGACACAGGTGTGATTTCGGCACATTGATGGAAAACCCCAGCTCGTGCAGGAGGTCTGCCGTCATCTGAAGGTGGTGGACGACTGTCTGGGGCGAGCCCGCCTACAACAACCAGTCGTCGAGGTAGGGGAAGACTGAAACCCCTAACCGGCGCAGATGAGCTGCGACCACCGCCATCACTTTCGTGAACACCCGTGGGGCGCTGGTAAGGCCGAAGGGGAGCACGATAAACTGAAAATGCTCCTGGCCTACCGTGAACCGCAGGTAACGCCGGTGGGCCGGCAGGACAGGGATGTGAAAATACGCATCCTGCAAGTCCAACGCTACCATCCAGTCTTGCGGGTCTAGAGCAGCCAAGACCTGAGCCAATGTCAACATCTTGAACTTCTCCTTCCGGAGGAAGCCGTTGACGTTCCTTAGGTCCAAGATAGGACGTAGGCCCCCCTTGTCCTTCTTGGGTACCAGAAAGTAGTGGGAATAGCAACCACACCCTACTTCTGGCCCAGGAACGCGCTCGATGGTCGCCTTGGCCAAGAGGGCCGTAACTTCCTCCTGCAGAAGTGTCAAGTGGTCCCCCGACACACGGTGGTTCTGCAGTGGCATGGCTGGAGGAGTGGTCTCGAAGGGGAGGGAGTAGCCCCTTCGGACGAGCTGCAGCACCCACCTGTCCGATGTGATAGTGCGCCAGCGGGAGTGGTGATGGCGAACCCTGCCACCCACTGACGTCACATGGGCCTGAAAGCTCGGACTAGGAGGATTTGGAGGCTGATGCTGCGGGGGGAGGTGTGGTCTGACCTCGCCGTTGTCCCCGACCACCTCCACGGCGGAATCCACGGCCGCCACCGCGTTGAGAAGTGTTCTGCGGTGCGTGGCTGGCAGCACGTGTGGGACCGCCCCTTCCTTGGCCACGAAAGGAGCGAAACGAACCCGTTTGCTGGCGCTGGGTCGAGAGACCCAAGGACTTGGCCGTGACCCTGGAGTCCTTGAAGCGCTCCAGCGCGTGGTCCGCTTTGTCGCCAAACAGGCGACTGCCATCGAACGGCATGTCCATCAAAGTATTTTGGACATCCGCCGAAAAGTTGGCGGACCTCAGCCAGGCGTGGCGACGAATCGCCACCGTCGTCGACATCGCTCTGCCCAGCGAGTCGGTCGTATCAAGACCACACCTGATGGAATATCGTGCTGCGTCTCGGCCTTCAATCATAGCCTTGCCGAGCTTTGCCCGTACCTCCTGCGGGCATTCCGGCAGACACTCCGTGACCGTATCCCACAGAGAGTGGGTGTAGCGGCCCAAGAGGCATGCGGTGTTGCAAGACCGCAGTCCCAAACTCAGGGACGAGAAGACCTTTTTCCCATACTGGTCGTACCTCTTTGATTCCCGGTCGGGCGGGGCCGACGGGAATGCGGTCTGGGAAGTTGAGGCCTGGATCACCAGACTCTCAGGGGTGGGATGGGTGGACAGGAACTTGGGGTCGTCCGGACACGGACGGTGGCGTCTGGCCACGTTCCTATCAACAGGCGAACCTGAAGCGGGCCTGGACCACGTGCCCAAAAGAACGTCTGTCAAGGCTTCGTTGAACGGCAGCAGAGGCTCCTGTGGGCATGACTGCGGTTTGAAGACCTCAGTGAGGATGTTAGGCCTCACGACCGCGACGGGGAGCTCAAGGTGTAAAGCCTTGGCAGCCCTCATCAACACCACTGAATAAGCAGCCCCAGCCTCCGAAGCCACAGTAGGAGGCGAGACAAAGCCAGGGTTAGGAGAGTCGTCCAGACCACTGGCGTCACCCAAATCACCTGTCCAGTCCACGTCGTACTGACACTCGCGTGACAGAGGGTCCTCAGACCCCTCCCAACCCTCTCCGTATTCTACATCATCCCCATATTCGGAGTCAACAATGTAGACCGGCTCCTCTGGGTTCATGGGCCCCATCGGCGTCGGACTCGGCGTCGGGCGACGCAGGTCCGACTCCGCGTCCGGAGTCGGAGAGGAAAGGGGGACGGCGCCGCCCGGAGCCGGCGGCGGAGCACCGGCGCCGCGCGGGGGCGGCGTCGGGGGCAACCCCGATGGAATCGGCGCCGGAGAGGCCGGTAGACCAGCCGGCGTCGACCCTGAAGGACCCTGCGGCGCCGGGGTCAGAGCCGCCGGCGGCGTCGGAGCCGGAGCACCCGACGGCGTCGGGGCAGGGACACCCGGACCGCTAGGGCCCCCAGACGGGAGCACAGGGCCCGAAGGCGCCGTAGGCCCCGTCGGAGGAGACAGTGCCCTCATGGCCATGAGGAACTCCTCTATCTCCTCACGCGACGCGCCGTGCCCAGGGACCGGAGGGTATGGAGCAGGCCGCGCCGGCGACTCACGCGGAGCCGCGGGGTCACCCGAACCCCCGGCCCCATCGCGCGAGCGTCGGGGGGAGTCGGGGGTACGATGACGACGCCCCGACTTCTTGTGTTTCCTACCTGAGGAACCAGAGGAATGGTGACGACTTCCGGAGCGTTCGCGATGGCTCCGCGACCGCTCCCTCGACCGCTCCCTCGACCTCCGGCCGGACCGGGACCGCTCATGACGTGGGGCCGACACCCGCAGTTCGAGTAGCTTGCGGGACCACTCCCGCCTAGCCTTACTCGTCAGGGCCCGGCAATCGACGCAGTCGTCCACGGCGTGGTCTGGGCCTAGACACCGGAGGCAGAGTCGGTGATGATCCGTGACCGACATCGTGCGGTCACAGCCGTCACAGTTCTTAAAACCGGGCATCCTACCGGCACCGAAATAAGAAGCAAAGATTCACAAAAAACTTTGGTCAAAAGACCGGAGTACTGCACTTCTCGGATCTGCGCTAACTGGCGCGGAAAAAAGAAGAACTGACGTCAGCGCGCGGAGGCGGCGTCTATATACTCCAGCGACGTCATCACGGCGCACGACGCCGACGACGGACGCGGAGCCGCAGGGGACGCCTGCAGACGACGCCTACCGACGCGCAGGGGTACTGCTACGCAAAAGTTTCTGGATCCAGACTGACGCCTGGGGATATTCTAAGGTAAGGAATCTAATACCAACCTGTTTCTTTCAGATCTTACTAAATTTTTAATTTATTCCATTGTTTGTTTTCACCTGCCTTGTAAAGCACTCTGATACTCTCGGGTCCAGTAGCGCTAAATAAAACCTTTGAAATAAATAAAATAAATAAAGACATTACTGATCAGAACTCCTAGCTTTCAGTGTATTTGAAAGTGTGGATGATTCAACACTTATTGAAGAATTTCCACCGCTAGAACTGTTGTTTAAATAATTCCTTGGTTAGTAGTGAACAGATATAAATACCAGCAAGGGACTTAATCAATCATTGGCCTCTATAAAATGAACTGGTGGTCTCAATTCAAATTAAATCAAACTACTCCACTTTATTGTCTGCAACAACATGTCATTCAAGGTTTGAAAGAGAGGATTATGAGGTTTGATTTTGCTTTCTAGAGTATGATGCGAACCATTGGCAGCGCCAGGAAGCAGACAAATTACATTTAACTGCTGTAAATCCATCCTATTTCAAGAGGAATGCATTCACACATTACATTCACATAAGCAAACAGATAGTACTTATAATAACTTCATAAGAGAGCAACCGCTCTTAGTCGAAGAATATGGGGTTTTAATATCAATCAACAAAAGTTACTTCCCTCCGAAACTGGCAACCTTCAAAATTCAAGGAAATTTGTTACTGTCACTTGGTACACCATGTATTACAAAAAATACCTATGTGGATATTTATAAAAAAATATTTTCTTTAATCAATATGACAAACTTTTAGCATTCTTATAAATCACCTCATAATTCATATTTCATAGATACAATATACAATGTTCATTTCTATTTCCATCGTTTCTAACTGTGGAGAAATTCTAAAGATAAAGTGTATGGATTTTACTAAAACGGGCAAAATTGAGGTTTAATGTTTATTGCCTTTTAAATGATGTCTAGCAAATGTGAATCATGAGGTGATTTATAAGAATTTAGAAATGTTGTCATATTGATGAACTAAATAATATATCGTTTTATATATTAACAGAGGCATTTTGTGTAATATACAGTGCACCAAGTGACAGTAAGTAAACATTTCGTCCCAATTTTGAAGGTTGGCAATTTCGGAGGGGAATCAGTTTTGCCAAAAAGATAGTACAATACTACAAACCTGTCTGCTTTTAGAGAGCAATTTTAATTGAATGTCATAGCAAAGTCAACAGAGGGCACTAGAAAAAGGATTCTGGGAATGGTTGCATGCGGTGGCCACATACCCGCTGTCAGCTGTTGGGGCAGAGATAACCAAGCTTTCATAGCATAAGCATGTAAATGTGGGGCACTGCAGGCAATAAACATGTGGATGGACAAGGCATAAAGCGGTTTATGTTATGAGCTTAGCTTCAGGGCACTGTAGGAGTTTCAGTCTAAGGTCCCGCTCCGTGCGGTTCTAGGATTGTTACTGGCGCAGTCTGGTTGTCTGATGTAGTCCCTTTGGCTGGGAAAGCTTGATTTCTTTACAGTGATCTAGATAAATGACCTGATTGATTGATTGATTGATTGATTGATTGGTTAATGTGTAAAACAAAGGCCTCTTCCTGGCACAGAGCATCCTTGTGTCCTGCATGCATCGGCTGAGTGTACCAACTATGCCTTTTATTGCTCACCGGCACAGTGATGGTTTAGGACGTCACCAAACAATTATGTAGCTTTAATGCAGTGATGCATATATGATGGGCTGGTATGTTTAAGCCAACATGTTCTGAAATGCTCAAAGATGGTGGGGTTGGGGGGCGTGGCTAGCAGCCAAGCGCAATGGCCGCAGCCTAGAGGAGCTTCGGGGATAAGATCGCTTCCCCATTAATCCGTTTAATGATCCGGCCATAAAACTGGACCCAGAGTCTAAAAATAGCAACCGGAGGAGGAGCAGCGCTCATTGATCTGGCTCCGAAGACGCAGGAAGCCCGAGAACAAAAGTTATGATCGGCGACAGGTGCGGGCATGTGCACGGGACTGAAGCCAGGGCCTAAATTGAATGAGAGCCCCCATGTGCCTATGGGGAGATCGCCGGATAACGCAGCAGCCGGAGGAGCTGAGAAAAGGGTGTGCCTGCCGGGAGGAGCGCAGAGTGACGACGCAGACTGCTGACACCGGAGCAGAGAACGGGGGACATAGGCTGCCCAGCAGCTGTGTGTACGGGCACTCCATACGGCGGGAATATCGGGATGGCCTGCTGAACCGGCCTGCAGCCGCCATTTTCTACCATCGGGACTTGGAGGTGCCGCGCAGTAATCGGTGCCGGGGGAAGTACAAATGCCCCAGTAAAACGGCCGTGGAGACGCCAGAAATATATATAGGGCACACGAAGTGTATTTGAACCCAGTGTAGTGCTAAAAGGCCCATTCAGGATCCCGGGGATGCAAACAGTGCATTACACCAAAAAGACTGTGCAGCGCGATCTATACCCTGTGGAGCAGAGACTACGAGACACATAGCCTGAAGGTGAGACTGTGCTGGTGGCACAGGAACACAGTTACGCCAACGACAGGGGAAATAGTGCTATGTTGCTGCAGATTGTGCAGACCTGAGGCTTCCCGGTGATCCCCGCACCCGCAGAGACACTGCTGCTGCTGCACGGAGTGAAAAACAGCAGAGCATTGAGGCGCGGGACCGGGGTAGGATCCCCCAATGATTTTTTGTCACAAATCACACGCAAAGATCGACAATTCCGCAGTAGAGAGACGGGGGACCCCTGCTGTCTACATAATTAGTGGAAGAGGACCTCGTGCAAATCAACAGGGTAAATTAGACAAATTTGCGTACACTAAAGACTTCCCTCCACTATCGGATGCTACAGACAAAATGAACAAAGATAAAGAGGCAGCAGCTGGCCCCAAGGTGACGTTGGAAGACATTATGGCGGCCCTTCACAGCATGCAAACTACAGTAGGCTCCATCTCAACGGATGTCACATTCTTGCGCGGCGACTTTCAGAAAATGTCCGAAAGGGTTGTGGAGGTTGAACAAGTGACAACAACACTCTCAAAAGACTCAGTACTCCTAATCAAGAAGGTGACACGGTTGGAGGAAGAAAATAGGCGTATGGCGGCGAAGATAGATGACCAGGAAGGACGCTACCGCCGCAATAACGTTCGTATCAAGGGGTTTCGGGAGACGGAAGGGAGCCCTGCAATGGACCTCTACGTCGAGGAACTCATAAAATCTCGCTTGCACCCTAAAGGACTCTCCACCTACTTTTCCGTAGAGCGGGCGCATAGGGTGCCGGGTGGACGACCATAGCCAGGAGCCCCTCCAAGAACGGTGCTGGCCCGTATCTTCAACTTTCGGGACAGAGATACGATATTACAGACAGCCCGGGTAGCACCACCAGTCCAGGTTCATAATTCTGTCATCTCCTTCCCAGACTATACGGCAGCGGTTACGGCACGACGCAGAAGCTTCTTAGAGGTTAAAAAGACGCTGAGAGCCCGGGAACTGCCGTACTCCATGCTCTTCCCGGCAAAATTACATGTTGTGGCAGATGGCAAGACTTGGTTCTTTGAAACACCGGAGGAGGCCCATGACTGGTTGGAGGGGTGGAGAATGGCGAGGAGAGACGGCAAAGCACCAAAAGGACGACGGCATAATGGGAGAAATGAAGATCCTGACGATACTGAACACAACCGTGATGACACCAACCAGTCGCAGGCGAGAGCAGAGGAAGATGTGGCCCTCCTTGGTGCTAAAACGACAATGGAACTGTTGGGATTAGCAGACTCTGGGGCATGGGAAAAATACGGTCTGGCTTGGACTTCCTGCTCCCATACGTGCAAGTAATGGTTAAGGGGTTTGGTATTAAGCACTCTGCTAAGTTGGGGTGGCGGGCAGTTTTAAGTCCACATGGCAGGGAGGCAGTGAGGGAAACGGGGAGGTTGGGATTGTTAAATTTTTGTTCTCAAGAGGTTTACTATATGACTCAGTACATAGTCCGTTATACAGTAGCGCAGAACTCTGAGATATACTCCCATTTTAGCCTGGCCAATTTCGAGAGTTCTATCGGACATGTCAGGAATGCCACCGACAGGAACGGTGCAGGATGATGCCCGGGTAGTCCCTAATATTACAAGGCCTACTCTTTCACTGCTTACATGGAATGTGAGGGGTCTAGGGGATAAAATTAAACGAGGCATAGTTCTACAGTGCATCAAAAGAGCTGGACCGGCGGTGGTGCTGCTGCAAGAAACACATCTTACTGGTATGTCCAGTAAAGCGCTGGATAGATGGGGATACAAAATGGTGGCTCACTCAGAGTTCACATCAGGTTCAAGGGGAGTGGGCATACTACTAAAGAAGCAATTCCCACTGATTGTGCGTAGTGTGAGATCTGATGCACTGGAAAAATTCGCAGCTATAAGTACGCAGTGGGAGGGACGACCCCTTAACATAGTATCTGTATGTTCCCCCGGCGTTGCATACAGTGGCACTGCCGGATCTCAGTGAGTTTTTGCTTGGCCTTCCAGAGGGAGAGCTCCTTATTGGTGGGGATTTTAATGCAACTGTACACAACACCTTAGACAGGCTCCCAACCAGACTGGGTACGTCCAGAGGATCACAACTGGGAAGTTTCCTACAGGCGATGGGCCTTATAGATATATGGAGGAGACACCACCCAACGGAACGCCAATTTACGTATCATTCGGGGGTTCATAACAGTCTGACCAGGATAGATTATTTCTTGGGATCCTTGGGCAGTCTCAAAAATGTTGACACTATAGAAATCCGACCCGGGTCATTTCTGAGCACTCCCCAATATTGCTTAAGTACACATACTACCAACAGAAAAGACGCAGAATCTATCCGATCCGCCCCGGCTACTTACAGGTTCCAAAAATCAGACTGGACCTTAAAAAAGGAGTAGCTCAATACTTCCAAGAAAATACAGGATCAGTGGCCTCACCAACTACCCTATGGGAGGCATTCAAAACGGTTGTCAGAGGTCGGGCCATTTCATCCATCTCAGCACATTAAAGGGAAGGGCAGGTAGAACTACAGACTCTAGAGTCCGAACTACATGCAGCAGAGGGCCTACACGCTGGAGATCCCACCCCTGACACAGCTGACAAACTACAGCACAGACATAAAGAACACCTCGCAACACTGACTAGACAACAGATACAGACTACGCGCCACAAAATATATGACGTTGGTGACAAAGCAGGGAAGTTATTAGCATGGTTAGACAGGAGAGAAAAAAGTGGAAGATGGATAGCACAGCTAAGTACAGCGGAGGGGGAGAGTATAACTGATCCACACACAATAGTAGACATGCTGGCACAACAATTCCAAACGATGTATTCCTCCAACTCGGAAATGTCCTTGGGGGAGGCGATGACGTATATCCAAGATCTTAACATGCCCAAACTGACGCCGGAAGCGGCAAACTAACTGGATAGCGACCTAACAATAGACGAACTAACAGCGGCCATCGGGGCAAAGCTGTAGGTCCAAACGGAATACCAATTGAATCTTATAAAAGAACTGCTGCTACCACTGCACCTCACATGTTAAACATGTTCCTCAATAGTTTAGAGAGGGGTGAACTACCCCCTGACCAACGCACGGCCACAATAGTGGCGATTTTAAAACCCGGTAAGCCGGCGGATAGATGTAGCTCATACCGGCCCATCTACCTAATAAACGCAGAAGCCAAAGTCCTCGCAAAATTGTTGGCTATACGACTAACGCCACACCTAACAACACTCATACATCCAGACCAGTCTGGATTTGTGCCGGGCAGGAACACGGCTCTGAATTTGAGGAGACTACACGGGGTATTAGCCCGTGCAGAGTATTTGGAGGAACAGGCGGTGGTACTCTCCTTGGACGCGCATATGGCGTTTGATATGGTCAAGTGGCCCTTTCTTTTTGCAGTACTAAAGCATTAAAAATGTGGCCCTAAATTTTGCTTGTGGATTCGACTCTTGTACACAAAGCCTCTGGCACATGTTACAGCTAATGGTCATATATCGACTGATTTCCCCCTGGCGAAGGGCACGCGCCAGGGCTGCCAATTGTCGCCGTTGCTTTTCGCATTGGTCATTGAACCTTTGGCGGAGTGGATACGATGGGAACCAACAATACGGGGCCTCAAAAGGACGGACAATTGGGAAGACCGAGTTTCCCTCTATGCGGACGATATACTGTTATATTTATCCAAACCCAGGCACTCTATAATGACCCTCCTGGACGTATGTACTGCCTATGGTGTGGCTTCAGGATATACCATTAATTGGTCAAAATAAATACTTTACGTACTTAATGGCCCTCCACCACTCCTTCCTGATAACTGCCCGCTTACAATAGCGGGAAGTACATTTAAATACTTAGAGATCTACGTCACCGCTGACTCAAGAGAATTTTTTAATAAAAACCTACAGACCCCACTAGAGCATATTAAGAGAGATGTGCGTCACTGGAAGACATTGCCACTAACGTTACTAGGAAAGGCAGCACTTTTTAAAATGATGGCCTTGCCCCGCTTCATATATGTCCTGGAGAATACACCGTACCAGTGATGCCTACTACATTAAAGCCATTGCGCCGCAGGTCTCTAGCCTCTTATGGGGTAGTAAGCCATCACGCATAGCTCAGGTCAAACTGGTGAGAGGGTGGTATGACGGAGGAATAGCGCTCCCTGATGTGCAGCTCTATTACTGGGCAGCACAGCTCAAGGTGATTAATCACTGGGTCCATGACTCGCAATCCGACCCGGCGTATAAGGCAGATAGAGCACAACTTGGCACGAGAGGTATGCTTGCACCCCTGTATGTTAAGAAACTGGCATTGACAATGTTTGGCCCACTGCGACATACTCTGATGTTATGGCAAACTGCGCAGACAAAACTGAGATGGCGGGGGGTATTGACACAACTTACACCACTATGGGACAACAAAAAACTAGGAAGACTTAGAAACAGCAAGGGCTTCGACCAATGGGATGATATAGGGATATCGACAGTGGGGGACTTGTGGCAAGGAGGGGGGATGGTACCGTTTGAGCGTCTTCAACAACTATATGAACTGGCGCCCTCTGAAATGTTTAGATATACGCAAATTAGACATGCCCTGATGATGGCGATACCACCTGGCTCTAATGTCCCAGAGGCGTCCCCTATGGAGGATAGGTTGCTGACTGATTTCATGCAGAAGAAGGCTACCTCTTTTACCTATCGTAAATTAGTAAACAACTTGCCCGATCCTACCGGCCCCCTGAAACTCAAGTGGTCGCAGGACATAGGGGAGATGGATGACTCTGAATGGCAGGAAGCGTTGGCATCCCCGAGGGAGGTGGGAATACCCTCGCGCCTTAGACTCGAACAACTCAGAATTTTGCACCAATCCTACTATATCAGACTTGTTTTACACAAGATAAGAAGGATAGACCACCCTTTTTGTCTCCGGGGCTGCGGAGAAGAGGGAACCTTTTTTCATACTATATGGGAATGTCCCAGAATAGCAGCGTACTGGACACAAGTGTTACGTACCATGTCACAAGCGCAGGGGTTGTCGCTCACACCAGAACCACGCAGATGCCTACTAAATATTTGGGAGCCGAATGATCTCACACGCCACGGGCAGAACTGGGTCACATTTGGAATAATAATAGCCAAGAGGAATATAGCACAAAGGTGGGAAGGGGTAGAGGTGCCTACACTAATAGCGTGGAGCAAAGACATGGATGAGGCTATGATTACTGAAAGGGCAGTGTTTGGTAATAGAGGATGGCCCAGGAAATGGACTAAAATCTGGGGGACATGGAATGAATACAGGGGAGGTATTTGTGATCCACCAGCGGATAATGACAGTGAAGATTCAGGACTTGATGAGGGGTGAGGGGTGGTGGGTGGTAGGACGGGGCCTAACAAAAACTGTAACAATTGGCAGAACAATGTATGTGTACTACGTGCAGAACTGTGTATTGTTGAAATGTGGAGTTATACAGATTTATTATGTATAAAACCAGCTCAAGTTAATGACATGATGGAAAAAATAAAATGTTTAAAAAAAAAAAAAAGATGGTGGGGTTGCAGCATGGACTGCTTCAATCAGGGAAGCATTTAACGTCAGACCGACCCTCCCATCCGTTCCCCACCAGCAGAAGGCCACCTGACCCCGAGGCACAGCCCCCTCGAGGGCCACCAACGTGACCCCTGTCCAGTGAACACGAAAGGAGATCGGTCCCGGTGGGGGTGGACACAGCCTCGGTACCAGGCCTGCCGAGGAACCCATTTACAACGCACTTGGTTGCAGCATCAGTCTCCTTGCCAACCGGAGACAGATCTATCCTCAAAGCCTTACAATGGCAGCGCCCGCTGCTAATCGGAAGCAGCTTGGACCAGATCCCCTCCTGCCCCCACGCGGTGTCGCTTGTTCTGTTCAAGTCTATTTATTTTCAAATGTGCCGAGAACTCGGGGTTCAGGGAATAAGAAAAATAAGGTTTTAAAAACACCCAAAGCTGAAGAGAAACTAGAGGCAACAAGCAAAGCATGCTATGAAAGCTAGTTTAATGCTAATGTACCCGATGCCGTGAGAAAAGAATTGGATTACCAAAGATAACACAATTTGAACAAGGAGGATGGCAGATTAGACTTCAGATCAGGTGACTGGACCCAGTTACTGGGTACAGGAGCTGTAAGGGTCCGTTTGTTTAACGTGCTGTTATTTAGCGTGATTACTTGTCAATGAGTGTGATACTAGTACAGCGCCTACCCATACTCTGCCCGGGTTGGAAGGCGCACTGGAGTCAGAGGTGTGGAGGGAAAATTGACTGATCCAATGATCCAGACCATTAGCAAACAGAAAGACTGGACCGAGACAAAGAAAGAGAGCTTCCACTCAAGGCTCCCTCTTCTTGATGTTAACCAATGGCACCTAGGAAATCTACAAAGCAAAAGACATCTTGCCCAGCCCATTGCAGTTTCCTGCATTTAGCTGGATAATCCCAAAAAAATCAGATGAGGTGTATAAAGCTTTAATGCCCTACATGATGCCAACAAATCTTAGAGCACTTTCTTAAAAAAGAAAACAAAAAACACATGTAGAACCTTTAAGAATTGAGACGTGGTTTGGGATCCAAGAAAAAAGTCAGAGCGACAAACAAAAGTTGTGACCAACTTCCCTAATGAGTTATGTGCCTCGTCTATAGGTTAACATGTTGTAGAGCAGTCAGAAATATAGCCTGTTCAAGTTAATAATAGAGCATTTATTTACTTGATTTATTTGGCAAAAACATATTTAGGACAATATCTCAGGAAATATTTCTGATGATAATATTCAGACATGCAAACTGAAGAACTCTGTGGACCCACATATATTTAACTTGTGGGCCTGCTGGAAATGCTCTTTTTAAAAGTGGCATGTGTGGGAGCCAAGAGATCAGTGTGTTTGGAAGTTCTAGAGACATCGACCACAAGAAACCAGGTGCATTGGGTTTCATTCTTGGGGGTCTCAGAAGGTGCTTCTGAACCCATGTCTTTCAGGTTAAACCCATTAGGGCCTTCCAGCACACCAGATCCGCCACAAAAGCAGTCACTTGATGTCTGGACTTGGTAAAGTTGTGTGATGGCTCTGGCAATCCAATGTGCTCCTTGCACAGACCCCTTGACGTGTAGTCACTACGGTACAACACGGACAATGTGGGTGAATGAGCAAGCTTCCAGTGTGTGCAGCAAACCTGAAGACGCATGAGACCTGAGTGGACAGTGCTCTGAGGAAAAAACCTGCGTAGAAGAACGGGAGGCCACGTCACACCCAGGAGCGCACAGAGTCGACGGCACAGGGCCATCCTTTGTCGCACAAGGTTGTGGTACAGTGCTTCATTTGAGACAGTGGGGGGGGGGAGAGAATAGGAGAAAGAGGAATACGGAAAAAAACATGACAAAGGGAGAGAGCAAGGATGAAAAGGAACCTGCAAGTGTGAGTGAGATAAAGGGGCAGGTAGTGGCTGTGGTGGATTAAAGAAGCGTGAGGTGGACTCAAACTACCGAGCCTTAATATTCAGTGCACCCGCATTAAATAGCGCCAGCTCCAGGATTTTGAGAAATACTTGGGTCCTGGCACTTTTTGTTTTACAAATTAAACACTAGTCGCCGAGGACTGCAGTTCTACTATAGAGCACAAGGACCTCAGCAGGCTGGGGCCAGGGCCCACTTTCAAGGTAGGATGAGCCGAGGGGTCCTCAGCATATTCAGCCCTGAAAGCAGTCCAAGGGGGAGAGGGGGTTCACGTCATGCGTGTACCCTGTCCTGGGCCGGACTGCACTGGTAATATGGAGCATCCTCTGGCCAGGGTCCGGAGGTTGTCTGGCAGCCACGCATTAATAACAATGGACAAACGGGCATCCGCTGTGGGCAAGGCTGGAGTCGGTTGTGCAGTGCCTAGGACGGAAGCAGTGGGCTAAGTGGGCCTGACTACACCTGTCATATGGGGTACAGAGACATCCCATAGTGGGTTTAGTGCCAGACGACATCGCCCGGGTCACAGGACATAGCCAGTTGTGCGGCTCCCAGCATTGGGATCACCCACCCAGAGTAGAACACCCAGAGTAACACTTGAATAAAAGTACTGCAAGGATTCTAAATTACGAGAAGTACTGATTGCACAGCCATTGTACAATCAAATTGTTTTTGTAATTAGAAGTTGTACAAAACTTTAATAAGAGAACTAGTCTATGAAGTCCCTCTATTGCAGGCGTATATGCAGTAAAAGCTGCTTTAACACGTTCGTTTCACATACCTCTGGGTGTACCATAGCAGCACGGGCACGTGGTCCTCAGCCATAGCGCCCAGAGGCAGGAACCAGAGGACCAGGAGCAGGGAGCAGAGGGAAGAACTAGGAACCAGCTATACGTCTGCAGATCGAGGCCTGAGCACGGACTGAGCAAAGACTGAGCCCTCAGCGCAGACCTGGGAGGCAGGACACACGGAAGGGCGTGCAAGCAGGTGGGCCCCACTAAGGCCAACACAGCCCGGCTCGAGCCGGCCTCCGTGCGTCAATTTATTGTATACACGGATCTGGTTAGTTCTGTCTGCTGAGATGCTCCTGTCCCATCAACAAAGTGCTCCCTGCACCTGAGCTGGCTCCCCGCACACTCTGAGGTGCGCACGCTGCAACCAGCCCTTAGCAATATAGAAGGGAAAGCCCATGTATGGTCAACTGCAGTTTCAAAATGTTCTTTATTTACAGTTCTCGCGAGTGAAGTGCGTGAGAGAGAGGGGGAGCAGGTGGTGAGCCCAAGAGAGGTGCACGCGCGCAGTCTGCTCATTTTCAAGCACTGCGCAAGGTGGATTCCACCCCAAGCACGAGTGTGTGCTTGAAAATGAGCAGAGCGACGGCTAAAGGCCCTCCTATGCAGCGCGCAGACCTAAAAATGACCTATGGATTGGCATCCAGCGCGCTGCCAGTGCTGGAATTCTACTGGATTCCTCCCCGGGGTATAATCCACATTACACACTGTGGGTATCAACAGGGATGGGAAGGAAGTCGGGCCTTTCCATTCACTCAATCGATCCCAGACTTCCAATGTGGTGTTGTTAATCGGCTATCGGTAGAGGCTCCTCGGTCCAGCATGCTTACGTAGAAAGGTGATTCTCCACAAGTGTTGCCCTGCTACTGCTCCATCAATCAAAAGCAAGTGCTTTTCTGACCCCTCTCTAGGCCACTGAGTAGGAACCGAAGTTGCACTGCCTGGTAGTATTGTAAAATATTTGGGAAGCCCAATCCCCCCTCTCCCGGGTTCCATAAATCTGCCCTTTCTGCATTCGGAAGCCACCATCGCACAAAGCGCTTCATATCACATTTTGGAGCTTGGTTTGGTACCAGCTTCAGGTTCCACTGGTAAGGCTTAAAAGAGGAATATCATTTTTGGCAGACGCAACATTTTTAGGGGAGACACATGACCTAGCCAAGAGAGGCGGCATGGCCTCCACTTGGTCAGTTCTGCTTTAATCCGCTGGTGTAGGACCTTATAATTGAACGATACGGTCGCATTGACCGTGCTGGTAAGCTGAATGCCTAAGTAAGGGATGGAGGCGCTCACCTCCGTAGCTAACAAGTGAGAGATTCAGGGCCAGAGATTTGTGGACATTGACTCGAAATCCTGCTACCAGCCCAAAAACCTCCAATTCCTCCAAAATGGCCAGGAGTGAGGAGGATGGATCCTCCAAGGCCACCAGTACAATATCAGGCTGATAGTATGCTCCTCTCATCCCAAAGGAAACCTCTTAATGCTGGAACTGTCCTGAACCCGTTGACCAAGGGCTTCATATAGATCGCAAAAAGCAGGGGCAAGATGGGGTAACCTGCCATGTGGCTCTGCAAATGAGGAACGAAGCCGAGGTCTGCCCGTTCACTCGATAGTTGCATGCGGGTGGCCATAATTACTGAGTACCCATGAGCAAAATCTCCTGCAGAGTCCAAAATGTTTAAGCGTTGCATCTAGATAAGGCCAATGAACCCAATCAAATGCCTTCTCAGCATCAATGGACAAGAGCATCCACTCCTGATTCGAACATTGGGCCTTGTCGATGAGATGAATAATGCGTTTCATGTTACTGATGCATTGGCGATCTGGTACATAACCCGATTGGTCCAAGACAATAAGGCCTGCTAGGAGGGGATTAGACGAGCCGCCAATATGCCTGTGAAGAGCTTGATATGTATATTAAGAAGAGATATCCGGTGGTACCACAATGTCATTTATCTTTGCCCGGTTTCAAGATGACGACAATGGAGGCCTCCATTATGGAGGGTGGGATCGAGTCTGGGTCCTTAATGGAGTTGAAGAGGAGAGTGTGAATCGTCTAGAATGACACAGAGAATCCGTCTGGACCCAGGGATTTTAGGGGTTTCTGCTGGGCGATAACAGAGATAACCTCTTCAATCCAACTTGGACGTACAAAGTCAGTCACCAGTTCCGTTAGTCTTGAGGTGTGGACACCTTGAATATAAATGTCTGGACCCTCCGGAGGGAGAGTTTGCTCCGTTTAGAGCGCTTTATAGAAGTTTTGAAAAGCGGAAGCTATAGAGGCGTCGTTGGTAAGTTTAGAGCCGTCTGCCCCTAAAACAGAATGGACCCGCGGTGCCTGTCGCTGCACCCTCAGTCTATTAACCAGAAGGTGCCCGCACCTGCCCCCTTTGATGCAAAAGGAGTGCTGAAGCCTAAGAGAAGCATATTCTGCTCTATCGGAATCAATACCCGAAAGCTGTGTCCGAGCAGCTTTTCACTTGCGCCGAACTACAGAAGCATCAGTACGCTTGTGAATACGTTCGAGTTCCAGTACCCAACAGGTCAGATGCTCAATTGTATCAGATGAGCCTATTGTCAATGGCAGATATAGCGATCAATTCAACTCTAATACCGCTTTCAAGATCTCCTAAAGTGTGGAGATGGGGACATCTACAGTGTTGTTTATTGCTAAAAAGGCTGTTGGGGGCCTTGGTAATTTGCTTGACAACTGCGGGTCTATGGAGGAGGGTTTCCCGCATTCGCCAGACCGTGGGTGAAGGCAGCGTTGGTGGGACTGTCAATGCAAGGGACATCACTGCATGGTCAGACAGGGAGTGGGGCTCTATCTCTAAGCCTGTGACCCTAGATTAGAGGGCAGTCATGCCCAAAAAGTGATCTATAAGGGCTTACGTCTTTTGTATATGGGAGAAGAATATATAATTGCAAGTGTGTGGGTGTAACGTTCGCCAGATGCCCTCTAGGCCCATCTTGCGCAGCCAGAGTGCCCTCTCAACTGACAAAAGCCAAGTGTCTGGCCTTGATGCTGCGCTGATCTACCCAGGTCATTATTAAACACTAGAGTTCACCCCAGCAAGAGTACCAAACGGTCCTGTGTAGACATCACTTCAGCCACTGCCCGGTGTAGGAAGTGTAAATAGTCTCCAGTGTGAAAGTATAGGTGCTCAGTGTCACTGAATGGGTTAATAAACTACCACTGATTTCAGCCTGTCTGGGACCTATCTTGCCCTGGAAGTAGCGGGTCACCAGTATCACTACTCCTGTGGTCTTAGAGGGGTTGGATGAAAAGGACTGTAGAGGCATTGCAGCTTGTGCCAGTCGCTCGTGACCAGGTGTTTCGTGGAGAAGGCAGATGTGCGCTCCAGAGTGCTTGAGATAAGACAGGACAGCAAACCGTTTGACTGGGTTATTAAGATCCTCTACATTAAGGGTGAGGATCTGTATATTATGGTGTATGTCACAGGGGCAATAAGTAAGCTATGAGGCCAAGTGTATATAAGATAAATGTCTTCATCAGTGTCGCATGGCGCAAATCTTGTGGGGTCGCCTGCTGGTTTAACAAAGAAAGGCCACTATCTACGGGTTACCCTAACATAACTTTAAGAGAGAAAGAAACAATTTTAACAGCAAATAAACCATTCTTCAAAAAAGTCAATCATCAGGATCAAATATCCTATTGGGATCGAGTAGTTGGGAATGTGTAGTGGGAGTTCTGTCCCTCTACCCCCCACCCAATCCAACCGCCTTAGATAATGAAAAGACAACATCACAGCCAGGATCATGTTTCATCTAAACCAGCAGTGTCACTGGAGAGCATACCCAGCAAGAACTGCCTCTCCTTGTCCATGGTAGCCAAGTTAGGACGGAGTCCCAAGGACAAGGCTCTGGTTCCCTGTCCTCTCTGATGCCTGCAAGTCCCTAGTTGTCGCTGGCTGGGCGGGAAGTCAACAAGAAGGGTGTCATCAATGCCGTGTGGCTGAAACACATCTTCAAAAGATCGTAGTTGGTGTAGTTTGCCATTCAGGCAGAAGATAATCCGGAAAAGATGCCCTCATGAATATGGAAGGTCTTTACTCCTGAGATGGGCCGTGACTGGCTGAAATTCTCTGCGCTTCTAATGCGTGGAGGCTACCCGATCTTGGTATAGCATCGGATTGTGTCTCCTAAACTTCATTGGGCGTTGGTCCCTGGTTGCACGAAGGATACGTTCCTTCAGTGGAAAATCGTAGACACATATCAATATATCTGCTAAAGGTGCAGAGTCTGGTCTTTTGGGGCATACCCTGTGTGCTCTGTCAATCTTGATATCCAGCTCCGGTGGTGCCGCCAGAATTGACTGGAAGCGGTCTGCGACACACTTAGTTATATCAGCTCTTTCTGCCCTGGTAGATATGCCTTTGATGCGCATATTGTTACACCTCACCTGGTTTCCCAAGTCTTCGGTGTGAGCCTGAAGGTTGAGCTGTTGGTCCCCCAGCCGGATTAACCCCCTGTTTGCAACTTCTTGATCGCCTCATCTCAGCTTGTGTTGTGATCTTCCAGGGAGGCAACCCTGTCACCCAGGCCCTCCAGGTCATGCTGAGTCTCTTTAAGATCATTGGAGAGATCTTTAGTGAGGGTCTGGAGATCATCCCTGAGGGAAGCGAAAAGGGCCTCCAGGAAGAACGTCTAGTATGGGTTCTGAGTCCGAAGATGGTGGGGGGTCACCGCTCTGTGTCCCCGAAGGATAAGTAAGCATGTCTTTCAGAGTGCTATCCTTCTTCCCCCGTCCAGTTGCCATAGCTTGGGTTGCGGTGCGGCACAGGCTGAAGAAAGAGAGGCGCAGATCACCAATGATCTCAGGCTCAGTGGGCTCGATGAAGGAAGGAGACCCTGAGATGGGCAATAAAGAGACTGACAGCGTAGTTGTCAAACAGTGTAATCCCTGAATTGAGATGGTCTCAGGTTCAATGGGCTGCAAATGGTCCTTGTTGTTACCTGTGAACGTTCCATAGGGGAGACGGTGTGCATGATATGTGTTGCTGAAGTAAGGCTCCAATCTAGGTAGGGGACCGGGAGTGCAACCAGGAGCACCAGGGCCAGCCCAGCCATGGCACTCAGTCTCCGTGTCTCAAGGGGAAACCTCAATAGCACTGTAGGGCACCGAAGAGGAGGGTCGAGGAACCTGTCTCCCATAATATCCTTCCCAGGACACAAAGATCAGGATGATCCAAGATAGAGCGGGTGCTTCCCAGGTAGCAATGGCAGTCCGGCCTAGCTCCTAGCAGTGTAGGGCCTAGAGGATGCAGCTGCGTCCAGTATATTCCACGAGGCGAGAGTAGACCCAGGCACTAGGTGCACCCCCGTTAAACCAACATGATGCAGGGGGGTTCACTGGGGCCTCCTCCTAAGCGCTGTCATCAAGGGTGGATCCCCAGGGTGGATCTCGGCAGGGTCCAGAGGTATCTCATGCACTGGTTGGACTGAGCCTCTTTCTATGCCTGGAGCCACTGCTCACGTATGGCCACCCTCCGCACCCGACAGCCTGAGGGGGCTAAAGCTGGCAAAGCGGGAGGGCGGTCTTTTGGCTGCAGAGCCCCCCAGCTTTGGAATCTGCTTCCATTTTCTCTTCGGAGTACTGCCAATCTGCTCCAGTTTAGGAGGGGCCTGAAGACCTGGCTTTTTAACTCCTAGTCTGTTTTTAACTTCCCATTGTTTCTGCATTGTTTTGTTGTCTGTTTTTTAGCTGTGTTGTGTTATTTCCTATGAGTTGAGGGTGGAAAGCGTCGGGACACTCCTTGTGAGTAGCTGTACGCTATACAAAAACTGAATAACATAACATAACATAACACTATGGGCGCTGGTCCCACTAGACACTCTAGGTAGGAATCCCCCACTGCAGGGTCATCAGGGCCAGGCCGAGTTCAATGGACAGTGAGGGCCTCCCGCAGGTTTTGGTGCCTCAGTCCCAGTACTGGATGTCAGCAGGCCGTCCAGCGTTGTTCGGCCACTAGTGGCAGACAGGCGTGGCAAGCTGGCAGGAGGCGTCCAGAAGTGGTCTGCACTTACCGCCTACAGGAATCTCCATCGGAGAGAGGCGTCCCTCAGCTCGCCTTGGTGGTGCCGCCCCTTGTGAACGAGGCAGGGTCCAAAGAGTGCTCTCTAAGCAAACTCAAACCGTCTGTGGCGCCATCTTGTAGCTGCTCTCCTTTTACATATCAGCTCTCAGAGAAGGTGCTACCCGGCAGACCGCCTCCAAACTCGTCCCATTTTCACTCATGGACTTCACCTAGCGGGAACTCACCGGGTGTCGGATTGGCCACGGCGATGGAGAGATCAAGAAGCACATCTCACCCATCCACCATCTTGGCCATGCCCCCCTTTCTCTTTTTAGTTCCACTGATGTACTTGTGAGCAGCTGAAAGAGGAAGAAGTTGAATAGTAAACTGATGTGCTGCACTATATTGCATGTGGGACTATGTGCAGCTGTAAAATGTGAGGGCAGTAGAGTACCAAAAAGGACACACTACTTTGTGCCGCTCGCAGTCGCGGACATTAAGGGCTTCGGGACTCTGATACATTTGGAGCTTGTTTGTTGACTCTACCTGGCTGGACCTTCGGGCTGATTCCTGGCAGCAGTGAGGCGGTGCTGGAGCGGGACTGCGAGTCCCAGCAGTCGCAGCGGCGCTACATCCGCCGCACCTGGGGATTCTTCCCGCCCCCGCCTCCAGCCCTTATCACGACTCGCGGCCCCCGCTTCGCGGGAGCCGCTCGCAGTCGCGGACATTAAGGGCTTCGGGTCTCTGATACATTTGGAGCTTGTTTGTTGACTCTACCTGGCTGGACCTTCGGGCTGATTCCTGGCAGAAGTGAGGCGGTGCTGGAGCGGGACTGCGAGACCCAGCAGTCGCAGCGGCGCTACATCGGCCGCACCTGGGGATTCTTCCTGCCCTCGCCTCCAGCCCTTATCACGACTCGCAGACATTAAGGGCTTCGGGACTCTGATACATTTGGAGCTTGTTTGTTGACTCTACCTGGCTGGACCTTCGGGCTGATTCCTGGCAGCAGTGAGGCGGTGCTGGAGCGGGACTGCGAGAGCCAGCAGTCGCAGCGGCGCTACATCGGCCGCACCTGGGGATTCTTCCCGCCTCCAGCCCTTATCAAGACTCACGGCCCCCGCTTCGCGGGAGCCGCTCGCAGTCGCGGATATTAAGGGCTTCGGGACTCTGATACATTTGGAGCTTGTTTGTTGACTCTACCTGGCTGGACCTTCGGGCTGATTCCTGGCAGAAGTGAGGCGGTGCTGGAGCGGGACTGCGAGTCCCAGCAGTCGCAGCGGCGCTACATCAGCCGCACCTGGGGATTCTTCCTGCCCTCGCCTCCAGCCCTTATCACGACTCGCGGACATTAAGGGCTTCGGGACTCTGATACATTTGGAGCTTGTTTGTTGACTCTAACTGGCTGGACCTTTGGGCTGATTCCTGGCAGCAGCGAGGCGGTGCTGGAGCGGGACTGCGAGTCCCAGCAGTCGCAGCGGCGCTACATCGGCCGCACCTGGGGATTCTTCCCGCACCCGCCTCGAGCCCTTATCACGACTCGCGGCCCCCACTTCGCGGGAGCCGCTCGCAGTCGCGGACATTAAGGGCTTCGGGACTCTGATACATTTGGAGCTTGTTTGTTGACTCTACCTGGCTGGACCTTCGGGCTGATTCCTGGCAGCAGTGAGGCGGTGCTGGAGCGGGACTGCGAGTCCCAGCAGTCGCAGCGGCGCTACATCCGCCGCACCTGGGGATTCTTCCCGCCCCCGCCTCCAGCCCTTATCACGACTCGCGGCCCCCGCTTCGCGGGAGCTGCTCGCAGTCGCGGACATTAAGGGCTTCGGGACTCTGATACATTTGGAGCTTGTTTGTTGACTCTACCTGGCTGGACCTTCGGGCTGATTCCTGGCAGCAGTGAGGCGGTGCTGGAGCGGGACTGCGAGACCCAGCAGTCGCAGCGGCGCTACATCGGCCGCACCTGGGGATTCTTCCCGCCCCCGCCTCCAGCCCTTATCACGACTCACGGCCCCCGCTTTGCGGGAGCCGCTCGCAGTCGCGGATATTAAGGGCTTCGGGACTCTGATACATTTGGAGCTTGTTTGTTGACTCTACCTGGCTGGACCTTCGGGCTGATTCCTGGCAGAAGTGAGGCGGTGCTGGAGCGGGACTGCGAGTCCCAGCAGTCGCAGCGGCACTACATCAGCCGCACCTGGGGATTCTTCCTGCCCTCGCCTCCAGCCCTTATCACGACTCGCGGACATTAAGGGCTTCGGGACTCTGATACATTTGGAGCTTGTTTGTTGACTCTAACTGGCTGGACCTTTGGGCTGATTCCTGGCAGCAGCGAGGCGGTGCTGGAGCGGGACTGCGAGTCCCAGCAGTCGCAGCGGCGCTACATCGGCCGCACCTGGGGATTCTTCCCGGCCCTCACCTGCTGCTACTTAACCACGCCCAACCCGCGGCACGCGGAACGCACACGGGCAGCGCCGGGCGAAGCCCGGGCCAAGGGCGGGCCCGTTGTAGCCCGTTCGAGCCCGGGGGAGACCGGACCGGGCCACCCCTCTGGGCCCGTGGCTAGCTGTTCAAGACTCACCACATTCTGTGCCCCATTGTTCTAGCTTGGCTGAGACCCAACTATACCAAGACTAAACCAACATGTCAACAAGGGAGACGAGGAGCAAAGCCACGGCATCGTCAACCATGGTTGCAGGTACTCTGGACAGCTTTCTTATTAGAGCTAACACTGTGGTAAACAATGAATTGACAGCCCTAGAAAGACAGCTCGCGGATGGGATTGAAAGTACTAGGTGATCCTCTCTGGGTCTAACCGCGAATGCTAGATCCCCAGAAACACTGGATGCCTCCCATCTTTCTCTTTTGGATAGCATTGATCAAACAATTGAATCTGTCCTACAACAGCTGAGGACTTCCTCAAACTCACATCGAGACTCCCCACAGACTACATCTGAGGCGACTCTTCTTCCAACATCTGATTTAGTCGTGACTCTGGATGAGGGGAGTGATCTCAACTCAACTCACTCACGAGGTCTTCGGGAAGGTGCTGTGCCGAAAAAAAAAAAGAACTAGACAGTCTAAGGGTGTAAAAAGAGCCAAATTGGATCATGCCCCCAACACCACTGACAATATATCTGACATAACGGAATCTCCTTCTCCCTTGACTGTCAACGAAACTGCGAGTTCATTACAGCCTCCCCAATTGCAGATGCCAGTGCAGTCTGGCCCGTTTATTTTTGGTGAAGGGTCTTGTGGCGGGAGGGAACAGTCTATTCATTTTATTACCAATGTTCTGAAGAAACTCCTAGACCCCCTGTTGGCTAGGCTTGATTGTATTGACACCAGGCTACAAGCAATAGAAACAGTGACCGGGGGTATGGAGGATCAGCTAAGAACTTTGGGTAGTATCCAAGGTGTAACTACGATGAACGTGGGGATCCCCCTTCCCCCAAACCATCCAGTACCCTAACCACAAAGAAGACTAACCCCCCTCTGCAGTAAGTGTACCCACAGTTACCCTTCCAAATTCTATCTCCCCACCCCTCCCAAGGCAACTTCCTCCCGTGCCCTTAGTGCGGAAATCTAAGCTGCCTGTGCCAACGACCATAACGAGGCAAGAAAAGACGTCCACTAGGACGGATAACCGCCCCCAAAAGAATGCCAACAGCCTCAATCGGTCAAATATAGTTCATTTACCTCCAGAGGTGGCAGCCCATACTGTAATCTTGACCGGGGTTCCTGAGCTTTCAAACTCTGCACCAGAATCCTTTGATTCTTTAAGAAACGAAGTGATTAGTTGGTTGAACATTCACAGGCCCCTGCCACCAAATATGAGAGGGGAAATATTGATGGTCAGGAGGGTCCCCTGGGTGAGATACACCATAAAGAAAATAAAGGGTGATTGCATTCTGGTAAATTTTAGGGATACGCAGATCGTTTCCCATATTTGTAACTGGTTGGGGAACTCGGGAAACACAACCATCCAACTGCTACCGCTGTCCTTTTTCTATCCAAGAAATCACAACTTTCACTCTGGGGGGAATGATGGCTGGACAAGGCTGGGATTCGCCATTGATGGCACAAGGTATAGGCCTACACGTTATGATATACCAACACCGAGCAACTACTCACATGCCAACAGGTATAGTTGCCTTGATCAGGTAGACGGACTTCAGCGGGATGAATGCATTGGGGGAAGAAAAGGGGTGGTCCCCCACACAGCTCAGCTGGGAACAGTGGCAGATATTTCTGATACTGCCAATTCTGCCTGTGTCAGTGTATTCCCTGATCGGTCAAGTACTTTAGAATCCCCTATACAATCTACCAGCACCTCCCCCGGCCATTGGAAATCCTTCCTCGGAATACAGCATCTCAACATGCCTCAGATTCGGGGGTCCTGGAATGGCAGGTACCCTCGGCGGAGGTGTTATCCACCAACCCAGATCAGAATGGCGAGTGTGAGGTGGGGAGAGTGACCAGTTTGGACCCAAAAAGGATGAAGGTCCTCTCATGGAACCTTGCAGGCATTGCTAATAAAATTGATTGCAGTGACTGGGGCTCCCTAGTGGATAGTAATGACATCTGTCTCTTCCAGGATACTTGGGCCAGGGAAGACTACCCCAGGGTGGGTTATGCAACCTTCTATGTCCCTGCTAGGTGGGGAGGCAAAGGGAGGCCGTCTGGTGGACTTGGAATTTGGGTGGCTACCCATTTGGGTTACACAGCGGAAAACATAACACATTCGGAAGACGTACAATGCGTTCTTCTCAAATGGCCAAACGCCTATAAATTAGCAATCGTGAATGTTTACTCACGCCCAGTGAGCATGTCTATGGAATCACCCACTATAGACGAATTATCCCGCTTTCTCGGGCTATTACCCGCTGATTGTAAGATCCTGATGGGAGGGGAGGTCAACTGCCACTTTGAACCATTACATGGATTAAAGGAGGGTGCCCTAATGGCTGAGGACGACTATTGGGGGATTCCCCCCCTGCCGATCGCCAAGTCCGAAATCATGGTCTCCTTTGGCGTTACAGATTATGTCCCTTACCCTGAACTACGCCCAGAGGGCTTGTAACGGGCGCACTCCATCTGATAGTCCCTCGGTGTGTACTTTCAACAGGAAGGGCCATGAATCATGCCTAGACTATATTCTTGTGGATACCAGCATGTGGTCTAAGGTCCTTGACTTCAGGGTGACGGTGAGAGTTGACAGTGACCACAATGCTCTCTGTCTGGAAATGGTTTACCCAGGGCCTAAAGAAAGCATATCACCAGATGCTACCGATCAAGTCACAGGGGCTCTAGTATTATCTAACAATAGACGTAGGGTAAAATGGGGGAATTTAGTCAACTCTACAGAGTGTATCACGCAAATTTATGACCTGGCGCTCCCAAGATTAGTCGAAATGGATGACCTGATCAACCAACCCACAGTAATAGACTTTAATGAGAAATTAGGGCAAATCCACGCAGATCTAGTTGACAGGCTAGGAGAGGTCTTCTACCCTGTGACCGTTAGAAGGAAGAAGAGGACACCAACCTCATCTTGGTATAATTCCACGTGTAAAAAGATCAAGACCGAGCTGATTTTAATGGTCAAGTCTGGCACCAATAAACACAAAATACATGAGCTCAGACTGAAATATAAGGAGGCAATTGCCCACGCAAAATCTGAATGGGACTGGGATAGATGGCACACTCTAAAATTGGCCCTGGAAACCAGGGATTCCAGAAAATTTTGGTCACTAGTACACACTGGATCAGGGGAACCGAAAGCTGCTGTAGAGCCTAATATTGCTGCTTCGGTATGGGAATCCCATTTCAGTAAATTGTATCATGATGGTCCTACTATGCCTACAGAGGCAGTCACTGACACCCCTCCTGATCATAACGAGCAACTAGAGTTTACTCTGGGCGAGGTACTAAATGCAATAGGGAGACTTGCATGGGGGAAGGCTCCAGGCCTAGACAAACTGCCTGGAGACTTATTCAGGCACCAACCAGAGATCTGGGGTCCCTATCTGCTCATCATTTTTAATTCAGTTTTGAGGGGAATGGAGATCCCCTGTACTTGGCTGGGCGCAGAGATAGTACCGATTTTTAAAAAGGGCTCTCCTCTGCTCCCAGCCAACTACAGGCCGATCAGCCTTATAGATGTACCCCAAAAACTCTTCGCTCGCCTACTGCTGGACCAGCTCTTGGATTGGATGGAGGACAATGCGATCCTTAGCCCCCTCCAAGCAGGATTCAGGAAGAACACATCCACCATGGATCAGATTTTTCACCTCGTTCTTCTTTTCTGGAAAACGGCAGGGATCGAGGGGGGAAGCCTGTACATGGTGTTTGTGGACCTGAGGTCCGCATTTGATTTAGTACCACGTGAGAAATTATGGGCGGTTCTTAGGGGGTTAGGTGTTCCACCACAGCTCCTGCGTGTAATAATTAGGCTCCACAAAGGGAACTTTGCCCAGGTCAGGTGTAGGAGGGATGGGGCATTGTCATCCAGGTTTCCCGTTGGCAGGGGGGTGAGACAGGGTTGCGTCTTAGCACCGACCCTGTTTTGCCTCTATGTCAACGGCGTAATATCTCACCTTGACAACGTCAATAACAATGACGCCCCTAGGCTGGCAGGCAGGAGGGTTCCGGCAATTATGTTTGCCGACGATACTATCCTGCTCTCCAAATCCCCCATGGGGATCCAACGGATACTGGACGGGTTTGGAGACTTTTGCAGAACCCATGGCCTTGAGATCAATGCAGACAAAACCAAGTTTATGGTATTCAATCCCTCGGCAACAACCAGGCCAAATCCAACCTTGAGATCGGATATGCTTGAAAGGGTCACAACGTTCCAGTACTTGGGGGTAACTCTGCATGAAAACCTATCTTGGGCTCCACAGAAAGCAAGATCTCGTCTAAAGCTATCGCAAATGGCGGGGGCGATTTTGAAGGTTTCAAATTCTTCATCCTTCAAGCCAGTTAGTCCAGCACTGGAGATGTATAAAACTCAAGCCAAAGCAGCCTCATCATATGGTGGTGAACTGTGGGACTACAACGCTGGAACAGAACTCATCAAGGTAGAGACTAACTTTATTAGACGGTTGTTGTCTTTACCACAAGGGCGGTAACTGCAAACACAACAATGATGGACAGAATGTGGATCAATGTCACACATTCACCCCAGTCAAAAGATCTGGGCCCAAATCCATCGTTTTTCCACTCCACACCACCCTGGGTTAGACAATGGCGATATGCAAATCAGCGCTGACCCTGTGCCCCATGGGAACAGTCCAGTCCGAACTACAAAAGCCATGTCCTTCCCAGAACGGAAACAAGCATCCGAGGACCGGCCCGGTTTCGAGGTAACACCTCTCATCAGCCCGGCTAGCTTGATTCCAGTGGTGTGGAGTGTCTGGGACTCACGTCTGAGCATCCCCAGTACACTTAGAGCGGTAACTGCAAACACAACAATGATGGACAGAATGTGGATCAATGTCACACATTCACCCCAGTCAAAAGATCTGGGCCCAAATCCATCGTTTTTCCACTCCACACCACCCTGGGTTAGACAATGGCGATATGCAAATCAGCGCTGACCCTGTGCCCCATGGGAACAGTCCAGTCCGAACTACAAAAGCCATGTCCTTCCCAGAACGGAAACAAGCATCCGAGGACCGGCCCGGTTTCGAGGTAACACCTCTCATCAGCCCGGCTAGCTTGATTCCAGTGGTGTGGAGTGTCTGGGACTCACGTCTGAGCATCCCCAGTACACTTAGAGCGGTAACTGCAAACACAACAATGATGGACAGAATGTGGATCAATGTCACACATTCACCTCAGTCAAAAGATCTGGGCCCAAATCCATCGTTTTTCCACTCCACACCACCCTGGGTTAGACAATGGCGATATGCAAATCAGCGCTGACCCTGTGCCCCATGGGAACAGTCCAGTCCGAACTACAAAAGCCATGTCCTTCCCAGAACGGAAACAAGCATCCGAGGACCGGCCCGGTTTCGAGGTAACACCTCTCATCAGCCCGGCTAGCTTGATTCCAGTGGTGTGGAGTGTCTGGGACTCACGTCTGAGCATCCCCAGTACACTTAGAGCGGTAACTGCAAACACAACAATGATGGACAGAATGTGGATCAATGTCACACATTCACCCCAGTCAAAAGATCTGGGCCCAAATCCATCGTTTTTCCACTCCACACCACCCTGGGTTAGACAATGGCGATATGCAAATCAGCGCTGACCCTGTGCCCCATGGGAACAGTCCAGTCCGAACTACAAAAGCCATGTCCTTCCCAGAACGGAAACAAGCATCCGAGGACCGGCCCGGTTTCGAGGTAACACCTCTCATCAGCCCGGCTAGCTTGATTCCAGTGGTGTGGAGTGTCTGGGACTCACGTCTGAGCATCCCCAGTACACTTAGAGCGGTAACTGCAAACACAACAATGATGGACAGAATGTGGATCAATGTCACACATTCACCCCAGTCAAAAGATCTGGGCCCAAATCCATCGTTTTTCCACTCCACACCACCCTGGGTTAGACAATGGCGATATGCAAATCAGCGCTGACCCTGTGCCCTTTACCACAAGGCACACCTCTTTCACCATTGAGACTAGATCTGGGCCTCCCTTCTATAGGGGACGAGTTAGCCCTAAAACCTTTGAGGTTTTGGCACAGGCTATGGTCGACTACTGAACTGTCCCACTACAGGCAAGACCTGAAGCATGTCCTGAGCTATAGCTGTTCTGACAGAATCCCATGGTTGGCCTATGTAAAACGAGAACATATTCGACTAGGCTTGGCTGATCTGTGGGATGATCCCGAAAGAGGCTGTCTTGAGGTCTCACGTAAATCGCTGAGTAAGATCTTCAAGGATAAAAGCCTAACTACGCTCCTGTCCGCCCCTAAAATTGGCACCCGCACTGAACAATTTTTGGTCTCCAAAAGTTCATTTAAGTTCGAAGAATTTATGGAGATTATTTTTCTCACTACTGCAAGGAAACTTTTTATTCAATGGAGGTTTGGTACATTGCCCATCAAAGACTTTACAAGCAAGTGGTCTACATCGGACGATAAAACCTGTCCAGGGTGCAGCGCGAATGTGGAGGATGAACTACACGTGTTGTTTTTTTGCCCTGCCTATATACCAGACCAAGAAAGCACTGGCTAGTACCTTTGTGTAGGAATCTAGGCTTTAGGCACTGTTTACATTTGTTTAGAATTTTAAAGTCAAGCACCTTACACTTTATTGTATTTGCACTATCTAAGTATTTAATGGCTATGTGGTTGAAAAGGATAAAACTGCTGAAAGGCTAATCCCTAACCATGAGATGAACTGCAGTGCATTGTATCTTGACTTTCCTGGATCCTTACACATAATGAATTAAGTTAGTTTCCGCTTCCTTGCAATTGCTGTAATATTGTATGTTAATGCTTTTTTTTTTTAGCTTGTATTTGTATTGCATGAGGATTTTACTGTTTTTATTGCATCTTTTATGGCCTTGATGGCCGAAATAAAGAACTTTTGGATTGGATTGGACTTACTGCCCATATATATTTCTAATGTGGTATTACAGATTCGGAAGAGGTGCTCTTAAAGAACTCTGGGTACTGACATTGCTAATCAATACCTACGAGGGGGGCAAAAGTCAACACTTAATTTGCACTAAAGGGATTTACTCAAGGCTTCAGTACTAATGGGTGTACACCTAACTGGAGGCCACATTGCTAGGCGTATGCCAGGGTTCCAAATTTCCTCCTTCAACACCTCGCCCTTCTGAGGAAACCATATTACCTATAAACAGACAAATGATTTGCAACATCTTTATCTAAGAGACCGATTTATCCACAACTTTATTTCTGCACCATAAGAAATAAGTTACTTACCTGTAATAGTAGGTTTGCAGTATTGGCCTGTTTCGAAGATTCCATGGCAGAACTGGAGGCGAATATTATGATTTTTCTTCTCCACTTTATTCTCCAGCAGCCACCACAATACCAACAACAATTCTACATTTCACATGAACCACTCGAAAAAATGTGTCATTAACATCCAATCATAATCCATATCCATATACGTAATGTATCTTGACCAGCCTCAATTTCTCTGCTTCCTCAGCACCAAACAAGTACCCTGTTTGGTGTGGTTTCCTCATTGTCTCCTTAATGCATGTTAGAAAATAAATTATGGTTTTGGTATACTATTGTTGGACTGTGCAGCATGATCAATCAGCAAGCCAGCTGCAGAAGTTGTGTACCAATGTTCCCCGGTCTGTCGACCATTGGGAGATGTAGGATTGTCCCTGAAACAGTTCACTACAATAGAAATCAGCCCAGGCGTCACATCTAGTCAAAAAGATGCGCGCACTGATCAGACCATTTGGGGCAGTATGTTCAAATCACACCAGCACTACTTCGTTATTCACTGGAAAATGGTCATTCTGTGCTGTGATTCAGACGCCTAAAGGGAAACAGACTTGTGACCATAGCTAAACATCCCAGACCAGTCCTCCTGTTCTATGAAGCATTTTTGAGGCACTGCACAGGCCCAGAAGTGATTAGTGTGGTAAAACATACTGCAGTTATTACTTATTATAACTGGAGCAATACATGCCCAGAGACATCAGGGCATTGTGTCCTGACCCATTTGTTTGCACCAAACACGTTTCTTACCTTTGTAACACTATGTAAATGTAAATGTATGTGTCTTGTAAAGCGCACTGCTGCCCTGAGGCGTCGTGGCGCTGTAGACCGCTGGGGAACCCGTCCTGGCTATCCCTGTGAGATGGTCCCTACTGGGTATCTCCAAGGTGAAACCAGGCATCCCCGGCGAATGTGGGGGGCCGTTGTAGAGATGAGGCAAGCTAATGCCCAGAGTTGCCGAGTGTGATCCCTGGTTAGAGTAGGCACCGAGGCGAGAATTATCGAGTCCGCTGACCCTGGTCCACGACCCTGCTGTGTCGGGAATTGAACCCTGGTCCCGGGCCGTTCTTTGCTTCCGGGTCTGCCGCCTCTAACCAGTGAGCCACACCACTATTACTGCTGTGTAATCTTTCTAACCAGTTTCTTTACCTTTAGAATATCCCCATGTGCCAGACTAAATCAGGAAGTTGTTTCACAATTGCTCCTGTTCACCACGGAAATGACAGCTGTGCCACAAATAAGTGTCACCCGAGCATGCTAATGTCAGTTTCTTTATCAGTGCTGGCACTGTCCGCATACTCGGACGCATGGTTCAAAAACAAATTATTTGTGCCAGGGTGCAAACCTCAAATTTGAGCCCCTTAAGATAGAAAAGAGTCAATTCTCCAGAAAGGGGAGTCAAGCGTATGGTGAGAAATCTGCGGTTAGAAAGAGTATTTACTAGAAAGAGCATTACCAAAGGTAAGTAACTTTTTCGGTTCAATCAAACAAGTCGGGACACAATGCCCTGAAACCCACATTGCAGCCTTGAAAAAAATACAGGACAGGCACCTCAGCTGCCAACGCAGAGTTAGCAGTCTGGGATGGTGGAATGAACCCTCAATCCTTCCGCGTGCTGCTTCTTGGCACACACATAACAGATGTTTGTGCACATGACTATCTCCCTGAACAAAGTCCCTTACGGCACTGCCTTGCCCTTCTTCACCCTGGAGAACCCCCAGAGCTGATTGTCCACTTGATGGTCTTTGTTTACATTGATGTAAATGTGTTGAGCTCTTTTGTGGTCCAAATGATGAAGTCTCTCCTCCTCTTTCAAAGGGGTGCTGGGACAAAGAACATTGGAAGAGTGATGAGCTGTCAGACGTGTCAGGGAGTCACAACCTTCGGTAGAAAGTTCACTCTAGTCCTCAGTGCCAGTTTATCAGGACAGAAAGTGGTGTAGGGTGGCTGGACTGATAAAGATTGAAGCTCATTCATGTGACAATTTTAAGTTTTTCACTGAGGGAAAAACAGTCTTCTGGGTCAGGAGATGTAGAGGACAACTATGCAGCTGCTCAAAAAGGATGCACTTAAGAAAAGTAAGGTCCAAATTGAAGTCCCACTGTGGTATCACAATGGGTTTAGGCAGAAAAATGAGTCAAATGTTTGAGAAATCGCATCATAACAGGTGATTTGAACAAGGTTGGCTAGTTTTGGCAAATGGCGAAAAGAGCTAAAGTGCCAACAGATAACCTGCAACTCCTTGCTGGGCCGAAGACAGACATCCGACAGTTTGGCATGCAATAGGTCCATACTACTGGTTCCACACCCGGCCACAATCATGTCCCAGAATTCAGGTTTACACAGAACTTGTAGAAGTATGCCTAGCTGGGAGGATAACATGTACTACTTCGGAAGAGGTATCAAATGTAGTCAATTGCCGCTGCTCAGCCTCCACACATGCAGGTGTGGACTGCGCAGATTAGGATGCAAGAACCGCCATCCCAAATCAGCAGCCTAATCAGAGGACAGCTGCACTTGTCCAGAGGTTTTGGGTACCACACTCTCCTAGACCAATTTGGCGCTACTAGGATGACTTTGTTCTAGACGTTCCTGATCTTCTTCACAACTATGAGCAGGAGAGGTAGCTGCAGGAAGGGTCCTGTGATCATTGTAGGCAGAATGAGTATTCGAGAGAGAGCCTTCTTGAGAACTCTTACATGCAAAATTGTGGACACTGCATTCACAGTGGTGGGGACAAGATAGAGCCAGGGCTCTCCCTGTTGTTGGAAGATGCCCTGCACCACCTCCTGATGTAACTGCCATTCGTGATATGCTAGGCGTCGCCAGCTGTGTTCGTCTGCCCTAGCATTTAAAGATATTGCCTGGTAGTGTACGATCAGGGAAATGTCCTTTTGTTCCAGCCAATACCAGAGGTGCAGGGCCTCCTGGCACAGAACACACAACCCCACTCCACCCTGCTTTTAGAAATACCACAAGGCAGTGAATTTGTTCATCAGGGCCTGAAACAGTCTCCCCTTGATGGACAGTAGTAGTCCTCTGATTCCCTACTCTTCCCATCTGTTACCACTGTCAGCTCTGGAAGGGGTAGGAAGAGGTGTCCAAATAGACTTGAGCAGCTACCACTGTAGATCTTTTGTAGTCTCCTCCGTATCCAGGTCCCCTTGATGCTGGGACCACTGAGACTTGAAATCTCGCTGAAGAGCCTGTATATGCTATTGGGCATGTTGGCGAGCAGAATGCAGGAGGCCAACAGGGCAAAACATACAGAGCCACCCTCACTGTGATCCAGATCAGAGGCTGAAACATCAGGATCATAGCTTGGATGTCCTGGTTTCGCTGGTTGGCAGGGAAGGCCCAAAACTGGACCATATCCAGGACGACACCGATGAGAGTGAGCTTTGGCAAAGGAGTCAGGTGTGGCTTTAGAATGTTGATTGTGTACTCCAACAAAGTAAGGAGGTTCACTGCAGTCTATACGTGGTTCACAACTAAGTGTGGCATGTCCACCTTCAACAACCAATCACAGAGGTAGGGGAAGACTTGTACCCCTGATCTCCGAAGGTATGTTGCGGCCATCACCATCACCTTTGTGAAAACCCGATGGGCACTGGTAAGGCCAAAAGAGCACAGCAAACTGTGGCCAACCTAGAACGGCAGGTAGTGCATGTGGGCCTGCATGACGGGAACATTTAAAAAGGTGTTTTGCGGCTCCAGTGCTTCCATCTAGTCTTCTGGATCCAGGGCAGATAAAACCTGAGCCATGGTAAGAATCTTGAACTTGCCCTTCCAAAGTAATAAATGGAGAGGTCAGAGGTCTAAATAAAAGAGCAAAAAGAACTCTGCCTTTTCTTGGGCATTCGGAAATAACAGAAGTATGTTGGTATAATATTTCTAGAGCACAACTGTTACTCCAAAGACTGTCCTGGCGCTAATGCAGAAGAAGGGTCAGTCGAGGTAGAATGAGGGGAAGGAATAGAAACTAGGAAAGAGCCAAGTTTTTAGCTTTTTCCAACATAACGGAGTAGCCTCAATGCATCTGAGTTCCAGTGAAAGTGTATTTCACAAAGAGGGGCCAAGGAGAGAGAAAGATCAGCCCCAGGACATTGCCTTCTTAACCCGCGGAACTCTGGCAAGACAGACTGCTTTGACTTGGGTGTAAAACAACAGTTGCCTAACAAATTTAATGCCTACGTTTTTCATAGATGAGTTTTAAGCAAGCGGGGGACGCATCAGTTGGCCAGAAAGACTGCCAAGATACCTCTGCTTCCTTTTTTTTTAAATGTATTTATTTTTTATTCCTCATATACCAAGATGGGTATTCTGGGTGGGGAATCCCCCCCCCCTCTCTCCTATGTTTAAGATGTTCCACCTTCGGTACCCAGCCCTAAGGAGAGAGATAAAGGGAAAACCCCTCCAGCTTATACTGTTTGCTTAATCCACTCCAATCCTCTTTAAACGGGGAGCCCTTTATCGGATTGGAGAAAAAGACCCAACAGTACCCAGGTGAAATCATTGGAATATCCTCATCTGTTCCGCCATGCCACAAGGACCGCCCAGTTCTTATCATAGCTAATGCTATCGCAGGCCATATCCGATTCGATGACATATTTCAGGCAATCTGGAAAAGTTGGGGGTTTCACGTCCTTCCAGGATCTACATATTTCCCGTCTTGCTAAGATCATCACATAAAAAATAAATTTAGCCGCAATGTCATTCGGATGGTATTCTGCGACTAGCCCAAACAGAATTGTCCTCGGGGTAACCACAATTCGTATTCCCAGTACCTCAACCAGGAACTCTTCTATTTTAGACCAGTATTCTATGAGCATTGGGCATTCTGCGAACATGTGAAGATCATCAGCGGCAGGAAATTTGCATCTTGGGCAATCATATTCTAGGCTCGTAATTTTTACTAGTTTTTTCGGTGATAGGTATGCTCTGTATAGAGTAAAGAGGTGATTCCTTTTGAGGGGGGCGGACTTAACCACAGAATTTAACATCACAAAGGAGTCTGCCCACAGGTCTTTCAGGTTATCATGATCCAGGCCCGCAGCAACACACCACAACTTTTGAATTTCTAACTCTGCCACTCCCTCTACCTCTAACATAGCCCAGTACCAAAAATATCTCTCTTTTTTCCATCTCTCCTTTCTATTTACTAGATCAAACTTTGGATTTGAAGTATTAAAAACCCATGGTATAGTGGCCCACCAAGCTGAAAGCTGATAATATTTAAACCTAGTGAGTGTTCCCCCTGTTAATCTAGAAAGGGATTCCCAGTCCATAAGCTGTGAGTTGTTTTGTAGATCCCGCCAGTACATTAGGCCTGCTTATCTGAGGGGGCGTGATAGCTGATCTCTACGGCACTCTGGTGTTCCCGGAGAATCCCATATCAGAGCCTGGGGCGCATAGTAAGGAATTCCCAACTTTCTTCTGATAAATATCTTGTAGAACCTAGGGTCGTCAAACTTAAATAAAAAGTATTCATGCCCCTGCGGAATGCCATGCAATAATGCCTGAAAAAGTCGGCCTAAAGATGATGTGTCAGCCCTATCTGCCAATAATCTGAAGTTTTTAAAATGAAAGGAATGGCAATAGATAAGTATATCTGGCAAAGCTAAGCCTCCTGATTTTAATTTTCTTCCCAGCTTTTTCCAGGAGATTCTAGCTGTCTTCGAGTTCCAGATAAAGGAACCAATTTTCCCCTGTATTTTCGCTATGTCTTTCGGGCTAAACATTAGTGGTATCGAGTTGGAACAGAAAGGTGATTTTGGGCAGGAAGACCATCTTGATTAAATTTACTCTCCCAAAAATATTCAACTGGAGACCTGACCAACGTTGTAGGGGGTCACATATCTCCTTACAGATTCTATCTAAGTTTATTTTAGATAACTCTGTGATGTCTTGAGCCAGATGTATTCCGAGATATCTCATGCGTGATTTTGCCTACGGAAGCACCACCTCCTGATTCCACTGCATTTTCTCTGTCTTTTCTTTATTTATTTTGTAGCCTGAAATAGCCCCAAAAACTTCTGCCTTGTCAAAAAGTCGTGGGATTGCCTCTTCTGGGTTAGAAGTAAACATTAAAAGATCATCTGCGTATAGCGCAAATTTTAAAGACAATACTGCGAAATTAAAGGGTTTAATCAGATGATCTGATCTTAGCCGAATAACAAAGGGTTCAATATACAAATTAAATAATAACGGAGAGAGGGGACACCCCTGCCTGGTACCACGTGATATTTTCACCCAATCTGTGAGGAGACCATTGACAAGTATTTTTGCCTTGGGACTAGAGTAGACTGCTCTAATTGATGTTATAAAGTTTATCGGGATACCAAATCCGGATAGTGCCTCCCATAGATAAGCCCAATTAACTTGGTCGAATGCCTTAGCGGCATCGATGGCTACAACGGTCAGGGGGAGTTTCTTGTCAGTAGCAACATCTATGGCAGCAATGGCCTGGAAGGTCAGTTCGTTCAATTGCCTACCCGGCATAAAGCCCCTCTGGTCCTCGTGCACCACAGTTTTAATAACTCTGGCCAATCTCGCTGCCAAGACCCCAGCAAAGATTTTATAGTCTGTATTCAGCAGCGAGATCGGCCATAGGATTCGATGACCAGAAAGTCCTTATTAGGCTTCAAAATCAGGGTGACTGTAGCTTCCGACCAGGTGTATGAAGTGATCTCTCCTTTCAGATGTACTTTATTAAATAGAGTTGTAAGAATAGGAACAACTATATCGGCGCCTAGTTGATATATTTCAACCGGGAGCCCATCAGGGCCGCCTGCTTTCTCTTCGGCCATCTTTTTTATCTGGTTGTATACCTCTCCCTCTTTGATAGCTGAACTCAAAAAGGCACTATCTGTCTCTGATAGCTGAGGTACATCCAGCTGCTTGAGCCAGTCTACAGCTTCTTGAGATGAGGAATTGTTATTCTCTGTATAGAGATCTTGCATAAAGAGTTTAGCTTCCTCCGAGATCTGAGTGTTATCATACGATAGGTCCCCCGTAGCATGCAGTTTTAATCGTTTTATTTGATTTCTGACTCTATCTAACCTAGTCTTCCAAGCAAGAAGGCGTCCACATTTTTATCCGTAGGAGAAGTTTTGTAGTTTACTAGCGTCCCACCTGTCTTTGATTATTTTGTCTAAATTCGCCTGGTACTCGGCTTTTAAACCATCTAACTCCCTCTGTATAGTAGCCAAGTTAGACTGCTGATTCAATGAGGCTCTCTGTAGCTCCTGTTCTTTTTGTTTTATAAGAAGAAGAGAGTCTTCACCGGCTTTTCTATTGGCCTTATTTCTCTTTATCGTAAAGGTGGTTAGGAGCCCCCTCAGGTAAGACTTAAAGGCCTCCCAGACAACATGGTCGGGTGCAGTATCACTATTGAACCCAAAGTATTCGGCTACCAGCTTGACCAGATCTCCTTTTACATCATCTCTTTGGAGTATTGTTCTATCAAGGGTCCATCTTCTTCCTTGCTCTCCCTGTTTGATCTTAATCGTTATTTCTACCATTGAGTGGTCTGATATCAGGGCTGGGATGTATAAAATGGAATCGATCGCTGAGAGTAGATTCTGGTCCACCAAAAAGAAGTCTATTCAAGAGTGGTGCCGGTATCTATGACTGAAAAAAGAATAGTCTCTTCTTTTGCCATTTTTATTCCTCCACACATCTAATAGGTCATTATATTTTTGAGCTCCATTTTTTATTTGTGCGGAGGTGTAAACGTGGCCCTAGAAGTGCGATCCAAAGTAGCATCAAAGACCAAATTAAAATCACCCCCCAAGATAACAGGCATGCTTAGGTCAGAGAGACTAGATTTGAGACTTATCAGAAATTCTGGGGAGTCGTGATTTGGCCAGTAGTAAACTGCGCAGGCCAGTCGGGATCTATCTACGACTAGGGATGCGGTCAACCATCTGCCCGAACAGTCAGTCTCATACTTTTCTACTTTAATCTCACTATTGGCTCGGATTATCATCGCCACTCCTCTAGTATTTCCCTTTTAGTTAGAGCAAAGAAGATCTTGAATCCATTTTTGATTTTTAAAAGCTAACTTACATTCTTGTTGCTCAAGATGAGTTTCTTCCAGTAGACAGATGTTGGCCTTAGTTTTACTCAGAAATTCACAGATTCTATTAAGTTTCCTTCTCTCCCTCAACCCATTAACGATCCAACTTACTATTTTTATTTTTTTTAATGTATCTATCCATGGATATCCACTAAAAAACTCAGGGCTAACCCCATTGTCCTTACAAAAAAAGAGCTTCATAATCTTATTGACCTTCATGGCTGTATGAGGAATATTTTTTTCTTTTATCACCCTCACCTCCCTCCACCTCCCACCACCCCCAATAGGGAACCCCCCTTATAAGCTTTGGCGATCTTATTCGCCATTTGAGAGCCCTATTCCTGACTTGGGTTCTGCCACAGTATATTGTGTGGAACTAAATAGTTCCTGTGCCTCCTAATATTCAAACAACATATAAACACAGGGTGTCTCTATTTTTTTTTAATTTACTCAAATGTGTACTAATAATAATATTTCTACATGTGAAACCCCCCCCTGTATATCTCCCACCACTGTCAGCTTCTAGTCTACTCTATTCTATATATATAAATATATATATATTTTTTTTTTCTACTGCCTTTGCAGAAATTCCCCTTTATATACCTGCTATTCACCGGAGGGTGGAGCGTATGTGTGGACATTGCATTGAGTCGTATCTTTTCTAACCCTGTTATTGGCATATAATGGCATGTAATGCCTAACGCTGGGCATCTTTCTTGTTGGTTAGGAAAGTATCGACCTCCTGAGTGGATGAAAAGTTATATGTTTTATTTCTCCACACCACCCTCAGTGCTGCAGGGAATTTCATCATCACCTGAGCTCCTTGACTTCTCAAATCTGACATACGAGACCCCAACTCCCATTGTCTTTGTGCAGTTACTCTGCCCACATCGGAGCGAATAAGATATTTCGTGGAGTTGATCTGGAGAGATGGATCAACAAGGGCCCTGCCTAGAATTAGCTCCTTTACTGTAAACGTATGGAAGTTGACTAGAATTTTCCACGGGGCACTCTGGTCGATCCTTTAGCACACCCTCTCTCAATAGTTTACATATCAGAGATTTCACGTCTCCATTTTCAGCCCCTTCAGGAATCTTAAGGAATTTTAAATTGTTCCTTCTGGCGTGGATCTCCAATCGCTCCATATCCAGTTGCAATGTCCTATTCTGAGCTTTCAGCTCAGATATTGTTCTTGAGTGGGCCTGGGAGACCCTGAAGAGAGTAGCAACTTCCCCTTCCAGCGCCTCCGTCCTCGAACAGATGTCATCTAATTTACTTTCCAGGCTTGTACACTTCTCCGCAATCTCTTTTCGATTCCCCTCTGAAATTTCAAACTTGGGGAGGAGTTTAGCCAGTAGGTCTTCACGTAAAGACCGCAAGAGAAACTCTAGCTGATTGCTTTCATTGCCCTGTGATTGCGTTTCCAAAGAGATTAATTTGTCACCTAAAGGCTGAGAAGTGAACTCTGCTAGAGATAAAGTGCCGGGGCTCCCCTCTTCTCTGCCCACCATCTCTGATACAGGTGTAGAGTTACCTGGCCCTAGATCTGTCTCTGGCTCAGATAGCAGCGGGGCATACATATTTTCAAGTATAACTGGTGCTTCAGGGGGAGCTGTGCACAGCACCTGGGTTTCTATCTGCGTTTCTACCTGTTCCGCAGCTCTATCAGAATTGGCAATTATAGGGGTGCTGGTATTGGGAGGAGTCTTGGGAGCCGTCACTTTCTCCATTATCTGAAAGTAAGCTTTCAACGAAGGGGGAGGTTTTGACAAACTCAGGCAACTTTTAAGTTTTTTGCCCTCACTTGTCTTAACCTTCTCCCTCCTCTCCCTCTTTTTCTGCCGTGGGGTTGGTAGGACTGGATTTCCTGTTCGGCTAGCTGAGAACAGCAGTTCCTTTTCAGGCTGGGAGCGTAGTAAATACCTACTTCTTACTGCTGGGGGGACAGGCTGCACCTTTCCACACTGCCTCTTGGCTTCCACGTCTTCTCTATGTTTACAAATTACAGCTGTTTTCTCCCCCTTCTGTACTTTTGGCCCACTGGAACACTCTTCGGATATAGATATAGAGGAGGGGGATTTATCCACTACAATGTCCATCCCTTTGCGCCCTAGATCCCCTACCAAATTGATTTGTGTAAAAAACGTTTTCTGACCGGACCAAAGAAGCCCCCCTCTGCCCTTAGTAGTACCTTCAGAGGGCTGAACACAATAAACAGCGTAGGAGGCTTTGGTTAGGCAACACAGGTCTCCCTCCCCCTGACCTCGCTGTTTTCCCTCTACTGACCGGAAATCTGTGTCCTCTGTGTCATCTGAGATTGTGGAACGATACCGGATAGCAATACATGTAGACGGTCGGGGGTACGCCCTTGCAGCTGCGGACCGTATTCTTCGCCACAGCCTTGCACGACTCTCGCAGCAGACGCTGCCTCTCTCCTCGCCGACTCCTCCGACCTCCGCCTGCACCAGTATCTTCGTGAACATCCGCCGCTCCACAGGGTCCTAGCGCTCGCAGAACGCCGGGTGGGTGATTACAAAGACAAAGGTAACGACAATAAATATCGAGCGGACTTTTCTAACTAAAAGTATAACCTCTGCATTCTCACCACTTCATAACTGTAGTCCAATTTCATGTAGGCACAGATGGTTCTCTAACGGCATCGCCAAGTTGGACAGAGCTCTCGCAGCCGGCGTCAGCCCGCCGCCATGTTCCCCTCTCCCTTCATGTGACGCACTCTAGATACCTCTGCTTCCTGACTGAAGAAGAGGAGCTCGGTCTTCTCAGCACTGCATTTGAGTTGATTTAAAGAGAGCCACCAAAAAACTGCACAAAGGCAATTTCGAATTTTCTCACCTGGAAATGCCTCCTTATTCTTCCAGGAGAATAGAAGATAGGTCTCATGAGCATATGACACAATTTTGGCCCCAAGTGATTCTGCCAGGGCTGCCAAGGGGGTGAGATACACATTAAATAGTGTGGGGCTCAACCCCGACCCTGTGGCACTTCCACACTCAATTTACGAGAGTTGGCAGGAAAAGGGTGCACCATACCTCTAGCTCTCTCCCCTCAAGAAAGGATGCTAACCAATTCCAAGGCTGTCCTCTAATTCCAACCAAACTCAGACAGGCCAGTAAGATGTGGTGAGAGATAACATCAAAAATGGCTGATAACTCTAGCATAACCAGCAGTGCCCTATCACCTGCATCCAGGCTAAGTCTGATAAAATCGACTACCTCCAGCAATGCTGTCTCAGTACTACAGTTGGACAAAACCCCGATTGACTAGCAAGTAGCAGGTTGTTTTCTAAGTAGGAAGATAGCTGTTTATTTACATATTTTTCAAGTTTTTTTCGAGAGAGCTGGAAGCAGAGAGATCGGTCTGTATATGGCTGGATCAGTGGGATTAATCTGTTTTTTTAAAGATTTTTTTAGAAGAGGTACGATTTTTGCCTGCTTCCATTTTTTTGGGCAAAGTAGCTAATAAGAGTGAGGTGTTGATAAGCTGATTTGCGAGTGGGTTGATAGCCTCCGCGACTTGGGATAGAATAAAGACACGACCTGGATCCGAGGGAGAACCTGATTTGAAGCGCCTCAATTCTAAAAGAGAGTCTACCATGGTAACAGGAGAAAAAAATGGGTTTATCTTTAGTGAGGGGGTATAATTGAGCTCGGGAATGTTCACTCCCAAATTCTCCCAAGGAGTTGAAGTGTCCATGCAATAACCAAAGGAGCCGCCTTCCTTTCAGGGGAGGGGGGATGGCCTAGCTGCCATTCTCTCATGAAAGAAGAGGGCAAGTCATTCACACCATTCCTAGGAAGGTAGTTTATACCTTATGCAGGTTTCGGTGAAAGATTCATCAATTAAAAAAATTTCTAGGAATGACTTCCAGCATTTACAATTTTTGCCTCAAAGTAAAGTTTTTTGCTAATTTACTTACTATATGATATTTCCTTAATGCGGCCTTGTACTCCACTTTTGTGGTAGGGCAGTATATCACCCTCCATTGTCTCTCCCTATGTTTAGATTCTAGTTTGATTGTTTTGAGAGAGTAATTGTACCATGGGCAGGAAGGCTTAGTTTGACGCCCTTGTTTCAGTCTTTCTGGGTCTAGAGCTTGAATGGAAGACTCAATCCAACAGTCAATAAGACTAACACCCTGGTCGACCTTGCCAGAAAGAGAGGGCTTTCCCTTTGCAAGCCTACTGCAGAGGGTTTCAGGTTTTAATTTATAGAAGGCTCTTACTGTACAGGATAATCCGCCTTTATTGGAGGGTGGACTTTTAAGCTTAGCCCATCTGAACCTGAGCATGTATTGGTCAGATCAGATCAAAGGGATAGGTGTGTCAACTTCAAGAGGTAAAGATCCTCCAGATCAATTAAGGGTAAGAAGACAAGGGTGTAACAATGCTTATAAATAATCGTAAGTGCTCCCCCTCTATCCTCGTTTCGGTCCTTCTTAAACATTTTAAAACCTTTGGATGCAGAAGGAGATGAGTTTAACAGGTGTCATATTTTTGTGGGATTTTTATTACAGGGTGATCCCACTGCCTCTTGCATTTTTCTAAGGTAAGAAATAAAATATGAGTGGAGAGAAATGTAGGTCTCTTTTTATTTTCCAGTTAAATGGTGGTTTCGGGATGGGAGGTACCCTGCTCCAATACCATTTACGTATCTTTTGTGTGTGTATTGTTAGTGAACTAATGCGTCAACTGCAGGAATCGGTTTTTCATCCCCTGGTCTCACAGTCGAATCTTCCCAAGATTAGAAGGAGTAGTTTCTGTCCTGTAACTCCAGTTCTGTAGTAGGGGTATCTCTGTTATAGTCATAATCTAGTGAATAGTCCCGCCCATGTGCGTGGACCCCGGAGCAATAAAAAATAATCTCTTAAGGTGTCGAAAAATGCAGAACTGCACAGACACTTAAGAGAGAATTTAAAGACAGATAATGCAGCCTATATCCACAGGCTACACTGTCCAGTACTTCAACTAGAAATTCCACCAAAAATCCACAAACAGCAAAGCCTGTCCAGATTTCCCTTGCTTTAACAGCAAAACCCCTCTGGAATGATAGAGAGGAAGACATGGACAGACAAGCCCCATAGGCTGCCATTATGTGGCTCAGAACAGGATACTGTGCCTTTAAGAGAACCTTCCAGAACTTCACAGTATCCCAGAATGCACTGCAGGTCCCTTTTACTTTCAGTTCTTTTTGAAGGCGTAACACGCCAGACCTGTAGCATTCCTTACATGAATATCTCTCTCCACCGCGGAGGAGGGCGGGCGCTTATGACTATAACAGAGATTCCCCTACTACAGAACTGGAGTTACAGGACAGAAACTACTCCTTCTGTAGTAGGGGATCTCTGTGTATAGTCATAATCTAGTGAATAGAATGGCAAGCCCATCCCCACACCAAAGCGGCGGTGGAGAAAAGAGAAATAACACCACTATTGTGAGAACAGATTTCGCAGCGAAGCCTGCCCAACTTGAGCGTCTGCCCTGGCATCAGTGTCCAGGCAGTAATGCTTAGCAAAGGTATGGACCGACTTCCAAGTGGCCGCCTTGCAGATTTCTGCAATTGGAACATTACGGAGCAAAGCAGTCGTGGCAGCTTTGCCCCCGGTGGAAAGAGCCTTAGGTGTACCCCCTAAGGTCTTACCAGCTTTTTGGTAACACAATTGTATACAGGACACAATCCACCTAGAGATGGACTGTTTAGAGGTAGCAAGACCCGTCCTGACTGATCCATATTTGATGAACAATTGGTCTGACCTACGAATATCCTTGGTTTTATCCAGATAAAATTTCAACACCCTCCTGACATCCAGGGAATGCAGGGACCTTTCCGCTGGAGAGGAAGGATTCTTAAAAAACGTAGGTAAAGTTATGGTCTGGATAACATGAAAGTCAGATATAACTTTAGGAAGAAATGTAGGGTGAGTACGCATAACAACCTTAGCAGCATGAAATACAGTATAAGGTTCTTGGCAACACAACGCCTGAATTTCACTCACCCTGCGGGCCGATGTAATGGCCACGAGGAACGCCTCCTTCCAGGACAAGTGCTGCAACGAAGCCTTATGAATAGGTTCAAAAGGCTCCTTCATCAATCTGGACAGCACCACATTCAATTCCCATGAAGGCGAAGGAAGCCGGACAGGAGGGAACACTTTTTTCAAGCCTTCCAAAAAGTCTTTGATCACAGGGATCTGAAAGAAGGAAGTCTGTGAAGGGCATTTCCTGTAGGCAGTCAAAGCAGCCAGATGAACCTTAATGGAATGGACATTAAGGCCAGACTGCGCCAGATGTAGAAGATATGGAAGGATGACATCTTCCTTACATGTCGTCGGGTCATAGTTCTTGGACTTGCACCAGATGCAAAACCTCTTCCACTTGTAAGCATAAGAAGTCCTAGTGGAAGGTCACTTAGCCTCCTTCAGTATGTCCATGCAATCTTCTGGGAGATTCAGGGGAACGGGTGGAAAAGCGTACAGAAAGCTGTTCGACCAGTTGATCCATAACGCATTCCCCAGCGTCCCCGGCTGATAGTACCTGGAGGCGAAGTCTCGGCATGTGCTGTTTTCGGCGGTGGCGAACAGATCTACGTTTGGAGTCCCCCACCTTGCGAAGACTTCTCTTAGTACATCGTCGTTGGGTAGCCGTTATCCTCAGTCCTCTGGCTAGAAGCCAGTGCCAGATCGCCTGCGCCTCCTGCGACAGGGTGCGCGATCTCGAGCCCCCCTGCTTGTTGAGGTAATACATCGTGGTCATATTGCCCGTTTGCACAAGCAGAGAGTTGGTCTGGAAGGACGGAAGAAAGGCCTTCAGCGCCAAGTGAACGGCTCTGAGTTCCAGGAAATTGATGTGGTACGTGGACTCCATCGGGGACCACGTCCCTTGAATCTGTAGGTCTCCGGCGTGCGCTCCCCAGTCGTGGAGAGACGCATCCGTCACGATAGTCTGCGTGAGAATGTCCTTGTGGAAGGGAACCCCTCTCAGGAGATTCTCCGCCGAACACCGCCACTTCAGAGACTGAAGCGCATGCAGAGACAGTCGTATCCTGTCGTCCCAAGATCCTTTCCTCTGATCCCACTGATCCTCTAAGCACTCCTGCAATGGTCTCATATGCAGCTGTGCGTGTGGCGTGAGGAAGATACAAGAGGCCATCGATCCCAGTAGAGAAGACACCGTCCTCACTGTCGTAGATGGAGTGGTCATAAGAGCCTGAGCCTTCCGAAGGAGTGATAATCGTCGCTCCTCCGAAGGAGACACGCTTGCAGACAGCGTATTGATGGAGGCTCCCAAGTTCTGTATGCACTGGACCGGAGTCGGGACAGACTTTGACATGTTGATGTGCAACCCCAGCTTGTTCAAGAGAACGCATGTCTTTTGGAAGTGTGCTTGAGCTTCCGAGAAGGAGGAAGCCTTGTTCAACCAGTCATCCAGGTATGGGTAGACAAACACTTTGTTCTTCCTCAGGTGCGCAGCTACCACTGCCATGCACTTCGAGAATGTTCTGGGTGCAGACTTCAGTCCGACTGGCAGTATTGTGTACTGATAATGATTGGCGCCGACTTGGAATCGCAGGAACTTCCTGTGTTTGTGTGCAATGGGCACATGGAAGTACGCATCCTGAAGGTCTATAGCACATAGCCAGTCTCCCCGTTTCAGCTGAGGATAAATCTGATGCAACGACAGCATGCGAAACTTCTCTCTGCGAATCCACTTGTTTGCTTGTCGCAAATCCAGAATGGGCCTGAACTCGTTCTTGTCCTTCTTGCGAACCAGAAAGAACCGGGAGTACAGACCTCTTCCTCTTTGAGACAGAGGTACGTCTTCTATCGCCCTCTTCCTTAACAGGATATCGGCCTCCGCCTGGAGCTCGCGCAGTTGAAACTGTGAGCTGACCGGTGGAATTGATGGAGGCGGGCTGGTGAACCGAAGACTGTATCCATTGCAAACAATATTCAGCACCCACTTGTCCTGAGTAATTTTTCTCCACTCTGCCAGGAAAAATTGAACGCTTCCCCCCACCGGTGCGGGTAACGGATTTAGGGGAAGTAACCGCTCAGGGACGAGACCCAGCCGGGCCTTTGTTCGCTGTAGAAGACTGTTGGCCTCCTCTACCCTTCTGGCGCTTCTGGAAGGGCCTCCGGAACTGCTGCTGCTGTCCCGAAGCCTGTCCTCGCCCTCGGCCCTGTGCCCCGAACCGTCTCTGGAACGGGCGGTAGGCCTTCTTTTCTTTGGGCTTCTCCAAGCCCACAGCCGTCAGAGTCTCGGCCTCCGCCTTCATGCGGGCCATCTCATCATCCGCATGTTTGCCGAACAGGGTTTCCCCCGAGAAGGGCAGATTGGCCACTCGCTGCTGGGCCACCGGCTTCAGTGATGTGAGCCTGAGCCAAGCATGGCGCCGCTGGTTGATCCCATGACAATACCCATGGGCCGCCAAAAGAGAGACATCAGCGGCCGCGCTGATGAACTGGTTCGAAACCAGCATCCCTTCCTTTTGGATCTCCAGGAAATCCTCCCTCCTATCTCGTGGCAGGAGTTCTGCGAACTGCTGGAGGGATTCCCAGAGGGCCCGATCATAATGCCCCAGCAGAGCCGCATCGCTAGAGGCCTTCATGGCCGTAGATGCCGTCCCACAGGCCTTCCTCCCGGCCGAGTTGATCCATCGGCTTTCCTTATCTGGAGGCACGGTAGAAGATGGAGAGGTAGAGTGTTGTTTCCTGGCTGCCGTCACTATACCGGAGTCCAGAATCGGGTCTATCTGTAGAAAGGCCGGATCGGAATCAGGAGCCCTGTACTTCTTCAGAAGCCGGGATGGGGCGGCTTTCGTCACTGCAGGCGTGAGGAACAGCTCCTCCGCAGGCTCTACCAATCCTGGTACGAGTGGTAATAAAGGGCGAGACAAATGTTTCTTATGCAGCGTCTAGAATATCACGGACGTCGTAGGTGTTGGAGCCGTCACCGTGATTCACAATTTTGCTGCACCTCTCAGGAGGACATCTTGGAACGTACTGATATCGTCCACAGGAGACACTCTCGTCCCCGGGGAGTCCGACAAAGTTGGGGAGTAGGATCTGGTCCTGGAAGAGTCCGTGTAGGACCGTGATCCGCGCCTCCTGTGGCGCCGTCTTGACCTCGTGGAGGATCTGTGACGACTGCGCGATCTCCCCTTCCGTCCGGAGCGGGATCGCGACCTCCTTGGCTTCGGTCGCCCCGCCGGTTCGACCGGGGCGGGTGACTTAGGCTTG